>NC_135501.1:107895535-108495535 GCF_052857255.1 Amblyomma americanum
CAGATGCCGGAGTTATAAAAACGTTTTACCTACCTTACTGTTGCTACCACTACTGGCCCATGGAGCCAGTTGTGCGCCTTTCTTGTCAAAGCCAACGCATGCGTCGCACATCTGTCACTATCGCCATGTAGACTAAAGCGCGACTGGTGGTACCACCGTCCAGGGTAGGAAGTTATGCGTCTTTGCTTTCGAGGAAAATTTAAAATTGGTTTTTAAAATCTGTCTCACATATATTGGTGGACACAAGAACCGGTTTTGAGGAAAGGAAATGGCGTAATAACTGTCTCACATATATCGGTGAACGCCCGAACCCCGCCATAAGGTGTTTGATCTCTGGCTGACTTGAAGTTCAAAACCTCGTTCATCGCGACATCGTTGGGAGGTAGCGTAGTGA
This sequence comes from Amblyomma americanum, assembly GCF_052857255.1. Taxonomy (NCBI): domain Eukaryota; kingdom Metazoa; phylum Arthropoda; class Arachnida; order Ixodida; family Ixodidae; genus Amblyomma; species Amblyomma americanum. Next base: position 107,895,930 of record NC_135501.1, read on the forward strand.
AAGTTCAGCTTCAAAACCCGCGCTCTATAAAGTTCAATGCTTTCGCATTCGTCCACGTAAGCAGGCTTAAGAGCCTTGGTAACTTATATCTATAAATAATGATTCACGGTGGTGGTGGTAGTGTTTTTGTATTAAACTAATAGTAAAAGGGAACGAAAACATTTTTGCTAGCCCCGGCATCGGCTATCAATATTGAAGCGGCTGAGCTGGGGCAGCGGAAATAAGAATAGCAGGCAGAATGAAGAAATGTAATGAAAGAGGTGAGGGGACAGGAAGAGAGGTTGTCCGGGTTGTGCGCGTGATTAGTTCATTTTAGAGGAATTAAAACACGCGCAGAGCGCTCTGTTGGCTACAACCGGAGTGGGGCGTCCAGTTATTAATCGTTCAAGGTAGAACTCGCGGAGCGTTAGGTCACTGCGTGTAATTACCTGACGGAGAACAGACGGGAAGGAAGGATGAATGGAAACAACTTTTATTAGAAAAAAGAAAAGGAAAAATCTTCCAGGGTGGTAACCAACAGGTCCAGGAATCCACGTGCTTGTGCCTCACATAAGACCCGATCCACCAGCCATTTCTGGCTTGAATCTTCCAACTGCCGCCGTTGCTCAGGGATACCACTCTGTGTCTGTTGAAGGCCTTGTCTTCAGCGTTTCACGGCCGATGCGGTTCGCACCTTCGTGCCGCCGTAGCCTGTCGTCCTTTCAGTATCTCGCCTTGGATGCCGAACTTCGTCGTTATCTCCGTGGATGTCTTCGTCCTTTCCTCGGGACCACTGCAGATCACCAGTCCTGTCGACGGCGCCAGTAAAAGGTTTGCCTGTGGTGTTGGTCCGGTGATTTCCAGAAACTGGATGCACCGCTTGAAGGCTTCTCGATGATATGACTTGCAGGGGAAACGATTTAGTGAGAAACGAACTTTTATATCGGCTATTTACAGATGGATACAAAAAAAAGTCAGTATACGGCCACAACTATAAACGGCCGGCCTAGCCGACTGCCTGCACAGAGGCGAGGGACAACGCGTCCGAACAGTCAAACTGCGCGCCCTGCAAAAGCTCTCAACGGTCACTCCCTTCGCACTCGGCCAGATCGAGCGCCTGCCAGCTAGGAGTAGCTAGAGACAAAAGCACACGGGCGCGGCTCCCTTCGCGGGTACACCCCGAAGATGCCCGCGCCTCTTTCCACAAGTAAAAATAAACTTCTAACTGCGGCTCATCAGTTTTGGAGAATAGGAAAGCTCAGAACTGATGTCAGCGTTTTCCCTTACCCCCGAGTTCCTCCCTAGGTGGTCTCGCAATCCTTCACCAAGGGGACAGGGGTCCAAGGTCGAGGCCGGCAGAGAGCCCCGCCGTTCGGAGCGGTGAAGGAAACCGCAAGGATGAATGGGGAGACTAACCAAAAAGGCATGAGTACCCTTCTAACGGCGTGCACCAAAGCAAAACAAAATAAAACAAAACCGGACGCGTAGCCTAGGTCACTGCCCTCGCGACGAATATTCCCAACACATGTACAAAAAGACGCGACAGCGCGCCGAACCCTACATCTTCCCCCCAGGACTCGGCTAATCTATTCAGAGATAAGCCGAGGCAACAAGCAACAAAAAGGGTTCAGCAAGTGGCGGTTGAGTACCTCTACACGAGCAAGCAACCAGAGCCTGCGAGCCCGCATGCTGCGACCCTTCGTCTCACACTCACACCCATTCCGAGGACAATGCTAATGACAATGCTAATGAGAATGCTAAGGAAACTGCCAATGACAAATACTCTCAATCTTGTAACTAAGACAGCACATCATTCTCGGGGCAGTCAAACATCTGGAGCAGTTTATATCACACTGTTCATAATCACTGAAGCACACAAGGTAAAATCAGCATAACTGCCGCACAAGAACATTCGGTCATGTCCATGTCTGTAGTCCCTGAACACTGAGTCCTGCCAACTCTGGATCCCCGAAACCCACCTAATGCATCTGCGCTTACTCGAGCCTTCTGTTTCATCTCGAGACGTGCTACCAAGTCTAGCCGTGTTGCATACCTGCGCACGGGTCCTTCTTGGGACGTGGCGAGGCCTGTTAAATGTGGAGTGGGCATGGGCAACGCAGAACGATTCAGCAGCGTCCTCCCGGGTAGAACACTCGCACCCGCCGTCTACGACCGAAAATCGGTGCAGCACAGGCGGTCAGCGCACTGACATTCCGTTTGCTCTGCTGTCTATCCAACTTACGACCCTCGTTAGAGGTCAGCGCACTCAGGCCACGCGCCTTCACTATGGACAGAGCCATGTTTTTTGAGGCCTTCATGCTTTGCGTGCTCAACTGCAGTAGCGTCTTTACGCTGGACGCCATTCCCTCGGGCTGCATAGGCAAATGCATGTCAAGATCGTACCGTGATTTGGCATGCGTCGCAAACTTTTGACGTGTTTCCGTGCCCTGTTCACTGTAAAGAACGTAGACACTGTCCACACCAGCTGATCTGCTGTATGGCAATCTCTCCACTGTAGCATTGCCTGTACCCGTGTCCGCTGTCTAAGAATCAGCTCTAGCCAGCTGCGACACCTGCGCCTCAAGCGACGCCGCTTCCGCTGTGCTCGAGGTTTCATCCGCGTCATTGGTGAAACACCGCCGACGCACCGCTTCCATGTCGATGCACAAAGTTCACACTGGACGCCTGCTCCTGGCGAACCACCCTTTACCTCATGCTCATGAGGTTCAGCGCAAAAGTCCTTCATGCCCTCAGGTGCGTCGCCCTCCGGATGGGTTTTATCAGCCTTCCCCTCCACGGGGCTCATCTCCAACCCAGCAGGTAGGGACCGCTGTTCTCTTTAACCTCGATTGCTGACTGAGCAGCATCCGGCAACTCAGCGCCAGCAATCACTACATTGTTTGCCGAGACTTGCGCTTCGCCCGAAGCGCTTTCTATCCCTACCGGCTTCAAGCTGCAGCAACTAACCACCTCTTCTTTTACACTGCTCAGCGATTCGTTGCCATTTCCTCAACCCAGAGGATTTATCGGCTCTGAGCTCGCTCTAGGGGTACCACCTCCTGCTGCGCACTTCGCTCTTTCTGGAGAGATTCTTTCATCTCCTTGTACTCTTGTTTGGCTATCGCTAGTTTGCGCTCGAGAGATTCCAGGCTGACATCGTCCAGCCTATTTTCGAGGTAACTATCTCGCCCGGACCATAAGGCAAACCTGGCATAATGCCCACTCGAACACGTGAATGTGAATGCGGCAGCGATCTCTACATCGTTTGCCGGGACTTGCGCTTTGCTCGAAGCGTTCTCAATTCCTACCGGCTTCAAGGTGCAGCAACCAACTACATCCTCTGTTACACTGCTCAGCGATTCTTTGCCGTCTCCTCTACCCGGAGGGGGTGATCGGCTCTGAGCTCGCTCTGGGGTGATCGGCTCTGAGCTCGCTCTAGCGGTACCACATCCTGCTGCGCACTTCGCTCTTTCTGGACAGATTCTTTCATCTCCTTGTACTCTTGTTTAGCTGTCGCTAGTTCGCGCTCGAGAGATTCCAGGCTGACATCGTCCAGCCTGGACCATAAGGCGCGCCTGGCGTATTGCCCACTCGAACACCTGAATGCGGACATCGCACCCGTTGCTCCCTAACCCTGCGGCTCGAGCGCTACGGAGGCAAGCAAATGGGAAGGGGGACTCACTCTGCCGTCGTGTCGCTGCCCATGGCTAATAATTGAACAAATACTTTCTCTAAATGTTCTGAGCTCAAACAAGCATTCGAATTGCATTCCGAAAATTTTGACACACATGAACCCACCTTATCTAATTTTTCAGCGCGACAGCGTTAAGAGCCCCGTGTCGCAAAAAGCCGGGTTCGTCCGCGGCGTTGGCCGTGAGCGAAAAATCCCGAAGCATTTATAAATAAAACCGAGTAGGAAACATGTCGAGTTGTGGAATCGAACCAGGGCCTCCGGAGTGCGAGACGAGCATGCTGACCACTCCATGAAGCCAGTCCGAATGTTTAGAATGAACAAAGGCGCGTCCACTGAATCTGGTGTATACTTGGAAGGGTGCTTTTGAGGCACGTACTGTGGTGTATATTAGTAATTATGAGCCTGGAGATTACAGAACTCATAGTTAAGGAAGTAGCAAAGTAAGTTACCGCTAAATTTTCTCTCCGATTGGCGCGCACGTAGCGTCATCAGGCGGCGCCCACTAAAACCTTTCCCTCCTCCTCGCAATGTGCGGCACAGCCCTTCATGGCCATTGGTCCAACAGGTAGCTCGCGAAGGCAGCGCCTTTCCGCTAGTCTGGTTATTGCGCTGTGGGTCATGCGGGTACGCGGAAATCACACAGTGAGCGGTGAAGAACGCCGCGCACATCAAAGGCGCGTTCACTACGAAGCTTCGGGCTTGCTGCCAGTTCCTTCGTCGCGTAAGCTATGCTGGCGTTTGTGGGATCTGGTTTTTCGAGTAGGATGTGCCGACGAACTATGACTGCAATTTGAGTCCGCGCGTTTCTGCGGTACGACTACTCCCAGGGATTCATGAATATAGAGAATGACCTTCTGCGTATATAGGAATTAACCCATTTCGCTATCGCGTCATACCCCCAAGGTGGAGCTTGAGTGTACCTTCCAATTTTTCATTTCTTTAATTAACCATTAAGTCAATGAAGTATTCTTGGTGGCAGATTGAAGGTCACCTTGAGCAACCACTTCTTGTCTTATAGATGCTGCTCAGACCAGCAAGGCCGACTGGAAATTGCGACTCATCTTCGATAATCCAGCAGCATACTGCGGGAACTCTGGCCGTCTTAAGCTATCATGAGCTGCACCCTATCATGAATTCTACCTGGCTGACTGCAACAATGCATGCTTTCACGGAAGGAGCGCCTGCGACGATTACATCTCTGAACTTGTACCCCGCTCACCTTAATGTTACCGCTCTCTCGTACAGCTTGCCGAGGCACGATGTGAGGGATATGGGTCTTAGGTTTTCGATTTGTAGCTTTTTACCCGGTTCTGGAATCATAACCACCTCTGCATACTTCCAATCCTCGGGAACGGTGTCCGCTGCCCAGTGCTTGTTGAGGAAATCGGTTAATTCTGCGACTAGCTCGTCACTGAGGTTGCTGATGAGTGCGTTGTTGATTTTGTCCGCACCCGCTGCCGTATTCCTAGTTGTGCTTCGAATTGATGCATAGACTTCTTTCCGTCTAATGGGTCTATCTAGGTTTGGATTTCCTTTCCCCCGAAAATCTCTTGCATAGGTTCTCGGGTTTGTGTCCCCGAAGCACTTGATGCGCACTTTGTCCAGGAGTTCCTCATCGGTTCCTTCGAACTGGTGGATTAATCGGTATATTGCGTTATTGTTTTCTGGTTTGGTTTTGGTCGGATCGATGAGCGCTTTCAGGATATGCCATGTCCTAGCTGTACTCAGTGTTTCGTTTAGGGAGTCACGGAATTGCGGCCAGTTCGTTTTCGCCAACTGTACTGCGTACTCCTCTGCTTTCGTTGTACTTTCTGCTATTTTAAGTTTGAGCTTCCTGTTGTGTTTCTGTTCCTTTCACCTCTTGATTAGACCACGTCTGGCTTCCCATAGCCTAAGGAGCATGGCGTCTACTTCGGGTGTCTGTGTTGTTCTCTTGATCTCTTTGGTGTGCTCATTTTGCCTTTGCTTCAGTATGTTTCCCCATTCTTCAATCGACTGAATCCCTCCTTTGATGAGGTGTTCGTCGCATGATTCTCTAAAGGCGTTTCAGTCTGATTTTTGATAGTTGCCGCTTGGGTCGGTCGGAGGCCACTTGGGTTTAGATTATGTCGTGGTCACTCCCCAGATTTTCCATCAGGTTTTTTCATTGCGCCTGTCCCCTTTAATAAAGGTGAGGTCCGGGCAGTTGTCGGTACTGACACTGTTGCCTATTCTCGTCGGAGTCTCTGGGTCTGTGTGTAAATTGTAGCCTGCAGTTTCTGCCGCTTCGCTAACGTCTTACCGTTAACATTGAAATTATTGTATCCCCAGCTTTTATCCCGGGCATTAAAATCGCCTAAGACGACTAGCGTGTTGCCCTTTGCCAGTTTGCTGGCGCCTTGAAAAAGCTCTTGGAATTTGGCTTTCCTCTGTTTCGGTGGGCTGTAGGTATTAATGATAAAAATGCTGCCCCTTTTCCCCTGTTTCTGCGGAATAATTTCTATTATCACAAGCTCTATGTCCGTTTCAGCTATCCTGTCGTGGGTTATGGCTATGATCGCATTGTTGACTAGGATTGCCGTCCTTCCTTTTTGCTGGGTTTCGTAGCACGTGTATCCTGCTAGGGTTGGGGTGATGCCCATTTCCTGAAGCACTCTAATGTCGGCCGGCGTTTTCTTTGTGTGAATGTACTGTTGAAATAGGCCTTGCTTGCTCCTATAGCCTCTGCAGTTCCATTGCCAAATTTCTAGGTTTTATTTTTGCTAAAGGTTTTGTTGGCCATGTTTAAGCTTCCGTGTTGGTTGTCGTGTTGGTTGTCGTGTTGGCGAGGGCCGCCAGCGCGGGACGGTGATACGCCTTCTCTCTAATATTCTCAGTGAATTTTTGCTTGCGGATTGTGCTCTGTATCTCTATAATTTGCAGTTGCATCTGTTGCATCATCTGCTGGTACACTTTCTACCGAGCTCCCTCCGCAAGCGACCTCGAGGAAGCCGAACCTGTCCCTAGAGATTACTCGGCACTCTTAAACCACTACAACGGCTGCAGGAAACGGTACCCCTACCACATAAATCTCTCTCCAGGGAAGACGCCATCGCATGGAGGCTGCTACAGACGGGCTCATACCCGAATCTAAATACACTCAACAAAATTCAACCCACACAATACACAGACAAATGCCCATGGTGCCATGAAACACCCACGCTCTATCACATAACGTGATCCTGCCAGAAAATAGAGGTGACAACAAAAATACCAAACCCGAGTGCGCAGCAATGGGAAGGAATACTCTGCAGCAACCGTCAGGACGTCCAACTTCGGCTAATCCGGCGAGCACAGCTGGAAGCGGCATCCAGCGGAGCCCTGGACTAGGGGCAGACGGCATTGCTAAGAAGACGGACGACACACCTGACTCCGCCAAATTGCTCACATACTCTCTAGAGCTCAATAAACGTTTTCCTTCATTCCTTCCTTCCTTCCCGCTCACCTTCCTCTCTTTCCTTTTGGCTGGATTATTTAGGTGTCCCCCAGATGTGTGCGACAGCTACTGCGTCATTTGTTTTCAAGAAAACGTGGTTTCGATTTTTTTAAGAGGCCAAGTTGGTCTAAATTTTTCCATAGTGCTCTACTACGGCACCTCTTTCTCTCTCTCTCTCTCTCTCTGTTTACTCTGACCTTCCCTTCGCTTTCGACACAGTTCATGCGTCCACCGAGATGTGACAGTTACTGCGTCACATCCATTCCTCAAAACCAATTTTCAGCTTTTTTTTTTCTGCACTGTGCAACGTGCACGTTAAAGATCCTCAGGTAGTAAAAACTTTTCCATAGACAACGTCATCACACCATCTGCATTGCACTATAGATGCGGACAATTTAACGCCGTGGGTGAGCAGGGCAGATATGGACAGTTTGAAACCACACTTGGAGAAATATCTCGAGCCGATTGTGTTAAAATACTCGGGTGAAAATTCAGAGGCTCTTTTTCTGTCATCTAAAAAAAAGAAAAGCAACCGACCCCCATCCAAGGGCTGTGATAATGCTTTACGAGTGAATGGCAATGCCATCCCGACGGTAGACAGTATTCGAATTCAAGAGCTGCGCCTTCAAGCAAATGGCAAAATCACAGAAACTATCATGAAACTTGAAGCAGGTACCTGCCAGACATGCAGCCTACACAAGCGCATTTCTAACAAGAATGCAGGTGTTAAGGAGACCGGTCTTTCGAGATTGGTTCATGCTTTTGTCATTAGTCGAATGCTATACGTTTCCCTCTATTTCAAACTGGCCAAAATTTAAAAGGACAAAATTGAAATCATAATCAGAAAAGGAATCAAAACCCTACTAGGTTTTCCTCCGAACACTGCGACGGTAAAACGTCTAAGGCTAGGCGTCTCCAACACTCTGAAGTAGCTCATAGAGGCCGCCACGGTGTCACAGCAAAAAAGCTTTTGAAAACTAAAAAAGTGTAAAGAAAAATTGGTAGTGGCCTAGCTAGGCTATGCCAGGACATACGTGGGAGAAGTACGTTTCCCTGGGTGAGCTTGTTGTGGTCATTGTATGTTTAGCAATGAGAGACATTGGGTATACACATCTTTTATTCATTTTGCTTGACGGAGACGAAGACTGCCCGATGATCTGTGAAGTAGCATGCAGAGATCTCAATTTTCTGATACAGTATTTCGATTTGGTAGAGCCTCTTTGATATAGAAGCTCTATAGTAGTTCCCCATATAGCAGTCTGGACGTGAGGGTGTCGCGAATTGGTATTGAGCCCCCGACTTTCCGAAGCGTAACGTTGTCTCGTGTAGGCTCGAACAAGGCAAGAGAACATAGACATCAAACAAAACAAGGCCGTATTTAAAGTTTAAAGGGAAAGAACCGACACGAATCGAAAACAAGGATCACACTCTCAACACGCGTACAAAAACTACAGAAATACAGAGCATCCCAGGTGAAGCGGGGATGCCTTGTAGACAGGATGGAATGCGCGTGGTTGTAGACTGATTCTTCGCTGGCTTTGCGTTGAAAAAAGCGGCGAATGGGAGCCAGGTGGTAGTATAAGCGGAGAAGAAAACTGGGAGACGCCGGTGGTTTCTCGTCAAGAGTCCGAAGAGCTTATAAGCGGCAGGAGAATCGTAGCCAGCTCCAGTAAACGGCGGCCCGAAAGGCCAAAGGCTTTTAGCACGATCTTCAAGGGTGCATTTATGCAGTACGGACCCTCAATCGATCGGCTGCCACTTCCAAGCTTAAATGGGACGCAGGAGGCTTACGTAGGTTATCCAAGGGAGCCCACGGCAGGAAGGACCACACAACATGGTTGTTCACATGGGAAGCATACAAACGCCGCAGATGCACGAACAGCAATTTTAACGCGGTAAACTGTCTCTTTAGACGCCGTTGAAGTCACTCAAAGCACTTTACGCAGTGACACACGGAGTAACATCGTGACCCATACAGAGAGATCATGTCAAGCCTTATACATGTGACAAAAGGCAAAATAAAAACAGCACAAATATCAGATACAAAATTTAAACATGTCTGTACCATGAAGATGAACATATGTACACAGTTAAGAACCCATAGCCGGAGAACGAAGGAAAAATATAACGTACAAACACTACCAGGCTACATTCGGACAGGTAACAATTGCAGACACGCGATAGTCGAACTGTACCTTAGGCATCACCCTCTTCACCTTACAAATGACTCCGGAAAATCGCACCTGCGTTTCCCGAGACCGAGTAACCTTTTCTATTTGCAACGAAAGATGACACCTGCCCGGTCTCTTGCGGCGCACGCTCTTCGTATCGCTTAAGCATATTGATGCGGAACACCTACTTTGTGTGGCCCAAGTCGATCCAATAATCCACACCGTTATTTATGCCACCAACTACGAATGGACATTTCCACTGCATTAACTGTTTATTGTGGCTGCTCGGCAAAACAATGAGGGCAATTTACTGCCGCTTCTTGCTGTTCCTGTCATAGTATCTCTACTGATACTTTTGGGCACGCAACAGATTTTGATGTGTTGCTCTCACAGTTTGCTCGAGATGTTCTCTTAAAATGAGAACGTAACCACACATTCGTCTTCGTGCCTTCTCCCAGGTCTTCCCTTAATGACATCTCTCTCAGGAATGCGAGCGTTCCTCGCACATGCCATCATATATTAAGATAAATGGAGAAAACCCCAGACTCGCCTGCGGCACCGCTCTGCATGCTAACCGAGGGGACGGTATAATGATCTTAAGTTTTGGGCTTTTCCTGACTGAGCTTCAGCAGCATCTGCTTGGGTGTGCCGTTAAATTTCTCCACCATCCCATTGCACATTGGCTGGTAAGGTTTAATGCTGAGATGTTTCACCGCCAATAGATCATTGAGCTCTCTCATCCTTTCGGAAGTGAAAGCTGAGCCCTGGTCACAAAGGATCTCTCTCTGAAAAGCTATACGTGCGAACATCTCCACCAAACCTTCAGCTATGGTTGCTAAATCTATATTTGGCAGAGCCACGGCTTCGGGATACCGCGTGGCAAAATCGACGAGAGTGATTATATATCTATTCCCTTTGACCCACGTGGGCGACTGCGGACCGCGAATTTCAACAGTGGCCCAATCAAATGAAGTGTCGATAAGAGGCTTGCACCCCAACGGAGCTTTGTCTACTTTGCCTTTCTGGGCACGTCCTTTGACAGGTGTCGCTCTAAATTTCCTCCTGCACTCCTGGCCAGTAGAATTAATCCACAACTCTATCTGCAGTGGCCATAACGCCCTGATGCCCTGCCAACGGGCTATCGTGGGCAAGCCTTAACACCTGTGATCGGCAAGACTTGGGAGGTACTATCTGTCGAACCTCTCTGCCAGAGGCGAGCTGATAGAGGTGGTACAGCAAATCGTTTCAACAGAATACGAGTGCGAAGTGCCAGGCTTGCCACTGAACACCTTCTCTACTTTCACAGAACACGCCTTCAATGACTCATCGTCTCTTTACTCTGCATCTAACATTTCCTTGGTAAACCTCATGGAACCAACGCTTACAGCAGTACTTTCCCTCCTTCGTCCAGAAACTTTCTTTTTAGCCAACACCACTTTTGCGCCCTCGCCCTCACGATTTTCACTGGCGACCTCGTCAAGGACTATTTCAAGACATAAATTAGAAGCACCCTTCAAGTCATTCCAATTAATATCTTGATTTGACGGCTCACGGGCCTCTGGTGTATTTCAAGTTATATTATTTAATGAGTCTCCATGGACTTTACCAGGGCCGTGCCAGTGAAATAAGGGGAAGCGATATAGACTTCTACCTCGGAAACTTCTAGACTACTGCCATCAATAAGGAACACCGTTGATGTAGAGCCGGTGAGAGCTGAGTCAGGAACAAGGGCCCCCTGCACAACCACTGTATTGCTTCCCGTGTCTAGCAAAACACTTACGTCTATACCTCGGAGCTCTCCCTCTAGGACAGGCACGTGTTTAGCGTCTGCCGGCTTTTCCCGGACAAGTCTGACCACACCTTATCGTCAGCTGGTTGACGCCTATCTGCTGTTGTGGACGCAGTTCCAGACGCAAAACTGTCTGGTTGAACACAACGGAACGATTGGTTCTGGTTTTTGTCCTTCCTTGAGCACGAACTTACTTCATGACTTGTTTTCCGACAGTAAACGCAATAAAGCTGTTTTAGCTTAGAGCGAGAGCCGGCAGCCTTGTGTCCCGGTCGGTTGCAAATGAGGCACTGTCTACTTGATGGTACATCCTTGTCTCTCATAATGTCCCCCTCAAACGATACTTTTTACGAAGACAAGTTGCTTTGCCGCTTGGCCTCTAGAAAGTTTTCTGCTGCCTCAGCCATTTTCTCCAGCCTCTTGTACTCTCTTTCTCAAAAAAGACCGCCAGAAGAATATGACAGTTCCTCTCGAACTGTTCGACCACCACCAAGTGACGTAAATCATTATATGTAGTGGCTGTGCCCGAAATCTTGACCCAGCGATCGAAAAGACTGAGAAAACGTGCTGCGCATTGATTGCCTGTTTCTTTATAGAGCGGCGTGCTTTCACAAAACATTTCGCGATAACCTTCCACTGTAAATCGAAAATGTCGGAGCAAGGCTTGTTTCGCCTTATCATAATTGAATCTGCTGGGGACAGTCGACCTAACACACGGAGAGCTTCTCCTGTCAAAGACCTACTGAGTGCTGTAGCCCATTTTTCCTTGGACCGCTGTGCCCTTCTATGATATGCTGTTGTTTGTTTGTTTGTTGTTGCCTGGAAGAAAAGGAAAGTGCAGAGGCCTGCTCACTGGCTCAAGCCGAGCCACAATCGCAACCACGTGCAGAACTCGGATACGCTGAAAACGTTTAAGGTGTGCAGCTAAGCCATCCCAGCGATCGACAAAAGGTGGGATCAATTTCTCAGGGCTAACCGCAGCTGAGGTCCCGTCCCGTGTGAGGGTTCTATATTACCCCCACCTGTTTCTGCTAGTCTTACTTAAAGCTGCAATCTACGCTCTTCAGATTCTACAAGCGGTTATGTATGCTCGCGTTCAGCTTGCGTTTTATCCTCTTCAGCCTCTGCCTGCACCTTGGCGTGCTCGGGTTCGGCAGCACGTGCTGCGCGTTCCCTCTCTTGCTCGGCAGCCACCCACGTGCGCAGCTCGACGTCCTTCAACCCCATGCGTTCACCCAAATCGAGAAAATCCTTTAGTGTTGCCATCGTTTCCTTTTAAAGAAGCACGAAAGGGAGGGGGGACCACGCATTCGTCCTGTGGCGCGGACGCCAATTGTCGCGAATTGGCAGCGCGTCCCCGATTCACTGAAGGGGGCCGCTATCTCGTGCAGGTTCGAATCAAACGACAAAGAGAACAGACAAAACAGTAATAATAATAATAATAATAATAATAATAATAATAATTTGTTTTTCGGGAAAGGAAATGGCAGTCCGAAACCGTATTTATGATTTAAAGGAAAAGAACTGACACCAAACGAAAACAAGCCAGACAATCTAAACGCGCGTACAACACTGCCGAAATAGATCATCCCAGGTAATGCGGAATGCCTTGCAGACAGGATAAAATGCGGGTGGTTGTAGTGCGATTTCTTGCTGTCGTTGCGTCGAAAAAAGCGGCGAAAGGGATCCAGGTGGTGGTATAAGCGGTGAAGAACACGGCGAGACGCCAGTGGTCTTTCGTCAAGAGCCCGAAGAACTATGCAGCAGCAGGAGAATCGTAGCCAGCTCCCGTCAACGGCGGGACGAAACGCCAGAGGCTTAGAGCAGGCTATTAAAGGATGCATTTAAGCAGTACGAACCCCAATCTATCGGCTGCCACCTCAAAGCTTGAAAGGGACACAGGAGACTTACGTCGGTGATCCAAGGGACTCAAAGGACCCAACTTCCGATGGCTGCCACCTCCGCGCTAGAATGACATGATCTCCGCTGCGTTGCCTTCCTCTGCACCTTGGTGTTCTGACACGTCAGCTCTTCACTCATCATTGCTCGCCGCGCTCTTTGTCGCCGTCACCTCACACGCACCCTTCGCACGCGCACACGCGGGGCGCTCCGCTGTCCGACGCACCACTTTCGACGCACCGCGGTTGAATTTCCACGCACCTCACATATTCCCCTTCTTCGAAAAAGTTTTTTCGCAGAAAAAACTGCCGTTGGTGCACACAACACGGATGTTCACATGAGAACCATATAAACGCCGCTGATGCACGAACAGTCTTGTTCACGCGATAAACTGTCAATTTAGACGCAGTTGAAATCACTCAAAGCACTTTACGCAGTGACACATGGAAGAACTTAGTGACCCACACAGAGAGATCATGTCTAGCCTTATACACGTGAGAAAAGGCCAAATTAATAAAATCACAAAATATCAGACACAAAAATTAAACATGTCTGTACCATGAAGATGAATATGTACGCAGTTAAGTGCCCATAGCCGGAGAACAAAAGAAAGGAATAAAGTACAAACACTACCAGGCTACATTTGGGCAGGTAACAATTGCAAACACAGGATAGTCGAACTGTACGTTGGGCATCACCCACTTCACCTTAAAAATGACTCCTGCAAACAGCACCTGCGTCTTCCAAGACTGAGTTACCTTTTCCGAGAGCAACGAAAGACACATCCTGCCCGGTCTCTTGGGGCGCACCCTCTTCGTATCGCTTAAGCATATTAGTGCGGAACAGCTTCTTAGTGTGGCCCATGTCGATCCAATAACCCACATCGTTATTTATGCCACCAACTACGAATGGACATTTCCAATGCATTAGCAATTTTTTGTGGCTGCTCGGCAAAAGAATGAGGGCACGATCTCCAACCCTTAACGTCCGCTTCTTGCTGCTCCTGTCACAGTATCTCCACTGAGACTGTTGGGCACGCAACACATTTTCATGTCCCGCTCTCACACTTTGCTCGCGACGTTATATGAAATCTAGAACGTAACCATACATCGTCTTCGTGCCTTCTCCCAGCTCTTTCCTTAATCAGAGCTCTCTCAGGGCTGCGAGCGCTCCTCGCACATGCCATCCAAATATGAACTTAAACGGAGAAATCCCCAGACTTTCCTGCGGCACCTCTCTGAATGCTAACCGACGGGGTACGGTATAATGATTCCATGTTTAGGGCTGCTCCTGACTGAGCTTCCTCAGCATCTGCTTGAGTGTGCCGTCAAATTTATCCACCATCCCATTGCACATTGGATGGTGAGGGGTCATGCTCAGATGTTTCACCGCTAAAAGATCATTGAGCTTTCTCTTCTTTTCGGAAGTGAAATACAAACCTGGTCACAAAGGATCTCCCTCGGAAGACCTATACGTGAGAACATCTCCACCAAGCCTTCAGTCCCGATTGCTGAATCTATATTTGGCACAGCCACGGCTTCGGGATACCGCGTGGCAAAATCGATGAGAGTGAGAATATACCTAATCCCTTTAACCGACGTGGGCGACAGCGGACAGACAATATCTACAGTAACCTGATCGAAATGAGTGCCGATAAGTGGCATGCGTCACAACGGAGCATTTTCTACTTTGCCTTTCTGGGCACGTCCTTTGACAGGAGTCGCACGAGCTGACATACCTCTTAATTTCCTCCTGCACTCCAGGCCAGTAGAATTATTCCACAACTCTATGTGTAGTAGTCATAATGCCCTAATGCCCCGTCAACCGGCATTCGTTGGCCAAGCCTTAACACCAGTGATCGGCAACACTTGGGAAGTACTACCTGTCGAACCTCTCTACCAGAGGCGAGATGATAGAAGTGATACAGCAGACTCTTTTCAACAGAATACGAGAGCAAAGTGCCATGCTTGCCCTGGAACACCTTCCTTATTTTCACCCAACACGCCTTCAATGACGCATCCTCTCTTTGCTCTGCTTCTAACATTTCCTTGGTAAACCTCATGAAACCAACGGATAAAGCAGTACTTTCGCTCCTTCGTCCAGAAACTTTCTTTCCAGCCAACGCCACTTTTGGACCCTCGCTCTCACCATTTTCACTGGCGATCTCGTCGGTGACTATTTCAGGACATAATTTACCAACACCCTTCAAGTTCTTCAAATTAATATCTGGATTAGACGGCTTTATGACCCTCTGGTGTATTTCCAATTATATGGTATAATGGTGTCTCCATGGAGTTTACCAGGGCGGTTCGAGGGAAATATGGTGAAGCAATATAACCTTCTCACTCGGGAACTGCCAGTCAACTGCCATCATAGAAACACCGTAGATATCGAGCCAGTGAGAGCTGAGTCAGGAAGAAGAGCCTTCCGTACAACCAATGTATTGCTCCCCGTGCCTAGTAAAACACGTTCGGCTATAGCTCGGTGCTCTCTTTCTAGGACAAGCACATGTTGTGCGTCTGCAGGGTTTTCCCGGAAAAGTCCGACCACCACCTTATCCTCAGAGGTTCAAGCCTACCTTCTGTTGTGCACGCAGTTCCAGACGCAAAACTCTCTGTTTGAACACAACGGGACGATTGGTTCTGGTGCTCGTCCTTCCTTGAGCAGCAACTTACTTCGTGAGTTCTTTTCCGACAGTAAACGCAATAAAGCTGTTTTGGCTTAGAGCGACAGCCGGCAGCAGTGTCCCGGTCGGTTACAAATGAGGTACTGTCTACTCAATGGTACACCCTTCTCTCTCGGAATGCCCACCTCATACGATTCTTTTAAAGAAGATAAGTTTAATTGCTACTGGGCCTCCTGAAATTTGGCTGCTGCCTCAGCCATTTACTCCAGCGTCTCTTACTCTCTTCAAAAAAAGTCGCCAGACAACTATGACAGTTCCTCACGAAATGTTTACCCACTACAAAGTCACGTAAATCATTATACGTTGTGCCGTTCCCGAAATCTCGACCCATCGATCGAGAAGACTGAGAAAACGTGCTGCGTATTTCTGGCTGTTTCTTTATCAAGCTGCTTACTTTCACGACACCTTTCGTGATAACCGTCTGCCGTAAATCGAAAATGTTGGAGGAAGGCTAGTTTCGCCTTATCATAATCCATTGAATCTGCTGGGGACAGTCGACCGAACACACGGAAAGCTTCCCCAGTCAAAGACATATTGAGTGCTGTAGCCCATCTTTCCTTTGGCCAGCTTTGCCCTTCTACGATACGCTCAATACGTTTGAGTTATGCATCTAAGTCATCCCTGCGATCGTCGAAAGGCGGGATCAATTTCTGAGGGCTAACCGCTCTTGAGGTCCCCGGTGAGGGTTCTAGATTACCCCCGCTTTCTTCCGCTAGTTTAATTGGAGCTGCAATTTATGGTATTCAGATTCTGCAAGCGATTTTGTATGCTCCCGTTCAGCTTACGTTTTACGCTCTTCAGCCTCTGCTTGCGCTTTGGCGTGCTCGCTCGCGTTCGGCAGCACGTGCTGCGCGTTCTCTCTCTTGCTCGGCCGCCACCCACGTGCGCAGCTCCACGTCATTCAACCCCGTTTTCAACCCTAATATGTCAAGAAAAGGGGTTTAGCCTGCTCAACTGAAAAATCGGAAATCCTTAGGATAGGAAAGAAGCCGATGGATGCAAGAATAGAGATAAAGATCGAGGGCAAGTTCATCCCTGAAAGGGATATCCTTAAAGTTTTAGGCATGTGCCTACAGAGGAACGGCAAATGCAACCACAAGATTGGCTTCCTTAAAAAGTCAACGGAAAGAGAGAGAAAGAAGCTTTATTGGCGCCAAAAATTGGTCGACTCATCGGGACCCGGATGTCTTCATGTTGAAGTTCCGAATCTTCCAGGGGTGGTACCGTTATTCCAGGGTCCCACTGAGTCTCGGTACCTCATACACATGGTGGACCAGTCTTTTTTGGACCGCAACCAGGCTGCTTGTGAGCAGGCTCTCCCACTGTTCCGCATTGGGCTCTTTTAGTTTATGGAATGAATAATTTTTTTTACACACCAATGTAATATGGTATAAAGTGGGGGTGGCTCCACATCACTTGCATGTGTCCGCGTACTGGTTCAACGGAACAAGTTTGCCTTATGATAACGAGAGTATCACCCAGAAGATACGGCATGAAGGAAGGCGACATGCTAAAGCTGGTGAACAGCCTAGTCATCAGAAGAAAAACTTACTCACTTGCATGTCAAAGCATGCTGAAAAGTGAAGAAAATCAGGCAGAGGTCCTCATCAAAGGAGCCAACAAGACAGCTTTGGGCTTACCCAGAAACACGTCGAACGACAAGCTGGCAGAACTGGAGCTGCACAACACGTTCGACGAGTTAAGCAGGGCACAAGTCATGTCACAGATACAAAGGCTAAGGAACTCGGCAACAGGGAGGGATTTCCTAAGAAGGCTGAACTATAAGGGGGTCCTGGACATAGAGGATAGATCGGCAAACTTCCCAGACGAAATACATGGAAGCTACCAGGTTAGCCATATAGCCGGGAATATGGATCCAAATATACACGCAGCCAAAAGAGAGGCAAAGGCTGAATATGTAGAGATGAAGATAGCCACACAAAATCAGGTAGTCCACACTTACGCCACTCTGTACCCGTGGACTTGTAGCCAAAACATCAAGAAAACGGTATCGGTTGTCACAACAAAGGAGGGTGGCGTCATCAGCGGCGAATCCACGAGAGATGAGACGATAACTGGGGCAGAGAAGATCGCCGTAGCTCTAGCGGCAGCCGAGGGTTATCGCACCAACAAATCTCTCACAATCATAAGAGATTCCCAAGAAGTGTGCAGACGCTACATGGTAGGAAGAATCAACAAGAAAGCACGAAGGATTCTCTTCAAAACGCAGCGACTGAACGAAAAGGTCCAACATAGGATCTACTGGGTACGAGGGCACGCTAGACTCGAAGGCAATCTGAAATCGAACAAGCTTCTTTCACTCCTTTATCCCTTCCCTTACGGCACGGTTCAGGTGTCCAACGATATATGAGACAGATACTGCGCCATTCCCTTTCCCCAAAAACCAAATACAATTACTAAGCTAGCTCGCGAGCTTACTATCCGAGCTGGTGCGTCAAACGCCTCGGACGGCCCGGAGATAACGGTAGAGCTCACGTACGCAGTTATCCTCAACCTCCTCAAAGGCAGAAGACGCAAATATCTCCAGCCACTTCTTCTGCTAACACAATATGAAGCGTCATGTTGGAGAATACTCCTAACAGGAGCCTTTCACAACCTTCACATTCTACATAAGATGTATCCGGAGCTGTATAGGGCTACATGTATGTGGTGCGGGGCAACCCCCACGCTGTATCGTATCACATGGGAATGCATACACTATGTAGCTTTCCGATGCAACAAAGAGCCAAATGCGGAGCAGTGGGACGACAGGCTGACCAGCAGCCAGCTCAAGGTCCAAAGAGACCTAGTGAGCCACGCATGACGGATGGCCAGGGACAGCGGTGCCTTGGACTAGGGACGCCAACCACGCTCAGCCTGGAAGACATCGGCACTCATCGGCCAAGCAGCAAGACTTCTTTATTAGAGCAATCAAATTTATTCACTGACTCACTCAAGCCCATGCGTTCACCCAACTCGAGCAAATCCTTTAGTGCTTCATTCGTTTCCTTTTACGGACGCGCGAAGGGGAGAGGGGAGAAACCATAACTTCGTCGAGTAGCGCAGGCGCCAATTGTCGCGAATTGGTAACACGTCCCCGGTTTACTGAAGGGAACGCTATCGGGTGCAGGTTCTAATAAAACAACAAAGAGAACAGACGAAACCATATGAAGGCGTATTTATAATTTAAAGGAAAACAACTGACACCAAACGAAAACAGGCAACACACTCTCAGCACGCGTACACCACTGCAGAAATAGAGCGCCCCAAGTGATGCCGAGATACCTTGAAGACAGGATGGAACGCGGGTGGCTGTAGTGCGACGCCTCGCTGGTGTTACGTCGAAGGAAGGGGCGGAAGGGAGCCAGGTGGTGGTAGGAGTGGAGAGGAACACAAGGAGACGCCACTGGTCTTTCGTCAAGAGCCCGAAGAACTATGCAGCAGTAGGAGAATCGTTGCCAGCTCCCGTCGACAGTGGCCCGAAGCGCCAGAGGCTTAGAGCAGGCTATAAAAGGGTGCCTTTAAGCAGTACGAACCATCAATCCATCGGCTGCCACCTCCAAGCTTGAAAGGGATGCAGATGGCTTACGTCGGTGATCCAAGGGACCCAACTGACCCAACGTCCGACGGCTGCCACCTCCGCGTTTGAATGACATGATTTCCGCTGCGTTGTCTTCCTCTGCACCTTGGTTTTTTGACTTGTCAGCTCTTCGCTCCTCGTTGCTCGCAGCTCTCTTTCGCGCCGTCGCCAAGCGATTCTTTGGCGGGCGCTCGAAGCGAGCGGACGTGTTTTTAGCTCTCCGCTCCTTCGGACGCTGGGCCTAAGGCTTCGCGGCGCTGCGGGGTCTCCCCATGGAGGCCACAGAAACCTCGGAGGTACAGCGAGAGATCGTCGTCATTGCGGCAAAGCGGAGCAAGCCCCTTTGTGCTGCGCAGCAGATATCCAGAGCCGTCATACACGAGGAGCTCCGGGAACATCTCCTCGTGTATACCGATGGCTCAGTGGCCCGTGACAACTGCTCTCTTGCAGCGGCGGCTATCATCCCTGTCCTGCGACTGCACAGCCAGCAACACGCAACCTTCCTGGGCACCTCCGCCACGGCGGAGTGGAAGGGGATTCGGCTTGGGCTGGACCTGCTGCTCACCCTCGGCCTCCGCCACCCAGTAGTGCTCTAATAACAGGGTGAAGTTTGGGTCACTGACCAAGTCAAAAACAAACGAAAATGACGTTTCGGGTCTCGTACGGGGCCCTTGTTCACAATAATCGAAACGTCATTTTCGTTTGTTTTTGACTTTATCAGTGACCCAAACTTCGCCCTGTTATTATGACCAGATGGTATTCCGTCGAAAGTTAGACTAGGAGTGCTCTGCTGTGCGACTCCTGCGCCGCACAAAGCGGCCTGCAATGTAACGGCCGCGGTACTCCACTAGTGCAGAAATTCTCTGGCGAATGGAGCGCCTCGCGCAGAGATGATATGCCGTGCGTGCCCAGTGGGTGCCCGGTCATTGCGGCATCGCCGGCAACGAGAAGCTGACGGCCTCGCGACCGCTGCACAACTACCTGCGAGCGATCTGCACCGTGCGCTGGAGGACGTGCGTGCGGCAATCCACGACCATCTCCGAAAGCAGCACGCGACGCACCCATCGCAGGAAGTGAGCGCATCGAAAATATCACCGGCTGTCGCGCACTTACACGGTCACAACGTGCAATGATCCCCCGCGCGCGCATTGGCTGCGTGTGGCCTGGGGAACGGCGGGTGCGTCACGGAATCGCGACGAGTGATGTGTGTGACGAATACGGTGCAGTGGAAACAATAGAACACCTGCTCCTTCAATTTGCCGAGTTTGCCGATGCTCGTCCCGATATGATCGCGGCCTATAGGGCGCAGGGCGTTCTACCAGACTCAATCAAGACACTATTGTGGCCGCAGGGCGGTGCGCGCACTCGTGAGCGAACTTTGATGAGCCTCTGTGCATTCCTCGAACACATGAGCTTGACGTCCTGTCTGTTCTCCATCAGGCAGTTACACGCAGTAACCGGACGCTCCGCAAATTCTACATTGAACCGATAATAATTGGGCGCCCCACTCCAGTTGTAGCCAGCACAGTGCTGTGCGCGTGTGTTTTAATTTCTCTAAATTGAACTAATCACGCGCACAACCTTGCCAAATTTCTTATTGTGTAGATATTTTGTACATGTTACTTCTCCCCTACCCCCTCTTCCTGTCCCCTCACATCTTTCATTTCATTTCTCTTGTCTTCCTGCTATCCTTTATTTTCGCTTCCCCAGCTCTGGTGCTTGAGTATCGATGGCAGATGCCGGGGCTAGCAGAAATCTTTTTCTTCCTTTTTACTATTATTTTATTAAAAACCACTATCACCACCACGTCGCCTCGCGCGCACCATTTGCACGCGCACATGCGCCACGCTGGGCTGAGATGCGCAGCGCTCCGCTGTCCGGGGCACTACTGTCGACACACCGAGTTCGAAAATCTATGATGATTTAGTGCGCACCTGACAGAGAGTCCGAAGTAAATTAAAGTCAAACGTTTCTTTCATACATTGCCTAAGAGAATAGTGTTTCCTGTTGAAATCTCCCAAAGTCACACACAACTGTGAAACCGTGCCGTAGGCTGGGATACAAGTGGCAGCCACATCAATCGTCTGCTTGACAGATGTCTCCTGTGCCACGTAGACTCTTTGAGTGATAATGCCGCTTTCCAAAAGCCCAACACCACAGGATGCACCATTACTCATCACGATCGAAGTGAGACGTCTGACCGCGGTGATACCTTGTTTCACGTTCATGCAGATTCCAGCTTTCCTAATTGTTTCAAGCCAACTGCCAGGCGACAACCTCAGAGTCGGATGAGTAAATGTTCGCTTTTCTATACTGCCGTTTAGCAGCGGCTGGAGTCTCCTTCTCTGTATGCGTGTCAAACGTTGTGATACAGACGCCCACTAGATCTCCGCCTTTTATACGCATTTCTGACCATGCGACGCGGGGTTCGGGTGAGAGCGGCATGCGGCGATGCGGCGACGAAGAAAGCGGCGCAGCAGTGGGGTCTCTCTGGTTACCATGGTATCGGCGTATGCGCAAAACTGATCCTCCGCGTGACGACACGCTCGGCTTTGACGGTGGATGGGCCCGCGGCCGCGGCGACAGCGAAGCGCACGCCGCACTTTGCTCCTTTTTGGTCGCCACGGGAACGGCGCATGCGCACAACTGCCCTCTCCCATGTACCGCGAAATGCTGGACAGCGAGTGTCGCTCTCGCAACAAAATTATGGAGCGCTTGGGGTTCGAACTCTAGGAGCGTTCAAAGCGGACCGATAACGCGCCTAAAGCATCCAGGATTTGACAGAAAATTTCGCCGCTACCAAACAACATGCATACTGTATTTCACGAAGGTAGACGTATAGAGAGGCCTGTAGCCCTATAGGACAATTTTCGAGGTAGATGCGATGTGGTTTGCACGGACGCTGCCGAATACGATTTCAGGCAGCACATACAGCGGTTGTGGTTCGTTAGAGTGGAGACCCGGTCTCCTGCTGCACCGATAAATAAAAAACTTAAACACCGTTAAACACACAAGGGTGATAGTGAATGACTCTAAGGCATCCTTTAAAATTTTTTGGGCAGAATCTCTGCTGCAGCCGCGAAAATTCTGTGAGAAGGGTAAGTCCCAGCAGAGCTAATCTCACTGATCTGGCCCCCAGCTCATCAGGGCCTGTGAGAGAACGAGAAGGCGCACGCGACCTTCCGAGGGACCACATTCCGGTTGAGCGCCTCTGATGCGTCGCCACCACGCGATGGGGCGGCGCGTGGTTGTAATCCACTTGGTGGTTGTAAGGGCGTGGCCCTTGATGTCACGACCTCGACACCTTTCTCTATCCTTAATAAATGTTTTCACCACCACCATCACCACGCGAGGAACACCTCCGATCGTGTGACGAACATATAACATACCATGCAATAATTTCTTATTATAAGCTCCGTCGTCAAACCTATCAAGCAGCAGATAAACAGCTCAGTATGGAAGAGGAATTGATGTGAAGGAAGTTGGAAACCCGGTTGTTTCCAAACCCTCAACTGTACAGTAAATGGCATTCAGAAGTCCTGATCGTAGTTGTACGCACTGCAAGAGCATTGCAAGCCTAGTCCACATGTTGTGGACTTGCCCTTTCTATGACGATCCGAACAAAAATGTACAAACGTGAGAGACATTGCTCAACCATGAAGCAGAACGACAACGCAAACTCATCAGTCTCGCCCTGACCGCCGCCGAGTCCCCAAATATTCGGGCCGACGTTACGTGCTAAAAATTCATTTTCGGGAAAGAAAATGGTGCTGTATCTGTCTCTTATAACGTTGGACACCTGAACCGCGCCATGAAGGAAGGGATAAAGGAGGCGTGGGTCGTCCGGCGACACGTCCAAGGTCCCGATGACGGCCTTGAGGGACGCCATGGCGCTCGCTCAGCAGACGCAGAACTCCATGGCGGCTCCCTCCCCGCCATTTCTGGCCACCCCTGCGCTTCCTGCCGCCATTGCTACACCTGGGGAACCGGCTGTGATGCCCTCTCCCCCTGATGCAGTGGGCTTACCGCGAACACCTGCAGCCGACGAGAGCATATGCACCCTGATAAACGAGTCTGTTCTCAGGAAACGGCGACGCTCCACTGGGTTCGAGGAGGAGAGGGATTCGGAAACCAAAAGGGACATCGCGGTGGCCAGGCGGGAAGCTCGAGGCCCCCACTGTCACTGTTCCCTCTCCCTCCACACTCGAAAGAGCAGGGCCTGCCCAGCACGAGCCCCATGGAGCCCACCTCCGGTCTGATGCTGATGCTGCTGCTGTGGCTGCTGGGGCGACGGCGTCCGGAAGAAAACCGGGCGCGACCTCATCAATTCCCTCCGCACGAGACTAGGCTGCGGCTGGGGCTTCGTCTGCTGGCAGCGAGCGCGCCCAACTCCGCGGTGTGCCGCAGCGATGCGCCATCGGAAGCGGTGACGCTGATGCTGGGGCCAGCCTTGTCTCGTGGCGCACCATCACTGCAAGGCGCAGCGGCGTCGGATAGCGGCCCTTGAGTAAGCCCCGGCTGCCGTGGAGGTCCCGTCCAGCCTGGTGGGGACGGTGCTGTTTCGGCCGGCGAACCGGGGCACCTCCTTCACCAGGGAACAGGGCTGGGAGTTGGCCGAGGAGATCGGATCTCTTGCGGGCGTCCTCGCCGTCCGGTTAAACATGCGGCGGAATGTGGTGGAAGTGGATGCGGGGAGCAGCGATGCTCTCCAGGCCCTGCTAGCCACAGCCGTCATCAGCGGCGTGCCGGTCTGCGCCAAGGAGCCTCCTCCTCGGAACCGAAGCTCCGGCCTGGTCCTTGGTGTGGACGGGCGCAGGACGGTGGAGGAACTGCTAGCGGCGGCGGAGTCAACGGTGCCGATGGTGTCGGCGTCTCTGTCGGGCAGCACACTCGCTCTTAGTTTTGCGTCGCCGACACCACCGGCGTTCATCACCATATTCAAGCGCAGGCTTGCGGTCGGCCCCTGTCGTCCCCGGCCGCTCCAGTGTGCCAAATGCGTCAGCCTGGGGCGCGCCACTAAGGTGTGTCGTGCTCCTGCCCAATGCACGCGCTGCGGAGGGCCGCAGAAGCCTGGTACCTGCGCGAGCAAGCCCCGCTGCATTAACTGCGGGGGGCGTCACGCAGCCATTGACCCAGCGTGCCCGCACTAGCAGGGAGAGCGTCACGTGGCCACTTTAATGGCCACATCCATGGCACCGATGTCCAGGCGGGTTGTCCGAGCCGTCGTCCTGGCTGAAACAGCGGCCCCAGCCCAGCAACATCAGGAGAGGCCGTGCGCGCTCTCTTATGCGCAGGCCGTCAGGGGAACACCCCAGCAGCAGCAGCCACCGAAGCAACGGCAGCACAGGCAACGGCAGCGGCGATCCGGTTGCCCGGTGTCCCGTAAAGCGCGGCCAGAGCCTGCGGCCGCTTCTCATGGCCAGCCCCCTGACGCACAGGACGCGGAGATCGCGCGCCCTCAGCGCACTTTTCCCGGAGGGCACCGATGGACACCGGGCTTGCTGAGAAGCAGCGGGTGCTCCCGCACAGATAAGCCAGCAGGATGGCTAGCCGCTGGACTCCCTCCCGCATACCATACATCCTGCAGTGGAACGTGCGCTCACTTGTGGCGCGGTACGCCGACATGCGAGTTCGCATCGCATTACCCGCCGCGGTGGCTCAGTGGTTAGGGCGCTCGACAACTGATCCGTAGTTCCCGGTTTCGAACCCGACCGCGGCGGCTGCGTTTTTAGGGAGGAAAAACGCTAAGGCGCCCGTGTGCTGTGCGATGTCAGTGCACGTTAAAGATCCCCAGGTGGTCGAAATTATTCCGGAGCCCTCCACTACGGCACCTCATTCTTCCTTTCTTCTTTCACTCCCTCCCTTATCCCTTCCCTTACGGCGCGGTTCAGACGTCCAACGATATATGAGACAGATAATGCGCCATTTTCTTTCCCCAAAAACCAATTATTATTATTAATATTATTATTATTATCGCACAGGATTTGCCGGAAGTTATCGCGCTTCAGGAGACGTACTTACGTTCACATGACGGGGAGCCCCAGATGCGGCTACCTGGCTACATTGGCTACCACTCAGCCACGCCGTGCGAGGAACCCACCTGTGCCGCAGTGCCCTGTTGTGACACATCTCATCGCCCCGAAAAATCAAGGTGCGCGATATACATGCTGCTGGACGTTCAGCACACCCTCGTCGGCTCGGCGGCGGCGACATCTGACGCCCAGGAGTGCGTAGTGGTGACATTGCGCATCGGTGGCCAGTGTTTTCGTGCGTACAGCTGTCGCGTGGAACGCGCTGTGTTTTCGTGCTGTGTCTTCGTGCTGTGCCCCGCGCCAAATCATCTGTGGTGATTTTAACGCCCACCAGAGTGTGTGGGGTAGTGCGCGCCACTCCGCACGGGGAGACGACCTGCACGACGCAGCAACGCAGCTGGTGCTCACCCTCTTGAACACCGGCGAGCCCACCTTTCGACGACGCGGAACAAATGGCTCCTGCATCGACGTTGCCTCCGCATCCAGAGGCATTGAGGCGACATGGTGCCGATCACCAACTCTCCGGGACTCGGATCATTACCCCATCCTAATCGAACCCACTGCGTTGGAGGCGTGCTCCAAACGTGCCTACTCTATTACCAACTGAAGTGCGTTCAGGCGGGCGGTCGACGAGGCGGCGGCCACTGGCGCAGATTTCTTTTCAAGTCTAGTCCGAAGCGCTCCTGCAGCCACCCAGCGAGCAGATGTAAGGTCAGGGCAGCCCACACGTGATATGAAGCTGCTCAATCTGCGCGAGAAGAGAGATCGCGCAGAGCGACGGGCGCAACGGACTGACAGAGCCGCCGATTGGACTGTATGCAATCGCTTGGACGCGGCAGCGCGCCGCCACGCCAACAAGCTATACCGCCGGCACTGGGCTTCATTATGCCAAATGATGGAGGAAGATTGCAGCTCGCGGAGGCTGTTTGACACCCTGCGGCGCATCACCGAACAACAGGCAAACCGTCAACCGCTGGCCGCCCTCGCAATTCCCAGCGGGCTCAGCTTTGAAGAGTTGGCAGAGCGGTTTGCCTATAGAATCGCGCCGCCCAGCCCCGCTAACGCAGATAACATAGCTCCTCCTGAGAGCCCAAGAAGCGACGCCAGTCTCTCGCCCGTCGCCTTGGAAGGTCCATGTGATGCGCCGTTCACTGCGGCGGAACTGAACCATGCGCTGCAGCGCTGCCGCCACAGCCCGGCGCCCGGACCAGACGGGGTGACATACCAGATGCTGCGAAACCTGGATGCGCAGTAACGACAGATCCTCCTGCAGAAGATCAACCTGGTGTGGGAACGCGAGGAGCTACCGGAGGATTGGCGAACCGCTGTCGTTTGTCCCATCCGAAAGGCAGGGCGCCCACCTATGGAGCTGAGCGGATACCGACCAGTGGCATTAACATCGGCAGCAGGTAATCTTATGGAGCATCTGGTGTTGCAGCGTCTGAACGAGTGGGCTGCGGATGATGATTTGTTTGATGAGCGGGAGACGGGCTTCCGTGGGATGCGGTGCACAGCTGATTCTATATCGGACGTTGTTACAGCGCTGAAGCATGCCAGGGCGGCAGCCCAGGTTGCGCTCCTGCTACTACTGGATGTCTCGTGCGCTTTTGACAACGTTCACCGCGCACAAATTCTCGCGGTGCTTGAGAGGGCGGTGTGAGCGGGCGCCTTTTGCGATACGTTCATGGCTTCCTGAGCGGGCGCACCATGCGCGTACGTGTAGGGGGTAAGCTCTCCAAGCCTCGCCCGGTGGACATGGGCGTGCCGCAGTTTTCTGTCTTATCATCATTTCTGTTTAATGTGGCCATGTCGGTGGTGCCGGCCTTTCTCCCCACGAGCGGCCGACACCATGTGTACATGTCCATATATGCAGACGACATAGCTCAGTGGTGCCGGGGACCACCGGGCGAAGCGTTCCGCGTCGGAGGGGGCGGGAGCCTTCAGGGAGCCCTGACCGCAATCGATTCCAGTTTGCGCGGCCTTGGTCTGTCGCTGAACGCAGACAAATAGGTGGCCATGGCCTGCGTTTCGCGCTCGCGCGCGCACCTTTCGCCACTCTCACTGGACGGGACTCCGATTCCTTGGCGTAAATCGGTGCGGTACCTTGGTTTAGACAATCGACTGGCGCCTTTCCTTCCGCCGCGCGGCGATCAAGGCCTGTCCGCAGATGTAGAGGATCACCGCCGCTGTGCACAAGCTCACCGCTCGAAGCCAGGGCATCTCTCAGCAAGCCGCACTGCGGCTATACAATGCCGCAGCTTTGGGGGCGGTGCTCTATGCACTACCGCTCGTCATGAGGCGCAAGCCGTGTTGGAAGAAACTCGAGCTCGAGCACCGAAAGTCCCTGCGCGTGTGCCTAGGCCTGTCCAAAAACTCGCAGTGCGCCGCAACGTTGGCCGAGGCAGAAGCGTGGCCACTTGAGCTCCAAGCAGCGCGCAGGGCACTGAATCACATCGACCGGCTTCACCGGGAACCGGACAGCGGCTCACTGCTGCAGCGTATGCGCTCGAATCCGCGCTCACGAATGGGCTCGGTGCTGCTGGAGTATGAGCAATTCATACATGGCCCACCAACCTACGGGCACTGCGCACCCTGGCCTGCTGCCTCGGAGGTACAGCGAGAGATCGTCGGCATTGCGGGAAAGCAGATTACACCCCTCTTGAGCTATGCAGCAGCTGGCCATAGCCGTCAAACACGAAGAGCTGCAGGACCATCTCCTCATGTACACCGACGGCTCAGTGGCCCGCGACAGCAGCTTCCTTGCTGCGGCGGCTACCATCCCTTCCCTGCGACTGCGCAGCCAGCAGCACGAAAGATTCCTGGGCTCCTCCACCACGGCGGAGTGTATGGGGATCCGGCTTGGGCTGGACCTGCTGCTCACTCTCGGCTCTCCGCCGCCCAGGAGTACTCTGCTGTGCGACTCCAGCACCGCCCTCAGTCGCCTGCAATCTAACGGCCGCGGTACTCCACTAGTGCGGGAAATTTGCTCGCGCATCGAACGCCTCGCGCAGAGAGGATGTGCCGTGCGTGCACAGCGGGGTGCCCGGTCACTGCGGCATCGCCGGCAACGAAGAAGCTGACGGCCTCGCGACCGCTCCACATCAACTACCTGCCAGCGATCTGCACCTTGCGCTGAAGGACGTGCGTGCGGCCATCCACGTCCATCTCTGAAAGCAGCAATTCGACCCACGAATCACAGGAGGTGAGCGCATCGACAGTATCACCGGCTGTCGTGGACTTACACGGTCACAACGTGCAATGATCCTCCGCGCGCGCATTGGCTGCGTGTGGCTCAGGGGAACGAAGGGTGCGCCACGGAGTCGCGACGGGTGATGTGTGTGACGGATGCGGTGCAGTAGAAACACTAGAACACCTGCTCCTTCACTGTGCCGCGTTCACTGGTGCTCGTCGCGATATACTCGCGGCTTATAGGGCGCAGGGGATACTATCAGACTCTATCAAAACGCTATTGTGGCCGCAGCACAGTGCGCGCTCTCGTGAGCGAACATTGGTGAGACTCTGCGCATTCCTCGAACAACGGGACTTTCCGTCCCGTCTGTTCTCTGTCAGGTAGTTACACGCAGTGACCGAACGCTCCGCGAGCTGTACCTTGAACGATTAATAACTGGACGCCCCACTGCAGTCGTAGCCAACAGAGTGCTGTGCGCGTGCGTGATTTGATTCCTCTGAAATGAACTAATCACGCGCACAACCCGAGCACATTTCTTATTGTGTAAATAGTTTGTACATATTACTTCTCCCGCTATCTTCTCTTCCTGTCCCCTAACGTCTTTTATTCTGCCGGTAATCCTTTATTTCCGCTGCCTCAGCTCAGGTTCTTCAGCATCGATGGCAGATGCCGGGGCTAGCAAAGAACTTTTCCTTCCATTTTACGATTATTTTAATAAACAACCAGTACCACCACCTAAAGCAGGCAGTGACAGAAGAAGGCAAGAAAGAGGTGCCGCAGTGGTGCCCAGGTGGTCGAAATTATTCCGGAGCCCTCCACTACGGCACCTCATTCTTCCTTTCTTCTTTCACTCCCTCCATTATCCCTTCCCTTACGTCGCGGTTCAGGTGTCCAACGATATATGAGACAGCTACTGCGCCACTTCCTTTCCCCCAAAACCAATTATTAATAATTATTATTAATACTTCGGTTCGAACCCGACTGCAGCGGCTTCTTTTTTATGGAGGAAAAAGGCTAAGGCGCCCGTGGGTTGTGCGATGTCAGCGCACGTTAAAGATCCCCAGGTGGTCGAAATTATTCCGGAGCCCTCCACTACGGTTCTGCTTCCTTTCTCCTTTTACTCGCTCTCTTATCCCTTCCCTTACGGCGCGGTTCAGGTGTCCAACAATATATGAGACAGATACTGCGCCATTTCCTTTCCCCAAACACCAATTATAATATATGTACTTCGGCTTCAAACCTCACCGCGGCGGAAGCTTTTCCATGGAGGCAAAACGAAAATGCACCCACATACACTATGATTTGAGTGCACAGTAAAGATCCCCATGTGGTCGAATTTAATCCGGAGCCATTCACTACAACACCTCTTTTTTGCTATCTTCTCTCAGTATCGTCTTTATCTCTTTCCTTAAGGCGCAGGTGAGGCGTCCATCGAGGTGTGAAAGATACTGCACCATTTCCTTTTTCGAAGAACCATTTTTGGTTTTTGTTTTTTGGGGGGAAAGGAAATGGCGGAGTATCTGTCTCATATATCGTTGGACACCTGAACCACGCCGTAAGGGAAGGGATGAAGGAGGGAGTGAAAGAAGAAAGAGAAATAGGTGCCGTAGTGGAGGGCTCCGGCATAACATCGACCACCTGGGGATCTTTAACGTGCACTGACATCGCGTTTTGCCTCCATAAAAACGCAGCCGCCGCGGTCGGGTTCGATCCCGGGAACTACGGATCAGTAGTCGATCGCACTGAGCACTGAGCCACCGCGGAGGGTAAAAAAAAATTTCGATCTCATTTTTTCTCCGGCTCAGGAAGCGCTCGTGTAGTGAGCCGCAGTGCTGGTGCGAACACTAGACAGTTTTAGCAGTGTGTACGCAAAGGCTTAGCGTACGCAAGGAGATTGCGGGGATGGTAGTGCGCATGCCCAGAACGCAAGCACAAGCCCAGCGTCTTGCGTGCGTACGCTAGCAAGCGGACTTTGCGTTGCGGCGCTTGCGTGGCTCACGTACGCTAACGTTGACAAGATGGCGGCGCTGCTCGCCGGCTTCGGAAAAAATACATGTCGCCGCTGGATTCCGCGACGCAGAAGCTCGCTCAAATGGTAGCGGTTCGCTTTTATTTCGCCTACTCTTGCCCACAAGCAGCAGTATAAGTGATAACTAGCCCGTCTTTTTCAGATAGTATAGTGATTTTCAAGCTCCTAGGCCTAACTATATGCAGTGTGTTTTCCTCGTAGCAACGACACCTGGTGGAACAGTTTTCTGGCTTTTTGCCAGTGCTTAAAGTTTCTTCGGTTTCCATAGTTTTTCTTCTTGGAACAAAAAAAGCCTCACAAGGTACTCACACTAGTTATCAGTAATAATGGATGAAATTTTTTTCCACCGAGCCGGGTGGCGCTGCGAACATCCGAGGCGAGCGGACGTGTGTCACATGCGCTCCGCCGTTTTCGGGCCCTGGAACCCGGATACTTCGACTGGACTACCAAAACGTTGCTTGGAATCGACGCAGCAAGTAACGAGGACGACGAGGACCCAAATTTCAAGCCGGTGGGCCCGATTTTTCGGATTTTATCGGACTTGGAATTTTCCGAGTGGCGGACCCTACGCTAAGCCTAACGAGGCCTAGTACGACTACAGGATTCCGCGGCCTCCTCGGTCTCGGCCCGAGGAGAGAAGACCCGGAATGATGTCCCGACCGAACATCCCCAACTACTACCGACCCACGGTGGGAGGACCGACGAGATTTTCGGCAGAATCTCAGATGGAAGAAGACATCGAGACGACTCCCGTGCAGCAGCAGCGGCAAGTCCCGGGCGGACCGGAGGCAGCGGCGATGGCGACGGGGAACCAAGCCCTCGAAAGCAGCACCCCAACGCAAATTTCACAAGTAAGAACCGACACCAAAGCAGATTGGGAGATTGCCATGTCGAGACGGCAAAAAAGGCGCCAACAACGCGGCGAGCGGCAAGTTTTGGCGGGAAATTCCAGAAATCCGGCGGAAAAACCCGGGAATCCCCCCGGGGAGTCCCCGAAGCGAGAGGAAGCTCCACCTAGGCGGAGACTTCCGCCGCTGCCGAGAGAAGACCTCAAAATAGTCCTGCGACCGAGTGGACTTGCAGTCAAGGATCTGCAGACGCACCAAGTGGCGCGGGCGGTGGTCATGGCCACCGGGCACGGATGCAAGGTGGAAGACTTGATCATCCGACTACGCAACGGCTCGAACATCATCATCGTTAGCACGAGTAACGAAGAAGCGGCCCAGAAGATCAGAAGCATAACGCAGTTGAACTTTGGAGGCAAGGACTACGCCGTTAGTGCCTACGTGGCGGCACCGGAAGGCACGCTGCGTGGCGTTATCCACGGCATGGACCAAGGAACCTCGCCGGAAGAACCCAAGACCAACCTCAGAACCCGCACGCAAGGAGTAAAAATCCTGGCGGCCCGCATGCTGGGGAACTCTAGCACGGCTGTCATAACCTTCGACGGACCTACGCTCCCGAAGCAAGTATTGTATTACGGCAGGGAGATGTGGTGTGGTGTTACCCGTACCGGCCCACGAGGCAAGTGTGCTACGCCTGCGGCCAACAGGGGCACCGAATGGACGTCTGCCCGTTCCCGGAATCCAGAACCTGCCGGCAATGCGGTTGCCGAAACCCGGAGGACATGCACCAGTGTACGCCAAAATGCCTGCTGTGTGGCGGAGACCACGCGGTGGGCACCAAGGACTGCAAACAACGCCTCAAGCCGGCGAGCGAGCTGAGATGGGGCCCCAAACAACAGCAGCGACGCGGACGCAGCCGCAGCCGCGGAAGACGGCCGCGATGGTTCCGGAACGAGAGCCAGGTCCGGAGCGAGTCGCGGAGCCGCAGCCGAAGCCGGAGCCGGAGACCACAAGGCCGGGACGAGTCTTTCCCGCCCCTCGGCAAGCCGGGCCAGACGAAACAGCAAAAGAATAGCGGCGGCACTAAGGTGAGCTGGAGAGACGGCCCTCCCAAATCGCTTTATGCTCCGCACTCAAACACAAACACACAAGACAACCAATTTAGGGAAGAGATTAAGAACCTTAAGCGCGAGCTCGAGCAGAGCCGTACAGAGTCGAACGAGCTGAGAAGACAGCTCAATGAGCTCATTAGAGAGAAACAGGAGGTGAGAACAGGGCGCTCACCACGTAGAACACCAACCCCTCGCCCTATGGAGACGCAACAAAGCAACAATGAGGGAAACCGCGATAGCAAAATAGAAAATTTCATGGGTCAAATAATGGAGCAAATGAACCAAATGAAAAACGAAATTCAACAAACTCAACAAAAGTTTGCCCTACAGGAGCAAAGCTTTAGGAATTACGTAAAAAATCAAAACACCCAAAGAGTCAATGACGCTAGAGACAGACTATTTAACGAACGAAGGTTCGGCACAGAAACCCAGAGTACAACCAACTTTAACCAATCATGGCAGAATACAAACAACAGCAATTAGAAATTTGGCAGTGGAACTGCAGGGGGTACAAACGCAAGCAAGGCCTCCTCCAGCAATTTATCCACACCCAAGCAACCCCACCAGACGTAATCATCCTGCAGGAAACTAACAACACCCCCGCACTAAGGGGCTATACATGTCAGGAAAACGGCCGTACGGCAACGCTCATAAGCAACAAAGTAGTAGCCATAGTGCACGACGAAATTAAAGATACCCATATAGAACACGTAATTACGGAAATAATACCCAAAAAGAAAAGGAAAGCCAACAGCACCTTTATCGTAAACCTATACAGCCCGCCCAGCCAGACCAAAGGGGACTTTATCAGACTTTTTGCGGAGGCGAAAAAGAAGGCGGGACAAAAAGCACTGGTAATTGCGGGCGATTTTAACGCTAAGAGCCCAAAATGGGGCTACCCCAAAGAGGACAAAAAAGGGCGCGGCATATGCACGGCGGCAGAAAGCGTGGGCTGTGAACTTCTAACCGACGAAAATCAACCGACCAGACAGGGAAACAGCGTGAGTCCAGACACGTGTCCCGACCTAAGCTTCGTAAGGGGTGCCAAGAACGCAGAGTGGGAGAACCTGCTCGAGAACCTTGGCAGCGATCACTACATTCTAAGAATCAGCCTTACGGCGGAACAAGTCAGGAGGAAGATTGGCACGGCTCGGCTAACAGATTGGGACGCCTTTAGAGCGCACTGCAAGCAGCTCGAAGGAGGAACCATTGAATCGGCGGAGAACTGGAGCCAACAACTAAGACAAATCCAGGACCTCTACACCAAAGAGGTAGTTAGAACAGAACAGACACCCGAGGTGGACAAGCGGCTACTAAGGCTATGGGAGGCAAGACGCGGACTCACCAAGCGGTGGAAGAGACAAAAACTCAATAGAAAACTCAAAAAGAAAATTGCGGACATTACCAGGCAGGCGGAGGAGTACGCGAACCAGGGATGGCAACAGGAAGACAGGGATGGCAACAGTTTAGCAACTCGCTGAACGGCACCCTCAGCACGGCTAGGACGTGGCAGATCCTCAAGGCCCTCTTGGATCCGAGCAAAAACAAATCGGAAAGCAGCAAAGCGATACAGCGGCTAACCCATCAATACCAAGGAACAGACGAGCAACTACTAGAGGAAGTCAAGGTCAAATGCTACGGCAAAGACCAAGTCGAAAGTTATAAAGAAGAATACCGCGGAGAAGACAACCCCACGATGGACAGACCAATCACGAGAGAAGAAGTGATCGAAGCGGTCGCGTCGGCAACAAAAAACACAGCGGAAAGAGCAGACAAGATCCGAAACTCCTTAATTCGCAACCTCAACGACGAGGCAATAGACCAACTGACCAAATATCTAAACACGCTATGGCACGAAGGAAGAGTAACGGCGGAATGGAAACACGCCATCGTCGTGATGATCCCGAAACCAGGCAAGAAACTACAGATAGAGAACCTCAGGCCGATATCACTCTCGTCGTGCCAGGGGAAGCTCTATGAGAAAATAATAACCAGCAGAATCCAAAATCATCTAGAAAAGGAGCAACTGTACCCGGACAGCATGTTTGGGTTCAGAGCCACCCTATCCACGCAAGACGTACTACTCCAACTCAAGGAAGAAGTGCTCGAAACGATGCCGAAAGCGGGCGAAAACGTGGTCATGGCCATCGACATAAAGGGGGCCTTTGACAACGTGAGCCACGTGGCCATCATGGAGGGCCTGAACAACGCCAACTGCGGAAAGAGAACCCACGACTACGTCAGGGACTTTCTCAGCAACAGAACGGCAACGGTAGGGCTAGGCGAGCTAAGAAGCGACGTCTTCCACACCCCGTATAAAGGCACACCTCAAGGCTCGGTCATCTCGCCCGTCCTCTTCAACGTGGCAATGATTGGACTAGCAAACAAACTAAAGAAGATCGAGGGAATTCAGCACGCGATGTACGCCGACGACATCACGGTCTGGACCACCCGGGGATCCCTAGGCGAAAAACAAGAAAGGCTGCAAGAAGCTGCCCCCTGCGTGGAAAATTACACAAAGGGAAGAGGACTGCGGTGCTCGACAGAGAAATCGGAGCTCCTCCGAATCGGCAGACATCCCACCCAAGCAACCCTGGAAGTCACCCTCGAGGGTCAACTCATACCCGAAAAGAACATGATAAGAATCTTGGGCATGTGGCTACAAGGCAGCCGCAAATGCAGTCACACCATTAGCCTGCTAAGCAAAGCGGTAAAGCAGGTGGGCCGCATGATCAACCGCGTCTCTCAAAAGAGATACGGCATGGGAGAGGAAGACACCCTCAAGCTAGTAAACAGCCTCATAGTCAGCCGAGTTACGTACTCCCTGCCGTACCACGCAACCACCAAGGCGGAAAGAGCACAAGCCGACACCATCCTGAAGAAGGCTTACAAGACGGCTCTTGACTTACCCAGAAACACGTCAACCGAAAAACTGCTACAATTAGGCATCAGCTACACTTTCGACGAAATCGCGGAAGCGCTGCTGGGAGCACAAAAAGTCAGACTAAGAGGCACCCCTGCGGGACGGGCGCTCCTGAAAAGGCTGGGTCGGGACACTCGCGGACTGACAGACAGATACGCGGAGATGCTGGACCACCTTAGAGAAACCTTTAACGTTAAGCCCATACCGAGAAATATGGACCCTAACCTTCACGCAAACCGACGCAAGGCTAGGGCGGAGTACGTAGAGAAAACGCTAGCCTCGGAAGAAAACACAGTATACACGGACGCTGCCGTCTACCCGTGCGGGTCAGAACACGCAGCCGCACTGGTAGTCGTAGACAGCAAAGGAAGAATGCTAACGAGCGCCGCAGCAAAAGTCGCGGGCGCAGCGGAGGCCGAAGAAATTGCCGTCGGGCTGGCGGCAGCAGAAGGCTACAGAACCGGTCGCCCACTCAACATACTAACAGATTCGAAAGAAACGTGCAAAAACTATACAAAGGGCAGAGTCAGCAAAACGGCCCTTAGGATACTCGGCGGGGTAGCCCCTGCAGGGTTGGAAAAACTCAGACATAATTTAATTTGGATCCCAGGCCACGCGGGAATAGAGGGGAACGAAAGGGCAGACAGCTTAGCTCGAGGGGAAGCAATCCGAGCCGGGCAGTCACAAGCCCCGGGTCTTCACCTTCAAGCCTGCGAGGGGGGATACACAGAACTTTTAAACCTATGCAAAGGCGTCAGGATTAGATACTCGCCACCACACAAAGCTCTGACAAAGGAGGAGGCCACTGCTTGGCGCAGATTGCAAACGAACTCCTTCCCCAATTTATATATACTAAGCAAAATGTACCCATCGCAATACAGGGACACCTGTCCGTGGTGCGGAGCCTTACCCACACTCTACCACATCACATGGGAATGCGAACGTAACGAGGCATTTCACAAACACAAACACCCGAGTGCGGAGCAATGGCAGAGCCGTCTCACCAGCAGCGAGCTCACGGCCCAGAGGGCCTTTATAGAGCACGCGACCGGTGCAGCACGACTCAGTGGAGCCTTGGAATAGGGGCCCACCCTTGCTGAAAGAAGACTAGTCGCCGGCGCAAGCACGAAGACGACGGAGCCTTCGATCCGCAAATCCCTTTGGAAATCAATAAATGTTTTCACTCACTCACTCACTCCAACGAGCGTTGATGTGCTTTGACGTCTTGTCACAGGATGGCGCTGCGTGCGCCTGAAGGACGCTACGGCTCGGCCAGCTAAAACTATACTTCGGAGCGGACAGCGTAACGAACGCAGCACCGTCGCGCTTTGCTTACGCCAGAACTTGAGTGCGCACAGCTGAAACTGTCTACTATCGCGGCAGCAGCGTTTCAATAGAGACGAAACGCTAAAGGCACCGGTGTGCTGTGCGATGTCAGTGCATGTTGAAGATACCCAGGTGGACGAAATTATTCCCGAGCCCTCCGCTACCGCAGCTCTTTGTTCCTTCTTTCATTACCTCCATTATCCCTTCCCTAACGGCGCGGATCGGGTGTTCGCTGAGATGTGAGACAGATACTGCGCCATTTCCTTTCCCAAACGACATATCTTCATTTTTCGCCCGTGCCAGCACCCGCCGCGGTGGCTCAGTGGTTAGGGCGCTCGACTACTGATCCGGAGTTCCCGGGTTCGAACCCGACCGCGGCGGCTGCGTTTTTGTGGACGAAAAACGCTAAGGCGCCCGTGTGCTGTGCGATGTCAGTGCACGTTAAAGATCCCCAGGTGGTCTAAATTATTCCGTAGCCCTCCACTACAGCACCTCCTTCTTCCCTTCTTCTTTCACTCCCTCCATTGTCCCTTCCCTTACGGCGCGGTTCAGGTGTCCAACGATATATGAGACATATACTGCGCCATTTCCTTTCCCCAAAAACCAATTATTACTATTATTCTTCCGTGCCAGCGAACGTTAAAGATCCCCAAGTGGTCCAAATTATCCGGAGCCCTCTAACATGGCACGTCTCTCTTCCATTCATCTTTCACTCTTACCTTCCTTCCTTTACGCCGTCGTTTGTTCACCCAGAAGTGACACAGTTACTGAGTGATTCCGTTTCCTCAAAAACGAACTTTGCACGTGTTTCATATGACACTTCTGTTAAGAAAGACAATATAAGGGTAATTTTGTTTCGCGTCAGTATAAAAAAACCGTTCTTCTCAGTTAACTATTATATCTAACCGCTGTTGCGTAATGTTGTTTTTCTTCATACTGCACTTCCTTGAACAGCTTGTGCAAATTATCTTTCAATATGGAAGCTTCAACTTCGCAAGTTTTAGCGATGCTCGCAAAAGCATACTGCTATAGACTAATCCGTTATCGGCTCCAACTGCAGTTCGAGCACAATTTGTTGATCACAAATTGTGTTGACCCAACTCCCCCCCGCCTCAATGGCTTCGAGTGGGCTGATTCTTCGTTGTTGAGTACTGGTTTCATGCAACAGGATGTAAAACCAAAACGTCCTTCTCAGTTAACTATTATATCTAACCGCTGTTGCGAAATGTTTTTGTAGCGGGAGCTACACTAGGCTACCAGTCAAGCATTTCTCGGTACACGCGAGAGGCCAGTTGTGCGCATGCGCCGTTACCATGGCAAGTGCCCTTAGGCGCATGAGGGCAGTTGAAGTGGCAAGTAACGGAGCGGGGTAGGAGCCTTAAATTGAGCTACGACTGCTCTATATGGCATGTTCAAGTCTGCACGTTAGGACCGCCAGGTTCCTGGACAAATCAGTAGCGTCGTCGGTAAGCGGAGGGCGGGGACAGGGGAGGATGACAGCCGAGGAAACAGCGAGATACTCTACCGTGCTGCGTTGAAGTCCACCGGTTCCTATCATCATCGCCCGTGTCTGCAGGGATTCACACGAGCGGGATGTATACATACATACGTTGCGCTCTGAGTAGGTTCTGAATGCAGAAGTAATGAACCTGGAGATAGAGCACGTCGAAAAAGGTTTGTAGAGCTCATGCAGAGCTTCGTGTCTGTCAGGCAGTGTGCGGATATTGATGATGATGTTGATGATCGCCTCTGGTTGAATGGCACGAACCCACGGTGGGGGATTGGCCAGGGTACATTGTTGATACAAAAACACACATGAGTAAGGAGTGCGGATATTGCTCAACACGTGAGTTTGTAGTAGTGGCGAGAAAATGTTCACTCGTGTAGCACGGCCGCCATTGTAGTTGTGTTTTCCGGGCTGCGCCATATCACAGATATAGAGTTGTGTTTTTGCAACGCATCGACGTTAATGTCGTCCTCATCTTGCTCCCTTTCAGAGGCCCTGTGTCGTGTTAGGTTAGCCGTGTCGCTTTTTGTGGTCGCAATGGAGGCATCCGTCTTCAACAGCGGATGTGTAAATGGACCCAGGGTGTTGCAGATGGCCTTCATAATGGACTGGTGCGGAGAGTTGCCACTGTTAGCGTTCAAAGGCTCGACCGTGTTTTGTGTAAATTCTGCGTGTCATGTGTATAGTTAGTTTCTCTAATATTGTTCTGAAAGAAGGGAAGGCAGTTCCCTTTCTAGAGTCAGGATGCGTCTGTGTGCAAGGCCTGTTGTGATGAGTAGCTTGGCCTTGTGGAGATCGGTCTTCGTGACGTTTTGGTGTCAATTTTTCTGCGGGGGCGTGGCACAAAATCATGCCGTCTGCTAACAAGCGCCAGCGTATGAGTTGCCTCCTGCCTCACACCACCGTTCTCTTTTGACAGCGAACGATGAGACAAACGGTATTTTTCGGGTGTTCTTAAGACATTTGATCTAATTACGAGGACTTTATAGTTGCTGAAATATGCACTGAGGAGCTCGATTGCCTCTTTATGTGTTGTAATGATTTGCTATGCAAAAAAAAGGGGGACTGCTCAGACGGGGTAGTACCAATATTGCTTGTATTGAAAAGGAATTCAGCTTTGTCCGGCGGTAGCTTTAGGCCAAGTTCAGTTACTTAGAGGTCTCTAGGTTATGCACCACCGGCTGCAGCTCAGCTTGCATCTGATCGACCTACTGAAAGTCATTGGATTGTAACTACAGTGTTGCATATAGGCTGTACATACCGGTAATACTGCAGAGTTATGTATACACCGAGGGTGATGCACTTAGGTTGGTTATATCCGTGATGAACATACTAATTTAGTTACATGTGCTGTCAGAACCCGGAAGTTGGTTAAATCTTAGGTGGAATAATTAGGTTCGTTATATTTGACGTTATACACGAAAGTTTGTTGTATCCTGATTTAACAAAAATTAATTATATCAGAATTGACATGCTTAGGTTCATTATATCGCTGGTTAACACACTAAACTGCATTATATCCGAGATAGTATATAAAGTGCATTTTATCCAAGGTGGCCACACGCCCACACGTGAGGGTGGTTGCCATTTTCGCTTGCACTGATCCTCTTACTGCTAACATTTTAATTGACACTTTGGGCTATGGCAGGACAGGAAATTTATGAAGTTTTGAAAATGTTTTGCATTCTTCGTTCAAAGTTTGAATTAAACGACGGCATCGATAGAGTTTTATTCGGTTTAACTTAAGTATCTTATCTCTTCATATCTTTTAAAACATTACCTTCACGGCTCACAGGCGTTACGGAGATGGTGGGCATGTTAGTGAGCATACACGAATATAAAAGTCAAATACCTCAGAGAACAGACAAAATGAAAAACAAACTTTTGTTAGACAAAACTCCAACAATAGAGGAAAATAAACTAAAAAAAAAATAACCGCAAGTAATTAGTGGCAGCTGTTCGCGATATAAAATGCTCTTCGATGGATGCTTAGTTCTACTCTGCACTGGTCTTTGCTAAGAAAGAGCGATACAACGGATTGACGCTTATGCGGTTTAAAGTCCAAAAGTGACTCAAGCTATGAGGGACGTCGTAGTGCAGGACTACACATAGTCTCGAACACCTTGGATTTTTTACCGTGCACTGAAATCGCAGAGCAAGTGGATATTTTGTATTCTGCCTCCATGGGAATGCGACCGCCGCGGCCGGGATCGAATCCGCGTCTTTCGGGCAGTCGAGCCGCATAACCACTTAGCCACCTCGGTGGCTATTGGCGGGAATTATATGTACGGGACGTTAAATGTGACCATTAGGATATGCATGCGTGTCTCACTGACAGATTGTGGAGTAATATTTTAAGTAAGAAACAATCTTCAAATTTATTCTCGTATTTTCACATCGGATAATTGAAAACAGATTTGTTGAGGCAAACTTTAGCTGTTCGTGAATAAGTGGAAACAATGAAGGAAGCAAATCTACATAAGTGTTTACTTCTTACTAGTCAGCGCATTTTTATATAAACCCACATATCCTGCGATCCTCTCATCCACCCAATCACCATGCGGAAATTAAAAATAAGGGTGCTTCTTATCAACACCAAAATAACATTGCAGAGGTACCATTTTTGTGACCCCGCCGCGGTGGCTCAGTGGTTAGGGCGCTCGACTACTGATCCGGAGTTCCCGGGTTCGAACCCGACCGCGGCGGCTGCGTTTTTATGGAGGAAAAACGCTAAGGCGCCCGTGTGCTGTGCGATGTCAGTGCACGTTAAAGATCCCCAGTTGGTCGAAATTATTCCAGAGCCCTCCACTACGGCACCTCTCTCTTCCTTTCTTCTTTCTCTCCCTCCTTTACCCTTCCCTTACGGCGCGGTTCAGGTGTCCAACGATATATGAGACAGATACTGCACCATTTCCTTTCCCCCCAAAACCAATTATAATATATTTTTGTGAGACGCGAAATACGCAGCCTCGTGGCTTTTCTTCAATTTTGGAAACACCCAGAAGTCTTACGCTTCATGATGGGTGAGACACGAAATGAAGCCATAGAAGAAAAACCGCAGTGCTTTTAACTCCGCGAACGCACCTGTAATAAGGTGACGCTGATGGCTGACCGTTTTAAACGATCATTTAAATCTCGGCCGATAGCTAAAAAAGTGCCGGCAGGTCAGGCTGCGGATCATCACCTCGCACAACGTAAATATGCTGCTGTGCATTGCAACGAGTGTGGCTCGAGGCTGTATTTAGAGCGCAGTGTCGTGTTTCCATTAAACTTACTCTAATGGGTACTTGCTAAGTTTTTTTTCTTTATTGATTTTTCTTTTTTGTACGCTACTTTGAAAAGTTTGAAGTTTGAAAAGTGTTTATTTGAAGTGTGTTTCATACACTTCAGGAAGGAGGCCAAAAGGCGTGGTGCCTGACGAGGGCCTTCCTCCCTGGGGGTAAGCAAACTGCACTCGGCACATACACACACAAAATAAACAAATACAATAAATGTAGCGGTCGCCATTACACTTGCTGGCATGTTAAAAGAAAAACAAAGGAAAAACTGTACAACAATGTTAAGGTATCTTCGAAGTTGTTAAGATGCGTGCTGTTGGGTTACAGGGAATTATAAAAAGGAAAAAAATATATACAATCATGTTGACTGTTATCAATTTATAATATGTCACAGGATGTACCGGTTAGTCATGTAGTCAACAGTGCAATCACTTTTCTCTTGTATATTTTTTGAGTTCTGCATTGATGGAGGAGGTGATGAAAATTTCTGTTTTCATTCAAAAAGGTAGTCATCTGATATCTAATCGTTTGGAATCCGTAATTTGTTCTTGATTTTGGTGCTCTTATTGTCATGTGTTGAAGGGGATATGGGTTTTGCGGTAGTTGTGGTGTTGCACAAAAATTAGTTTCAAGATGAAATCTGTTATATGTTTCAAGTGCTAGCCGAAGAGATTTTAATTGAAAAATTGTCAGTAACCCCAAACTGTTCCAC
This sequence comes from Amblyomma americanum, assembly GCF_052857255.1. Lineage (NCBI taxonomy): Eukaryota > Metazoa > Arthropoda > Arachnida > Ixodida > Ixodidae > Amblyomma > Amblyomma americanum. The sequence continues at coordinate 107,938,136 of NC_135501.1, forward strand.
CACGAGTTAGTGCTATCCAAGTAGCCTAGATTAGCAATTGCTCGTATGGCCTTTTTCTGTAGTAAAAACAAAGCATTTAAATTAGTCTGTGTTGAGTCTCCCCATATCAGTAAACAATAGTGAAGATGTGAATGAATTAAACTGAAATAGAGTTGCTTTTTGAGCCATACTGGCAATAGAAGTCTAAATTTATTTAGAAGGCCCACTGATCGCGAAATTTTTTTTCTTACTTGAATAATATGGTCAGTCCACAACAGGTGTTCATTAAATATAACTCCAAGGAATTTTATTGACTGTATTCGTTGTAAAACATTCGAATTGTATAATATGATTGGCTTATTATCTATGACTTTATTTTTAGCTCTGAATATTACATACTTCGTCTTCGTGATGTTTAGTTCTAACCTGTTGGCCCTCAACCATATTGTAAGGTTTTCTAGCCAGAGATTAGATCTACATTCTATTGCTTTTAAACTCGCGTCATGAAAGAAAATATTTGTGTCGTCAGCGTATAAAACTGTTTCGGAGGAAGGAAGAATATTCACAATGTCATTTATGTGAACTAGGAATAGAATAGGACCCAGTATTGAGCCCTGTGGCACACCAGTGCGTATAAGGCCGTGGCTTGAAGGTATGTCGTTAATCATTGTGAATTGTACTCTGGATGATAAGTAGCTCTGAATAAGATTAAGTGCGGAACCTCGTATCCCATAGAATTGTAATTTGCGCAGTAAAATTTTGTGACAGACCGAGTCGAAGGCTTTTCTATAGTCTAAGAATAGTCCAAGTGTAAAAATTCTGTTTTCTATATTGTTAATTATTTTATCCTTTGTGTGAAGTAAAGCTGTTTCCGTAGATTTCTCTTTCTGAAAGCCATATTGTTCTTTCGCAATAGCTCCGGTCTTAATGAAGTACGAAGTAAGGCGGGTATTGATGACTTCTTCAGCGATTTTTGAGATCGGTAAAACGAATATTGGGCGATAATTGTTAGGATCATTATAGCTTCCTGTCTTATGTACCACACAAACTCTTGCTATCTTTAATATATCTGGAAACCTGCCTTCTTTGAGCATTTGGTTGCATATATGGGACAACAAAGGTGCGATAATATCAGATACGGCTTTCACTACCTCACCCTTGATGTTATTACCTCCAACGGAGCAGTTATTTTTTAGACGTATTATATACGAAGAGATTTCGGCTCTAGTTGTTGGGGAAAGAAATATCGAAGGCTTTGGTATGCCTTTAAGATATGACATTATATCAGTGCATGTTGTTTGCGCAAACTGATTTTCATCAACCGTCAGGAAGTGTTCGTTAAACATGTCTGATAAGGGACGACCTCTGAGTGGAACGCCATCTGCCGCAATCTCTACTGGAGTTGGCTCGGTTCGTTTTGATACTAAATTGTTGTCTGACCTCCATATCTGATTAGGGGCAAGTTTATTAGCGAACGCTTTTGCGTAATATTCCTGTTTTGCGGTTTTTAGATCAGTGTTGAGCTTATTCCTTACAGCTTTATGCAAGTTTAGTATATTGATGTCCTTGTGCTTCAAAAAATCAGCAAAGAGATTGTGTTTTTGCCTTATTCTTTTGTACAGCTCTTTCGTAACCCACGGTTTCTTAGACTTTTTGTACCTAGAGCGGCGGACTAGAGGAAAGACTTCATAATAGGCATCTTGAAATTTTTTTCAAAGACATCGTAACAGCGACTAGGATCTTCTTCATTAAGAACGAGTGACCAGTCCACCTCTGTAATCATGCGTCGAAAGCAATTTATAGTTTCGTCATTACCTTCAGATAGAAAATGTTAGCTGCGCTATTAGAAAAAGTTTTCCTGGAATGGAGCAAAAAGACAAAAAATGGAAGATGGTCGCTAACATCGCAGGCCATCACACCCGACTGTACATCATTTGGTAAGAAATCAGTGAAACCTAAATCGAGAGCAGTTCTGGTACTTGTGGTAATTCTTGTTGGCAGGTTTATAACATTTGCACAGCTGTAGGAAGACATCATACCAATAAAACTTTTAGAAACTGTATTCTCAGTCAATATATCTATGTTAAAATCACCCAGCACGACAACAGATTGGCTATGTCTTGTAAACGAGTGAAGTACACTGTCAAGGTAGAAAAAAAAGCGTTCAACTTTACCAGACGGGGGTCTATAAACAAGAATTATAATAACACCACAAGATTCGGCAACAAGTACCTCAAAATCACAATCAACAACGGAAAACGACTCTAGGGAGGCGTGTGATACGCCATCACGAAAATACAGAGAGACACCGCCCCCTTTTTTGTTGCCTCTGAACAAAGACACATGAGAATAGTCTTCAAATTGAGCAACGTCAAAGGAGTCAGTGAACCAGGTTTCTGTAAATGCTAGAACATCAAAATTATGGTGAAGTAAGTTCAGATAAGCGCCAACGGCATCTCCTTTGTTTCAAAGACTTTGTGAGTTTAAACAAAACATAGAAAGAGGCTTATTTGAATGAGAAGGTAATCCCATTACTGTATCGTTAAATCCATGTATCGCGTAGTAACTGCGGTTTTGTGAAGATGCTTCGTAATCCATACTGCTAGAAAAGATAAAGAAAAACAGAAAAAAAACTAAGTTGATGGACGCTCACGCCTCCGAATCATCACTTTCAGCCTGCTTAGTTTCCTTGATATTACACAGATCTGCCTCACACGAAATCCGCAGAATTGGTTCACCTGGGCCCTTGCGGACCATCACCTTTCCATTCTTTTGCCACGTGAAGCAGTAACCCATCTGCTGTGCCCTTGTGCGTGCCAGCCATAAAGATGCTTGTTTCGACTGGTAAGGTTATCGTAGAAGCGGACTTCTGATTCACTGTCAACCAGTTGCTTATTTTTGCTCTTCCAGTTCTCTTTTGTTTTTCGAGAAACGAACCGCACAAGAATGGGAGCCTTTCGACCTTTTCTTGTGGAAATACGGTGAATGCCATCAATGTCGTCTTCAGCAAGCGAACGAAGGCCAAGGGAAGCAGCCAACTCATTGATTTTAGGTAAAAGATTTTCATTTTCTTCCCATTTGACCCCATGAATCTCGAGATTCTGCCGTCTACCATACTGTTCAAGTTCGTTAACTTGATCCTTTAAATCAGAAATCTCCTTCGCACTGACGGAGTCTTCGACTGCTGTAATACGCTCCTTAATGTCTGTTAGTTCACGGTCCTGCTTGGTTAGGCGCTGTAGCACTTCATCATACTTATCCGACATGTGTTGGACAGACACTTGTACATCAGTCACTATTTGCTTTAACTCGGCAAGTGCATTCATCGCCTCAACTAAAGGCATCAGAAGGCATAGCTTTTTTTGCATATCTGTCACGATGCCCATTAGTGCCTGTTGAGAGAGCTGCTGCTGTTCGTTATTTGAACAGCTATGCGTAGGGAAGGAGCCACATGAGCGACGTTGGTCGCTGGACGGTCGAGAAGTGCGCTCTGACGCCACTACACATGTCTGACATTTCCACTGCGCAATGCTGCTATCGGCCTTTTTGCTTTTGTAGCTTCTGGCTGTTAGACCTGAACATGCTTTTCCAACATGGTAGTTGAATTCGCACGCTACACAGGTTACAAATGGGGCATCGGGTGGGATAACAGCATAGCAGGAAAGACAAGGGTCAGGCTCTTCTTGAGCCGTATAATTAGGCATGGCTATCACTAAGCAACAGCACCCGGCAGCAGCAGCAGCAGCAGACGATGCAATAGACAAAAAATAAAGGAAGCAAAGCCACCAACCTGCGAAGTGGAAGAAAAGCGTCAAGCGCATTCCAAGACAAGCGTCGGCGATGTGCAACTGCTGCTACTGCCGAATGCAAATGCGGAACAATGATTCCCAGTATCGCCGAAGAAACCTCGGTAGTTCGAACGTGGTTGCTGGTGCCAATGGGAGCAGGCTAGGTTTCCCGGATGATACGAGGAGATACGGTCCGCAATCTTCGAAACCGTGCGTCGTTGTCAGCAGGAAATTCTTCAGATGCAGGGCAGCCGCAGTGGAGCCATGCGCCAAAGGTTGAACTTGAACGGAGGCCCAGCCGTAAAAATACCGTCCTTAGAAATTTTTGATTTACGCTGACCGTATGAATAAGGTGGAAAACATTGACACTACAACATTTTTTTAGGAACCTGCTTCATGGAATTGAATTATGGCTTATAAACGGACAAACTTTTAGCCTTGTGTCAGCACCGTATTAGTGTAGCCCCTTCGAACGAGCATAAAATGTCGAAATGTGCAAAATTGGACAAAGCTAATGATTAACAGTTCGTGATTTTGTGAAAAAAGAGTAACGCCTGCATGATTTTTCCTGGCGATGAGTTTTATGCAAAAGTACCTCTGGGACCATTTGTGACCAGCGTAGGGAAATTTAAATAGACAGTACCCCCGCCTTAGAGTCGCTCACATTGCGCTGGCTAGCTTAAACGATGCCTTATTGAATCAAGTGTATGGGCGGAGATTTGCTGATGTTATCGGGCAGCTCATTCGTGGACACCAGCGGCAGCACCGCGCTTCTTATTTCGGACCTGCGGCATGTCCTGGGGCTCTCGTGTGGTGGCTGCGTGCGACATCTGCAAGGTGCTTCGAGGTGTTTGTGGCGTCTTCACTGCCACGTGTCTCACCTGATGACTGCAAACATTGCACAAAGCGAGATAATTGTTGCATGCAGGGTGTGGTTACGCATTTACCCCCCCCCCCTCCTTTATCTCTTCCTGCAAGCACTCCACCTGAAGACGATTACGGCAGTGTGAGGCACATGCTGACGGTGGTCACGTGGTTAATAAAAGCAGGCACGCGTGGTTCTTCGTAGGACGTTCGGGTTATAGATATACTGCGAAAAGCCTTCGCACAAGAAATGCTCTCCTGCCTACTGCGTCTTCTGCAGCGCTTAATGCGCTACAGGTTGCATGGTGAAAGAAAGCACTCTAACATAGCTGTTTTCTTTTAATTTGCTCTTTATAATAAGCGCATACATTACAGAAAGCTATAAGTTTGCCTTCACAAAGGAAGTTGAATAACTTTTTCCTGCACAGATAAAAAAAGCTCTTTGAGACGACATTAGCCTCTGCATATTGGAATTGCCAATGATCCAGTAATTGAACTTCGAAAGAGATTTGTTAGTCCTCGTAAATGCGGCTAATTTTTCCGGCCGGTATTATAGAAGGCATATATGAATTGTGAATAGAAAGTTGCATCTTTGAGATACTGCTTCATTGCACACCGTTTGAAAGGTTAAAGGTCAAAATTTTGTAAAGGGAAAGTTTTAATGGGAGGTGAATACAGCCAGGTTTCATGCATTGGCACCGCTTAGATGGTTCGCTTCTGACCGGTAGAAACCTTCTTTGCGCCGTGCAGTGACAAATTGTAGTGGTGCTGGCATGCATAACGGCCGCCTAAATCTCCAAACGACTAAACTGACGTGCCGCCATGCACAGCACAAAACGCGTCGATCATTTCGGGATGTACTAAAACCGCGCTTAATGATTTCCATCTGCGCACGTTTAAGAAGTTTGTACGCGCGAGCAACATTCTAAGCTTATCGATATATTGAGTCAAAGTATAAGCAATTCACTTTTTGCTTTGCATGCGCAAAGCACGCTTGACCATCTGGCCAAGCAAAGCAGCTCAACTACCAAGACTTAAATTTGGCCCTCGCATCTTAGCAAAGTGAGTGAAAGAGCCATCGAGTGTTTTAAGAGTGTACAGGCGAATTACAGAGATATTCTCCTTTCCCATGAAACGCGCTACCCTCCTATAAAGCGCGTCACCTACCAGGTGCTATCATTTCTTCTTACGGGCATTTGTTGTTTCGAGCAGGTGCAGTCACCAGTGATGACTTCGCTCATGGGTGCAAGAAGCCGCGCAAGCTTCCATTTCATCATCTATTTCTGCTCTTCCTTCTATCACGCAAATACACCAACATCTGGCGGCGTTACCTTTACCCAAAGCCGTACTTCGCGAATAAAGACACAGATATCATCCGCCTAGTTCGATGACCCAGAGCGCTTAAGTATATAAATGAGTAAAACGAAGAATTTGGGTTGGCCTCTAAGTGCTGCTGTATACCTAAATAATGGGAATGTTGCCGGGAGTGTATGTCATGAAGTGATTAAGTTTTCCCATTGCTAGGGAACGGGTGTGACGTACAGCTTGTGTTACCCTTGCGTTCAGCACTCGAGAGTAGCAGTTCCATGCATAAAATAGGACACCTTGTAGTAGGCTCAAGCTTTCTGACGTAACACTCGTGCGAAATGTCAGCCATGTAGACCTCCAAACAAGGTTGACAAAGGCACATTGCCCGTAAGACATGAGCTACTTTCTAATTTCTGTTTTTAGTGCGTAGTGCATGCACCCTGCTCAAGCACATTTCACGAAATGTGACTCAGACTGTACGCCACGTAAGAAATTAGATTCTAGAAAACGACGCATTGAATGTAGTAATGCGAGAAAAGAGGTTACGTGCGCGGCTCAAAAAATTGCGGCCACGTTTGAATGTCGCTCTGAAATTCAATTCGAATCGCTGCAAAAATCATGGGATTTGTGTTAGAAAAAAGCTAATGTACGAGAGATAATACGGAATTCGACACAAACCAGCAAACGAATTCCAGGCCGACCTCAGTTGGTGTTTTCGTTTGCGCAGAAAACTAATTCGTGGCTTCTCTTCACGTCAATGAGTGTAGTTTTAACCGTACACTTAAATATTATTTCTTCCCACTGGCTATTGATATATGCAATTCGTTGCCTGCGTGACATTGTAAATACCATGTTCGTATATCTGCTAACGAACAAAATTTAACTGCTATTTCAGACATGAGATATTCTTGTTGCCTTTGGTGCGTTCATTTTCACTGTATAATGGTTTCTGTTTTTGCTCCACTTCCGTGCTTGCTTCTCTCTTTACTTTCATCAGTACACTCTGTATGGGTCTGTGCTTGCGTACAGAAGGACAAAGTGCATAAAAATTCAACGACACTTTTGACGTTAAAAATCGAGGGGAGGGTTAAGCTCTTCTGATACAAACTTCAGTGGGAGCTTTGCGCGTGATCAAAATCGGGCGCAAAGAAGATTTTGCAACAAGATGTAATGCTGCACAACCCACGGCTTCCGCTAGCCTCCAGTTGACGGCGGTCGTTCCCATGTCCATGTGTTACGGAGTCATCACTATATTACCCAGTTACGCTTATTGTGAAGTTAGCCTACTGCGCAAAATTCTGGTTCAAATTGTGTAAATAAAGTTGTTAAACGCTTTAGCAGCCAGCGGGCAAAGTTGGGCCGCGATAGCGACTTGCGGTAGAAATGAAATGTAAAATGGCTGGCGCATTCTACACCTTTTGTCCGTAAAGTTTTGTGGCTGATTGATTTTCTTCGTTAGAAAAGATTCCCCAAAACCAACGTTGGTGCGTATCTGTAGCGCCATCTGTTCAGGATAATCTCAGCTGTTGATGTTAATTGCTGTAACTGCTGCTAGACGGCACTATATGTAAAAATACGGTGTCACTAGTGGTCTGCACATTCTACTGTGAGTGAATGTGAAGAGATGGACGTCCACATCGAACAGACTGTAAACAAAAATTCGGTGTGAAGCTTGGCAAGACAGCGGTACAGACGTATGAGCTGCTTCGTGATGCTTATGGCAAAGAGACATTATCGCGGGCGGGAGTTTTCGAGTTGCTCAAGAGGTTAGTTTTGGCGAGAAAGTGGGTAGAAGACGACACAAGGCAGGGGCGCCCTTCAACCTCACGGAATGATAACAACGTGGCTCGGATCAGGGAAATCATATAGCAAGACCGCACCATTACAGTCCGCATGCTATCTGATGCTCTCGACATTAGTAAGACAACATGACACCATATTTTGTGTGAGAACTTGGGGAAACGAAAGCTGAATGCCTGACTTGTGCCGCACTCCCTCACAGAGTGCCAGAAGGACATGCGGGCATCAGTGAGCGCTGATTTGCTCTCCAAGGCAGAGAAGGATGCTGCATTCGTCGACAGCATCATTGCTGAAGGCGAAATATGGTGTTTTCAGTAGGATGCTGATAGTTTTTTTCAATGCCAGAGGTGTCATAAACCATGAGTTCGTCCCAAAAGGGCAGACGTGGAATCACGAGCACAGCATTGCTGTACTTCCCCATCCGCAGTACTCGCCTGACCTCTCCCCATGCGATTTTTTCTCCTGTTTTCTCGTGTGAAGACAGCCCTAAAAGGTCGCTGGATGGGGAGCGTGGAGCCCATTCAAGACGCCACTACAAACGAGCTGACAGTCTTCCCAAAAGAAGCGTTTTTCAACTGTTTCCAAGACCTCATGAAGCGTGGAAGCTTTGGATAGACAGCAAGAGAAACTATTTCAAATGGATAGTGCACAAATTATTTCAATTCTAAGCGCATTTTTTTTCAATGGACTCAGTCTCGGAAGTTTACGGACAAAGGTTTCAAATCGCCCGGTCCAGTATACTCGAGCCGCCGAAGCGAAGAGAGATACCTTGCGGTTTTTCTCTCAAAGAACCGCGTCCGACATTAATGTATGGTCGAACAGGCCAGCATATCAAGGTAGGCGCACTCTGCATATCTCGACAACAGACAAGCTGCGTCCAATTGCGCTCTCATTCAGTTCTGTGTCTGCTGTCATGGTCCTTCCACTGATTCTCACGACTGAACATTATCGTCATAGCAATTACACCTAGTGAGCAGTTTCCCCAAGTTTTGACCGGCGTTTACACTTGCTACGAAATTATCCATTTAATGGCCCGAACAAACAGTCTTTTATTGCACTCAATACAGACATTAATAAAACAAAATGTTTTCTGGTCCCACAGCTGAGGAGCTTTGACTTACTCAAGATGGAGAAAAGTAAATTGCATTACCCGTGCCCAGCAGTTTTCATGCTCAACTAAACCGGTCGCTGCCAAGACGTGTGGCAGTGCAACGTAACGCGCACCCTTTGTGGACTGAGAACAAGAATCGTGTAATATCAAGCTACCGGCATCATATGCGTCATTCAACAGGCGACTGTTACTTAAATGCATTCAATCAGTGGAAAATTCCGGATCGTGCAGTCACCAAGCGCATCCGCAGAATTTTTTTGGAGGGAGAGAGAAGGATAGACGCCCGTTGCTTATAGTGGCCAGGAGAGAAGAGAAACGGTAGGCATCCACCAAAAAGGCCCTATTTGCGGTACACAGTTTACAGATCAAATAAAGTGCAGAAGCGGCAAAATAGCGCGGTGCTTATAGAAGACACTTTGGGTCTTATTGTTGAACAATACAATGAACTTTACAAAAAAATGTGGAAAATTACTATTGATTCGTAACCAAGGGTGAGTAGTCTCGTTGAGTGCGGGTTCATGACTCACGCGAGTTGATGACAAGCGCACAACACAATATAATCGTCATCAGCAGCAGCCTGGCTACGCGCACTGCAGGACAAAATTCTTTCCTATATCTATGAAATTAACTCTGCCTTGTGCCAACTGTAACGCAATCCTAGCCCTGCAAACTTCTTAGTCTCGTTCGCCCGCCTAAGTCTCTGCCGCCAGCCGTTATTTTTTACTTCGCATTAGAAGCGCGGTCCAAGCCCATTTTTATGCGAACCATAAAAGGGACACTACTTAGCTCAACCATAGCCCAGCCTGGCGCGGCAGCGACCACCAAGGCTAACTCTCGCCCCTCCCGCTAGGGGCGCTGCAGCCGAGCACGTGGTCTGACGTCACGATAGCTGAGGAGAGGCGGGGCTCAACTCGCGCGGTCGGCGCGTGGCCGCGACCACCAAGGCTAACTCCCGCTCCTCCCGTTAGGGGCGCTGCAGCCGAGCACGTGGTCTGACGTCACGCCAGCTGTGGAGAAACGGGGCTCAACTCGCGCGGTCGCCGCGCGGCCGCGACCACCAAGGCTAACTCCCGCTCCTCCCGCTAGGGGGCGATTGTCGTCGCGGCATTGTATAAAAGAGCCCCGCTCCTCACGCCGAGGCAGTCATACAGCATTACCAAGCATAAACCAAGTGTATCCAAGCATTACCAAGAGTATAACCAAGTGTCACCAGGCTATACCCTTTCAAAAATCTATTATGCTTCGCATTCTAGGCTTAACCTTAGCTAAGCCAGGCCATTTTTTTCTCTTGAGTTTAACTAATGTGTTATTGACCCACGTTTCTTCCCTGACCCCCTCTGCCCTCTTCTTATCCCTAAGGGTTACACGTATTATTTTCTCTTCCATAGATCGCTGCGTTAGACACAATTTCAGCTGAACCTCCTTTCGTTAGCCTGAGTTGTTTTGCTCCGTAGGTGAGTGCCGGTGAGATACAGCTGTTATGTACTTTAATTCTTGAGGGATACTGGTAAACTGCCACTCATGATCTGAGAGAACCTGACCACTGTTCTTCATCTCATTCTTCTAATTATTTCAGAAACATGTATCCACAAACAGTAAGACTTCCTTGAATTGCATCTGCAGACGCCTTCCATTTTTCTGGGCAAACTGCGTGATTTCAAGGGTGGAAGTCATTCCTGTGTTTCACTGCATGATCTCGGTGCGCACACATCACACAAAGGCCGTTCAGCCTGTCATTTCTCATTGTGAAGTGTAGCGAAGTTTTAAACGGGCTCTGAAAGGGGCTCTAATAGAGTTGCAGTATGGCTGGGATGTTAAAGCATGCCTCTTCACGAATACTGTCCGGCAAGAAATTTTCTAACGCGCTTTGTAGAAACTCAGTTATCAATAGTCAAAGTTTGAATTTCAGCGTCTTCGCGTCTTTTCTTCTCTTCTGGTTCCTTTTTGCACGCTTGAAGGTCGGCGCTCCTCAGCCGGCCCCACCTCCGGGAGCGGAGCCTCCTCATTCGCCGGAGCTACGCACATTATTGTGCGCGGCCACGGTAGCTACCTTACGCGTGAAAGAATCCAACCAGGAGGAGGGTGCGAGTATGAAAAAGTCGCGGAAGGGCTCGGCAACTTTTGCTCATGATTGTGGGTCCTCTGCTCCGCATAGAAGTGTTGAGTATAGAAGTATTGAGCGAGTTGTGCTTCCCTCGAAAGGTGTTTCAGAGCACTTTTAAGGCGAATGCCTTTATTGGCGGATGTTCGCGTCCGTCCGTCCGTTACGCTCTTCAACTCGATAAGAAAAAAAATCTTCGTGCACGGTGGGATTTGAACCACCATTAATCCGGTCCGCAGCTGAGCGAGCCAACGACTACGCTACTTCCTGCCAACGCATATGCAGTTCTCCTTGTATAGGACGCTGCGAGTGTTTGCAGAAAAGTGTCGAATCAGACGGATGCCTCCCAAACACCCTCCAGTGTCTCCAGCATTTATGATTCACAAACGACTGTGTACTTAATTAACATATTAAGTTCACATCAGCCACACAAGCAGCAACACCGCGCTAAAGGCTTTCGCCTAACCGCACTTAAGGTCAACAAAGTGCCCCCTTGAATTTTTCATGGTTCTTATTGCCCCGAAGGTGCGTTCAGTGGCGCAGATGATAACTGGTAAGACCAGACGTACTCAATGGCTATTGCGTTTGCCGCGAATAACGTCGTGGCCGGAAGGAGAAGTTTCGAGCAAGGTGTTTCTGAGCAGTCCCCTGTTTTGTTCCGCCATATCTCGTACCAGGAGGTGTCCTTTTGGAGCTTTGGAGTTCTTCAGCGAGGACAATAAACTCAACACGGCTCAAATACTTCATTCTTCTAGGATGCAGCCTGAGAAGTCTGTTGCTCTTTGGGTTGCTTTCACAAAAGCGGCCGGCCAAAGAAGCATTGAGATAGTCTAAGTTGGGCGCGTATATTGTTACACGTTATTATTTTTCCGGCGACTGAATCCCGTAGTTGCTGGGGTTGCCTGATGAGAGACTTGCCTAGTTACATATATAAACCGTTATATGCGATTGGCAGCGTCAATACCTTGAGGACCCCAGTGAACATTCGCAGAATAAAGCGATGTAGAAACGGCAAAGGGCGCCTTTCGCTTTCGCTGAGCACGCAAGCCAAAGGGAGAAGACTGCAGGCCACTTATTGCGAATAGTCCTCTTGTCAGGTGTTACATCTTAGTTAATATGCAGGATCCGGGGTACATGGGTTACACAAAATGCGTAACTACAATCAGTACGAGACGTCCGCGTTCTCTGCTTTGTCTAGAAACTCTCCCAAGTTATAAACTTCAAACAGGCGAGTGGGACTGCAATTTAATCATGAGCAAGGAGAAGGCTTACCACGCCGTATCTTACTAGGTCGCGGGAGCTCCCTGCTGCTGAAGTCACATCCGAATAGTCGGAGACGTCAGCTACTATCCTGTTGCTGAAAGTCACATAACTCTGGTCAAATGCGGTCACATGTCGCACTCGTATATTCGGCCCGGCAGCTGGATAACACTCCGTCAAACACCCCCTGACGCTTGAAGAAGCGTCGAATGTCCATAAATCGGGACCTCGCAAAGCAAAGCTGACTAGGGAATGCTTGGTGTTTGTTAGCGAAGGGACGAGGTGGACGCATCAGTGACAGTGGTCACAGTGTAAAAAACACAAACTTCAGGCAATTTGGGTCAATTAGCTTAGAACCTTTTGTCCTTCCTCTTTATAGCTTCCTCCGACCATTTCTCTCTTTCTGTGATCTCACTAGTGGCCGTGTTACCAATTTAAGGTTAGACTCTTTGCTTAATGTAATCGTTACTTGTTTCATTCTTGCTGGCATATTCCTCCGCCATAGCGCACGTATTGCTCCAGGCTGTACACACGCGCCCCAGCTGTGTTGATGACAGTGCGGTTCTCAGGGTTTTTATAATGTTTACATTTTTAGGAAGTGCTTGACACTCATTTTAATACACAGAAAACGAAAAAGGGGTAAAATGTTATGTAATAGTCTCTTCCAGTGATAAAAAAGGCGTATGTAATGAGTTTTCCCATTTAGATAGGTAAGGATATTTAAAATTAGAACTCCGTTTCATTTAGGGCGGATGAAAATAACGTGATTTGCTATTTTAGTTCCAGCAAATGACCTTCTTATTTGGATACCGCTGGGTCCCTATGGATTTCACAGCAGTGCAAGCTTGTCCCTCAAGCAGTGGGGCTTGAGGGACAGTGCAGTGGAAACCTTGAAATGAGAGAGAGGAATGAGGGGGGTCTACAAGGAGATGGGGCGCCACTGCAAGGTGTTAAACTATCCATACTAACCATAGCGGTGAAGAATTTCGGTGAAACGTATCCGGCACTTTATGACAAAAGCGATTTTTTTCGCAAAAGAAAATGCAGAAACGTCTTTGAATTCAGAAGAGAACGTCGAATATTTGCAAGAATCGTTTGTTGCCTTCACCGGTCAGCACATCCACTCTTACACTGATGTAACATGAGTAAGAAGCTTAGCCATAAGGTTCAATGTGTACAGTGCGCTCGCAATCTTGAGTTCTTCGGACGGATAAGCAGGACTTCAGTGCATTGATAAATCTCTGTAGCTTTTTCTAATGCACTGAAAATAAAATGAGTTGGCGCAAAGCTTTGCACTATTTTCTGGTCTTTGCAGAGTGCCACCGGCTCGCAGCTTTATTTCTTTATTTGGGATGCAAGACGCAACCCGATTTATCTCTAACTATCGGAGCCAGGTGGAAGCAATTCTACGTTGTTGCAGACTTTTATGGTAACGCCATATCTCGACGATTCATAGTCAGCTTTTGAATGCGGACAACAGAGGCAGGAATATTGTTCGAAGAGCGAAGATCACGCTTTCTGCTATCGACACTGCCGAGTCATTAAGTTCTTAATGGGCGCGAGTCTGCTAAATAATCAGTGGCTTTGTCACATATTTAAAGAGCCTATATTAAGTATTAAAGAAAAGAGGTGAAAAAGACAACGTGGATTAACCGAAGAATAATGATGAAGAAGCATTCGGTGAAGTGGAGAGAGATGACTGCTGGAGAAGAGAAGAAGACGACGACGACAAGGCTTACGAGTACTAATGCGAAGGCTATGAAAGGGCGACTGAAAGCGAGGCACGGGGGGGAACAGAAGACAAGCGGAGGCTCCGGCGGTTCAGGGGCACATCGGCTGGAAGAGAGCGACGCCGGCTACTGCTCCAGTGAGCTCGCGTTCTACGACTTCGCATCGTGGACTTCCTGCCGTGCCTGAGCCTGTTCCGTAGAGTCAACGGAGGACGCTACCACCTGCGACGGCCAGGGGTGTCTCCAGCGCTGTTGCCACCCATCCGCCAACAACACCGCCATCACCTCCACGGGCGCTTGGACGGGGAGCTTGTACTACGCAGCCAGCGACGCCGTCAGCGGCACCAGCCCAAGCGAGAAACAGACTGCACCCGTCTCAGCTGTCGCGGGCCTTTCCTCCTTTCGATGTTCTTCAACGTTGAGCATCCTCCACTTGGGATCGGGGTCTTCGACACTTCTTGCATACGTCATGTTCCCCAAGATGAGATCGTAGATGGGTTGGTCTACGGTTTTTGCCACTACCTTCTCAGTATAATATGGCGTGGATGCTAGAATCCGGGTTTCAGGAAGGTACATCAGTCTGCAATCTTCAAGAGTGACGACCGACGCTTCCCCTGTAAGATCCTCGTCCTTCACCAGGCTTCTCCGAACCAAAAATGTGTTGGCTCCGCTGTCTCTAAGCACCAATATAGGACGGTCCCCTATTTGCCCAACCACCACCGGCATTGCTGCTTTAGACTGGGGTGTTCCACTCACCGCCTAATTTTCCAGCGGTGTTAGCTCTCCTTTCAGCTGTGGAACATTGGGTGGCGTGACAAGCATTACCCTAGAGTCGACAACGCATGCAGCTCGGTCCTGCGTTCTGTATCGGCACTTACCCAGAGTATGACCCCTCTTCTTACAACCTTGACAAACAACCTTTGTTTTTGGGCAGCGCTACTAGTCCGACAGTCACCTGCGCGGTGTCGCACCTTGCCGCACAGAAAACACTTACTGGCGCCTTAGATGCCCCGCCATATGTTCTCGGTTTTGCCGCATCTGTTTCTAGGATTTTTTGGGTTTCCTCCTTTGCCTTACTCAAATTTCTGAGCCCTCGAGCCTCGAGGAATCGGCCTGCAGTGGCGGCGAGCTCTTCCAATGAACACAACTTTCTTTCCTTCAGGAATAGCGCCAGCTTTGAGTTGCAACATGCTAAAAATTGTTCTGTGACCGGCTTGTCATGCACCCCTTCAAAACTCTTTTCTGTGTTTGACATATCAAGGCACCTATCAAAATAGTTGTCAGCCTGCATGAAACTGCTGAGCGGTTTCCGAATCCTCAGGCTTCGCGGTGCGATAACTCTCACGAAAACCTTCTGCCGTAAGCCGCAATCTTTGGAGGAGTGCCTTTTTGACTTTCTCGTTGTCCATGGAATCAGAAGCAGGCATCCCTCCAAACACATTCAGCGCCTCTCCGACTAAACACATGCTCAATGCCGTGGCCCATTCACTGCGATCCCAGCATTGCCCCAAACCTACCCGCTCGAGTCGTTGCAGATATGAATCCAGATCATCTCTTTTGTCATCGAAAGGAGCCATCAGCTTTCTTGGGCAAACTCTGGCCGGTCTAGGAGATTCTGTACCCGCTAAGGAACGCTGATCATTGTCAGTGATCTCCTCATATCCTCCCGCGACATGCGCCTGTTTCCACAATATAAACTCCTTCTCCAGTTCTATCCTTCTTTTCTCCTGTTCTTCTGCCTCGCGAGCTCTTTTCGCCTCGCGTTCTTTTGCTTCACGAGCATCTGCGCGTGCTTGCGCCCTTTCTTCTCTCTGCCTCTTTGCCGCTTCTTTCTCCTCGTCAGAGAGACGCATCGCCTCTTCCTTGCTTAAGCCTAGCTTGAGCGCCAACTCTAGCGTTTTTTCGAAGTCCATACTTTCTGCCGTCGAGAGATCGGAATGATCCGAGACTAAGGAAAAAAAAACTAAATGAATCTTGGCACAGGCTCGCCACTTATCCTTGTCACGGATCTCCACGGAGAAAACTCGGACCCAAAGAATGGACTAGGCGACAGGTGTACGCAACCAGACACGCATTTAATACACCCTACTTGACACACACACTAGAACACAAAACTAACAAAACTAACACAAAACACAAACGCTATAAATAAACACGACCCGGGCACACTGCTACCAGCGTCTACTACTAGCATTCTACTATTAGCGGTCGGCGTTCGTGCTCACGGTTGGCTCGGTGCGGCTGCGGCGTTTATGGATCAAGTAGTTGGCATCGAGGCGGCGTTCGGCGTGCTTGGACTGGCGTCGCTGACGGCGTTCGACGCGCTTTGGCTGGCTTCGCTTTCGGCGTCGCTGACTGCGTAGTACAAGCTCCCCGTCCAAGCGCCCGTGGAGGTGATGCCGGCGTTGTTGGCGTCGGGGGAACCACCCGGATGGCTGACAACAGCGCTGGAGACGCCCGTGGCCGTAGCAGGTGGTAGCGTCCTCCGTTGATTCCAGGGAACAGGCTGATGCACGGCAGGAAGTCCACGATGCGAAGCCGTAGAACGCGAGCTCACCAGAGCAGTAGCTCAGCTATACGCCAGGATATGCGTAGCGAGAGCTACATGCGAACACATAGCCCTTGAGCTTTATTCTATAGCTGACGGGCATCGTCACATCAAGCAACCATTTCGGGGTCGTCCGAAGCAGCTTCTCGTAGCCCACGAAGATGCTTCGCGCACTACACGCGAACACCATCAGCTTCTTCACGCATGGAGCACTCACTAACTGTGCGCATACCCTTAGGGCTTTTATAACAGTCGGGTAATTACTCATTGGCATCCACCCGAGCGCAGCCAAAAGGCTACAAAGGAAAGCTGCGTAGCTTTCTATGGCTTTTTTTTTACGTCAAGCTCAATAGCGTGACTCAAAGGTAACACTGGCGCAACGGTGCAGCTGGTTGCCATGGTAACGGCGCATGCGTGGTTGTGAGGTGTGACTCCACGCCTCATTATTGCGCATACGCCGTTAGGATGACAACCCGCTGCGCCATTGCGCCAGTGTTGCATTTGCACCCGGATAGATGGATGGATGGATCACAACTTTTATTTCCACCGGAAATGAAGACCAATAACTACTCCACGCCTGCGTGCCGGGAACGGGGGCCAGAGCTTCCGTGACTAAACGATAACAGAGAGATTTTGTCTCCTCACGGCCTCAGCCGCCGGGCAGATAGCTTGTTTCTGCCAAGCGGTATCTTCGCTCTGCAGCAGGGCTCCCCAGCTTTCTCTGCCATGAATATTTTTTCGACTCAGGGAAGTCGGTGCATTCCCATATTATATGGTTGTGTGTCCCCCTCTCCCCGCACGTTTAACAAAGATCATATCCTAGTTCCCCTGGTATGATGTGAAAGGCCCATTCTGGGTTAACAAAATTTCCGGCTTGCAGACGCCGCCTTGCGGTCGCTTCTTTATTGCTTAGTTTAATATCCGGTGGTGGCACCAGTTTTTTTTATGCGATAGTTCTCAACGAATTCGGAACAGATTTGCGCACGCTCGTCCAGGTTCCGAGAGTACGGCGGTTCCGGAAGTAGAGAGCTCGGGCTAACTCGTGTGCCACTTCGTTGCCGGGAACCGATGCGTGCGCTGGGCTCCATATTAACCTGACTTTTTGGTCAGCTCTCTGCCGACCAGGATCCTGAGCGCTTCCGACGAGATTCTGCCTTTCATGAAATTCCAGATCGCAGTTCTTTCCCTTACGGCGCGGTTCAGGTGTCCAACGATATATGAGACAGATACTGCGCCATTTCCTTTCCCCCAAAACCAATTATTATTATTATTATCTCTGACTACGAGTTTCGCTTTCGTTCCAACGTAAGCGAGCGCGGCCTTCTGTATATTGCGGCTGCGATTAGTGGCTAGTAAAATAGATAGAGACGAGCCGCCGCGGTGGCAGAGTGATTATGGCGCTCGGCTGCTGACCCGAAAGACGCGGGTTCGATCCCGGCCGCGGCGGTCGAATTTCGATGGAGGCGAAATTCTAGAGGCCCGTGTGCTGTGCGATGTCAGTGCACGTTAAAAACCCCAGGTGGTCGAAATTTCCGGAGCCCTTCACTACGGCGTCTCTCATAGCCTGAGTCGCTTTGGGACGTTAAGCCCCCATAAACGATAATAGATAGAGACGGGCTAGTAGGTGACTATTCGTAGAATGCATCTTGAAACCGCACAAAAAAGACAAGGGACGAGGAAGAAATCAACAGAACAGAGCGCGGAACTTCAACTGGTTTATTACAAAAGTGCGTCACATTTATACAATGATCGGAATCACGTTCTGACATGACCAACGATCCTCCCGTAACACTGGTGCGCAGGCGTGTACGAGACATCGTGCAATCTAGATAAGAATACTGTTTATCAGACAGATTTACCGAGGTTTTGCAGACACACGAGCCGGATTCCTTCTTGATACAGAAGGGCTAGTACACTTCTCTGCTTAGTTTAGACCCGAACTTGTTCCCGTACACGGCTGCGCAAAAGTGGTGCGTGATGATCGTTTGTCATGTTAGAATGTGATTACGATGATTGTATAAATGTAACACGCTGTTGTAATAAACCATATGAACTTCCGCGCTCTGTCCTGTTGGTTTCTTCCTCGTCCCTTGTTTTTTTGCGCGGTTTCAAGATGCGTTCTACGAACACCGGCTGCCGACACGGGGATGCCTAATCCGTCGACTACTGAGACAACCGCCGCTCCTGACTTCCCACTAGCCGCGTCCACGTAGACGACCTCTTCGGACTTCAGGAATTCGAACCGTTTTGTAAGCGCCTCGGCACTCTTATTCCTCCTTTTGGTGTTATGCTCCGGATGCATGTTCCTCACGAGAAAGCGGGTGCACACTAGCTGGGAACAATACAAAGGGGCAGTGGCGCCTGGATGTAGCGCTTGACGCATGTCTCCCCACTCTACCGCGCATGGGCTGTAAATCTGAATGTGTTTAACCACACTGAGGTCAACCGGTGACGACATCGCTGGGATTCCCCTGCACTTGCGATATCTGTTGCTCAAACCAGCGTCGTCGCTTCACCGCACTGGCTAAGTGGTTATGGCGCTCATCTACTGAGACAATGTACTCGGGTTCGAGAGAGAGAGAAAAACTTTATTGAGGTCTCTTAAGAGATTGATGGTTCGGTCTTCGTCTTCATCTCTGTCGACGCTTGACCTCTTTCAGCAAGGTTGGGCACCTACACCACGGCTCCACTGAGCTGAGCTCCTTCGCTTGCGTGCTGCTGCACTAGTGCCCGTTGGGCAGTGAACTCGCAGCTGGTGAGCCGGCTCTCCCATTGCTCCGCACTCGGGGTTTTGTGTTGGTGGAATGTGTAGTTGCATTCGCACTCCCAGGTGATATAGTATAGCGTGGGGGTTGCCCCGCACCACGGGCATGTGTCCCTGAATTGTGTAGGATACATTTTCTGTAGGATGTGTAAGTTAAAGCATGTTCCCGTTTTCAGCCTCCGCTAACTAGCTGCTGAAGGAAAACATTTTTGCTAGTCCCGATATCTACCATCGATACTGAAGCACCAGAGCTGGGGCAGCAGAAAGGTGCTTCAGTATCGATGGCAGATGCCGGGGCTAGCAAAAATCTTTTCTTTCCTTTTATTATTAATTTAATAGAAAACCACTTACTACTACTACCTTAGCAATACTGCGTCCGTCGAAATAATAAAAAAAGAAAATTTGTTTTTAGGAAAGGCAATGACGAAGTAACGGTCTCCCATATCTCGGTGGATGCCAGAACCGCGCAGTGAGCAAAGGGATAAAAGAGGGAGTAATATAAGGAAGTAGTATTAGTAGCAGTGGTTTTATTAAAAATGATAGTAAAAAGGTAGGAAAAGATTTTTTGCTAGCCCCGGCAGATGGACAGGTATAGAGGATAGGGGGAGAAGTAATATGTACAAACTATTTACACAATAAGAAATGTGTCCATGTTGTGCGCGTGATTAGTTCATTATAGAAGAATTAAATCACACACGCGCACAGCACTGTGTTGGTTACAACTGGGGTGGGGCGTCCAGTTATTAATCGTTCAAGGTAGAACTCGCGGAGTGTTCGGTCACTGCGTGTAACTACCTGACGGAGAACAGACAGGACGTCAAGCCCGTGTGTTCGAGGAATGCAAAGAGGCTCACCAAAGTTCGCTCACGAGTGCGCGCACTGCCCTGCGGCCACAATAGCGTCTTGATGGAGTCTGGTAGTATGCCCTGCGCCCTATAGGCCGCGAGCATATCGCGACGAGCATCGGCGAACGCGGAACAGCGAAGGAGCAGGTGTTCTAGTGTTTCGACTGCACCGCATCCGCCACACAACCACTCGTCGCGATTCCGTGACGCACCCGTCGTTCCCCGGGCCGCACGCAGCCAATGCGCGAGCGGAGGATCATTGCACGTTGTGACCGTGTAAGATAAGGAAGGAAGAAAGATGCGAAATGAAAATTGTTTTTTTTGTGGAAAGGACATGACGCAGTATCTGTCTCACATCTCGGCTGACACCTGAGCTGCAGCGTAAGGCAAGGGATAAAGGAGGAAGTGAGAGAAGGAAGGAAGAACGAGGTGCCTAGTGGAAGTCTAGTGGATGTCCCCAGTCGTTCACGCGGTATCAGGCAGGCCCAAGCTTCCCGCCACTATGCCTATAATCAGACTGTAGCACGCAACGACAATTTGCATACGCGGATCACTCCGTACTACAGCCCCGCTCATACACCAAGTCCTTACCAAGACCCAACAGACATTACTACCTTCGATATACGCTCGATTGTGCGTGCTGTAAAGGAATTCCCTCATCTTTTCTCGATAATGTAGGCTGACTCTCAAGCCGCCTTCTGTGCTTTTCAAAAGCGAACCAGACCCTGAATATTGACTCTAAGGTAAGTATGGTGTTATGGGGTATCAAACATCGCATAAATTAGCATTAAGGTGGACCCTTCTGAATACAGGAATTAGCTGTATGATCAGCTCGCCCCCAATGTGTAACGGCGCCCTTCTGACGGGGAAGCCATATCGCATTCCTACCTATAATTCAGGCTGGAGGTTGCCGTTATTCCTGCCTCATTAACCTTCTGCCTATTTCCCAGGCTGATACACTTCGTAAAATCGAGACCAGCACGCTCATTACTCCACCAAAGCTGAGATTGTACCGTTCACACTCTGATTCCTCATGCCCACACTGATCTGGATTCTATGCGTATCTTGCACACTGCATCTTTAACTGCCCTGCCGATACTCAATTTTTACCTTTGAAGTGTTAACCCTGAATACAATCTAAATGTGGTTGCTGATGAAGTTCCGACGTACTTTAAATCTTCTGCCACTTGTTTAACATGTGCCTTCAATTAACCTGAAAACTCTTGTTTATAGTTCTAAGCTGAAAGATTTTTTTTTATATAAAAGAACCAACTGTGTCACACGTGGATGCTAAGGCCAAGTAGACTCTTTGACAGCATAATATTTGTCACTCGAAGCAGACCTCGTTACGAGGGGAATTGCGTCTTCCCGCCTCAGGTCGTCACTGGCTATCTCTTTTCGCATTAGGTGGAAACCCCAGTTACTGCTCAAGTTATCGACTTACTCTGCGCAACAAACAACGTAAATCGCGAATTTAAAGCAGAATTATAATTTCTCGGTATCTCAAGTAACGCTTCATCAGACATAGGAAAAGGCTGATTCTTTGGCTATCACTATACTGCCTTATAAGCACAAAATTTTGCTTATGTGATACATTTTAATACTTATAGTTTGTTTCCGGGCTTTAAGGCAATTTTGTATAATTCGCCCATTAACCAAACAAAAAAATTGGTGCCCTGTCAGCAGGCAGTCTCCCCCGAAGGAAAGCACGGCGGAGGAAAGAGGGTGAAGTCGCAGCACCTCAGCGCTTCCTCGCATAGCAATCTATAGGTCACAGGATCACGGAAGAGGGTAGAAGGACGAAGGAACTCTAGGGTGACCGTTGAGTAACCCGGTAGAGGGAGGCGTCGCAAGCGGCTTCCGTTCAGCAGGAAATATCCGACGTCATTTGCGGCTCTGCGAGGAAAAATTCCCGGAAAATCTTCTATGGGGCACCTAGGTGACATGACATTATGACGTCATCACAACCTTCCCACCGGCATTCGAGCGAACCGACCACCTTGGGGGCAACCGATCCGAAGTACCCGAGTGCGAGCCCGACCGCGGCGGCCGCGTTTCAAAGCAGACGAAACGCGAAGCCGCCCTTGCGCTGCGTGATATCAATGCACGATAATGGTCCCCATGTGGTCGAAAATATTCCGGAGCCCTCCACTACGGCACCCATTTTGTCCTTTCTTCTCTCGGTCCTCCTTGATCTCTTCCTTTACGGCGTGGTTCAGTTGTCCGCCGAGATGTGAGACAAATACTGCGCCAGTTCCTTTCGCCAAAAAGCAATTTTCCTTTTTTCATTACCTTGGCAGGCGGTAGTTAATGAATGTTAGCTCGGCAAGAGCAACCGGGACCCGAAAAACCCCACCAGTAGGATTCCTTGCCATCGCAGTGCAGTGGCGCAGTTCTTAAACACTGGACCGCTTAACCACTGTGCCCTGGTGCAGTGGCGCTCACCATTAGGCCAAAAATGTATGACGATTGTCAGACATTTATGAATGCAAAACCGAGTGTCGCAAATACCATATATTTAGGCACCAACCTATTCACTCCATTGCGCCTTATCCTCAAGGCGCAGCTTGAGTCTTCCTATGAGATGACGCCATTCTAAAGAATATACAACACGTCGTTGGAATGAAAACATGCAGATATATCAGCCTAAGTAGTTTATACTTGCACGATATTCCTAAAAAAATAAATTATTGAAGGTACTTTCCCGCTGTTGCGGCTTAGTGGGTAAGGCGCTCGTCCACTAAGCTGGAGTACCCCTATTCGAACCTTACCGCGGCGGCCGCGTTTAGGTTTAGGTAAAACGGAGAAAACGAAGTGTGCTGTGCGATGTCTGTGCACGTTAAAGATCTCCAGATTTTGGAGACGCACTACGGCACCTCTTTCTTTGTTCTTTCACACACTTTCCCTATCGAAAAATCTCATATGAATGCATATGTGTCTCTATGAATTTATATGTGTCTAGTATGTGGTCATGCGAGATGATAGGTGTCTAGTATGTGGTCATACCAGTTGATGTTTGTCCAATATGTGTTTCGTATTGGCTGATATGTGTCTTTCGTATCCCTCGTATGGGATTATATCTGTCCTTCGTATCCCTCGTATGGGCTGATATGTGTCCTTCGTATGCCTCGTATGTGCATATGTGTCCCTCGTATGCCTCTATGTGCTGATACGTGTCTATCGTATCAGTTGTTTGAGCCGAAATATGGATCTCGTATCCCCCGAATGGGCCGATGTGTCTTTCGTATCACTCATTTGAGCCAATATGCAGCGTAGCACTCGTATCTCGTATCACTCATATGAGTGAACTGTGTCTCTCAGGGAGCTAATATTGTCACGGACTCAAAGACGACAAAGTTGGCAGTGGCGCGGCACGGAGCGCTCGCGCTAGGTCCACCGCCATTAATTCATTCCATTTCCATCTGTTATGTAGTACTGGCTTCACCTGCTTGCCGTCAAGTAACATTTGGCCTGAGGGGCGGAGTTCATCCCCATCCTGGTCCTGGAGCTTCGGCGTCCTGCGTGTGCCGTGTTCGTCGGTCGTGTGTTCCTGCCCGCACCGCCCGGTTGTGCCCCAGCCCGCCAGACCAGAACCGACCATGTCGTTCACCCCAGCCCCGTCCCCTGCCACGACCAGAAGACACGACAGCTTGACGACGCCGCCGCTACTCGAACCTATGACCCCACCGACCCTAGAAGCCGCCAACATATTCGAACACAGCCCCTGCCCATGCCGTTCGGTGTGTTCATGGGCCTCGGCCGTCGGCTCACGTGACCTAGCTAGCTACTGCCCGAAGCTTCCTGGACCAGCGCTCATCTGATCATCATCTGTTCATCTCTTTTATCGTGACGGCAAACCCTGCATCTTATTCTCTTCTGTGTTCATCCGTCCTGTCGCGCTCATCGTCACGCCTTGCGTTTCGTTTTCACTGCCGGTCTTTCAGTTCGCGCGATCGGTACGATCGCTCGGCAGCCCCGGGTAGTGTCACGGACTCGAAGACGACAAAGTGGACAGTGGCGCGGAACGGAGCTCTCGCGCTAGGCCCACCGCCATTAAATCATTCCATCGCCATCTCTTATGTAGTACTCTTCACCAGCTTGCCGTCACGTAGCAATATGTGTGTCTTTTATAAGGCTCGTATGAAATTAAATGGATAACATTTTATCTTGTCTTTCCCGCGGTGCACTTGAGCTCATAATTAAAGAACACAGGTGATCAAATTAGATCCCTCTAACATGCTGGGATGTTAAATCCCAAGTATAGTACCATTTTACGCTGTATCAGCTTAGCACATGAATGGACAAGCATATGGCCTTCCAATACTGTCCTGTTTCAAAGCTACATCTTAACTGAAACGCACAAATTCAAAAAAAAAGATTTAGAATACCTTCAGGAAAAGTAAAACTAAGCTAAGGACACCATCAAAAACATAATAGATAATGAGGCCACAAAACATTTGTTCATGGGTAAATGACTCAAGTAGCTTCCAGTCATAAGGAAGTGACTATACAGATGAAAAAAGCTTCCATACATATATCCCAAGCTTAGAGGCGTGTTGAATAGTTTGCCTCCTTGTCTATAACATGCTAATTACTGAAAGTGAAAGATATTATAAACAAAGCTTCAGATGTCTTTTTTCAGAGGTGTAATTCATTTTTTGATATCGTCCCCCACTTACACTGATGCCCTGAGTCATCGATGCACTATTGTTGTTTACATACCCTCAGAGAAGAATGAGGCTGATGGCCCCAACTGGACACTAAAGGTCTTCATATATTTCTTCAGCTACGGAATAGCCAGTAGCTACAAGGCACTAGGTGAGAGCTATCGGTGGGTGATGCAGAACATTCCGAAACTGCAGCTTATTCAGCATGGCGGTATTGCCACCTAACTTGTTGTCATGCCAAGCATTGTCACGTTAAATTACGGATTTTTTTAGTACGAACTTTAAGAAAAAGTGCACGGTCCTTCAGCATACTCAAGTTCAAGAATGCCCGCAATAACCGTCTGCTTAATGTGACAATCATCACAAATAAATTCATCCACATGTGCCACGAGCTCAGATGCGAGATGCAGACAGTGGGCATCCACTGCACTCCTCGTCTTTCACACTCAACACAGCTGGATCTTGCATGTACGTACAGTTTGTACCCACCTTCTGACTGGAAACATAACACACCCATTACCAAAAATTGGACTCATTCAATGGTGGATAATGATAGCAAGAACACCTTCTGCCATCCAAAATTTGGTTTCGAAAAACTGTTATAACCGTACACTGATGTATACTAACATTTTCTTTGTGACTACTTCAATACCAGTGGTGCCATGTGCAAAATGAAAATATCATGAAAAGTGGGAGCATCAAACTTTCTTTTCATTGTAACGTCTCTCCCTTACATGAGGTAATAAATGTGTTAAAGACCAGGAGGTAAAAAATATACTGATCACCCCTCGTATAAACAGAATCCACTAATACCATCTGTTTAATGAAACAACATGCAGTCGCACTGACATGATCCGAGTCATCAACAGGACCGCGTGTGTAAGCTTGACGCTGGCTCACGATTACATTTCCCATCTGTGGTGGTGCGACGTCATGGGACTTTACTCCACCGGCTACGGCTTGGTGTTGCCAACACCAAACACTATCTTCACAAGATCGGCATCGAAAGTAACCCAAATTGCGCACAGTGCAACACATTAGAGACTATTGGACACCTTCTTTGCGCGTGCCCGAAGTATACTTCTGAAAGAACACCATTGGAGGCGACCGTGAAAAACCTGGACTCTCGCCCTCTCTCTGAGGAAACTCTTCTGGGCGCAAGGACGAGACGTTCTGATTGGTGGCGTGTGACAAAAGCCCTGCTCAACTTTTTGTGTGAAACAGGCCTGGATACTCGTTTGTGACCGCCTGTGCACAACCTACATGGTTAATGACTGTGTCGGTGTTGTGTTGCAGACACCAGTTTTGAGTTTTATGTGTGTCCAGTAACCGCGATGCGAGCGCCAGCCAGTGTGTGTGTGTGTGTGTGTGTGTGTGTGCGTGTGCATAGACATCACCCGTGAAACTCATTGTATTATGCCATCATCAGCCTTCATTCACACTTTCGTTTTCCTCCTCTTCCCTTTCCCCTGTGTGGAGTAGCAGGCCAGGGCCCTGTTACCACCGGCCGACCTCTCCGCCTTTCTTTCACTAAAATTCCCTTTCTTCTCCAAGAGTAAAAGTTTTGTACACAGACCACACGAACAACACAGCAGCAAGTGACATACAATATTATTTACGTTTCTCCATATTTACAATATTCAAATACAACTGAAGAATGAAGTGGCAGGTGCCTCTCAAAAGACCAGGCATTGTAATGAGCATGGAGGAGGAGGACACAACCAGCAGTGCATGCGAGTTTTGATGATGACGAGATGTGAGCCCGTTAACAGGCCAATGTGATCCATTAAACGTCTGCGTATACAAGCCGAGCACATCGAGTACTGCCATAATGAGATTAGCAAAAATGAGAATGACAATGTCTCTAATGAGCTATTGTAGACGCCATGGTGGAGGGCTCCAGATTAACTTCAGCTGCATATGCGCTGACAAAGCACAGCAAAGAGGCGTGTTTTCCACTTCACCTATATTAACATGTGGCTGCTCTCGCCTGGATTTGACTCAGCTTCCTCGGGCATAGACCACAATGGAGTGAATAAATGTCCATCCAAACAACTGTGACGTGACAACTAAAGAACTGAATATGGACAGGTAATGACAAAAAAGTGGGCCATATATGCCCTCTTCACTGTGTGAAGATGTCACCCATCTGAAAACAAACATAAAAATAAAAAGACATCAAGTGTCACCCGCTTGAAAAATAAGCAGCCTAAACATTAGTACACTTTCATTCACAGAAATTGAGCTACCTCTCACAAGGAAATGGGTGTGGTAGGCATGCAGCAACCCAATTATATAGTGTGCGCCATCCTGATTGGCTCAGGTGGTCGGACATTCCATGCAAACAACTTGCGAAGTGAATTATAGAGAAGCTTTTGCCACTTCATTCTTGAGACGTATTCAACTATAGTTTACACAACACACAAAAGAAAATACTGCTTCTCAAAGGAACACTCGGAAATGTCCGCATAATTTCTGTTCTTAGTAAAAATTAGTTGCATTGGCCCTTTCAAACCATTCTGTTATTCTTTTTAACCATTCTATTACTACGGCCGAATACCCGTGTGTGTTTTTTCTTGCAGAAATGAAGGGTTTATTCGAGATATGTCAATAAAAGAATTCAAAAAATTTCCTATAGTTCGACGAAAGCTATATATTCAAAAAAAAAAAACAATCCGGTACACACTGCAAAATGCCTTCAAAGATCTTTCCTTACCGAATGCTTCGTCGGATCAAACATCTCTCAGAAGACCTCGGATGTGTTAAACTTGTTTACCAATAGACATCAACTTTGCGACCAATATCAGATTTACAATACGCAAGATATACCCACCCCAGCGGGCCCATCACGTATCTATAGGGCCGCCTACCCGTTTTTTTTTGTTTTTCTCGCAGAAATGAAGGGTTTATTTGAGATATGTCAATAAAAGAATTCCAATAAGTTTCTATAGTTCGACGAAAGCTATATATTCGGAAAAAACAATCCGGTATACACTGCGAACTGCCTTCAAAGATCTTTCCTGACCGAATGCTTCGTCGAATCGAACATCTCTCAGAATACCTCGAATGTTTTAAACTTGTTTACCAATAGCCATCGGCTTTGCGACCAATATCAGATATACAATATGCGAGATATACCCACTCCAATGGGCCGATCACGTATCTATAGGGCCGCCTACCCGTGTGTGTTTTTTTTCTTGCAGAAATGAAAGGTTTAGTTGAGATATGTCAATAAAATAATTCCAAAAAGTTCCTATAGTTCGACAAAAGCTATATATTCGGAAAAAAAAACAATCCGGTATACACTGCAAACTGCCTCCAAAGATCTTGCCTGACCGAATGCTTTGTCGGATCGAACATCTCTCAGAACACCTCGGACGTTTTAAACTTGTTTACCAATAGACATTGGCTTTGTGACCAATATCAGATATACAATATGCGAGATATACCCACTCCAGCGGGCCGATCACGTATCTCTAGGGCCGCTTACCCGTGTGTGTTTTTTTTTCTTGCAGAAATGAAGGGTATATTTGAGATATGTCAAATAAAGCATTCCAAAAAGTTCCTATAGTTCGACGAAAGCTATATATTCGTAAAAAAACAATCAGGTATAGAGTGCAAACTGCCTTCAAAGGTCTTTCTTGACCGAATGCTCCATTGGATCGAACATCTCTCGGAACAACTCGGATGTTTTAAGCCTGTTTACCTATAGACATCGGCTTTGCGACCAATATCAGATATACAATATGCGAGATATACCCACTCCAGCGGGCCGATCACGTATCTATAGGGCCGGCTACCCGAGTTCAGGTGGGCTATACTCAAGAACCACGGAACAGGGGGGTGGCAATGGGGAAGGGCGCCTCCCCCCATTTTTCAGGGGGGAAGTTCCCCCCGCCCCCAATCTCCATTTGCTTCTACTTGGATCAGATTTCTGAGAATTGAAACACATATAAGTTCTAGGACTCTTTTAATTCAAAGCACAGTGGGGCTGCATGAGCAGCTTTGCTTAGTAGCCAGTTGTAAAGCATTTCGTATATGAGTAACCTAAACTGGTCATGTCCCCACAGAATTCGATCGACTATATATCGACCTTACCGTGTACATGATCATGATTAGCAGAATTTAAACAAACTATGCACAGGCTTTTTTAAAGAAATTAATCCCTCCTCGTGCGTACAGCTTCCCACCTATGAGCTCTTCATTTCTATTAATTTTATATTGCCATAAATCTTTGCACCGTTTTTTCGTTCGCACTCGCAACCTCCGGCACGTGGCTTTATCACTTTGATTTGGAATGCGAGGTGCGACCAGACTTATGCCGTTGATCATGGCCACGTGCAAATGATTCCACATTTTTCCAGATTCTTGCTGCTTTTGGTTCTTTATCTCGAAGGTTCCTTGCCGGCTTTAAATTCAGCACGACCAAGAACTGCATGGAATTCAGGTCGATGACCGCCGAGCACGCATAATTAAGCCTATTGCAGCCGCCGAGTAATTCAGTTCTTAGTGGGCGTGGGTCAGCCCCTTAAACAGTTAATTTTGGAAGTCTTTTCGTTGTCTTCCTGACAGCTTGAGTGTCGTCACCGCAACGTGATACTTTGCATCAAGCTTTGAACATTGAAAAATACATATATAAATTTTATGTAAATGAGCATTAAATAAATAAATAAAATAAGCTCGAAGTCTGCCCTACCAATAAAAAAGAGTTCTGGAGTCCCTGGCTATATACTAATTGTCTCGAGCATAGTCCAAACCTTCACCCGCTGCAATTGCGACCCGCACGCGACAGCAGTGTGCCAGAGAACACTACGAAACTATAATTAAAGAGCTCCTCGATCACCTCGATCGAAGCATCTCAATCGAGGGCGCGGTTGTGCTACCCAGTTCCGTGTTCTAGCGCACACTAGCAATTTATTTTCGAGAGCGTCTTCCTCCTCGTACCTTGCACACTTCTGATTTCTTAACATAAATTCTTTTAGTGCATCAATTTACCTATTCAGTAATCTATATTTTCCCCTCTGCTGGTCCTAAGTCGCTGATTTCAGGTCAGTGGCAATATAGTACTTATATTATCTACAACTCACCGTGCCATAAAATAAGTTTTTTCAGCAATTACAGACTTTTCAAGCACTTGCTGCATTTAGGAGAGCTCTAATAGAAGTGTTTATTTTATCGTAGATAACACAGATTTGCTGTTTACAGCGCAGAGAACAGGGAAGGGCCCAGCGTTATTTATGATCAAGAGCCGCGCAGCAGGAGCTTTTATATTTCGAAACCGAAACTGAAAATGTTCTAGCGTCGTCTGACGGCTAGGCCAAGACTTTATAAATGCTTCCTGTTTGTCGTAAGCCACAAACCTTTCTGCTTAAAGCACTAAGTAAAAAGCGCAAAGGACAATCAGGCACCGCGCGCCACAATAGCTTCCAGCTTTGAAACCGAAACTGAAGGCGACTTGTCACATAGCGACTACTTTGTGTAATGCAGTGGCGATAAAAATCGCAGAACACTTCAGACATTTAGGTTACAGCGGTACCATAAAGCTCATACATGATAGAGCCCATAGAGTTACACTAAGCCACCCTATTCACACTATATGGGCAGTCACAGGTGCGAGACCGATTTGACGGGCTAGTTGGTTCTGCTTATGTTGGACCAACGCTCTGTGGCACGGCTTGACACAGACCTCATAACTATTTCCGCTTCAAAGTAGAATTTGTAACTTTACAACTATAAGTATTTCATGGGGTGTAGAGCACCACGTCGTCTGCTACTACATGCGGTCAATCAGCAGTAAAATGGATGGCCGGATGCGCTGCACGAGGAGGCTCGACATGGAGCGGTATAGAGATCACGGTCGGAGACGCAAGTTCTGCCGCAGGAAATAAACAGACGAAATTGAACGAATAAAACGTATTAATTATTCTGGTTCGTAACGAAGAGGTCATCATCATCATCATCGTATGCAGTGCCCTGTGCGATGCGCGTCGCCAAGCCAATCCAAGTCTGCGGTCGTTTGCGTCCAACGTTTTCGTCACCACTCGTGTCGGTGTGTGTGGTTGTTACTGTTATTAGATTGTGTGTTTTGCAGCCATATGTGACACTTCCACTATGGGTTCGTCAGCTACGGCGAGCTATGTGTACGTGAAATACGTCAACCGACGGCGCAAAAGCTATCGTACACGTCTCTATGTCGTCCTTGTTTCCTTTGCGCTACACCTATCCATGATGCCTCACCGACTGGCGTTAGCGACCTGGCGGAAAAAAGGACGTCTACTGGCGCGGCGAAAAAGATGAGAAGGCATTCTATTCCGCCCTAGTAATGGAGCTTGGAGGTGAGTTTTGCATTTACTTCGCTACGTGGTCAGATTTCAAAAGTGCCAAACGTGTGATGTGTGGACAGTCAAGCCTAACGCTTTTAGCAAAGCTTGGTGGCGTTTTACATAAAGTCGATGCACATGCTTTTTTACTGTTGCGAGCACTTGCAGAACGCTTACGCTACCACTTCCTCTGTGCTTGCGATCCGAGCACACAGCAGCCCAGCCCACGCTTCCCAAAGAAGGGAAAAACTGCGTGGTCTCTTTGCAGCAGGTCTCGACGTAAGCGTCACTCTGAGCGAAATAATATTTCGTGATTTTTTCATGAATTCAAGTAATTGCATGAGGCAGGGAGAAATCGGCTGTGTTCCGATATGCTAATTTTTCGCATCATATGATTTTTCGAAAGCAATGAACGCGACAGACTATCTGATCCGTTTCCGTAGCTTGCCCTGTGTTTGCTGTCGCTTTCATTATTTTATCTCTCATTTCTTGTGTTCTAGTAACAAAGGCGGAGCTTATCCAGAGGATGTCGAAGAGAAAAATCACTGCAATGGACCTTGAAAAGTCTGAGCCAGCAACAACAGTTGCACAGATACATGTATGTACTGGGCGAAGTTTTACTGCGGATGCCTCTACTACTGCCACTCGCACGCTTACCAGTTGCAATATGTACATTACATAGCAGCTTACTTCAGAGCCAGACAGGCGTCTCTGTCTGTGTGTGTCTAAAATATTTATGGTTGCGGGAAGCACCCAGGCTCCCTTCAGCAACAGAGAGCTTTGTAGCGGATCTTATGAATTGTAGTATAGAGATATTGCTTAAATGCTACCATTGTAAAAGATTGCGTAGGAAACTAGAGAACCGCATGTGGAATGGAAGCATCGTTCTGTTTTTTGTTCTCTCATATTGTGTGCTTCATGTCAGGGCAAAGTTTCATTTTTCGTATTGCCTCCTCGCATTGTTGTCTAAAATATTTATTGTTTGTGGGAGCAGCCAGGCTGCCTTCAGCAACAGAGAGCTTTGTAGCGAGCAAACCGATAAGGCGTTGCGGGACAGCGCACTTCTCTCATTGCAGCACGTTGTCTTAGCTTCGGCTTGCAACTCGGTGGCCCGTTTTCTCAGTGCCATGATGCTGGTTAAATATATGTATTGCTGGAAATTTATAAGCCCTGCTATTATTCGGTTATGCGGCTTACCAAAGCGAATCAGGCCACGTGAGACACGGATAGGGCCTCTGATAATTATTTTTCACGTGTCTATCGAAAACGCCGTGCCGCGCTGTGGGCTACAACTGCGGTGGGCTTTCTCCGGTCGGGGCGGCTCTTGTTAAGACACGATTAATTACTGGAAGGCACCGTTCCCCTCTTCCCGTCATCTATCCATCGCCGGTCGCTTCTTGCAGGGAACCAGTCAAAGGGGGAAGGTCATTTGCATTGAGCCGAGCGTGGGAAGAAGAGGCGCCTTCCCAGCTAGTCATCCTTTCTTTTTGTGCAGTCGTCGGCCACCTGATGACGCTGTCGAAATTGCCGCTGCTGCTGCTGTTGTCGATGGGATCTGCACCTTAATACTCTTCGGCTGGTGTGCATTCTGTTCATAACAGGCCCAACGCGGGCGCCACCGAAAGCTCCCTATTTGACTTTCAAACAAAAGGGGTGCTGTCTACTCTTGTAAACGGAAGGGCAGCCACACAGAACAAGCAGGGATGGAGGACTAAAGCTAGTAGACCAAGTGGAAGGGAGAAACCCCTCTGAGAGGGAATGGAAGGATAGGAGCATGGAAAAGTAGCTAGTTTGCCATATATGTAACTCCAATATAATGTCTTTTATTAAAGAATTGTTTGCGGTTGTGTGTTCCGGAGACGGTGCCTCACAACAACCTTGGAAGAGGACATTTTCAGCCAGAGGGTGGTCGGGGCCCTTTAAGTAGTGGCTGCCGGCTGGCGTGCATGTGTGCTCTGCCAAATTTGTTGTTCAAAATTTTTATTCTCTACGGAGGTCATTTTCCTTTGACAGCTGAAGATGAAGCACAACCTTGCGTGTGCCGATTCGGTCGTTCCCATAAAGCTTGGTGCTCGGTTCTTTTGCCACAAGTGCTTAAAATACTTGAGAAATACCGTATGCATACTTCACCTTGCATTTAACTCATCAAAATGAAAAATTTCCCAGTGTGGATCATCATGCCTCCACACACCAGTGCAGGGCCGACATGCAAGGCCAGATTGTAATGCCTTTCTTTCTAGTGCTAGCTTTGCAGTAAAAGCAATAGCATACAGACACGACGTGTAGCTAAATTTGTACAGTACACGCACTTCAGAAAAATGTTCAACCAGCTGATATGCACAGCTGTCAAAATTATGAGTGCATTACTTGCTGGCAGCAATATTAACAGCTGGAGGGCGGCAGACTACAGTTGAGCGGAACATATCCTGATTGTTTTCTGCTTACAGCCCACAGGAATTAGTTCACAAACAGAAATTGCAACTACCACAGGAGAGTCAGTATAGGCAGGGTCGATCATTGGCGACCAAGTAATTAGTGTGTAGTCAACAAATATGCAATAATCTGAAACTACAGCATGTTGTTTGAGCAGTGCATGTGCAGTTTTTTCCTCCTCCTCCTCATCATCATCAGCCTCACTACACCCACAGGGCAAAAGCCTCTCCCATGTCTTTCCAATTAACGCTGTCCAATTAACCCTCATGTGTGGTGTCAAATGCAAGTCTTTAGAGTGCGACTGCCCGTCACATATGCTTTTGTGGATATCTCCAAGCTTACATGCAGACTTCACGACAGCACACAACGCACTGAAGGACATATACTTGCGTTGTTGCCGCAGATGTATGCATCTGAGTGCAAGAGTCCGCAGCTGCCCTGAATAACTAACGTCCTTTCTTTCGCTCCCAAGGATCAGATTTCTACCGTACGCATGCGAGAAATGAGACGCAACAGCACGCAAAGCAGCAGAGGGCACTCGCCTTCCATGATCCATGGACGGCCTTGGCGCCATGATTGCCAGCAGGCTGGTTCTGGCGGCGACCAGTTCTTGTTAGCATGATGCACCTTCCTGTCAGGAGTGAATTTTCTTGCAGCGAACAGGCTCTCCGAGCGCGGCAAGTTGAAAAAGCCCAATTATAATTTAAAGATGTATAGACTTCTAATTTTGGTGGCATGTTTTCTTCTCTACAATAATTCAGAAGACACTACTATGAATGAATAATCACGTGGTGTTTGCCTGGGACCTATAAATAATTTATAATCGAATATTTCTGTCATGCTGTCTCGGTTTCAACAGCCGAGTGAAGACTGTGACATCAGAGAGGTTATATGTAACGTGAAGCATAGAAAAAATGCGATATATTTGCTGCTTGATTATTTTAATTCGCTACAGTGTTGAAGCCAGCCTTCCTCAAAAGTCGGAATAAGAAATGTAGCAACACCGATTATATTGCAGTTTTTTATGCCTCGCATGACCTATAAGCTCACTTTGACGTCATAGTCCCCATTCAGCTCTTCAAACTGAAACAGCGCGAGAAAGAAATTAGATTATAAATTATTTAGTAGTCATGGGAGAATTTTTATTATCATCAGCCTTATTGCACCCACTGCAGGGTGAAGGCCTCTCCCATGTCTCCAATTAACCATGTCTGGCCAGCTGCGCCCACATTATGCCTGCAAACTTCTTAATTTCATACGCCCACCTAACCTTCTGCCGCCCCTGCTATGCTTTCCTTCTCTTGGAATCACTTAAGGACCAACAGCTATCTTACCTTCGCATTACATTCCCCGCTCAAGGCAATTTCTTCCTCTTGATTTTGGCTAGGATGTCATTAACCCGCGTGTGTTCCCTCAACCATTCTTCCTGCTTCCGGTCTCTTAAAACAGTATAGACACCTTATTTTGGTGGCATGTTTTCTTTTCTTCAATGATACAGAAGACGCTACTATGCATGAATCACCATGTGATGTTTGCCTACGACCGCTAAACAATTTATAATTGTTTTTTTCTGTCATGCTGTTTCAGTTTTGGAACAGCCGAACGATGGCTCTGACGTCAAAGAGGGCTTTTCCTTCACGTGAGCCATGGAAAAATGTCTATAAAATCGCTGCTTCATTGTTCTAATTTACTGCAGTGTTGAAATCAGCCTTCCTCAATTGCTGGAAATACAACAAATGCGCAAGCAGTGATTATATTGCTGTTTTTTATGTCTTGTGACGTGTAAGCACACATTGACGTCACTGTCCTTGTTTAAGTGTTGAAGCCGAAACTGGACGAAAAAGAAATGCTATTATAAATTATTAAGCGGTCGTAAGAGATTACTAGCTGCTACTTCATGTATTATAATGTCTCATGCATCATTACAAACAAGAAAACACGCACCCTTACGGTAGGTGTTACACTGCTTTAACGTTACGCCTATCATTTTTCTTTCCGTGGCTCACTGCGTTGTCCTCAACTTAAGCTGAACCCTTTTTGTTAGCCTCCACGTTTCTGCCCCATAGGTGGGTACTGGTAAGATACAGCTGTTGTACACATTTCTCTTTAATGATATTGGTAAACTGCCATTCATGACCTGAGAGACCCTGCCATATGCGCTCTATTCCAATCTTATCCTTGTAGTTATTCCCTCATGATCCGAACCAGTTGTCACTATTGATACCTGCCTTAAATAGACGTATTCCTTTACCACTTCCTTTACCTCGCTACCAATTGTGAACTGCTGTTCTCTTGCTAGACTGTTGAGAATAGGAGACTACCACAAGGTAATCCATGTAATAATGCCTGATGCCTCATTAGAAAGCAAAAACACTCACCCAAAAGATGGGTGTTTATACTCCTTTAAAGCTAGTTGGTGCAATACAGAATGTGACTCACCAGTGTTACCAGTCAAACCATTTAACATCATATTTTGATCTGTTGATTGAAATCAAGTATTTTGTGTTCTAGTTAATGGAATTTCATTATTTCTTTGCTCCTCATTTGGAAAAATTTTTTCTCGGGACTCGGACCAGGTTCAAGAAGTGTAATGTGATAGTAAACTGAATATGCTTGAAAATTCTCTGAAGTTGCCCGTTAATTTACCTTTTACATTAGTCTTTTGTAGCAAATGTGAACACTTTTCATACTTTGCAGTCTTCCACTAGCATGGATCCTGCTGCAACACAGAACCCTGATATCTCGCTGAGGTCAGCAGCCAGGTTTGAAGGTGTAGCATATTTAGAATGTACGACAAGCGGGCTTTGATGCCCCATCGGCCAGCGCTGATAAAGGAGCAAAACACAGACGGAAGAAGAGGCTGACAAAGTTCAGTTTGGTGCTCAGGGGCGCTTGGCTACCGGGGTGCGCCGTGCAAACAGACATTGTGGCCGTCCACACTTCTTGTTTGATTTGCGTCTTTACACTTGTGGAGGGGCTGGGTGCGCCGTGCTAACAAGAAGTGTCGACGGCCGCAATCTTTGCTAGTACAGCGCACCTCGGTAGCCAAGCATTCCTGTGCGCCAAACTGAACTTTGTCAGCCTCGTCTTCCGCCTGTGTTTTGCTCTTTCTTCAGCACGGGGCGCTGGGGCATCAAAGCCTAATTGTCGATCTTACAAGAATGATTTTGTAAGCTTGAAATGCTTTTAGCTCTCATCCTTGATAAATGCAGGCAAACAATTTAGAAACTCTAAGCATGGGGATGAGCATCACTGCACACCTCTCGGAAATGAGAAATTTTCTGTCCGAATGATATGAACCAGAAAAAAAATTGCCTGCAGAGCAGCCCTAGGCACAATTTTAACCTGTGGCAGCTCAGAACAGCTTTGCTTAGCGATGGCATTGTGGACGAAATGCAGTTTTTGTTTGTGTTCTAGTTGTTGACGTTTCATTATTTTGCGGAATTATTTCTTGCAACTGAGACAAGGTTCAAGAAGTGTAATGTGATAGTAAACTCAAAGTGCTTTAAAATCCCCTGGAGATGCCAATTAAAGCAACACTGAGGAGAAATTGATGTTGGCTTGTATCGATAGAATATAGGTTCCTGATTACAAAAACGCCACTCTTAATGAAAAACAAAGATCTTGTAAAGTAGAAAATAGCAAGAACCAAAATACAGGTATCGCCGCCACAGGGCAATCTCGCAAGAACAAGCGTGATGACGTCATTGGACAAGAGACGCCACCTTGGAGGAATTTTCCTTCCTACATGAAGCTGCGAATCTCTGAGGTTGACAAAGGAAGGTTGCGCGGTTCAATATTGAAGTAAGTTTTGTTTTAAAACCGATAGTGCACTTTTATCACACAAGGAAGACAGACAAAAGACAACCTGAATGTTGGAAGCAAAGAAAGCCGATGGTGTGCGGTGCCACAGGCGGCCAGGAGAGTTTAGACTTGTTATGGCGCTTCGCGTCTATGAGCTTTGTGTGCCTCATGGTTTTGTTTTTGAAGCGTCTCGATTTACAAGCGCTGAACAGTAGAGGAACTCCAAGTGCCGCTTCAAGTGCTAGTTAACCTTTGAAGGAGCCTGTTAAGGCTGGTCGGATGACTGCCGCGGTCGATGAAAAACCATGATGGCACGATGGTCGGTGATCGTACAAGGCGGTGCGCAGTACAAAAAGCACTTGTGTCTTCGCATGCTCGCCCACCGAAACATTCCTGGCTGTGCCAGTCAACTTCAAACGGCATAACGAAAATTTTTTGTTAGAGACAGGAGACAGGGTACAAGGCAGTTAAGGAAAATATGCTGATGGCCTAGCTCTGTTAGGACAGCATATCCGTAGCGAAAGCGCGGAGACTTCTGCATCGGAAGGGTGCATTCACTAGACGCGCCTTTGTTCATGGTTAAATCTTGAGCCGTCGTGGCTGAGTGGTAGAGTCCGCCTCAAACTACAATGTCCCTGGTTCGATTCCGAGCCTCGGCACAGGTTTTTTTTTTATTCTGTGAGTGGGCGGGGGTTTCAATGGCGCGCACAGATGCCGCAACCGAATACGTTGCTTAGTGGATAAACGCAGGCTCTGTTAAAGTGGCAGTTAGGAGAACTCTATCAACTTATTTTGGTTAGCAAAATCTGATATTTCGGCATTTCAAGGCTTTGTTCACGCCTGTCCGGGAGTGAAAGATGCATTTATTTCAAAGAAATTTGGATTCAAAGTTGAAAAAGTTTTTCTCCTCACTCCAATTCAAACTCGGGAACTTTATGACATCACGGTGCAATCTTATGACGTTAAAGGACGCAGTGAAGTGAAACGTGACGTAAGCGAAGTTGTGATTTCTCGCTTCTAGCGGTGTGGTCTAACAGCCGAAATGAAAGCTACTGCTGCCGCACGTTGAAGGCATCTATCGGGGGTCGCTACCGTCGCTTCGTTTACGTTTTGCACCGGCGTCTTGCCTGCGTTATGATCGATCCCGTTCCCGAACCTGACGACGAAGTTCTCGCAAAAACTCCGGCCTGCATTTCAGCGACCTCTGCCCCACAGAGCGTACAATGCTTTTGAGGGAGAATGGTTAGGTTAAGTGCTGGCGGCTTGTTTCCCCTTTCCGCCACGAGCAGCCGTTGCAAATTAAATATTATAACCATAGTGCGGGGACTCACAAGGGGCAAGGACAAGGTCGGTGAGTCGCGCCCATTGGAGGCTGGCCGGGGCTTAGGGGCGAACGGATTGCGATTCCTTGAACGGCGCGGTGGCACAATGCAGCAGGCGGCATCGAGGTCTCCCATGGTTGCAAGGTCCAGGTTATTTATTTTATTTTTTGCCAAAAAAAACAGATGGGTACTCAAGGGCGCTTGTGTTTAATGTTGGCGGCTTGAAAGTAAAGCCCACGCTTAAACGGCTTCCGAGCGTTTCCGGCAGTACGGGGTCTACTGGATGGGGATCTCTCGCCCACTTGCATGTACCTTCAGATGTGTACTGTGAATGGATTAAATTACCCGAGAGCTCAAAAAGAAAAGCTGCGTCCAACTGCCGAACCTATTGAATGACGTCACAACACGTACCTCGCCGCAGTGCTGAATCGGTCTGGCCGCGCCGGCGGCAGCTGGCGCACCCTTCGCAAAATAGAGACATGCTTAAAGTCTCCGCCAGTGTGGTCAGAGTGCGCCGAAACCGCCGAACGCGTCGGCGGTCAAGTACAGTTGGAGCATAGAGGGTCTCGGTTTGGCCAACGTGACGTCGCCATGCAGCGCTCGCGCACATTATTCCGGAGCGTAAACGCACCTTAACAGAGCCTGCGCTTAACCGCTAACCAACGTATTCAGTGGCGGCACCTATGGTAGCCACTGAAACCCTCCGCCCACTCACTGAATAAAAAAAAACCTGTGCCGAGGCTCGGAATCGAACCAGGGCCTTTGTAGTTTGAGGCGGAGACTCCGCCACGACGAATCTTTTTTTCTTTATTGCATGGAAGAACTTCTGTAGAAAGGAGGAAACTTCAATCATACTAGTTCGCGTCTCAAGTTAACGGGCTGCTTAATATGAGCCCCCCATAGCCCTAACTCACCACTTCATCCCCATCAAAACATCAAAATTCAGGGAGGCACACACAAGCATCTAGGCACGGCAGCCAGCTTGGAGGTTCGTCGCGAGCAGCATATACACTCCTCACCAACCCACACTGTTCCCGAAACACAGATTTGGACGATCTTGGTGGCTCGGCATGTCTGTCCATCATACGGCTTTTCCAAAGACTGAATAGTCCCATCAACACAAACACGTCATAAGGCACAACAGAGTTTTTGTCAACAGGCAGAAATCTAATAGTGTATGGTGTAATTTCAATGTCCTTCTTAAGAGTTCGTTGTAGAATGTCCCAAAAGAACATGGCATCACGGCACAGGATGAAGCAATGATCAATTGTCTCAGGCACGTTACACAGACGACAATTCACATTCCAGGGTACAAACATCCCCTTGTCATTAAGAAATGTCATGACAGGCAGCGTCGCTGTGTGTAATTTGAAAAAGAACGTTTTAGCGGCTGCCTGAATGCACATCCGCCTAACACGCTTTAGAACACTGATGTCCAAAGACCCCAGATAAGGCTGCCGATACAATGGTGTAGGGAACAAAGACTCAGTGAGAGCCCGGGTCATCTGCTTTCTCGAGAGGCTATAGAGGTAATCTAAAGAGAAGCGCACAGTGAGAAAATTGAAAGTGTCAGCAACCTCCTTAAGAAATCTCCATAAAGTCCACTCACGAGCCTGCACAGTCGGTGCGAATAAGTAAGGCAAATGAAAACTAAGCCGCCTAATGAGCACAGCTACCAGAAACGGGTCGTTTGCCGATTTGAAAAAGAAAAAAACGGGAAACGAGTTGATGCACGAACAGGTGAACAAGGCCCACTCCACCACCCTCTAAGGGAAGGAACAAGTTGTCACGCCTCATCGGCTCCCATTGAGAGCGCCAAACGAATGCTGCAAATATTCTATGTATTGCTTGCACCTTCCTCCTCGCACAATGCAGGACTTGAAGGACATACGCGAGCTTTGCAAACAAAAAAATGTTACAGACCTGTGCCCTCGCAAACACTGAGAGTTCCCTACCCATCCAAGCCTGTGTTTGCCGCCGTAGAGTTACAGTTTGTGAATCCCAGTAGGCTGTACTGTTGCGAACTTGGTGCAGCGGAAGGCCTAGGTACTCAAGAGGGCTACAGTTCCAGCATATACCACCGAACTGGCTTGGCCTAGTTCCCCAATGACCCAACCAAAAGCCTTTGGATTTCTCTAAATTAAGAGCCGCGCCTGATACATCGCAGAACTGTTTAGCCAAGTTTAGAGCCTCGAGTACACTCTTTTTGTCAGAACAAAAGAGGGCGACATCATCAGCGTAAGCTAAAACTTTAACTTCACATTGAGCCAGAGAGAAACCGCGGATAGCTGCGCTGTTAATTATACTGAGACAGAGGGGTTCCAGATATAGGGCAAACAACAATGGAGACAGTGGACATCCTTGACGAACAGATGCTTCTAGTGGTACTGGTTTTGTTAGCTCCTGAATAACAATAACCCTTGTATAGGAGTTCTTATAGCACAGCCTTATGCCTTTGAGCAAGACGTCACCAATATTTGCATACTCCAAGACCGCGAACAAGAAATCGTGTCGAACTTTATCAAACGCCTTAGCCAAGTCAATTTGAATCAGAGCTACTTGGCCACGACGGATCAAGATTTAACCATGAATAAAGGCGCATTTAGTGAATACACTCTTCCGATGCAGATGTCTCCGCGCTTTCGCTACGTATATTCTGGCCTAACACAGCTAGGACATCAACAATTTTTTTTAACTGCCTTGTACCTTGTCTCCCGTCCCTAATAAACGATTTCCATTAAGTAGTTTGAAGTTGACTGGCACAGCCAAGAATGTTTCGCCGGGCGAGCGTGTGAAGACACAAGTGCTCTTTATACTGCGAACTGCCTTGTACGATCACCGACCATCGTGCCATCATAGTTTTTCATCGACCGTGACGATCGTTTGACCAGCCTTAACGGCTCCTTCAAAGGTTAACTAGCACTTGAAGCGGCACTTGGAGTTCCTCTGCAGTTCGGCACTTGTAAATCCAGGTGCGTCAAAAAAAAAACCACGGGGCACGCAAAGCTCATAGACGCGAAGCGCCATAACAAATCGAAACTCTCCTGGCTGCCTGTGGCGCCACCAAGCTATAGTTTTCTCTGCTTCCAACATTCAGGTTGTCTTTTGTCTGTCTTCCTGGTGTGATAAAAAGTGCGCTATCGGTTTTAAAACAAAACTTACTTCAATATTGAACCGCGCAACCTTCTTTTGTCAGCTTCAGAGATTCGCAGCTTCCATGTAAAAAAGAACATTCCTCCAAGGATGCGTCTCTTGTCCTATGACGTCATCACGCTTGTACTTGCGAGATTGCCCTCTGGCGGCGATGCCTGTATTTTGGTCCTTGCTATTTTCTACCTTACAAGAGCTTTGTTTTCAGTAAGAGTGGCGTCTTTGTGATCAGGAGCTTGTATTTTATCGATACAAGGCAACCTCAAATTCTGCTCAGTGTCCCTTCATTGCGCGTTTATAGCCTGGCGTGACGCGTGCGCGGCACTGCACACAAACGTTACGTCGGCCAAAGCGAGACCCTCTATACTCCAACTGCGCTTGACCGGTGACGCATTCGGCGGCTTAGGCGCACTCCGACCACACTGGCAGAGACTTGGAGCATGTCTCTATTTCGCGCCGAGTGCGCCAGCTGTGCCAGCCAGACCAGACTGATACGGTCCGCGGCGAGGTGCGCATTGTGACATCATTCAATAGCTTCGGTCGTTGGGCGGTGCTGTTCTTTTCGAGCACTCGGTTAATTTAATCCATTCACAGTACACATCTGAAGGTACGTACATGCAAGTGGGCGAGAGAGCCCGATCCAGTGGACCCTGTACTTCCGGAAACGCGCAGAAGCCGTTGAAGCGTCGGCTTTACTTTCAAGCCGCCTACTTTAAATGCGAGCGCCCTTGAGTACCCATCCCTTTTTGTGGCAAAAAAACAAATAAATATCCTTGCCCTTCCAACCGTGGGAGACCTCAACGCCGTCTTCTGCACAGTGCAACCGCGCCGTTCAAAGAATCACAATCTGTTGACCCCAAAGCCCCGGCCAGCCTCCGATGGGCGCGACGCCCTGACCTTGTCCTGGCCACTCGTGACTCCCCGCACTGGGGTCATGATATTTAATTTGAAACGGCTGTTCATGGCGGAAGGGGGAAACGACCCGCCGGCGCCTAACTGAACCGTGCTCCCTCAAAAGCATCGCACGCTCTGTGGGGCTGAGGTCGCTGAAATGCAGGCCGGATTTTTGCGAGAACTTTGTCATCGGGCTCGGGAACGGGATCCATCGTAACGCCGGCAAGCCGCCGGTGCAAACGTAAACGAAGCAATGGTAGCGACCCCCAATAGATGCCTTCAACGTGTGGCGGCGGTAGCTTTCATTTTGGCTGCTGCTAGACCGCACCGCTAGCCGCGAGAAATCACGGAGTCTGCGTTTGCGTCCTGTTTCACGTCACTGCGTCCTTTAACGTCATAAGAGTGCGCCGTGATGTTATAAGAGTTCCCGAGTTTGAATCGGAGTGGCGGGATACTTTTTCAACTTCGAATCCAAATTTCTTTGAAATAAATGCATCGTTCGCTCTCGGACAAGCGGCAACAAAGCCATGAAATGGTGAACTATCAGATTTTGCTTAGAAAAGAAATTTGATTGAGTTCTCCTCACTGTCCCATTACGGTACCATGTACAGTCGTTGTCAAAAGTGTTAAGGCTACAGCATTCAGCTGCAGTGAAATCAATGTTCCTAGAATAATTCTTGTAGCGGATCATTCAAAACTGTAGTCAAGCAGGAAGCTTCTGTATCGCAAGAAGAAACCTGCTAGCATTTCAAGGTCACTTCGTCTTTAATATTGCTTTAATGGCTCTGTTATACGGCTGAAGCGAAAAGACATCACCGACACTGTACATTACTCTTGTTTCAAATGCGAACACTTTGCACACTTTCCAGGCTTCCACTAGTATGGACCCTGCTGCACCACGGAATCCAGGTGTTCCTGCTGAGGTCAATAGCCAGGTACGATGGCTTCTTATATTTAAAACTAGTTTGTAAGCTTGAAATGCCTTTAGCTCTTGTTCCTGGTAACTGCAGGCAAACAATCTAGAAACTGTGGAAACGTATAGGCTTGAGGATCAGTGCACACCTCTCGGACACGTGAAATTTTCCATCCAAATGGCATGGAGTTGAAAAAAATTGCCTGCACAGGAGCCCCAGGCACAATTTGAACCTGTGACAGCTCAGTGCAGCTTTGCTTAATGAACTCTTACATCACTAGAGCATGACCACAACCTTTCACCTTTTATGTTCTAATTTGCACAGCCCCTTGTGCTAAGATTTAATTGCTGTGTTTTAAATATTCATAATCTTTCATCTGTTAGTTCTGTGCTTCCGAATATTTGGCAGGATTACTGTTGCCAGGGTGCAGTGGAGCCTGAAGTAGAGATAAAAAGGCTCATCTATGTTGTCAAAGGCAGCTTGATAAGATTGCACACAAACGTGACATGGTGGCCCATCGCGCTGCTCACTCTAAAGAAGAGAGCGATGTGTCATGTTTTATCATTAGTAGCGTTTGCAACGAAAACTGCCATTTTGGTAATGTTACATATAGGAGTCCTGAGGAATAGGATTTTAGCAGTTTTAATGTGCCAAATAATATCTCTCTCCCCAATCTGTTATAGGGCTTTATACAAAGCATATGTGCAGCTGTTTTATTGCAGGTCCACCTCGGGAGCGGAAATTGTCAGTGCAGAGCGGTGGCGCTGGCTTTTTTCCCGAGGTCGAGACTTCTTGTTTTGCAAGGACGCCACAAAACTTTTGTGGGGTTCCCCACAAAATTGACGCTCCTTCCTGGTGATGCTCCTTCCCCGAAGAGCCTTAGGGGAAAGAGCGTTCAGGGAAGGAGCATCACCGGCTCA
The DNA here is from genome assembly GCF_052857255.1 of Amblyomma americanum. Taxonomy (NCBI): domain Eukaryota; kingdom Metazoa; phylum Arthropoda; class Arachnida; order Ixodida; family Ixodidae; genus Amblyomma; species Amblyomma americanum. Next base: position 107,982,658 of record NC_135501.1, read on the forward strand.
GTATGCCGGCAATTCCTTAAAGCTGGTGCCATGCAGAAGCCTCGGATGAGCTCAGAAAAACTAGCAGCTGTGGGCAGTAAGCCTCTTTTATTTAGGTACATTTCCTGACTGACAAAGGCATTTGTTTATTTAAGTGTGCATGACTTAAATACCTTTATTTTACAGCACCTGCATGTCTTCAATATTGTCATGATTAATACTCTTTCAGATGCATTTGATGCATACATTAAAGCTGCACGAGCTGCCGAGGATGAGAAAATGTGCAGAGCAGTTGAATTGCTACCCGGCGGACATGCTGAGGGATATCAAGTAGTCATCGCCTGCACCTGCCCCTGTAGTCAATGACTGTAGTCAGATAAAAATGATAAAATAAAGGCAGCAAGAAAAATTATTTCATTGACTGCAGCCTGGTATTTAGTGCTGGGATGCAGCATTTGCTGCACTGAAGGGTTGCAAGTTCATTCAGGTAGCCTACATAATCAGAGCCATTAACAGTACACCAGAGTACGTGTTGCAAGGCCATTGTATCCCCATGTCGAGGCCCTCGTATCTGTACGAAGGTTACGTGGCCCTCGCATATACAAGGGCCGGGAGTGACACATATCCAATAGCGTATATATGAGGCACGTATCACACGTATATATGTTTCGCCATACGTGGAGAGGAACACGTATGATATACGAGCACGTATACATACGAACATATATGTGGACACATATCCAATAATTGTGTATATATGAGACACATTTAACACATATATACGAGATTTTTCAATAGGGTTTTTATTCGTTCCTGTACGGCACGGTTCGGGTGTCTACCGAGATATGTGAGACAGTGATTGCGTGATTTCCTTCCCTCAAAACAATGTTATTTATGCGCCATAGCAAAGCACACTACGGTGAACATGTCCAGCGCTTAAAACCTGAAGTGGTCTAGCCGTTTTCTGCGAAGTGCATCTTTACGAGCGCACTTTAATGTGCGTACAGCGTGGGAAAGATTGCGCGTGTAGTCTTTCTTCACTAACAGCAAAGAAAAAGAGTTGAAGGCCTTGAATCACACCCCTATTTTCACGCATATATTTTATACAACTATTTAAATAACGAAATACAGGATGCTAAAAGCGAGGCTTTCTGTTCGAAAGAATAGGAAGCAGAGGAGTTAGCACTGCATAGGGGTCAATGACTAAATATGACCTTGTTGAAAGAAATGTAGTAAAATGAAAGGTTGCCTGCTCAGGTAGCTTTAAGTCTTCTTTCCTCCAATGGTGTCATCTTCCTCGCCTAGTACGGTGATTTGAGGAAGTTGTCAGGACGTGGTGAAGAATGGGTGAATATGCTTTCGCAACGACGGACTGGAGAGGTTATTTTAACAACTGCCAGGTCCATTCGTATAATCCCTATTAGCGATCTGGCCCATAACGTTGAATCTAACATACGGCTATTTGCAAATGATAAACCAGTCCACTGGTTGGCAGCTAACCTGTCCAACTTTAGTGATTTGCAGAGTCATCTCACGAAAATAGAAATGCGGTTTAGTATCTGGCTTAGGACTCTACACGCTCATACAACTTTTTTACTGTCTCTCCCCAGCCGTCGTATTACCAACTTCAGCCTACCGCTTTTACGACTCTCCTCTAGCCTACACATTTTTGTCATTATACGTCCATATCTTCTGTATAAAATATCGGTGCAATAGTAACTAAATTCTCAACTCTGGTAATTGCACCCTCGGCTGCTTATGCCAAAATTTCCCTTTGCGTCGCCCCTGACAAATATATAGGATATACAACATTTGCCAACTAATGTGCGATGACAGTTGGCGTTAAAGAACCCCAGGAGGTCGAACTTTGCGGATCCTTCCACTACGACGTCCCTCATAGCACGAGAAGCTTTAAGACGTTAATCCCCATAAACCATAAACTAAGCTAGCGTGATAAATTTGCTCGAATTCACTCATAATCGCGCAGCAAGATTTAGCCTTTCTAATTAACCTAATCGCACTAGTATTGCGAAATCCAAATTTCAGCTTGATCTGCACACCTCAGCTTCCCGTCGTAAACTAGAGCGCGTCTGCCTCTATAACAGGATTTTTCATAGCTTGCCGTCAGACATCCTTCGTCCAGGATATTGTTTATCCCACCACAGTCAGTCTAAGACGTTTACGGCCTGCGTGCCTCTGTCACTACACTTCAGAACTCATTTTTTTGCTCACAGCCCTGTACTGTAATTATATTCCCTGCCACGTTGCGTTGTTAGCTGATCGTCACGAATTGATGAAAGTTGATGCAGGAATAAAGACATGTGCCACCTCAGAGCATAGATATTCTCATTTGTCATACACTGTGAAGGCAGAACGACCTAGAAACGTCTTATTGCACCCCCTTTATTATCGACATGTGAAAATCTACGATACGGCGTGACTGGCAGGTCGTTTTTTAAAGTTCGCTCCCAGACGTGCCAGGAAAATGCAGCGTACCCGGAGTAAAAAAAATATTGCTGGGGGTTTAGCTGCGGTTAATCATGGTGTCAACGCGATAGCGATCCACGGGTTAAACGGGTGCACTTTAGTTTGGCCAACCCCTTGTTTGAGGAGCAGAACCTTGCCAGCCCGTCCTAGCTTCTTCGAATCGCTGCTGACCCGCCTTGCACCATGCTAGAAGTTCGGCATCCTTCGACGTGCTGTCGTGCTGAGTACGTGCGCAGACACTCCGCTTCTTCAGTCATCGTGCATATGATTAGGGAGTGCTTCGTACCACCACTTTATATGCAGCCGAGCAACGGCGCGCTGCACGTGCTCTACTGCGCATGCGCGGCTGTGACATCATGCACGACTGAGGAGTTGGCAGAGGCTCCGGCGCAGTGGAGAGGATAGGATAGGATACACGTTATTGCTCGAACAAGGTCTTTCGTTCAGGCACAGGTCTTCATCTTCAAGCAGATGTCTCTCCCTCCTTCTTGCAGAGGTCGGTGCCCCTATTCCAGGGAACCACTGAGTTTGGCCGCTCGCTGGGCATGGATGACCCCTCCTCTTTGGAGGATTGGGTTGCCGCTGGAGACCACACTTTCCCACCACTCCGCACTCGGATTTTGTGAGCCATGGAAAGCTTTATTTCTGTCAAAATCCCAAGTAATATTGTATAGGGTGGGTGTTGCACCACACCATGGGATCGAACCCGCGGATTGTATCGCGTATTGTATAGTATGGGATCGAAGCCGCGTCCCTGTATTAGTTCGGGAGCATATTGCTGAGGATATGTAAACTGGGGAACGTTTCGGTTAGGAGCTTCCGCCAGTAAACTGCTTTTTGTTGATTTAATTTGCTGTGGTGAAGAGACTACTTTAGTATTCACTGAACCACAGCGGCGGGTTCTGTAAATAGAGCTTCATGTATTTTCTCATTCAGAGTATTGAGCATTGTTCATATGCCTGTCTGCTTACCTTGGTAGTCATTCGTGGACTTTTCTGTGTTGTCTAGTAAGATTTATTTATGGGGACTTAACGTCCGATTGCGACTGAGGCTACAAGAGACACAGTAGTGAAGGAGAAACTAAAAGAAGAAGGCTGCCGTAGTGGAGGGCACTGGAATAAATTCGACCACCTGGAGATCATTAATGTCCACTGAGATCGAACAGCACAAGGGCGCCTTAGCGTTTCGACTCCATCGAAACGCGGACGCCGCGTTGGGGCGTGAACCTGTGTAGTCCCGATCTGTAGCCCAGCGCCCTAACCACTGGGCCACTCCGCCGGGTCGAATTTCGACCGCTGCGGTCGGTATCGAACATGATGGGGGACCTTTGCGTAATTGTAATTGGCGGGCATTCGCGGGTGCATATACAGGAACACTACTCTGAGACTGTGCCTTTCCTGAATGCTGATGTGCGAAGAACATGAGCAGGTGCTCCACCACGAGGGAACGCTATCGCATTTCATTCTTAAGGCGGCGCTTAAGAGTATCAACTTTTAACAAGACAGCGTTAAGGAGCTCGTGTCCCAGAAAAGCCGGTGTCGTCGGCGTCTTTGGCCGTGAGCGAAAAATGGCGTATCTCGGTGGACACCTGAACCGCGCCGTGAGGGAAGGAATTTTGCTTCCCTTACTGTGTGGTACGGATGTCCAGTGAGAATTGTGAGAGAGAATTGTGAGACAGGCGTCAGGTCCTTTCCTTAAAACCAATTTTCATTTCAATTCCCTTCCCTTATGGCCAGGTTCGGGTGTCCACAAAGACATGTGAGACGGGCGTCTTTTCTTTTCCTTAAAAAATTTATTTTCATTTTCCGGGCCTTACGGTGCGGTTCGGGTGTCCACTAAGATACCTTTCCTTTCCTTAAATTGTGCAGGCAAGGGGTTCCATCGAGGGACGGTGGTGTTCCCTGGATTTCTTGCCAATGCAGCAACACGCTGTCGCGTCCTGCCGACATTGCGGTGTGGTCGGCCACCGCGTGGACGCCTGCCCCGGCCAGAGGCTGGACCGGTGCGGCCTGTGCGGACAGCAGGCTCTACTCGTTGAGGGGGAGCGGGCCCCTCACCAGTGCAACCCAAAGTGTTCAGTGTGCGGCGCGGCCCATGCCACGGGGGGCCCAGCGTGTACTGCTAAATATCGCGCTATCCAGCCCACGCAGGCCGAGCGCGGGCGTAAATCGAAGCGAAACCGACGCAAGCGTGGCAAGCGTCGCCCGGACAAGCTGAAGGCCAAGGCTGCCGACCACGCCATGGACCAGCCTGTGAATTCCTCTACTGGGAGCCAAGGGAAACCTCCAGCTGCGCCACCGCCGCCTCAAGCCGGTGCAGCGAAGCCCCTCGGACCTCCACAAAACGGCGGCTCCAAGACGTGGGCAACCGTTGTCAAGCAACACTCCCAGGTGAGCGGCGCCGGCAGGGCAGCTTCTCCCTTCGCTCCCCCTTCCCAATCCCAACAACGGCCAATCTCTGCCGAACAAAAAGAACTATCTGCTCTCCGCGAGCAGGTTGCAAATTTTCAAAAGCGCCTCGCAATAGCGGAGGCCCGCCAAAATTCCCCCAACCACACCTCTGCCTCACCCGCAGCAGAGGCAATGGAAAGCGACGCAACCCCTTCAGGACAGGCTGCGCATGCCCTCACGGCACTCGAGGCGAGAGTGAGCGCGCTCGAAACTCAAGTTAACAACAGAATATCCGCATTGGAAACGCAAATCAATGCCACACTTACGGCGGCACTCAACAAAATTAGCCACCTTGCGGCATCTATCCCGAACCTCATAACCGCTCAGTTCGCTCAACTCACCCGCGCTCCCAAGCGCGCTGGCCCGCTCAAAACCTCCGCAGGCCGGCAGCTCAAAGCGTCTAGGCGTCGAATCGCCGGAGAAGAAGAAGAGGTCCCCTGTGCCATCCTCAGTATAGAGAACGCTCCTCTCTTTGGAGCCACTGGCTCTCAAGCCTCCTCTCTCCAAACTCACAACTCTACCCTTGATCATGGCGGGCGCCCCTAGAAATAGGAAGCATCCGCGAAGCAATTCGATCCCTATTCAAATTGTACAGTGGAACTGTCGCGGATTCAAGGCACGCACAAAGCGAGCCGATCTACGCCTTTTCCTTACAACGTTCCCAGAATTAGCTGCTGTGGTGGCCCTTCAGGAGCCAGGAAATGGCGCCACCCTTGCCAGTTACACGGTGTACCAGCAGGATGCGCATAGCTGCCTCTGCGTACATAAAAATTACACGGCCTCCCAGGTTGACCTGGATCTTAGCGCTACTTTCTCCTATGTAATGGTGACGATCCTTCCGCTACGCAAACAGGACCCCCCATTGCACATACTCAACATTTACTGTCCCCCAAAGCTACCAAATGTTACATTCGCAGATATCTTCAGCCGGGCTTTGAAGGTCGCGAATCGGGATCCCCTCATAATCGTTGGAGACTTTAATGCTCCCAGCACCTTATGGGGGTACACACGTGAAGAGAAACGCGGACGCAAGTTGGCGGAGCTTGTTTCCACACTGGGCCTTACTCTTCACACGGATCCCGCGCAACCCACTCGTATAGGTAACTCCGTTACACGCGATACGTGTCCGGACCTCACCTTTACGAAAAATATTCGCTATGCAGATTGGAGGAACACCGAGGAATCCCTCGGTAGTGACCACTGCATAATTACCACTACAATCCATACCAAGCCACTCACAAGACCACAGGCCAATGCAAAACTACCCGACTGGACCAAATTTAGGAACAGTTACACCAATCCTCAATCGATAATGGACCAAGGATACTCAACGTGGTCCCAACACCTAGTATCCCACTTGAAATCAGTCGAGCAAAATGTTCAACTCTCAGAGGCGAGCCCGGCGGTGGATAACCACCTCCTCCACCTCTGGGAGGCACGACACAGCCTAGTCCGCCGCTGGCGTCGTCAAAAACACAATCGGAAACTCAAAATTCGAATTGCGGATATCACCCAACAGGCGGCACAATACGCGGCCCTACTCGCCGACTCCAATTGGGTGCACCGATGCAACACTGCAGCTCGGCAAATGTCGAGTCGGAGTACGTGGCGCCTCTTCCGCGCTCTTATTGATCCGGCACAAACCCGTACTGAGACACAAAAACAGCTTCAAAGGGCTATACATAACTTCACTGGAGACACGGCCAAACTGGCCGATGCGCTCCGCGACCAATATTTGAGTATACACCAGGATCCCCGTGGTCAGGCGTACTCATATGCAGGTTCCGAGAACGCGGATTTGGATCAACCGTTCCAGCTCCATGACCTAAAAGCGGCCCTGGCTAAAATGAAGCGAGGTACAGCACCAGGCCGGGACAAGGTGACGGTAAAGCTTATTGCCAACCTCCCAGATCCCGCCTACGAAACTCTCCTCGATTACTTCAACACTATCTGGATTGGAGGCACACCACTCCCCATAGATTGGAAAACGGCACTCGTAACTTTCATTCCCAAGCCAGGTAAAGCCATTAACACCGACAACCTCTGGCCCATCTCCCTCACTTCGTGTGTGGGGAAGCTGATGGAGACTATGGTCCGCGACAGATTGTCGGCTTTCCTGGAACAACAAAACATTTTCGCAGACACCATGTACGGTTTCCGCCCACACCGGTCCGCACAAGATGTCCTGTTGCAAATTCACAAGGAGATTCTCGACCCCGTCGAGCACCCCAGCAATGATAAAGTAGTCGTCGCACTTGACCTGCGGGGGGCTTTCGACAATGTGACCCACGAGATCATCCTATCCCACTTGTCGCAAACACATTGTGGGCGCAATACTTTCAATTATATCAAACAATTCCTTACAGATCGCCAATCCTATATCCGGCTACAAGACACAGAATATGGCCCATATCAACTTGGTACACGAGGGACCCCACAGGGAGCTGTCCTCTCGCCATTACTATTTAATCTGGCCATGATGAAGCTCCCTACCCAGCTGGCGGAGGTCGCCGGTGTGCAGCACGCTCTGTATGCGGACGACATCACCCTCTGGGCAACACAACAATCGGTTGGAGACATCGAGACCAACCTGCAACAAGCGGCAGCTATAGTGGACGAATACTCTCGTCGCTGTGGTCTTGAATGCTCCCCGAGCAAATCTGAATTTGTGCACATACGCCCCAACTCAAAGTGCACAACCAAAATTGCCCTTTCCCTACTTAGCGGACCGATACCTGAACACGCGGAGATCCGGGTACTGGGGCTTTTCATTCATCATAGGCGCAAGATAGACACTACCCTAAACAAGTTACGTAAGGTGGGGGACCAGGTGGGTCGGATGCTCCGCCGGGTGTCCAATAAAAGGGGGGGACTACGATGCAAAGATGCCCTGCGGCTGGCCAATGCATTCGTGACCAGCCGGATTTTATATTCGGCTCCCTACCTCCACCTACGCAAATGCGATGAGAATGCCTTAGAGGTAGTTCTCCGCAAGATTTATAAGAGAGCGCTCGACCTCCCCATAACGACGTCCAACAAGCGTCTCCTCGGTCTGGGGATGACCAACACCTTTGGGGAGTTACGAGAAGCTCATCTTAACAATCAATACTTGCGCCTAAGCAAAACACCTGCAGGGAGCCGCCTTCTAACCCGCTTACACATTTCCTACGCAACACATACAGAAGAACGGGTCCGCATCCCTGAAGCCTGGCGCTTTGCACTCCAGGTGCGACCCCTTCCGAAGAACATGACTGCAGACACCCATGATGGTCGCCGTCTCGCGCGGGCGGAGGCTATTTCTCAACAATATGGCCACAAGCCAGGTGTCTTCTATGTGGATGCGGCCGGCCCGCACCATGGGGGTTGGTACACGGCGGCCGTCATCCACCAAAACACTACAGTTCAGGGCCTTACTTTCCGTGCCCCAAACATTACATTTGCGGAAGAGATCGCCATTGCACTGGCCGCCGCAGATCCAGAGTCCCGAGTCATTATTACGGACTCCAGGGGCGCCTGCCGCAATATTGAGCAAGGGTACATTCCAGACCGTGCTTTCAAAATTCTCCACGCATGCGATTACACAGGGTTTCCGACCCATCGTACCATCGTGTGGGCTCCGGCTCATGCGGGTCTTGAGGGGAACGAGGCAGCCGACGCTGCCGCCCGCGCGCTTACTCACCGGGCGTCGCCTCATCCGCAGCCTGATCCGGAATTCAATTTCAATCCGGCCATCACCTTTAAAGAGATCACCTCTCTTTATCAAAATTTTCATGGTCTCTATCCCCCTCCCTGTAAAGGCCTCACCAGGGTGGAGGAGCGCTGGCTTCTCCGCCTCTACACCAATACTGTACTGTGCCCGGCAGTACTTAAGCACTTCAATTCTTTCTCGGGCGCGTGCCCACACTGTGAGGAGGAGTTTTCGGACACCTACCACATGGTGTGGGCATGCCCTTCCAATCCTGCCTACCCACCCCACCTCCACCCCACTCGAGAGGCCTGGGAAGCTGCCCTGCGCGGCTGCTCCGAACTCCATGCCCAACAGGCATTGGTAGCTAGAGCCCGAGCCGCTGCGGAAGCTACAGGGATCCCGGACTAGGGCTCCCTCCTAGTGTTTGTAAGGGTCGGGCCCTTCCGGCTTGCCCCATCGACCTCTCACTGTAAATAGAAATAAAAGTTTTCCTCCTCCTCCTCCTCTTAAAGGCGAAGCTGAAGCATCCTCCAATTTTTTTCCACTGTCTGCTGAGGCAGCTGTAACTGCACATCTGTACTTACACACGAGATAACTTTCACATTAGGTTTTATGCACTATTTGTTAAAAATATTCAAGGGATCACTTCGGAACATAGCAAGGTGGTTGGGACTCGAAGCTGAGCAACCGTTCTTAACTTCATAGAAATTAGCCTCACATAATCAGTTTGTGATTAGAAAGAAAATATTAGGCGATGCAGCTGCAGTGGCTAAGTGGTTATGCATGGCGCTCGAGTTCTCGCCCGAAAGAGGCGTGTTCGATTCCGAAATTCGACCACCGCTGCTGGATTGGAATGCGGAGGAAGTTACTATAACGCTTGCCTGCGCAAGAACAAAAGCAAAACTCGTAGCTTGGGACAATAAGACAGCCATTCAAAATTTCGCAAGAGGCAGGATATCCCTGGAGGCAGCCAAGATCCTTAGCCATGAACCGCTGGATAGGAAAATTCAACCAATTTGGACACACGCGCGCGCCGCCGTCCACGTGGGGTCACGAGGCTGTTCAGGAGCTAGTCTGAGTTATCTACTTCCGGATAGCCGTAGAGCCCTGCGAGCACTGGGGGAATGAGGAGCGTCTGCAAAATTAACGCCCAACTGTTGACCATTAAAAAATGAGACGGAGCTTGGTACACCTACCAGACCCAAAATTAAGTAATAGAGAAGTCACGTGTAGACGGCAACAAAGTAATACCTTTATGAACCCGGTCTCAGCGTTTCAAGTGCTGCGAGAGCTTAGGCAGGATGATCAGTGCAAACACTGTGGGGCCAGCAGAGGGACTCCGGACCACATAAATTGGGCGTGCCCACAATGCGCATGAGTGGGATGAAATATAGTATGTAGAGAGGCCTGGGAGACCGTGCTGCGAAGCGCGGACCACATACCATTAAGCGATGCACCATCCACCTGGCAGAGAGGCGGCAACAAGCCAAGGGCTGCATGCCAGGATCTAATCAGCGCTCTCTTTCATGGTTAGTGTGTGTTTTCACCGTTGAACCAACATTACGAATGAACACCAACTAGCCCAATCTGCAGATCTTCTATAGCCTCGAATCCGCGGGTGCACGACTCCCCTTTTCCGAGGCCTCCGTGCCAGGGTTGGTGTGATAGGGGGGGCGGTGGCGTCTTTTTTCTGGTGGATGTTAGAAGTTGTTTCAATCACTCAATCAATCAAGTCCCGGAGTATAGTCCTGAATTATCGACGATGAATAGGTATTTTCCATCACCTCGACTGAGCGACTGCTCGAACTGGGGTTGCACAACACATGGGCAGAATTTGCGGAGGCAGTTAGAGATACTAAGTTCGACCGAGACGGGTAGAGTGACCCTTGAAAAAGTGGGACGCAAGCGGGACACAGGGATTGAAACGAAATTCGAAATTAGTAGACAAAGAATAAAAGCCTTGGCACTGGCTGATTGTATAGAGAAATTCACAGAGAATTTAACGTTTAAAGAAGGGCCAAACGAGCCGAGGCTCTGCAGCGAAGGTTCCAAAATATGGAAGCGATGGAAGTCGCTTATATAGATACGGCGAGCGGCATTACGGGTGCGGCGCTAGCGTGGTAGTCAATGGCTTCATAAGCTAATATGTTAATGACGCCTGCATAGGCGTACCACGTGTACCCAGAGCTGAGGCCGCATGATACGTGCACATATTTTGGGGTGAGAGAGACCCTCGAACACACAATTGGGGAGTGCCCAATTTATCCCTGGGCGGGCAAAAATATTGATAGAGAAGCATGGGAGACCATGGTAAGGAGCCCTGACTATGAGCTCGAGCGCACCACCGTCCATATGGCGGAAGAGGCCGCTCGCTACCAGTCAAGGACTGGCAGCCAGCTTCTAGCCCTGGACGCGCAACTCCCCGACTTCCAAGCCCGCGTGCCAGGGGCCAGGACAAAAGTATTTTCTGATGGAAATAAGAGTGCTTCAATCAATCAGTCTAGGTCCCTGGCCTCCCACAAGTCTACAACCTCCACATCGCACTCATTTCCCGAATCATGTCGCCATTTATTCATTCGGGATGCAGGCATGCCCGAGCTGCCCGCATTGATACACAGTCACGGTGTAGCATGCACGGACGCTTTCCTTACATGGATTACTCCATGCTACAGCCAAGCTCATACCGTCTCCTTCCTCCGCTGACCCTCTCAGTTCTACCAGGTGTATTCATTTATACCCGCCACACGGTACCTGATTGGAGGTCCTCTCGATTGTGCGTGCTGCAATGAATTTGCTCATCTTTCTTCGACGGAACAGTGCTTTTTGTACGCTGACTTTAAAGCCAAGCCGTCCTCCATGATTTTCTAAAGCGAAACAAACCCTGGATATACACTCTGAGCTAGATATGGTGTTTTGGAATCTGGAACCTCGAAGAGTAACAATAAGATGGACCGCTAAACATTGAGGGATTGTTGGAAACGAGCAATAAAATCATATCGCCCGCGACGCTAGTATAAGGGCTCCACCTATCCGCTGGCTCACCCAATTGAGTGACAAGGGTCTTCTGATTCGGCAAGCCATATCGCAATGGTGTCTTGAATTAAGGCAGGAGGGAGCCGTTATTCCTGCCCTACAACCCCGTCTGTCTAATTCGCAGGCTTATAGCCTTCTTAAAATTGAGACCAACACACTCATTTAACCGCCAAGAGTGTGTTCGTACCGTTTCCCCTTATAAAATGGTCTATAGACAGTCTATGGACTTCTGATTGACTCTATTGCCTTCCTATAGATATATCTTTGTGTGTATTCATATTCTAGACTGTATATAGACAAATGTCTACTAAAAGTGTATGGCCATAAATCTATAGATGGTCTATAGACTACCTATAGGATTTGTATTGCCTATAAACTATTTTTTGGGGTTTGTCTATAAATAGTCTTTAGACATTATTTAAAGAAGTCTATGGACAGTCTCCAGACTGTCTAAATAAATTTTTGTATGGGTCCACTCCGATCTGTTATGCCCAAAGTGTCCTGAATTCTATGAGGGTCTAGCACACTGCATCTTCTACTGATCTTTGCTGCTCAATTCTTGCCATTCGAAGTTTTAACCCTGATTATAATCTAAATATGCCTACTAAAGTAGTTTCAACGTACTTTAAATCGAACGTACTTGTTTAAATCTTGCTTTTGAATTACCTGAAAACCCTTGTTTATAGTTCTTAGCTAAAATATTTTTTTATTAAAGGGACCACCTTTCTCGCACGTAGGTGCTAAGTCGAAATAAGGCTCTATAACATAATTTTTGTCACACGGAGCAGAGCTTGTTAGGAGGCCTATTACGTCTTCCCGCCTCAAATCGTCACTTGCTGAGTCTCTTCATATAAAGTGAAATCCCCATTTACTGCTGAAGTGAATCTACTTACTTACTCTTCGCATTGCATAAACAAGGAAAATGGAGGATTTAGAGTACAGTTGCAATTTACTTTTCCACGATCTGCACACGTTCCAAGTTAACGCTTTATCATACATGGCTCAAAGTTGGCACTTTGTCTACCAGTGTAAAATGAGTAAAATGAGTGTATTGGTCTCAATTTTATATGCACAAAATATTCTTCCTCGAGAGTGCTTTGAAACATATCATTTCTTTCCAGGATGTAACGAAATTTGTTACATTCGTCCAATAACGAAAAAAAATTAAGTCTGACTGCGCCTGTCTGCACACAGTCCCCACTCAGGGAAAGCATGGCGGAGGCTGCGGGTGAACTCGCAGCACTGCATTGGTTCTGTTAGCAGTACACGGTCCATACGGTCACGGAAGAGTGTAGAAGGATGAACGAACTCGAAGGTGGCCGGTGAGTAGCCCGGTAACGGAAAGCGTCCCATAAAGAGTTTTACGTTGTTGCGTTACAGCTTCCGTTGAGCAGGAAATATCCGCCGTCGTTCATGACGCTGCAAGCGAAAACTCCCCGGGAGAAGCAACCTGTAAGGCCGCCAAGGGCACATTATCTTCTGACGTCATCACAAACTTCTCATCGACATTTGAGGAAAGCGAAAACCTTGACAGGTGGCAGTAAATGAATTATCAGTCAGGAAAGGCAACCTACTTAGGGCAAGTCCCCCTGGTAGCATTCCCTGCCATCGCAGGGCAGTGGCTCATTGCTTAGCCGCTGCACCACTGCGCCTGAAGCGGTATGAGGATTGTCAGAGATGTATGGGTGTAAAGTCGAGTGTGACCAATTTCTTATATATAGGAACTAACCCTTTTTTTCGATCGCGTCGTTGTTTTGAGGCGCAAATTATGTGTTCATCTGAGATGACATTATTCCAGAGAATAAAATTTGGCAGTGGCTCAGCTCGGCTATGCCAGGATGTAAGTAGCGAAAGCTAAGGCATAGCATTGTTAGCCTTGGTTGATCGTGACTGCAAGTCCAGGTTAGTCTGCTTGTCTATCTATGTTGTTGTCGCATTAAAGACGACACAACTGCGGTTGCGGCGCTTGCGAGCTCTCCTTTTCAATCCTCTGATCGGCATGTTATCAGACATGCGACTCAGCTGTCGAAGCGAGCGGAGGCGAGCGCAACGACGAGGAACGCGTTGTGACGTCGTACCAAACGGCGGCGTCGGTGAGCCGCGTGGCGTGACGTCATGCCAGATGGCACAGCGAGCGCCCGAAGCGCAGTAACTGTCTCACATATCTCGGTGGACACCCGAACCGCACCGTACAGGAAGGGATAATGGAGGGAGAGATTGAAGAAAGAGAAAACTGAAAATTGAAAGTTGCATTTTGAGGGAAGTCGCGGCGCTGCGCAGTGGCGGAAAACCTGTGGCTCGGTGCTACTTGTAGCGCATGCGCAGTTGTGACTAAGAAGCGAGAGAGAGAGAGAAATATCCTCGACGGAGCGCGCGTTGTGACGTCATGTGCCTCCTCAGAGCGCGGCCAAGGCGAAATCGCAAGTTCGCGGCGAGAAAAGCTTTCGCTTTAAAACCCGTGACTGTAATCAAAACATACAGGAACATCAAACCAAGTAACTTAGCCCAGCACCACATCAATAAAAAATAGATGCATGATCACACTTGTCCGCCGCGGTGGCTTAGTGGTTAAGGCGCTCGTCAACTGAGCCGGAGTCGTCAACTGAGCCAGAATTTGAGGAAAGTGACCACTTTGACAGGTTCCAATTAACGAATGATCGCTCAGGAAAAGCAACCAACGTCAAGCAAGCCCCACTGGTAGCTAGATATAGCCTTTCCAATTACCCTCATTGCAGCAGTATTAGAAACCTAAATTCCAGCTTGATCTGCAAACCACAGCTTCCCGTCGTAAACTAGCACGTGACAGCCGCTATCACAGGTTCTTTCAAAGCTTTCCATCGGACATCTTCATCCCTCCAGTGTATTGTTTCTCTCACCACAACCATCCTAAAGACGTTTACCTCAGCGCGCCGCTATCACTACATTTCACAAGCCGTTTTTTCAACTTTACAGATCTGTATTGAAATGACCTTCCCTCGCACATCGCGTTGTTAGCCGATCGTCACGAATTCAAAACCGCCGTAAAAAAATTACTTCTTGCCCTTGCAGCCCACCTTGCCGGCCTCGCGTCACGTGATACCCTTACTGCCAACCTTTACGCCCTCGCGTCACGTGGTACCCCATACTGTGGCCTTTGATGAAGTGTAGCGGCACTGGCATCGCCAGCGGTGCTGATGAAGATGAAGTTGGCGCGACCTGCCTCGCGCAAACCAGAAGCTCTCGCTAGTGCAACAGAGAACGCTTTCAGGAAACGGTTTAGCCAGCAACGTCAACAGTACTCTTCACTCTTGAAGCCTGGGAGGCGCTGCTGCGGAGCGAGGACCCCAACGCGCAGCGCAAAGCCACCCGCGTGGCGGCTGAGGCCATGAAGCATTAGCTACACCGTCCTCAGCCGACGGCCTCTTCTCCTAATCGGGCTTAGGCTTCGGCCGAGCCTGAGAGTGGGTAGGGAGACCACCATCTGCTGGAAATAAAGTTTTTCTGAACGAAACTGAACTCTCTCAGCCGCCGCGGCTACCGGAACGTCAAATAAATGTGGTTCACTCTCCACAAAAGCAATAAAACACGTGCTTCTTCAGCGCGTCTTATAGCCATTCTCCTTATTAATACACTGTCAAGGCAAGACAGTATGAATACGTCCTGTTGCGCATCCCCTTCAATATCGCTCTGTGAAAACCTGATACCATATGGCGTGACTGGCAGGTCTTTTTCTGAAAGTCCGCTGCCAGACGTCCTAAGAAAATACAGCGTACCTGGAATAAAAAAATTGCTGAGGATTTATATCCTGATAAACCTAAAGGGTACGCGATAGAGATCCACGGATTAAACAGGTTTACTTTAGAAGAGCCTTGCCAGACCGTTCTGGCTTCTTGGGCTCGCTGCTGACCCACCCTGCACCATGCTGCAACTTTGGGATCCGTCGACGTGGCTTCGCGGACACTGCACTTCTGTCGTACTCAGTAGGTGCGCAGACATTCCGCTTCTTCACTCATCGTTCATTTTACTAAGAAGATCTTATTGCGACTGAAGGACGAATTAAATATAAAGTGCATAGGCCTGCCCACTGGCTGATGCTGAGAAACAATCTCATCCACGTACGCACAGTAGGAGAGTTAAAGATAGGAGGTGAACAATTAAAAGAAAACATGCGCGTCACAACGGCATCATCCGAAACGACGATGACGGCTAAGAAACAAATACACCCGGCGGCAAGGAGCCCTGACCACAATCATGAGAGCTGCTAGATCGCAGCCTCGTAGGGCCAGGAAGCCATCCAATTCGAATAGGGAGCTTCTCTTCTTCGTCTTCAGTGGATGATAGGAGGATTTAAAGGGGGCAGACACGTGCCTGTCTACTGGAGGGCTAGCCACCACTTCCACTGCCAGCGTGTCACAGAAGGAGGTGTGGGATGGGGAAGATCGATAGGAGAGGGTAGACGCGCAGCCGCAGTGTCAAGGCCAGTTGGCATATGCTGCCCTCTCAGGCCTAGAGGCGGTCAGAGAGGCCGGTGGCCTCTAGGAAGGAGAGGAGGTGCCCGAAAGCCTTGGCAGGATGGTGGCGGCCAGGGAAAAGGAGGTGTTCCACTGAAGAGCTGAGGAGGCCCAAGGTGCGGAAGCCCGCCTACATGACGGTCCTGGCGGGCACGAAGGCAGGGCACTCACATAGAAGGTGCTGGGTAATCTTCCCTGGGTTGTTGCAGAATGTGCACCCAGGGAGGACAGTGAGGCAGAGGCGGTAAAGGCGAGAGCCGATGTTGGCCCAGAACACACTGAGTTTTAGGAGCTGGCTGCGCTCCTTGCCATCAAGGCCAACAGCTGGGAGTCGGCGTAATGGTTGACCATTGGCCACCCTGGAATCTGGGTGGTGAAGCAGGAGGTGCCTGCCCACTATGCTCCTGTCCAGGTCTAAGGGGCAGAAGTCCTTGGAGCCACAAGTTCTTGGGGCGTGCGCCCCCTTGGCCAGGGTTTCTGCATCCTTGTTGCCCTAAACTCCGATATGGGCTGGCACGCAGGTCAGCTGGATGCGGGTGCCTCTGGAGTCGATTGTGTCCAGCCGGCAAGAAAGCTTGCTGATGATGAGGAGGCCTCTGAAGGGCTTTTGGAGGAGCTTGGAGGCTGCCCTGGAGTCAGTGTAGATTGGTGCCTCCAAGACTCCAAGGTGCTCACCGAGGATGTCGGCAGCCAAATGGATAGCGGCAAGCTCGGCGGTTGTAGACCATACCACAAATGGGAGCCTGGCCTTTCTGCTCATATGGAAATATGGGGCAGGGCAGGCCGCAGCCGCGGATGGACAGGGTCCTGGCAGAACCGAGCCGTCTATGAAGATCCGGACCATACCAGGGGGTTCGGCCTGGAAAACAGCAGCGACCTCCTGCTGTAGGCCCACAGCAGCATTGTTCTGTTTGTTCCGGGAACCAGGCAGGGAGAAGTGTACCTCGTAGAGGTGTCCAAGGTGCCGGCCAGGAGAGAGGGGAAGCTATCTGGCTGCCCAAAACGATGTCTTCCAAATCTTGGGCTACCTGGCCCATATTTCAGTCGGGCCTGTTGAGGAGGTGGTCCAGGAGAGGACGCCCGTCAGGCGCACTGTGGAGGCGCACTAATTGGCGGAGGAAGGTGCGCCTAGACAGAATATCGAGTGGCCAGGAGCCCGCTTCCGCCAGGGTGGGGGCCACAGGAGATCAGCGGGGAAGCCCCAGGCATAGGCGTATAGCCGCCCGCAGTTTGCGGTCGATGGCCAGATGTTGGGCCACCGTGTGCCGGACATGCAGGAGAGTATACGTAAACTGCAGTACGGCCGTGTCTTAGTAGAGCTGAAGTCCCAGTTTGGGAATGATGCGTTCCTTTTGGCTAGGAGGGACAATACGACCTCCTGTACTCTGGAGGACTGGGCCAGGAAATGCACTGCAGGGATCCAAGTGAGTAGGGCGTTGGTGGGGAGCCCAAGGTATTTTACCTCCCGGCTCCAGGAGAGGTCATGGCCACTAAGGTGCACGACGGTATAACCTGGGTGGGCCCCCGCACTGGTGTTGAGGTGCATCGCCTTGGTTTTAGTAGGCGAAATGCCAAGGCCAGCACACTCCAGGAAAGCGTCGACCGCAGCGATGGCCCGCTGGACGTTCTTGACGGTCTGGACCCTCTGTATGCGTGGTCCACGGCACCAGATTGCAATTTCATCCGCGTAGATTACCACGTGGATGGGTAGCCGGAGGTCCCTAGGAAGGAAGGCGGGAAGGGGGGCTAAAACAGCGTTGAAAATCAGCGGGCTCAGGATGCCCCCCTAGGCAACGCCTCGCGAGATGTGCCGCGGTGAGCTGATGATGTTGCCCAAGCGAACACACACCCAGCGATCAGCCAGGATCGCCTGGCATACTGGAACGGCGCACTGAGCATGCTCTACTGCACGTGCGCGGCTGTGACGTCACGCACGGTGGCGTAGCAGGCGCTTCTCAGGCGCAACGCTGAAACCGGCTACGACGGCGGCAGCGGCGAACCTGTTACGTCACGCACGCCACACGTGTTGTGCGGCGCTTGGGCATCGTTAAAGGCGGGGCGAAATCGGCTTTAGATGGCGTATTGAAACTATCGCTTCAAAATGTTGTCTATGCTTTTCGGTTTACAGCATATTAAGCCGCGAACCGACCACGGAACAAAGCCCTTTTCTCTCAACCATGATACAACAGGAAGTCTACCAATGACGCCTCGACGTTGTCTGGCTCACTCTCGCGCTGTGCATTACGCTGTGCGGACGCAGTATGCTTTCTCGACGTGGTCTGCGAACCAAGTGTATTCACAACACACCTGGAAAGAAGTTTCCTGCGCGCGCGTGTTTCAGTCTCGGTTAGAGTAAAGGTGTTGGTCGTAGAGGCAGTTGTTTGTGGGCGTTGACATTTTGCGTTGCGGGCGTCTTTGAAGCGCCAGTGCAAGTAAAATTGAGAATTGGTTGTGGGGAAAAAAGAAGAGACACGGTTGCTCTCACATATCTCGATAGACATCCGAACCGCGCTTTAAGTGAGGAAATAAAAAGGGGTGTCAAAGATGAAAGAGGTGCCGCAGTGGATCTCGGGAAAATTAAATATCACCACCTGGGGATCTTTACCCTGCACTAGCATTGCACAGCACACGAGCGCCTTTTGTATTTCGCCTCCATAGAAACACAGCCGCCGCGCTCCGGTTAAATTCCGGGTACTCCGGCTCAGTAAACGAGCGCTTTAACTAATGAGCCCCCCAGCGGGTCAAGTGGAAAGTCTCTTCGTCGGTTTGGTAACGATCATAGCAAAACAAAAGGCGCAGCAACTATTCTAGGTATATAATGAAAAACGTATAGCAATTTGTAAAAAATAGGAGAAGACACCTTAGCTCCCCAATAACGGTGTGATGCGAAAGCGCGTAGTGGGTCATGCATCCATTTTTAGGTGCTTTACAAATATGAACGCATGTTGACTTGTTTTTCAATTGTTTCAATTCAATATTTGAACAAATACTTGCTCTAAATACTCTTAGTTCAATCAAGCATTCGATTTGCATTCCGAACATTTTTACACATTTGAACACACCTTATCTAACGTTGAACGCGACAGCGTTAAGAGCCCTGTGTCGTGGAAAAGCCGGTGTCTTCGTCGGCGGCGTTGCCCGTGAGCGGAAAACCCCGAAGGATTTACCGATAAAACCGGGTAGGAAACAGGTTGAGTTGGGGAATCGAGCCAGGGCCTCCGGCGTGCGAGACGAACACGCAAACCCCTCCTTGAAGCCAGCTCGATTGTTTAGAATGAACAAAAGCGCGTCTAGTGAATACGCTGTTGTCTTAGAAGGGTGCTTTAGATGCATGTACTGTGGCGTGTATTAGTAATTATGAGCATAGAAATTACAGAAGTCACAGTTAACGGAGTAGCAAAGTACGTTTTCGCTAAGTTTCCTCTTCGCTTGGCGCGCACGTAGCGTCATCAGGTGGCGCCCACTTAAACCTTTCCCTCCTCCTTCTCCTCGCAATGTACGCCACTGCCCTTCATGGCCATTGGTCCAACAGATAGATCGCGAAGGCAGCGCTCCTCCGCTTGTCTCGTTCTTGCGCTTTGGGGTCATGCGGGTACGCGGAAATCACGCAGTGAGCGGCGAACGACGCGCACATCAAAGGCGCGTTCACCACGAAGCTTCCGGCTTGTTGCCCGTTCGTTCGGCGCGGAAGCTATGCTGGCGTTCGTGGCATCGGGTTTGTCGAGAACACAGTGCCGACGAACTACAACTGCAACTTGAGTCCCGCGCGTTTCTGCGGTATAACGACTCCCAGGGATTCATGAATATAGAGAATGGCCTTTTGCGTATATAGGGATTAACCCATTTCGCTATCGCGTTATACCCCCAAGGTGGAGCTTGAGTGTACCCTCCAATTTTTCATTTCTTTAATTAACCATGCAGTCAATGAAGTATTCTTGGGGGCAGCTTGAAGGTCACCTTGAGCAACCACTTCTTGTCTTACAGATGCTGATCAGACCAGCAAGGACGACTAGAAATTGCGACTCATCTTTGATAATCCAGCAGCATACTGCGGCAACTCTGGCCGTCTTACGCCATCATGAGCTGCACCCTATCATGCTTTCTACCTGGCTGACTGCAACAATGCATGCTCCCGCGGAAGGCGCGCCTACGACGATTACATCTCCGAACTTTCACCGCTCACCTTCCTCCTATTCTTTACGGCAGGATTTAAGTGTCCCCCAGATGTGTGCGACAGCTACTGCGTCATTTCTTTTCCTCAAAACGAGCTTTAGATTTTTTTAAGAGGCCGAGTTGGTCTGAATTTTTTAGACCTCTTTGTCTCTTTTTGTTCACTCCGACCTTCCTCCCTTCATTTACGACACAGTTCTTGCGTTCGCGGAGATGTGACAGTTACTGCGCTATTTCCATTCCTCAAAACCAAATTTTCAGTTTTTTGTTCGCTTTTTTTCGTGCACTGTGTAACGTGCAAGTTAAAGATCCTCAGGTGGTAGAAATTTTTCCGGAGCCATCCTCATCACACCATCTGCATCACACCATATATGCGGACGATTTGACAATGTGGGTGAGCAGGGGCAGCGATGGACAGTTTGAAAGAACACTTCAGAGAGCCATAGATGTATTAGAACAATATATCGAGCCGATTGTTGTAAAATACTTGGCAGAAAAATCAGAGGCTCTTTTTCTGTCATCTCAAAAAAAGAAAAAAAACAGTCCCCCTTGCAAGGGCTGTGATCACGCTTTACGAGTGAATGGCAATGCCATTCCGACGGTAGGCAGTATTCGAATCCTAGGGCTCGATAAAACGAAATGCAGAAACACAGAAACCATCATGAAGCTTGAAGCGAGTACCCGCCAAACGTGCCGGCTACTCAAGTGCATTTTTAACAAGCATCCGGGTATTAAGGAGGCCAATCTTTTCAGATTGGTTCATGCTTTTGTCATAAGTCGAATGCTGTGCGTTCCCTCTTTCTCAAACTGGCCAAAATTGAAAAGGACAAAATAAAATCCTAATCAGAAAAGGGATCAAAACCGCACAAGGTCTTCCTCCGAATACTTCGATGGTAAAGCTTCTAAGGCTAGGTGTCTCTAACACTCTGAATGTGCTCATAGAATCCGCCAAAGTATCTCAGCACCAAAGGCTTTTAAAAACCAAAAAACTGTAAAGAAAAATTCACGGTGGCTTAGCTCGGCTATGCTAGGACATACGTAGCGAGAGGTACGTTCTTCTGGCTGAGCTTGTTGTGGTCACAGTATGTTTAGCAATGAGAGACATTGGGTATAAACATCTTTTAATCATTTTGCCTGACAGAGACGAAGACTGCACGATGATCTGTGAAGTAGCATGCAGCGAGCTCAATTTTGTCGATACAGTATTTCGACTTGGTAGAGCGTCTTTAGCATGCAAGCTCTATAGCAGTTCCCCATTGCGTAGTCTGGACGCAATGGTGTCGCGTATTGGTAGTGCGTCCCCGACTTTCCGAAGTGGAACGTTATCACGTGTAGGATCGAACAAGACAAGAGAACAAAGAGATCAAACAAACAAAAACAAAGCCGTATTTTTAATATAAAGGAAACGAACGGACACGAAACGAAAACAAGGAACTTACTCTAAACACGCCTACAACACTGCAGAAATACAGAGCGTCCCAGGTGAATTGGGGATGCCTTGCAGACAGAATGGAACGCGGGTGGTTGTAGTGCGCGCGTCGCTGGCGCTGCGTCGAAGGGTGCCGCGGAAGGGAGCCAGGTGGTGATAGGAGTGGAGAGAAACACAGGGAGACGCCGGTATTCTTCCGTCAATAGCCCGAAGAACTAGCCAGCAGCAGAAGAATCGTAGCCAGCTCCAGTTGACGGCGGCCCGAAAAAACAGGGGCTTAGAGCAGTCTACCCGAGGGTGCCTTTAAGCAGTACGAACCATCAGTCCATCGGCTGCCACCTCCTCGCTTGCAAGGATTACAGTAGCCTTGCATTTGCGATCCAAGGGAGGTCACGGCAGCACGGACCTAACGTCCGACGGCTGCCACCTCCACACTTGAATGACATGATCTCCGCTCCGTTGTCTTCCTCAGAACCTCGGTTTTCTGACATATCAGCTCTCCGCTCATCGTGTTCGCCACGCTCCCTGTCGCCGTCGCCTCGCACACACCATTCGCACGCGCACATGCAACACCCTGGGCTGGCACGCGCAGCGCTCCGCTGTCCTGGGCACCACTGTCGACGGACCGCTTTCGAATATCCACGATGATTTAGTGTGCACCTGATAGAGGGTCCGAAGGTAAATTAAAGTCAAAATTTTCTTTCATACACTGACTAAGAGAATCTTATTTCCTGTTGACTTCAACCAAAGTCACACACAACTGTGAAACAGTGTCGTAGGCTGGGATACAAGTGGCAGCCACATCAATCGTCTGCTTGAGAGATGTTCCCGGTGCCACGAAGACTCCTCGGATGATAATGTTGCTTTCCAGAAGCCGAACAGAGCAGGCTTCACCATTACTCACCGCTATCCATGGGAGACGTCTGACCGCGGTGATATCTTGTTTCACGTACACACAGACTCCAGCGTTCTTAATTGGTTCAAGCCAACTGCCAGGCGACAACCTCAGGATCGGAAGAGTTATTGTTCGCTTGTCTATACCGTCGTTTAGCAGCGGCTGGATTCTCCTTCTCTGCATGCATGCCAAACGTTGTGATATAGACGCCCACTACATCTCCGCCTTTTATACGCAATGCTGCAGATGCGACGCGGGGTTTGGGTGATAGAGCGGCGTTCGGCGAGGCGGCGAGGAAGAACGCGGCGCAGCTCTGGGGTCCCTCTAGTTAAAATGGTATCTGCGCATGCGCGCAGCTGCTCTTCTGCGTGGCGACACGCTCGGCTTTGACGGTGGATGGGCGCGCGGCCGCCGCATCCGCGAAGAGCACGCCGCCTTTTGCTCCTCTACGGTTGCCATGGTAACGGCGCCTGCGCACAACTTTCCTCTCCCTTGTACCGCGAAATGCTCGACTGGTAGCCCAGTGTAGCTCTCGCAACAAAATTATGGAGTGTTCAAAGCGGACAGATAACGTGCTTAGAGCAACCAGGTTTTGACACAAAATTCCACCGCTGCCAAAGAACATGCGTCCGGTATTTTACGAAAGTAGACGCAGTGAAAGGCCTGTGGCCCTAAAGGGCAATTTTCGAGGTAGATCCGATGTGGGCTACACGGACGCTGCTGAATAAGATCGCAAGGCACCACAAACAGCGGTAGTGTTTCGTTTGAGTGTAGACCCGGTGTTGTGCTGCACCCATAAACACGCAAGTTAAACACCGTTAAACGCACAAGGGCGATAGTGAGTGACTCTAAGGCATCCTTTAAAAATTGTGATAGTTCAAGTTCAAGTTTGTTTTCCTTTCTTACAAAGGAGGAGCCGGGACTAAAAGCTGTGGTAACAGCTTGACTGAAGGTCCCGACTCCTTGAGACAGTGGCAGTACAGAAGGAAGGCGAGGGTCACATCATTTACATCAATTAGTAATGTCATGGGTATCCGATGCAGATCCCCATTTACGCGAAGCGCGAACACACATGCAAAACGAAAGTCGCAATACACACATGTACTCAAAGCAAATGTTTTACATCACTAAAATATACAAAAAAATAATAAAAAAAGATAAAACAAAAATTATGTCTGCTTCTTTCACAGATTGAAATTGTCTCGGCAGTAGTCACGGATATTGTGTTTTGAATTTCTAGTATTATCAAAATTGTCATGGATTAGTTTGTTTAGCAAGAGGGGAAGGTTGTAACTTAAGGACTGGTTCATAGAGTAAGTTCTTGGTGTTGGAGTGATCCAAGTTTCTTTGTATCTAGTGTTACGGGCAGAATCTCTGCTGCAGCCGCCAAAATTCTGAGAGAAGGGCAAGTGCAATCAGAGCTAATCTTATTGATCTGGTCCCCGGCACATCAGGGCCTGTGGGAGAGCGAGAAGGGCACGTGACCGCCCTAGGGCTCACTTTCCGGTTGGTGGCCTCTGACGCGCCGCCTCCACGCGAGGAACACCTCGCTTTCGGTAACGAACTCATAAAATTATATGAAATAATTTCTCATTTTAAGCTCGGTCGTCAGACCTATCCAGCAGCAGATAAAAAACTAAGTAGGAAAGAGGAAATAATGTGAAGGAAGTTGCACACCGGGCTGTTTCCAAACCCTCAACTGTACAGTAAATGGCGTCCAGAAGTCTTTGATCCTAGATTTACGCACTGCAAGAGCATTGCAAATCTAGTCCACATGATCTGGACTGGCCCTTTTTATAACGACCTGAATAGAAATGTGCAATCCTGGGAGACCTTATTGCTCAACGACGAAGCAGAAGAACAACGCAAAGTCATCGGTTTCGCCCTTACCGCCGCCGAGTCCCCAGGGGTTCGGGCCGACGGTTAGGGGAATGAATGAGAGTTTAGGTTATAGCCTTGTCCCCGGTCATTTTTGATGGGTGAAAATTAGTTCATTCTTTCTCCCAAGAGCGAGTGCGGACGCGGACAGATCGGCTCCCGCCTTCGTAAATGTTTTCAATCGGCTTTTTGTGTCCCCTACCGCTGAAATGCATGCCATTCAACACGGTTTCTTCTGAGCACTTCCTTCGGTGAGTGTCCCTTGTGCGCAAATTGTGGAACTTGTTTTTCGAGCATGCCGCGGCGACGCTAGGCACGGGTAGGTTTATACCTAACACGACGAAGGGGGACATTATGCCCGAAGTAGAAATGGTGCTAGGAGAGCAAATCTCCGAAGATGAAGCCAACAGCCCAGGCTGGACGACAGCGTTCGGCAAGAACAAGATAGCTCGGCAAGAAACGCCAGTTTCATCGAGCAAGAAATCTTACGTAGGCTGAAAAGGCGGCTGCCGCACGGCTGCCCCGCAAGGCGTGCTGCAACGTCTCGCAGCCTCGTCGAGGCGCCCCAGACTACCGAGGGAGGACATACGAATTATCGTCCGCCCAAGGGGCGGGTTGGATGTCAAGAAGATAAGCCAAATCAAGCTGGCTCAAGCCTTGGCCATGGCGGCTGCACTAGCCCCCACAGAAACTGAGGCCGCACATTCTGCCCTAATTTCACTCAAAACGTTCTCGTCGTCTTCACCCCGGAGAAGAAGAACGCCTCGGCTTACGCCGGGATCCAGCAAATCCGCATAAGCGAAGAACTATACAAGGTGGCCGCATACATCGCGGCCCCAGGCAACACCTGCAAATCGGTCATACTAGTGGCCGACGCAGACATCAGCGAGGCCCAACTCCAGTGCATGATCGCCAACAATCGTAACCCTACGGTTCTAGAAACCAAACGAATTAAGAACACCACCACTGTGGTCGTCCTCTTCTATGGCATGAGAGTGCCTATGTCTTGTGCGGAGTCAGTATGCTGCGCTACACGATCTACAAACGCCAAACTGAGGGATGCTACGCGTGTGGCGGTTTGGGACATCGTGCGAACGTCTGCCCCAATTTCCCGAATAAAGATTACCGGGGCTGCGGTCTAATGCACCACCGGATGACCAGTGTTCGCCGCAGTGCGCATTCTGCGGCAGACCGCATCTCACGGCGGACAAAACGTGTAAGCCGCGCTTTCAAGTCCCATACGTCGTAGGCAGACGCCAAAGGCATCGTAAGCGCGCCAAGAACAAGCACCAGAAGCTAAAGCTGGCCAAGGAGAACCGGGCCGGTGACTCCAGCACGGCGGGAGCCCCCAGGAGGGAGCGTTCCGTCACGCCAGCTGGTCGACAACGCAGTCTCTCTAGAGGGCACTCTCGTTCCCGAGGGCGCTCTACCTCCCGGGCTCGGATCCAGGAAACGACAACCTGGGCCGATCGTGCCAAGACGAAGCAGACGGTGCCGGCTTCAAAGGTAACGCAGGTAGCATTGCCGGAGCATAAATTAGATCTCAGAGTCGCTCAGCTAATGCAAGAGAACTCTCAACTTAAAGCAGAAATGTAGCAGATGAGAAATGCAGCAGATGACTTTGAGTCGCTCCGTACGTCTTACTCCTGGCAAGCCGAGAACCAACAGGCGCCTCCATTATGGGAACCACAGACACACTCGGGTAAACGTAGGGCCGCGCCCCCAGAGGGGGACGTCGAATCTGTGGGGACCGAGTACAATAACAGGCTTAGAAAGCATGCAGCAGGCAAATCAGCAGCTCGCTGAAAGCGCGACTGTCCTCCTTAAAAGGATGACATCTCTGGAAAGTGCACAGGCCGAGTAAGCTACGGCTAGACAGATTTCACAGGAGCCCAGTCGGTGGCCTTTAACTTCAAGCGCCGTCCCCATCAACAAGACGGACGAATGGCTAATCCAAGGCAATCACCATGGCGGTCAACCCCAATAAGTTGGTTGTTTGGCAGTGGAACTGTGCCAGTTTCCAACGGCGCAAAGCTCCACTGCAGCAATTCGTTTCGGCACAGGCGGTCAAACTGCACATAATTCTGTTACAAGAAACTCTCGATGACGCGCTCACCTTCCCGGGATACCGGGCCGTATCGATACGGGAGGAGGGAAAGCGAGATTTAGCAACCTTCGTCGCATGGAAGTGCTCTTATCAAGTACACAAATTACCACTTAGTAAAACCAGGGCGGAGATCATTATGGTCGAAATTATCCCTAACAGTTGGCTTAAGAGCAGCGTCTTCCTTTTAAACATTTACAGCTCGCCATCGGATCAACGGCAGGCATTCGCCACGATCATGACAAAGGCGGTGACCCTGACCAAGGGGGCCCCCATAGTGATAGCAGGTGACTTCAATGCACCCCACGACGCCTGGGGATACTCACGCCAATCCACCAAGGGCAATATCCTTCTCCATGTAATTTCTGACTTCTCACTGGAGTTGATTACGGCTGCTCAATACCCCACGCGAACCAGCACGTCGGTAGTCCGAGACGTCACTCTGGACCTGGCGTTCGTCAAGAACGCCGCCGGAGCAGTATGTCGAAATTTGCAGGGGAACCTGGGTAGCGACCACTTCATTGTAGAGATTACCCTAACAATTAGCACGGCCCCTACCAGGGAATATTGAAGTGACGGACTGGGATGCCTTCCCGGGAATGCAGAAGGCAGACCAGACCGACTACGATAATCTCGATAGCCTGTTCACAAGACTACAGCAGGATGTACAAGCTGTGACGAAAATAGTAAAAACCGACCTAAAAGTAGATCGAATGGACGCGTGCCTGGCGCACCTCCTAGAAACCAAAAACTCCATCTTGAGCCGCTGGAGAACGCACAGACTCTAAAGTCGACTCTGAAAGAAAACTTCGGAGCTCAATCGTGCAATAGAAACTGATTCCATCGAACTGTCCAAACAGCAATGGAACGAAGTATGTTCCTTAGTTGATGGGCAGATTAGAGTGGGGGGCAAATGGAACCTGCTCAAATATTTACTCGACGATTCGCAAAGCAAAAGCAATCACAGTCTAGTCATTGATCGCATTAAAGGCGGCGGGCGTATCCGAACACGTGCTCCTGCAAGAATTGGCCGAAAAATATCTCCTGCTCCGCCCCTCCGGGGACGTGGATAATCTTCGTAACCAGGGGGGGGGGAGAATGGTGGGGGAGCTCGACGCCCCTTCACGGAATGCGAAATCTTGGAGGTGCTCCAGACGCTACACGGTCGCTCTGCTCCGTGCCCGGATGGCATCTCCAATAAGCTCCTCGGCAACTTGGACGCACACTCAGATGCGCTGCTCACCGAGGAAGTCAATAAAATCTGGGAAACAGGCCTCGTCTTCGACTCCTGGAAGACAGCCTCAGTGGTGCTCATTCCAAAGAAGGCAATCCTCTAGCACCGGAGAGCATGCGGCCCATCTCGCTCACGTCCTGCATGGGCAAGGGGGCCGAGGATGCCATTCACCACCGTATATCTAGGCACATAGAAACCAATGAGCTATTCCCTCACATCATGGTTGGCTTTCGGCCGGCATTCTCCACACAGGACGTCATGCTACTTAAAAAGAGGCAGATAATCGATAACGATACTAAGGATACTGGGCGAATCCTCTCCCTACACTTGGCCAAGGCGTTTGATAACATCTCGCACCGGTTCGCGCTAGACGCCATCTCGGACCTGGGCCCTGGGCCACGATTCCATACGTACGTTAGCTCCTTTCTCAGGGATCGCAAGGCCACTGTTAAAATAGGCCAAGTCAGATCCAAGGAATTTACATTGGGAGCGAGAGGCACCCCGCAAGGGGCGGTCCTCTCTCCTCTACTGTTTAAGATCGCCATGAAGGGCCTCTCGGACAGACTGGCCACAGAAAGAGGGACGGGCCACGCCCCCTACGCGGGTGATATTACCGTGTGGTGCATGGGAGGGTCTGACGTTGCAGTTGAGAGTGCGCTCCAATAGACGCTCGCCGTCACAGTACACTTCCTGCTAGACACGGGCCTGAGTCTCTCATCAACCTAGTCTGAAATACTACTGCATGGGCCCACCCGACAGAGGGTTCGGTATTCCACACCCTGAGATCAAATTCCCACAGCTCTCTATACGAGGGACGGACAACAAATCCACAGAAAGGATACCATCAACGTCCTCGGACTCTTGCTAGAATCTCGCGGGGGCAGCTCCCAGACTATATCCCGCATTACCTCTACGACAGAAAATATGCTTCGGCTTCTCCTCCGGGTCTCGAACCGCAAGGGGGGGGGGGTTAAGAGAGAGTAATCTTTTCAGACTCTACCATGCGTTTCTTATGAGCCACGTTAACTATGCAGCCTCCGCGTCGCTCCTGGTCTAAACGGGATGAGGCCATCATCGACGCCCTCATGCGCAAAAGCATCAAGCGCGTGCTGGGTTTACCCCTCACTACCAGCACCGAGCGTCTCATGCAACTAGGCATGCACAACACCCTGCCAGAGGTGATCGAGGCCAAAAATCTTCGCGAGCCGGGAGACGCATTCCTGAATCCGTTGGATGTGGCCACCAGGAAATCGTGAAGCGCAATGCGACCCTATCACCCATGGTCCGAGATACATTCAATGTAGATCCCATGCCACGTAACGTCCACCCTCAATACAATGTAGGGCGCCGGATAGCCCGGGCTTGTTTCCTTTTTAAAAATGGCGACGGCCACACAGAATCTTGCATGTTTCGTTGCTGCCGCCCAGTACGGGCGCTCTGATCACTATGCCGTAGATTCAGTTGACTGCAATGGCACTCTCATTACCTCAGCATCCGTGCGGAAGGTTTCTGCAAGAGTAGCCGAGCAGGCTGCTATAGCTCTAGCACTGAAGGACCCTCTACGTCCCAATATCTTTAGACTCCAGGTCTGCAGCCCGAGCGTTTGCCTCCGACTAGATTTCAAAGGAGGCGGTGGCCATCCTCGGCAGCGAGGCGGCTGCTGAGGGGGCCCATATGGGAATCAATGTGCACTCTGAAGTTGTTAACGCCCGCCAATGATTTGGGCCAAGTGTGCGCGCGAAGTCTTACACGCCGCGGCGGTTCCGGTGGACTCACGGGCGGCGACTTAGGACTATACAGGGATTTGCTTCGCACGTTCCATGAAATCTTGGCACATTAACAACTTGCACGGCGGGCGTATTCGCTACCACATCCTACGCTTACTAGAGCACAATCGGCGGCCTTTCACATGCTCCAAACAGGGTCGTTCCCCTCCAGGGTCCGATTCTGTCACTTCGCGCTTAATGTAGAACCCGACTGTCCAGACTGTGAGAAGGCGCACTGCTCTTTATCTCATATGCTCTGGCAATGCCCTGCGTTACGCAGCTCATCGCTTGCCACTCTACCCGACTGAGAGGCAGCCCTTAAGAGCGGCGACCTCCCAGAGCAACTACGGGCTGTCCAGAGGGCCTTTGACATGGCGGAAGGCCACAATATTCCGACCCCGACGCGGGTGCGGCCCGCGACGACTACAAGGACTCCCTGAAAAGGGAGGTACCCTAACGCGGTTCCATAGGACCACCAATAAAGTTCTTTGTCTGTCTCTCTCTCTCCGGAGCTGCACTGCAAGAACCAACTGAAGCTCCGGAGAGAGAGAGAGCGAGAGAGAGACAGACAGACAAAGAACCTTATTGGTGGTCCTATGGAACCGCGTTAGGGTACCTCCCTTTTCAGGGAGTCCTCGTAGCCGTCGCGGGCCGCACCCACGTCGGGGTTGGAAGGTTGGGGTCCGCCGCCCTTACGCAGGCCCTCTGAACAGCCCGTAGTTGCTCTGAGAGGTCGCCCCACGGCTCAGATTGACAGACTCTCCTCCACAAATATAGGCAGCCACATTCTCAGCTCTCTAAAGATTCAACGAAAAGGTCCACCCCCAACAACACCCTCGCCATCCCAACACACATCAAGGGCAGACTCATAGTTCACCCTCTGCCCAAAACTGTACACCCAATTCATAACCAGGCCAGACGCGAAGCTCGTGCCAAGGCTTTACACAAAGCTCATGCAAACGACAAAGACGCGGTCAACGTTGACGCGGCAGAGTACACCCACAATTTGGCCTACGCCATAACTGTAGCATCGCATGACCTCAAACACATAGCCTCGTGCTCGATTAAGGCAACAAGCTCACTTGAAGCCGAGGACGGAGCCATAGCGTTTGCCATTTCCTCCTCCGCTGCAACACTCATTCTGAGTGAGTCCAAAACAGCAATCACGAATTTTTCAGGAGACAGATTCATTCTAACACCCAAAAAATTCTCACTTCTTGCTCCACAAAACCCCAACCAGTTCAAATTGTTTGGGTGCCTGCCCACGCAGGCAACGCCGGCAACGAAGTGGCCCACTCTAGCGTACGTCAACCGAGCAGAGCACACCGTAGACCGGGGTAGCGCTAGGGACCGCCTCTTCACCTATCATTAAATAACTCGTCATTACAGGGAGAAAAGACTCGTCTATCCCCCACCACACGTCTCCCTCTCGAAACAACAACAAACTACCTGGAGACAGCTCCAGGCTCGCACATTCCCTTCACCGGCTTTGTTAGCCCTTATCCACCCAGGCCAATACAAACCCAAATGCTCTCTTTGTGGAGCTCCGAGAGACAACATTGACCACATTTTGTATCTCTGTCGAGAATTCCAGCCACCATCTCGCTGGAACCTCACGGACAAAGAGGGTTGGGAGATCGCGGTCTCCAGCTCCGCACCAGCCGCACAAAGGCGGCTGGTAGAATGGGTTGGAGGGGTTACCGCACGTCATGGACTGTTCGCCACCACCCGGGATCAAGAGCCAGGCAAACCCTAGGCAGTGACTAATCCATAATGCTCATCAATAAAGTTTTCACCTACCTACCTCTCTCCGGAGCCATTCGCTGCAGCAGCTCTTACTTCCTGTCATCTTTCACTCTCTGAACGTAAAAGCGCAAAAAACAAGGACGACAATAAGACACACAATACGAGCGCTCGTGTTGTGTGTCTTATTCTCGTCCTTGTTTTTTGCGCTTTTACGTTCAGCGCTCGTGTTGTGTGTCTTATTCTCGTCCTTGTTTTTTGCGCTTTTACGTTCAGCATGGTAAACCAACTCGCCCAAACTCGGCCTTTCACTCTCTCCTTTTTCCTTTCCTTCATATTAATAATAAGGGAAGAGAGGGAGGTGAGAGTGAAACATGAATAATAATAGTAATAATAATAATAATTATTATTATAATTGGTTTTTGGGGAAAGGAAATGGCCCAGTATCTGTCTCATATATCGTTGGACACCTGAACCGCGCCGTATGGGAAGGAATAAGTTAGGGAGTGAAAGAAGATAGGAAGAAATAGGTGCCGTAGTGGAGGGCTCCGCAATAATTTCTACCACCTGGGGATCGTTAACGTGCACTGACATCGCACAGCACACGGGCGCCTTAGCTTTTTTCCTGCATAAAAATGAAAGGAAGAGGTTCTCGTTCTTGTGTCCACGATGATGTGAGACAGTTACTGCGTGATTTCCTTTCCTCAAAAACAACTTTCTACTTGTTCCGTCTGAGGCTACTATTAAGAATGACTACAATAAAGGCATAATTTTGTTTGGCTTCAGTGTAAGAAACGTTTTATTTAGTAAACTATTATGTCTATCCACTGTAGCGAAAGGATTTTTTAATCTTTATAATGCTGTTCCGCGAAAATTTTGAGGAAATTTCCTTTAAATACCGCTGCTCAGGTTCGCAAGTTTGAGCGCTTATCGCAAAACCATTTTTCTGAATTGAGAAGGATGATCGGTTTCAACGGCAGTCAGCACCCGTTTTCCTGTTTTTGAATTGACTCGTTGTATGCGTCAATTGATATTTCTCTTTTTATTACAAATTTTGACAGCTATAGAGCATTTTTGAGGCTCACATTTACAGCTGCCTGGCGGGTGCACGTCTCAATCTAGCTAAAAGCCAGGAAGGAAGGAAAACGTTTATTGAGCTCTAGAGAGTAGGTGAGCAATTTGGCGGAGTCAGGTGTGTCGTTTGTCTTCTTAGCAATGGTCGTCTGCCCCTAGACCAGGGCTCCGCTTGATGCCGCTGCCAGATGTGCTCGCCAGATTAGCCCAAGTTGGACGTCCTGACGGTCGCTGGAGAGCATTCGTTCCCATTGCTCCGCACTCGGGTTTGGTATTTTTGGTGCCACCTCTATTTTCTGGCAGGCCCACGTTATGTGATAGAGCATGGGTATTTCATGGCACCATGGGCATTTGTCTGTGTATTGTGTGGGTTGTATCTTGTTGAGTGTATTTAGATTCGGGTATGAGCCCGTCTATAGCAGCCTCCAGGCGACGGCGTCTTCCCTGGAGAGAGATTTATGTGGTGGGGGTACCGTTTCCTGCAGCCATTGTAGTGTTTTAAGATTGCCGAGTAATCTCTAGGGACAGGTTCGGCTTCCTCGAGGTCGCTTGTGGAGGGAGCTGGGTAGAAAGTGCACCCTCGAGCTACCCTGTAGACCGCTTGGTTGCCTTCCACTCCCGCGTGTCCCGGCGTCCATGCCGTCGTATGTTTTATTGGTTCTTCTGTGCTTTGTTTGGGTCGGTCCCCAGAGCGGAGTATGCGGAGCGCTTTGTGACCTATTCTGCCGAACATGAAGTTTCGGCATGCCGTTTGAGAGTCGGTTAGTATTGTTAAGGATCGCTTAGTCCGGTAGCCCTCCGCTAGAGCGACGGCCACTTCTTCAGCCTCGACTACCGTGCAGTCCCGTAGCGACGCGCTGATGATTTCCCGCATGTCCGAGTTTATCACAGCCGATACCGAGTTGGGGTTGTTTTGTCCCGTCCTTCTGGGGTATGTGGCTGCGTCCACATACACCGTTGTTGTCTGGCGGGCAGTGATTTTTGGATGTACTCGGCTATCGCCTTTCTGCGCTCTTCGTGTAGATTGGGGTCCATGTTCTTGGGGATGGGGGTCACTCTAATTGTGCCTCGTATGCCGTCCGGGATAGTCGCGGTTCGCTGGATTTCTTGTATTTGTTCGTTGCATCTCAACTTCTGCAGAAGCTCCCTGCCAGACGGAGTCTGCTGTAGTCTGCAACTGGGCGGCGTGTTGCGCCTCTCTCAGTTCTTCAAAGTTGTTATGAAGTCCTAGTGCTAAAAACTTCTCTGTGGATGTTCAGTGCGGTAGATGGAGTGCTGTTTTGCATGCTTTGCGTATAATCGCATCAATCTGTTGGATTTCGCTTTTGATTGGGTTGTAGTATGGAAGACTGTAGGTGACTCGGCTGATCACCAGGCACCTGACCAGCTTTAGCGTGTCTTCTTCTCGCATGCCCGAGCGTTTATGGGAGACGCGCGTGATCATGCGGGCAACTTGTAGGGTGGAAGCTTTGAGTAGAGCAAGTGCATGTGTACAATTTCCTGGTGACATTGCCTTGCTGAGTCACTCAGGAGGTGAACTGCAAATCATGATCAATGAGTTAGACAGGCAGAGCAGATCGATGGGTCTAAAAATTAACATGCAGAAAACCAAGGTAATGTTCAACAGCCTAGCAAGGAAACAACAGTTCACAATTGGCAGCGAGAGCCTAGAAATTGTGACGGAATACGTCTACTTAGGGTAGGTAGTGAAAGCTGATCCGGATCATGTGAGGGAGATAACTAGAAGGATAAGAATGGGGTGGAGCGCATATGGCAAACTCTCGCAGATCATGAGTGGCAGTTTACCAATTTCCCTCAAGAGGAAAGTGTACAACAGCATAATCTTACCGGTATTCACCTGCGGGGCAGAAACGTGGAGGCTAACGAAGAGTTGAGCTTAAGGACAACGCAGCGAGCAATGGAAAGAAAAATGATAGGTGTGAGGTTAAGAGATCGGAAGCGGGCAGAGTGGGTGAGGGAACAAACACGGGTTAATGACATCCTAGTGGAAAACAAGAGAAAGAAATGGGCTTGGGCAGGGCATGTAATGCGAAGGCAAGATAACCGCTGGTCCTTAAGAGTAACGGAGTGGATTCCAAGAGAAAGTAAGCGGAGCAAGGGGCGGCAGAAGGTTAGGTGGGCGGATGAGATTAAGAAGTTTGCAGGCAAAGGGTGGATGCAACTGGCAAAGGATAGGGTTAATTGGAGAGACATGGGAGAGGCCTTTGCCCTGCAGTGGGTGTAGTAAGGCTGATGATGATGATGGTGATGATGATGATGATGATGTGTACACCGTTGGTTTGATTGTATCCACAAGCCCAAGATTCTTATGAGTGTTTTCTCTGGTATGGGTTTTCTCTCTAGCTAGACGTTGAGCCTAAGCTCGTCGCTGTTCGGGACTTAGGGGTTTTCCCTCTCCAGACTCTGAGCAGTTCTGATTTTTCGGTGGAGCATGCTAGCCCTCTCGCATTTACGTAGTTCTCTACGCAGGTCGTGGCTTCCTGTAGTCTTTCTTCTTTTCCTTTCAGTGAGCCCGTATTTGTCCAGATGGTGATGTCGTCGGCATATATGGCATGGTGTATTCCTTCGACTTCCTTATGTTGTTTGGCAAGGCTGATAATTGCAACATTAAAAAGAGTAGGTGAGATGACCGAGCCCTGGGGAGTTCTCTTGTTAGGGGTGTGGAACTTCGAGCGGAGCTCTCCCAGCCCTATCGTCGCTGTTCTATCTAAGAAAAAAGCTTTGACGTAACAGAAGACCCTCATGCCGCAGTTGATTGATTGATTGATTGATTCAATTTTATTTCGTAACACTCATACAAGGCATGCTTGTGAAAACATCTGGATCCCTAGCTAAAAGCTAGTTGGGATCCATGCAATTCAGTTTCAAAGAAAATTGCAGGCCTAAATAAAATAATTGCATACATATAAAAGCTCATGAAATTAGAAATACATAAATAGGTATATAGAGCAACAATATTCAGCGCACCAAGCCTCTTTTACATACGCATACAAACACACAAAATTACATGAAAAGAAAAAACGCTGGCTTCACTCATTGTTTATAATATTTCTTCAATGACTCAGGAAGAGTTTTCTATGTTTGAGTGCACTTGGAAGCTTGTTCCACAGCTTAATAACAACATGGGCCACCCGTCTTTCTCCATAGACATTTTTCGTTTTCGGAAGAAGGAAATTTATATGAGTGGCTTTGCGAGTGCATAGTGGTGGGATACAGAATAGCGATGAGTGTAACGGGTAATTGTCTTTAAGGCATGTGTGTATTGTCAAGACAGTCCGGTATTCAAGTAATGATTGTAGTGGCAGTATATCCATCTGTTTAAAAAGAGAAGCAGTGTGGGCGTTGTATCCTGAATGTGAAATGAATCGAATTGCCCTTTTTTGCAAGACCCTAAGTGGTTCCAAATAAGATCGGTAGGTGTGGCCCCATGATTCAATGCAATATGATAACTGGCTTTGAAAAATTGAGAAATAAATAATTCTGAGTATGTCATTACCAAAATAATCTCGGCATTTTTACAGTGCAAAGCATGCTGCAGCTAACTTTTTACAAAGCGCCTGAATGTATGGCCTCCAGTGTAGGTTCTCATCTAGAATTATCGTCCAGGCCTGTCAGGATGGCTTCGTGGCTTACGTTGTCAAACGCTTCTTTGATATCCAGTGCCATTATTACGATCTCTCCGTCCCTAGGGACGTTACTTAAAACTCCTTTGATTTGTAGAAGTACGTCTTGGGTCGACAGCTTCGCCCTGAATCCGAACATACTGTGGGGATAGAGTTCGTGATCATCCATGTATTGTTGCAGCCTTAATGTTACCACTCTCTCGTACAGCTTGCCGAGGCACGATGTGAGGGAGCTGGGTCTTAGGTTTTCGATTTGTAGCTTTTTACCCGGTTTTGGAATCATAACCACCTCTGCATGCTTCCAATCCTTGGGAATGGTCTCCGCTGCCCAGTGCTTGTTGAGGAAATTGGTTAATTCTGCGACTAGCTCGTCGCTGAGGTTGCGGTTGAGTGCGTTGTTGATTTTGTCCGCACCCGCTGCCGTATTCCTAGTTGTGCTTCGAATTTATGCATAGACTTCTTTCCGTCTAATGGGTCTATCTAGGTTTGGATTTCCTTTCCCCCGATAATCTCTTGCATAGGTTCTCGGGTTTGTGTCCCCGAAGCACTTGATGCGCACTTTGTCCAGGAGTTCCTCATCGGTTCCTTCGAACTGGTGGATTAATCGATATATTGCTTTATTGTTTTCTGCTTTGGTTTTGGTCGGATCGATGAGCGTTTTCAGGATATGCCATGTCCTAGCTGTGCTCACAGTTTCGTTGAGAGAGTCACTGAATTGCTGCCAGTTCGTTTTCGCCAACTGTACTGCGTACTCCTCTGCTTTCGTTGTAATTTCTGCTATTTTAAGTTTGAGCTTCCTGTTGTGTTTCTGCTCCCTCCACCTCTTGATTAGACCACGTCTGGCTTCCCATAGGCTAAGGAGCCTGGCGTCTACTTCGGGTGTCTGTGTTGTTCTCTTGATCTCTTTGGTGTGCTCATTTTGCCTTTGCTTGAGTATGTTTCCCCATTCTTCAATCGACTGGATCCCTCCTTTTATGAGGTGTTCGTCGCATGCTTCTCTAAAGGCGTTCCAGTCTGTGATTTTAGCCGTGCCTAGTTGCCGCTTGGGTCGGTCGGAGGCCACTTGGGTTTTGATTATGTAGTTGTCACTCCCCAGATTTTCCATCAGGTTTTCCCATTGCGCCTGTCGCGGACCCTTAATGAAGGTGAGGTCCGGGCAGGTGTCGGTTCTGACACTGTTGCCTACTCTGGTCGGAGTCTCTGGGTCTGTGAGTAAATTGTAGCCTGCAGTTTATGCCGCTTCCGCTAATGTCTTACCTTTAACATTGAAATTCTTGTATCCCCAGCTTTTATCCCGGGCATTAAAATCGCCTAAGACGACTAGCGTGTTGCCCTTTGCCAGTTTGCTGGCGCCTTGAAAAAGCTCTTCGAATTGGCGTTTCCTCTGTTTCGGCGGGTTGTAGGTATTAACGATGAAAATGCTGCCCCTTTTCCTCTGTTTCTGTGGAATAATTTCTATGATCACATGCTCTATGTCCGTTTCAGCTATCCTGTCGTGGCTTATTGCTATGACCGCTTTGTTGACTAGGATTGCCGTCCTT
Source organism: Amblyomma americanum (assembly GCF_052857255.1). Lineage (NCBI taxonomy): Eukaryota > Metazoa > Arthropoda > Arachnida > Ixodida > Ixodidae > Amblyomma > Amblyomma americanum. Next base: position 108,020,263 of record NC_135501.1, read on the forward strand.
CCTTTTTCCTGGGTTTCGTAGCACGTGCATCCTCCTTGGGTTGGGGTGATGCCCGTTTCCTGAAGCACTATAATGTCGGGTGGCGTTTGCTGTGTGTGAATGTACTGTTGAAGTAGGTCTTGCTTCCTCCTATAGACTCTGCAGTTCCATTGCCAAATTTCTAGGTTTTCTTGTATGCTTAAGGTTTTGTTGGCCATGTTTAAGCTTCCGTGTCGGTTGTCGTGTTGGCGAGGGCCGCAAGCGCGGGACGGTGATAGGCCTTCTCTCGAATATTCTCAGTGAATTTTTGCTTGCGGATTGAGCTACGTATCTCTATAATTTGCAGCTGCATCTGTTGCATCATCTGATGCATTTCAGCTTTGAAGTTGTTGAAATCCTCAATGCCTGCTTGCGGCGTGGGTAGCAGTTGAATTTGCTCGGGTTGCGGCCTCCGAGGGCTGTTCGGTTTCTGTTCCCTAACTGCCTTCGTGAGCTCGGCTACCTGGCGTTCTAGCTCGCTCTGTCTGACACGGGCGAGCTCTAGTTCACGTCTTAGGGCTGTGATAACTTTGTTCGCGTCCTCCTGCTGCTTGGGCGCGTTATTGTTGTTTTTATTTGTGTTCTGTTTAGCTTCCTCACCCGAGTGAGAAGCAAACCAAGGATTTCCTGCTCCCCAGCTCACCTTCACTCCGGTGTTCCTTGCGGGTTTCTTCTGCTTTTGCTGCTGTTGTTGCTGGCCAACCAGAGGCACCAGGGGCGGGAAGGACCGTGAACGGCTCCTCGACCGGCTCCGTGACGCCCGGGATCTCGAAACGGCTCCGCTAGGTCTCCCCCTCAGAGCTGAACCAACGCGGATTCTTTCCGCGGTCGTCCCGCCTGCGTCGTCTGCCACCGCCTCCGCTGCCGCCGTGGTTGTTGCGCAGTTCTCTAGTCTTCTTCAGTTTGTCCTTGCACTCCTTGGCTCCGGTGACGTGGCTGCTGCCGCAGATCAATCATTTGGGTGTGCATTGGTGGTCCTCCGCCGGATGTTGCGTGCCGCATTGCTTGCGCGCCTTGGCTTCCGGATTCGGGCGCACGTCTGACCGATGGCCTTGTTGACAGCAGATGTAGCATAGCTGCCGCTTGGGGCGATACGGGTAGCACCACATCTCGCCTCCATAATAGATGACTTGTTTCGGGACTATGGGACCGTCGAATGTGATGACGGCCGACTTGGATTGTCCTAGCATTCGAGCGCTGTGGATTTTAACTCCTTGAGTGCGCACTCGTAGGTTGGTTTTCAATTCTTCCGGCGATGTCCCGGGGTCCACTCCGTGTATCACACCACGGCGAGTGTCTTCCGGGGCTGCCACGTAAGCATTTACTTCCTATGAGCTTTCCCCCAAAGTGAGACTGGAAATGCGTCTCACGTGTTGGGCGGCCATCTCGCTTGCCGTGCTCATTATTATGTTGAAAGCGGTGCGAAGCCTGATGATCAGATCTTCTCCTTTACATTCGTGGTTGCATGCTACCGCTACGGCGCGGGCTACTTGATGAGTCTGGAGCGACTTGACTGCAAGTCCCTTCGGTCGCAGAATGATCTTGAAATCGTCTTTGGGGGTGGTGGCAGCCTCGGCCTAGGCCGCCGCGGCGCTCCCTTCCCGTCGCTGTTCGATGTAGCGTCAGCTGTCGCACCCGCTGCCGACGGAGCATTGGCCGGGGTTTTTCGCCGAGGTCACCTTGAGCGGTCGGTGGAAAATTCCCGAGAGTGTTACATTCGTTCTTCCGTTGGCGTTTCTTTTGGCGTTTGGACAGGGCCAATTCCCAATTTGCTTTGTCTTGCCTTGGGGCGTCTTGTTGCTGTTCTCGCATGGCGGCATCCTCGATTTCACCTTCTGCCGAGTTCTCAATGTCGGTGGCGCCGAGGTAGTCCTCGTCCATTTCCTGAGGTTCCAATAAATTCTGGGCTGGTCTGCTCGTTGTCGGTTCAAAACTAGGGTAATTCGTGGGGCGGGGACCCGTACCGGGCTCCGTCGTCGCCTCGGGGCGAGCCGGTGTACCCGCGAGCGCTCGTAGTCGAGCTAAGCCTCGTTAGGCCTAGCGCCCGCTCGGCCACCTGGCATCTTCCAACTCCGGTAAAAGATCAAAAATTGGTCCCACCGTCTTGAATTTGGTGTCCCAGTGGTCCAGCTTGTGTTTCCTCTAAGCTCCTGCCAAAATCTGGGGGCCTTGTGGGTTGAGAAGGTCCGTGGAAGTAAAAATCTGCGGAGCCCATGCGACGCACGTCCGCACTGCACCACAGCTAAAGGCATTCCCAAAAGCCAGGCATTACGCTTTGGATCTTTTATTGATCAATTTCCCGATGGTGTCCAAAGGGTAGGTGGCGTCCAAGCCCTTGGTGTCACGTTCCTCGCCTCCGGTGACGTAGCCCGAGCCACCTGGAATGAAATAAACCGCAAAGCTGATCATCGCATCGAAGTCGCAATATCCTTCGACCTACCTTTCTCCGAGCGAGGTTACGTTATAAGAACAAGCATAATAGCTTCCTTATTCTGCGTCGCAAAAATAGCGCGCCCTCCGCGCCGCGTCCTCCAGAGGCTGGCCACATCGTGTTGATCTTTCTTCTGGGGTGGACACGCAGAGAACGTTGCAAGAGTTTTTGTCCGCCTGCCCACTGACATGGGTTGCTTCAGCATCCCCGATCTTGAAGTTATGTGTCGCGTATTAGCCTTAAGGGACATGTGGGACCTTATCTCAGACACAGCGTACCGAGGAAGAGCACTCACCGCATATTTGATGGGAACATCGCATTGCTTCTTTGAGTTATCAAGTTGCAAATGCCCTGCTGCTGAAAGTCGACAGCTTTCTATGCATATGTCGTGAGATCCTTACATTTTCTTGAAGGTGCACCACCTGATTGTGATTTGAAAGAATTGTCCTCGAGTAAAACTTGCGAATATGTTGCGTTTCGCTCCCTGAATGTAGACCAGCGCAGGAAAGTGCGCAAAAGGCAGAAGCAGAGAATCTTTGCCTCTCTCCCCGCTGATGTATCCAATTTTACCTGGCTTCGCGACTGGGAAGCGTTATCCACAGCTGACGCCTTGCGGCGTGGGGCGTGGCGCCCTCCGCCTCATGTACGCAATGCGGTCGAACTGAAACTCTGACCCATGCCGTTTTTGAATGCTCATTCTCGGGCGCTTTCTGGCGCTTGGTAGCGTGTATGTTCCAGGTGCGGATGCGGTGGCAGAGTCACAGTCGCTATTTCTTTGTTGAATTAATAATGTGTGTGGGTGCTTATGTACTCTGGAAAAGGAGGGGAGTTGCTGTCTTGCGGGGACGCCCGCAGAAAGCAATGTTTCCTTTGCTGTGGCGCCTTAGAACTTTGATGCTGAAACAGTTGAATGAAGAACTCGTCGTGTTGAGTGAGGAGGCCTTCCTCCTCCGCTGGTCAAGGTTCATTGTGGTTAGCGATAAAAATGTGTCCACTCCCATCCTTCCGTATTAGAAGTTTCGCGAGTGTTGCTCATCTTTCCCTTCCTTGTATTCCACCTAAATTCATAATGAAGCTGCTTTAAGCCTGCTCGTGTAGAAACCACGAATTGTCCACTGAAATGTCATTTGCATGTATGTGATACCTTTACAATGATGACTCATTGTGATGTCCTTTAAAACCAGACCACTTGCGTAAACAGTCCTTAGAACTGTAGATATTTTCGGAAAAATAAAATTCTCTCAAAAGCTTGCATACGTTCTGGTATTTCGTGCTAGGACTTATTATTTTCAATTTCATGCACATCGGCAACATGCATTGTATATATAATTGTTATGAGTAGGGAATTCCTGATAAATGCGAGTTCGCAATACGAGAAATGTCGGTGGCGCTCGGTCAAGGAAAGAACCACTTGGCCCCAGGGCACAACGCCATCACATGGCAGATGCTTATAAATCTTAATGATGCCGCCAAAGCCCAGCTCCTAGAAACAGTAAATAGTTTATGGGAGACAGGGGGTTCGCCAGAGCAGTTCAGGCCAACACTGCTTAACACCATATCAAAGCCTGGAAAAGACCCGTCATTTCCAACCTGAGACCAATTGCTCGCACTCGCTACATCTGAAAATTGTTTTAGCGAGTAATCAACAATAGGATTCATTGTTACCTGGAGTATGCCACAGCTTGGTACCACCCTGCGTAAACCGGACTTCGCCCCAGTTTGAGTACACAAGATTGTTTATGGCTGCTTCGGCGAGTCATTATTCGAACTTCAAGACACCTCATGCCTGATTACGTCCTAGCGGTTGACATGGGAAGAGCTTTTCACAAAGTAGATCAAAACGTCATCCTTTCGCAGCTTGCCCAGGCCTACCCCGTCAACGGGCGCTGAACTGGATACAGAACGTTCTCCAGAGCAGTGCCGTACGTCTCAACTGTGGTACCAAAGAATGGAACCCTCACACATAGTACCTCGACAGGGGAGTTCCTCAGGGCTCAATACTCGGACCTTTACTGTTTAACTTGGCGACTGCGAAGGCAAAAAGATGCCTAGAACAACACAGTGCAGCAAAATTCGCAGTCTACGCGGACGACTTAAACGTGTTGGTCGAGGGCAATGGTTTTGAGTCCGCTGATCACATGCAAGTAGACATGCAGGCTGCGGTGCATAGCTTGGAGACCTCACTAACAGATTTGAGCCTTGACCTGGCACCTGACAAAACTGAATTTCTCAGCATTGAAGACAGGAATCGTACTAACTCGTCCCAACAGTTACATCTTCTCATGGCAGGCCTGGTGCTAACATCTCATAACAGATCACTCAAGCTTCTCGGTGTGCCTGTTAGCTGCTGTAACAGTCCTCGTACTTGGATCAAACGCCTCAAGAGCACCTGGAACAATACCCTACATCTCATCGCTCGTATGTCAAACAAGTACGGTGATGCAAGGCAGGAGGCTTGTCAGACTCTGGCTCACGCGGTAGCAGTTGAAAAGTTTCTCTACGGCGCCCCCTCGTACGAACTGACCACGGAAATCCACGAAGACCTAGCTCTTCTGCACAGGGCCACGTTACGCACTATATCATGCCTACCACGACATACGCGCATCACGGCTCTAGAGGAAGCGGTGGAGCTTCCTTCTCTAATGAAATCATTGAGAAAGCTCTAACTCGGCACGAAACACGCAGAACTTGCACGAAAAAGGGATGCGCTTTTGAAGGCTGGGACCGCAAACACTCGGCACCGGTCGATTATGAAGGCGGGCCGGCTCCGTCCTGGCTTCGTCCAAACCTCGGCCGCTAAAGACGTACGACTCCACCCAGATCACAAACGGCCGCACGGCTCCAGCTAGCTCGACACACGGCCGCTGATAAAGAACGAGGTGAGGAGGACAAATACGTAGATGCATCCCTGAAAGACGGCGCCGTAAGAATGGCATGGCACAGCCGTGACAACCTCAATTTCAACGGCTGCCGTAATATTCGTGCATTTGATGGGTGCATAAAGAAAGGGGAGCTGCTCTCTATGTACGGCTCTCTACTGCAGGTAGGAAACGTTCTGGTCGGCAATGAATTTCTACAAACTGAGATGTCGCGCAAAATTCGAATACTCTCTGATTCACATGAAGCTACACGCGAACTCCAGAAACCGTTCTCAACCCACTTACTGCACAGCAGATTACTTCGATAATCAGAATCCTCTCAACACGCTATGTGCGGATCCCCCTCGGCTGGATCTCGGGACACACGGCCGATGACAACGGGAACCAGTCCGCTCACAACACGGCTCGGGAGAGTGTCTTCTTCCTAACTCCGCTTGAATACCCCGCCCTTACCGACGACCCTTTTATGTCCAAGACTTGCCTGTCCTAAAGTGCAGGCTAGAACGTGCAAACAGAGGAGCCGTGCGCGACTTACGGCCGTTGCACCACCGGGTTGCCTTGATACCTCAGCTGCTCTTACACGGCATGAAAAGATCTTCATTAATAAGATCATCGCCGATAACGCTTACAAGACAAACATCACCCGTAAATGGCTTACTGGCCATCGCTAGCATTAAGGGGGCAACATTAACGTTGTTAAGTGCCCGTACTGTTGGTGCACGTGTCGTGCTGTCCTGTGACACCTAGTTTGGCATTGTTCAGAGTTCCGCAAGGTGCGCGACGACCTCATCGCCGAGCATGGTTTTCCCACCGATGGTGAGGAATTTAGTGCATTGACTAGAGCCGGAGCGAACAGCATACTGGAAGATATTGGCTAATATGCTAAGTGGCCTCTATAAAGCAGTGTAAAGCGTGGCTAGACGACCTATGCCGTCCCTTCATGTATCAATAGACGCCTACTTATCCCTTCCGTAACAACCCAATTCCACAACAAACGTCCTTGAGCCTTCCTTTCTAAATAAACAGTTCAATCATTCATTAATGCGAGAGCACTGAAAGGCTCCGTCTCGAGTTCCGTGTCAGCAAAACCTTTTCCGCATGATTACTTCGTAGAGTAACATCCTGGAAAAGAGAAGACACTCCCGTATAGGCCCCAGCGGCCGACTTATTGCGCAGCGCACCTAGCGGAACCGGCTAACATACCATCCTCAGAGATGGCCGTTATTGCGCTTAAATCTCAAAGATTGCACTCCCGCTTTCGGTTTCGTTTTCGCGTGCATTGCGTCGTTTTGTGCTGGCGCTCGTGCTTTTGCACTCCTAATTTATTCCTAGCGGAGACCATAACTCGGACCTACTGCTCTACCGCTTCGAATAATGTAAATGATGTACACCAGATGTTGAGGACTTACGTAGGCAATAACTGTATAATTCAAAGTGGCAAAGTTATTGTACATAAACAGTCGCAGAAAAGAAACTGTCGCACATTTGTGAACAGTCAAGAGCAGCACAGACAAGCATGCGAAAAATTCGAAACCGATGCTAGAGAAACCTTTTTGACATGAAGCTTCTCATGGAAGACGACATGGCCAACACACATCTTATAGTTCATGAAAACAGGTAAATATATGTATGTACAACGTATCATGCTACATGCGCCAAGATTTTAAATAAAATTGTTCTTCCCAGTAGAAATTAATGAAAAGATATTATTTATCTATACTAACTCCGGCAATTATCCTCGTTCCGCGAGCTTGATTAAGCTGTCGACTTTGATTATTTAACTTTAATAATATGAATAGAAACGCTTGAATGTGAATAATAAAGATTTAGAGCACCGCGAAAATGATCCGTTCCCGGTGGTTGCGACTAAGAAGTATTAGCGCAGCGCATTTTATTTTTTTAAACTTCCCGGGCTTTCGATTTTCTTAAATAAAGTGAGTTGCGCTAATGCTACATTTTTATGGAGGTAAAACGCTAATGCGCCCGTGTACTGTGCGATGTCAGTGCACGTTAAAGATCTCCAGGTGGTCAAAATTATTCCGGAGCCCTCCACTACGGCACCTCATTCTCCCTTTCTTCGTTCACCCCCTCCTTTATTCCTTCCTTTACGGCGCGGTTCAGGTGTCCAACGATATATAAGGCAGATACTGCGCCATTTCCTTTCCCCAAAAAAACAATTAATGCTACATGATGGCAATCACTTCGTTCCGTGAAGAGAGAGAGAGAGAGAAAAACTTTATTGTTGGAGAGGAAATCGGGGCACACCCCTGGGTCTCCGCACGACCCCACTGCACTCAAGTGTTTATGTACCTAAGGTCCGTAACACTGGCAGCCCGGCCGGTGGCGATTGTCTGCGCGGCCGGGTCCTCCGAGCGCAGCTGGGTCTCCCAGTCCTCCCAGGTGTTGAGGTCCTCTAGGCCGCCCGGGGGAGGGTCCCCCGGGCAGAGGGAGAGGATGTGAAAGGAAGAGGCGAATGGTTCTGGGCGCAAGGTGCGGGCAGGAGTGGGGAAGGAGGGGAGATAGTGGGCTAGGGTCAGGAGGGAGGTGTGTGTGTGTGTCTGTAGTTTGCGCCAGTGTTGCGTGCTTGTTATCTAGGCGCGAGGCTCTGGCCCGAGGCTCTGTAGGCCTGCGTCATCTCGCTGAACGAGTGCATTCGCTCCCTCGCGAATCCCCGATCCGAGGCCACCTGAACCCGGTTTAAAGAACCTCGGGCTAAAAGGTTGGCGGCCTCGTTTGCTAGATTCCCGGAGTGCACAGGCACCCATATAAGCTCTACAAGGCGGGGTGGGGGTGCATCGGGCGAGCACAGTATGCCAAAAGCAGGGACGTGGACTCGGCTTCGCGCAAAATTTAGAATTGCAGTTTTAGAGTCTGTTAAAAAGTACTGAGCTTCCGTGCGGGTGATGGCAATTGCGATGGCGGCTTCCTCTGCAGCCTCTGGGGTGGTGTCACGGGGGAGGTAGTGTTAGGAAGGGAGATGAAGAGCAGTCCACCACGGCTGCGGTTGCTTCGTCAACCGTGCAGGCGGCGTCCACCCATTCGGCATCCGGCTCGGAGCCGTACACTCGGTGGAGTGCCTTTGCACGGGCTCTGCGGCACTGCTCATGGTGGGAGGGGTGCATACTTTTTTGGCACTGGCTTCATGACCAGCTCTCGGTGAAGGGATCGAGGAATTGGGAGGAGGGTTGGGTCGTTGGCCGGTATTCTGATACCGAGGGAGTCCAGGATATACCGGCCTGTGGAGGTTTGTGTAAGCCTTATGTATTGGGCCTGTCGATGGGTCTCCACGAGTTCCCCGATCGTGTTGTGGAGGCCCAGGCCTAGTAATCTGTCTGTGGGGGTGTTGAGGGGAAGATGAAGTGCGACTTTGAATGCCTTGCGGATCAAGGCATCCAAAGTATTTATGTCGTGTTTGGATAGTTCTATGTATGGGGTAGTGTAGAGCACATGGCTGAGGACAAAGGCATGAATGAGGCGACAGAGGTCTCGCTCCTTCATGCCTCTCTGATGGCTCGAAACTCTGCGGATGAGATGCGATATCGCGCCTGCAACCTGCTTGAATTTCTTGAGGGTGGTGGTGTTTTTGCCATCGTTCGGGATATGCAGGCCCAATACGCGGAGGGTGTCAACCTCCGGTACCGGGTCCCCATTCTGTTCGATGGCAATGGGGGAGCGGGGGGGAGTTGGTTCTTTGGCCGGATGAGGAGCAGTTCGGACTTCTCTGGGGAACAAGGCAGTCCGATGTTCTAAGCATAAGTTTGAGTGGGGGTGGCTGCTTCCTGTAAGGTGTTCTCTATGTCGCCGTCACTGCCGTGGGTGGTCCACAGTGTGCTGTCGTCGGCATAAAGAGTGTGCTTAAGGTAGGGGATAGTTGCCAATTTTCGGGCAAGGGGGATGAGGGTGATGTTAAAGAGGAAGGGGGAGAGGACGGAACCTTGAGGGGTTCCGATACTCTGAAGCGTGTAGGAGGGGGGAAGATAGAGGTCTAAAATGTATCTCAGCCATGCGGTCAGTGAGGAATGCTTGAACGTAGGCGTACGTGCGCGCACCCACATTCAATGTAGATAGGGCAGTCATGATCGCCTGATGTTCGATGCGATCAAAAGCTTTGGAGAGATCCAAAGCTAAGACTGCCTTTGTGTGACCAGACAGAAGCTGGTCGAAAATGTCATGTGTGAGTTGCAGCATGGCGTCCTGTGCGGATAGATGGGGGCGGAATCCCACCATGCTATGCGGGAATAGATTGTTGTCCGCCATGTGCGTTGTGAGTCTTGCTAACACAACATGCTCGAAGAGCTTTCCGAGGCATGAGGTTAGCGAAATCGTGAAGATAAATCTGCAAATGTTTGAATCTGTTGGCAGTGTGTGATGCGATCTCGCTGTGGGAATTTATTGGTTGATGTGGTGCAATTGCTTAAATAATAAAACATGTAAATTACACTGCTGCGTCACAATAGCCACGGACGTCGACATAGGTTCTCCTCATGATTGTGTTGTTCTATAAAGATATATTTGCAAACGTTCATTGTTAGTGCGTGATGAGACGATGCTGTGGGCATGATTTGGTTGATGACAACTGCTACTACTAGTAGTATTGCTACGACGCTGACGGCTTTTGAACCGACCGAGCTGTATACGCTGAGGCGTAAAATAAATAATAAAAAGAATAAATAGATCAGGTACTGGCAGCGTGGAAAAAGAAATGTGGCTCCAATCCACGCTGTGAAGGTCGTTGGACAGGGAAGTTTTAGAATAACACCTAATTACCAGTTGCGACGTCACTTGAAAATTGACACACGTGGCCTACAAAGAGTGAAACCAGAGACAAGTGAAATGTACTTGAAGTGTATGCTGTATGCTTTATTTCAAAGGAGATATGCTGTTTGCATTTCATTTTTAGCCTAATGTCTACTGGACCGCGTCGAACCGTATTCCCATTTTTCACACGCGCCTTGTCATCCATCACGTATGCGCCGTTTTAACGCGACAGCATTATGGGCCACGTGACGCAGAAAAGCCAGTGTCGGCGGCCTCGGCGGCGTTGGCCGTGTGCGAAATATCCCAGATGCATCAAAAAATAAAACCGAATACGAAATTGGTAGAGTAGGGGAATGGAACACACACACACACACACACAAACACACACACACACACACACACACACACACACACACACACACACACACACACACACACACACACACACACACGCACGCACGCACGCGCACACACACACACACACACACACACACACACACACACACACACACACACACACACACACACACACACACACACACACACACACACACACACACACACACACACACGCACGCACACCATTTTAGTTAATATTTTACATTGTTTTTTATTCGTTTTTTTTTAATTTTAATGTTTATTTATTTACTTATTTTGCTTATTTCTTATGTTTTGTAATTATCTATATTACGAATTTATAATTATCAGTACGATATAGGATTTCTAGGCTGTTGGGTGCTTTTTCATTCGGTTTAGCATTGAATTTTCAGCCCGGCGCTTTTTGCTGATGCCGCCGACGGGACGAAAATTTTCTAGAGCTTCGGTAGGGCTTCCCTGCAAAAATTAGGTGCGGTTTAACTACCGCTGAAGCTGTTTTGGAGAGCGAGAGCTGTGGTTGTATCAAGTAGACGCGGCTTGGCCTCTAATGTTGAGTGCGTTTTGCACAATAGATAGAAAACGCGCCCACTCTGCCAGGTGGCGATTAAATTAATGGTTGATCGCGGCGGCTTATTGCTGCAGTGGCGCGTGTCCGCCACAACGTTGCCAGCGGGAATGCATGCAGCCCACATATCTCTCTCCCCACCGCCACGTATTGAAATCGCGATTCAAGCGTCCACTGCCCTCCTTGTACAAATGTATTGCCAAGTAAACAGCGTATTCATCACCTCTCCATCTATCCTTTCGGACCGTCCCCTCACTTCTATCATTTCACTTCTTCACATTGCCTGCTATCCTTTATTTCCTCTGCCCCAGCTCAGGTGCTGCCACCGTAGAGAAGGCAGATGCCGGAGTTAGTAAAACTTTTTACCTACTTTTGTGTTCTTATTTTACATTCAACCCTTATTATTGCTACCACTACTGGCCGAGGGAGCCAGTTATGCGCCTTTATTTCCTCAAAATCCTCGGAGTCGCTGCATTTGTGCTAAAAAGTTGTCAAAGCCAACGCATGCGTCGCACATGTAACTACCGGCACGTAGACTAAAGCGCGACGGGTGGTTCCATCGTCCAGGGGAGGAAGTTATGCGTGTTTGCTTTCGAGGAAAATTTAAAATTGCTTTTTAAACTCTGTTTCACATATATCGGTGGACACGAGAACCGGTTTTGAGGAAAGGAAATGGCGTAATAACTGTCTCAAATATATCGGTGAACTCCCGAACCCCGCCGTAAGGTGTTTGATCTCTGGCTGACTTGAAGTTCAAAACCTCGTTCACCGCGACATCGTTGGGAGGTAGCGTAGTAAAGGTTTAGCTTTAAAACCCACGTTCTATAAAGTTCAATGTTTTCGCATTCCTCCACGTAAGCAGGCTTAAGTGCCTTGGTAACTTATATCTTTAAATAATGGTTCACGGTGGTGGTGGTAGTGTTTTTTTATTAAACTAATAGTAAAAGGGAACGAAAAGATTTTGCTTGCCCCGGCATCTGCCATCAATATTGAAGCGGCTGAGCTGGGGCAGCGGAAATAAAGGATAGCAGGCAGAGTAGAAATATGTAATGAAAGAGGTGAGGGGACAGGAAGAGAGGTTGTCCGGGTTGTGCGCGAGATTAGTTCATTTTAGAGGAATTAAAACACACGCGCACAGCGCTGTGTTGGCTGCAACTGGAGTGGGGCGTCGAGCTATTAATCGCTTAGGGTAGAATTTGCGGAGCGTTCGGTCACTGCGTGTGACTACCTGATGGAGAACAGACGGAAGGATGAATGAATGGAAACAATTTTATTAGAAAAAATGGAAAGAAAAAATCTTCAAGGGTGGTACCCTACAGGTCCAGGAGTCCACGGGCTTGTGCCTCACATAAGGCCCGATCCACCAGCCATTTCTGGCTTCAATCTTCCAACGTTCGCCGTTGCACAGGGATACCACTCTGTGTCTGTTGAAGGCCTTGTCTTCGCCGTTTCACGGCCGATGCGGTTCGCACCTTCGTACCGCCGTAGCCTGTCGTCCTTTCGGTATCTCGCCTTGGATGCCGAACTTCGTCGTTCTCTCCTTGGATGTCTTTGTCCGTTCCTCGGGGCCGCTGCAGAGCACCAGCCCTGTCGACTGCGCCAGTAAAAGGTTTGCCGGTGGTGTTGGTCCGGTGATTTCCAGAAACAAGGATGCACCGCTTGAAGGCTTCTCGATGATATGACTTGCAGGCGAAGCCATTTAGTGAGAAACGAACTTTTATGCAGACTATTTACAGACGGGTACAAACAAAAGTCAGTATACGGCCACAATTATAAGCGGCCGGCCTACACGACTGCCTGCAGAGAGGCGAGGGACACCGCGTCCCAACAGTCAAACTAGCGCCTTGAACCAGCTCTCAACGGTCACTCCCTCTGCACTCGGTCAGACCGAGCGCTTGCCAGCTAGGAGCAGCTAGAGACAAAAGAACACGGGTGTGGCTCCCTTCGCGGGTGCACCCCGAAGATGCCCGCGCCCCTTTCCACAAGTAAAAATAAACTTCTAACTGCGGCTCATCAGTTTTGGCGAATAGGAAAGCTCAGAACTGATGTCAGCGTTTTCCCTTACCCCCGAGTTCCTCCCTGGGTGGTCTCGCAATCCTTGGCCAAGGGGACAGGGGTCCAAGTTCGAGGCCGACAGATAGCCCTGCCGTCCGGAGCGGTGAAGGAAACCGCAAGGACGAATGGGGAGACTAACCAAAAAGGCATGAGTACCCTTCTCACGGCGTGCACCAATGCAAAACAAAATAAAACAAAACCGGACGCGCAGCCTGCGTCACTGCCCTCTCGCGGAATATTCGCAAGACATGTACAAAAATATGCGGCAGCACGCCGAGCCCTACATCTTCCCCCAGGACTCGGCTAATCTATTCAGAGATATGCCGAGGCAACAAACAACAAAAAGGGTTCTGCAAGTGGCGGTTGAGTACCTCTGCACGAGCAAGCAACAGGAGCCTGCGAGCCCACATGCTGCGAGCCTTCGTCTCACACTCACACCCATTCCGAGGACAATGCTAAAGACAATGCCAATGAGAATGCTAAGGACAGTGCCAATGACAGATACTCTAAATCTTGTAACTAAGACAGCACATCATTCTCGGGGCACTAAAACATCAGTAATATGCAAAGACCGTTCCGAGCAGTTTATATCACACTGTTCATAATCACTGAAGCATACAAGGTAAAATCAGCATAACTGCCGCACAAGAACATTCGGTCATGTCCATGTCTCTAGTCCCACTGAGTCCTGCCGACTCTGGATCCCCGAAACCCACCTAATGCACCTGCGCTTACTCGAGCCTTTTGTTTCATCTCGAGACGTGCTACCAAGGCTAGCCGTGTTGCATACCTGCGCACGGGTCCTTGTTGGTACGTGGCGAGGACTGTTAAAGGTGGAGTGGGCATGGCCAACGCAGCCTACGATTCAGCGGCGTCCTCCCGGGTAGAACACTCGCACCCTCCGTCTACGACCGAATACCGGTGCGGCACAGGCGGTCAGCGCAGTAACATTCCGTTTGCGCTGCTGCCTATCCAACTTACAACCCTCGTTGGAGGTCAGCGCACTCAGGCCACACGCCTTCACTATGAACAGAGCTATGTTTTCTGAGGCATTCATGCTTTGCGTGCTCAAGTGCAGTAGCGTCTTTGCGCGGGACGCAAATCCCTCGGGCTGCATAGGCAAATGCACGTCAAGATCGTGCCGTGATTTGGCATGCGTCGCAAACTTTTGACGTGTTTCCGTGCCCTGTTCACTGTAAAGGACGTCGACACTGCCCACACCAGCTAATCTGCCGTATGGCAATCTCTCCACTGTAACATTGCCTGTACCCGTGTCCGCTGGCTGAGAATCAGCTCTAGCCAGCTGCGACACCTACGCCTCAAGCGACGCCGCTACCGCTGAGCTCAATGTTTCATCCGCGTCATTGGTGAAACACCCCCGACGCACCGCTTCCATGTCGATGCGTAAAGAAAGTTCACACTGGACGCCTGCACCTGGCGAGCCGCCCTTTTCCTCATGCTCATGAGGTCCAGAGCAAAAGTCCGTCATGCCCTCACATACGTCGCCCACCGGATGGGTTTTATCGGCCTTCCCTTCCACGGGGTTCATCCCCAAACCAGCAGGTAGGGACCGCTGTTCTTTTTCAACCTGGATTGCTGACTGAGCAGTATCCGGCAACTCAGCGCCAGCAATCTCTACATTGTTTGCCGGGACTTGCGCTTTGCTCGAAGCGCTCTGAATTCCTTCCGGCTTCAAGCTGCAGCAACCAACTACATCCTCTGTTACACTGCTCAGCGATTCTTTGCCGTCTCCTCTACCCGGAGGGGGTGATCGGCTCTGAGCTCGCTCTAGCGGTACCACATCCTGCTGCGCACTTCGCTCTTTCTGGAGAGATTCTTTCATCTCCTTGTACTCTTTTTTGGCTGTCCCTAGTTCACGCACGATAGATTCTAGGCTGACACCGTCCAGCCTGGACCATAAGGCGCGTCTCCCGTATTGCCCACTCGAACACCTGAATGCGGACATCGCACCCGTTGCTCCCAAACCCTGCGGCTCGAGCGCTACGGAGGCAAGCAAATGGGAAGGGGGACTCACTCCGCCGTCGCGTCGCTGCCCATTGCTAATAATTGTACAAATACTTTCTCTAAATATTCTGAGCTCAAACAAGCATTCGAATTTGCATTCCGAAAATTTTGACACACATGAACCCACCTTATCTAATTTTTCAGCGCGACAGCGTTAAGAGCCCCGTGTCGCAGAAAAGCCGGGTTCGTCCGCGGCGTTGGCCGTGAGCGAAAAATCCCGAAGCATTTATAAATAAAACCGAGTAGGAAACAGGTCGAGTTGGGGAATCGAACCAGGGCCTCCGGAGTGCGAGACGAGCATGCTAACCACTTCATGAAGCCAGGCCGATTGTTTAGAATGAACAAAGGCGCGTCTTGTGAATGTGGTGTTTTCTTAGAAGGGTGCTTTTGAGGCACGTACTGTGGTGTATATTAGTAATTATGAGCCTGGAGATTACAGAGCTCATAGTTAAGGAAGTAGCAAAGTAAGTTTCCGCTAAATTTCCTCTCCGATTGGCGCGCACGTAGCGTCATCAGGCGGCGCCCACTAAGACCTTTCCCTCTTCTTCGCAATGTGCGGCACAGCCCTTCATGGCCATTGGTCCAACAGGTAGCTCGCGAAGGCAGCGCCTTTCCGCTGATCTGGTTATTGCGCTGTGGGGTATTGCGGATATGCGGAAATCACACAGTGAGCGGTGAAGAACGCCGCGCACATCAAAGGCGCGTTCACTACGAAGCTTCCGGCTTGCTGCCAGTTCCTTCGACGCGTAAGCTATGCTGGCGTTCGTGGTATCGGGTTTTTCGAGTATGATGTGCCGACGAACTACGACTGCAGTTTGAGTCCGCGCGTTTCTGCGGTACGACGACTCCCAGGGATTCATGAACATAGAGAATGTCCTTCTGCGTATATAGGAGTTATCCCATTTCGCTATCGCGTCATACCCCCAAGGTGGAGCTTGAGTGTGCCCTCCAATTTTTCATTTCTTTAATTAACCATTAAGTCAATGAAGTATCCATGGTGGCAGCTTGAAGGTCACCTCGAGCAACCACTTCTTGTGTTATAGATGCTGCTCGGACCAGCAAGGCGGACTGGAAATTGCGACTCATTTTCGATAATCCAGCAGCATACTGCGGGAACTCTGGCCGTCTTACGCTATCATGAGCTGCACCCTATCATGATTTCTACCTGGCTGACTGCAACAATGCATGCGTCCACGGAAGGAGCGCCTGCGACAATTTCATCTCTGAACTTGTACCCCGATCTCCTTAATGTTGCCACTCTCTCGTACAGCTTGCCGAGGCACGATCTGAGGGAGATGGGTCTTAGGTTTTCGATTTGTAGTTTTTTACCCGGTTCTGGAATCATAACCACCTCTGCATGCTTCCAATCCTCGGGAACGGTCTCCGCTGCCCAGAGCTTGTTGAGGAAATCGGTTAATTCTGCGACTAGCTCGTCACTGAGGTTGCTGATGAGTGCGTTGTTGATTTTGTCTGCACCCGCTGCCGTATTCCTAGTTGTGCTTCGAATTTATGCATAGACTTCTTTCCGTCTAATGGGTCTATCTAGGTTTGGATTTCCTTTCCCCCGATAATCTCTTGCATAGGTTCTCGGGTTTGTGTCCCCGAAGCACTTGATGCGCACTTTGTCCAGGAGTTCCTCATCGGTTCCTTCGAACTGGTGGATTAATCGATATATTGCTTTATTGTTTTCTGCTTTGGTTTTGGTCGGATCGATGAGCGTTTTCAGGATATGCCATGTCCTAGCTGTGCTCACAGTTTCGTTGAGAGAGTCACTGAATTGCTGCCAGTTCGTTTTCGCCAACTGTACTGCGTACTCCTCTGCTTTCGTTGTACTTTCTGCTATTTTAAGTTTGAGCTTCCTGTAGTGTTTCTGTTCCTTTCACCCCTTGATTAGACCACGTCTGGCTTCCCATAGCCTAAGGAGCCTGGCGTCTACTTCGGGTGTCTGTGTTGTTCTCTTGATCTCTTTGGTGTGCTCATTTTGCCTTTGCATGAGTATGTTTCCCCATTCTTCAATCGACTGAATCCCTCCCTTGATGAGGTGTTCGTCGCATGCTTCTCTAAAGGCGTTCCAGTCTGATTTTTGATAGTTGCCGCTTGGGTCGGTCGGAGGCCACTTGGGTTTAGATTATGTAGTGGTCAGTCCTCAGATTTTCCATCAGGTTTTTCCATTGCGCCTGTCCCACACCCTTAATGAAGGTGAGGTCCGGGTAGGTGTCGGTACTGACACTGTTGCCTATTCTCGTCGGAGTCTCTGGGTCTGTGAGTAAATTGTAGCCTGCAGTTTCTGCCGCTTGCGCTAATGTCTTACCTTTAACATTGAAATTCTTGTATCCCCAGCTTTTATCCCGGGCATTAAAATCGCCTAAGACGACTAGCCTGTTGCCCTTTGCCAGTTTTCTGGCGCCTTGAAAAAGCTCTTGGAATTTTTGTTTCCTCTGTTTCGGCGGGCTGTAGGTATTAACGATAACAATGCTGCCCCTTTTCGTCTGTTTCTGCGAAAAAATTTCTATTATCACAAGCTCTATGTCCGTTTCAGCTATCCTGTCGTGGCTTATGGCTATGATCACATTGTTGACTATGATTGCCGTCCTTCCTTTTTCCTGGGTTTCGTAGCACGTGTATCCTCCTAGGGTTGGGGTGATGCGCGTTTCCTGAAGCACTATAATGTCCGGTGGCGTTTGCTGTGTGTGAATGTACTGTTGAAGTAGGCCTTGCTTCCAGCTATAGCCTCTGCAGTTCCATTGCCAAATTTCTAGGTTTTCTTGTTTGCTAAAGGTTTTGTTGGCCATGTTTAAGCTTCCGTGTTGGTTGTCGTGTTGGCCAGGGCCGCCAGCGCGGGTCGGTGATACGCCTTCTCTCTAATATTCTCAGTGAATTTTTGCTTGCGGATTGAGCTTCGTATCTCTATAATTTCCAGTTGCATCTGTTGCATCATCTGCTGGTACACTTTCTACCGAGCTCCCTCCACAAGCGACCTCGAGGAAGCCGAACCTGTCCCTAGAGATTACTCGGCAATCTTAAACCACTACAAGGGCTGCAGGAAACGGCACCCCCACCACATAAATCTCTCTCCAGGGAAGACGCCGTCGCCTGGAGGCTGCTACAGACGGGCTCATACCGAATGTAAATACACTCAAAAAAATACAACCCACACAATACACAGAGAAATGCCCATGGTGCCATGAAACACCCACGCTCTATCACATAACTTGGGCCTGCCAGAAAATAGAGGTGACAACAAAAATACCATACCCGAGTGCGGAGCAATGGGAAGGAATTCTCTCCAGCGACCGTCAGGACGTCCAACTTGGGCTGATCCGGCGAGCATAGCTGGAAGCGGCATCCAGCGGAGCCCTGGACTAGGGGCAGACGACCATTGCTAAGAAGACGGACGACACACCTGACTCCGCCAAATTGCTCACCTACTCTCTAGAGCTCAATAAACGTTTTCCGTCCTTCCTTCCTTCCTTCCTTCCTTCCCGCTCACCTTCCTCCCTTTCCTTTTGGCGGGATTATTTAGGTGTCCCCCAGATGTGTGCGGCAGCTACTGCTTCATTACTTTTCAACAAAACGTGGTTTCGATTTTTTAAAGAGGCCAAGTTGGTCTAAATTTTTCAAGAGCTCTCTACTATGGCACCTCTTTCTCCCTCTCTCTGTTTACTCTGACCTTCCCTTCCCTTACGACGCAGTTCATGCGTCCGCCGAGATGTGACAGTTACTGCGTCACTTCCATTCCTCAAAACCAATTTTTCAGCTTTTTTTTCTGCACTGTGCAACGTGCACGTTAAAGATCCTCAGGTAGTAAAAACTTTTCCGGAGACAACGTAATCACACCATCTGCATCGCACTATAGATGCGGACAATTTGACGCCGTGGGTGAGCAGGGGCAGAGATGGACAGTTTGAAACCACACTGGGAGAAATATCTCGAGCCGATTGTGTTAAAATACTCGGGAGAAAATTCAGAGGCTCTTTTTCTGTCATCTCAAAAAAAGAAAAGCAACAGACCCCATCAAAGGGCTGTGATAATGCTTCACGAGTGAATGGCAATGCCATCCCGACGGTAGACAGTATTCGAATTGAAGAGCTGCGCCTTCAAGAAAATGGCAAAATCACAGAAACTATCATGAGACTTGAAGCAGGTACCTGCCAGGCATGCAGCCTACTCAAGCGCATTTCTAACAAGAATGCAGGTATTAAGGAGACCGGTCTTTCGAGATTGGTTCATGCTTTTGTCATTAGTCGAATGCTACACGTTTCCCTCTATATCAAACTGGCCAAAATTTAAAAGGACAAAATTGAAATCATAATCAGAAAAGGAATCAAAACCCTACTAGGTTTTCCTCCGAACACTGCGACGGTAAAACTTCTAAGGCTAGGCGTCTCCAACACTGAAGTAACTCATAGAAGCCGGCACGGTGTCACAGCAAAAAAGCTTTTGAAAACTAAAAAAGTGTAAATAAAAATTGGTAGTGGCTTAGCTCGGCTATGCCAGGACATACGTGGGGAGAAGTACGTTTCCCTTGGTGAGCTTGTTCTGGTCATTGTATGTTTAGCAATGAGAAACATTGGGTATACACATCTTTTATTCATTTTGCTTGCCGGAGACGAAGACTGCCCGATGATCTGTGAAGTAGCATGCAGAGATCTCAATTTTTTGATACCATATTTTGATTTGGTAGAGCCTCTTTGATATACAAGCTCTATAGTAGATCCCTATTTAGCAGTCTGGACGTGAGGGTGTCGCGAATTGGTATTGAGCCCCCGACTTTCCGAAGCGTAACGTTGTCGCGCGTAGGCTCGAACTAGACAAGAGAACATAGACATCAAACAAAACAAAACAAAGCCGTATTTAAAGTTTAAAGGGAAAGAACCGACACGAATTGAAAACAAGGATCACACTCTCAACACGCGTAAAAAAACTACAGAAATACAGAGCATCCCAGGTGAAGCAGGGATGCCTTGTAGACAGGATGGAATGCGCGTGGTTGTAGACCGATTCTTCGCTGGCGTTGCGTCGAAAAAAGAGGCGAATGGGAGCCAGGTGGTAGTATAAGCGGAGAATAACACTGGGAGACGCCGGTGGTTTCTCGTCAAGAGTCCGAAGAGCTAATCAGCGGTAGGAGAATCGTAGCCAGCTCCCGTAAACGGCGGCCCGAAAGGCCAAAGGCTTTTAGCAGGCTCTTCAAGGGTGCATTTATGCAGTACGGACCCTCAATCGATCGGCTTACACTTCCAAGCTTAAATGGGACGCAGGAGGCTTACGTAGGTGATCCAAGGGAGCCCACGGCAGGAAGGACCACACAACACGGTTGTTCACATGGGAAGCATACAAACGCCGCAGATGCACGAACAGCAATTTTAACGCGGTAAACTGTCTAGTTAGACGCCGTTGAAGTCACTCAAAGCACTTTACGCAGTGACACACGGAGTAACATCGCGACCCGTACAGAGAGAACATGTCAAGCCTTATACATGTGACAAAAGGCAAAATAAAAACAGCACAAATATCAGACAGAAAATTTGAACATTTCTGTACCATGAAGATGAATATATGTACACAGTTAAGAACCCATAGCCGGAGAATGAAGGAAAAAATATAACGTACAAACACTACCAGGCTACATTCGGATAGGTAACAATTGCAGACACCCGATAGTCGAACTGTACCTTACGCATCACCCTGTTCACCTTACAAATGACTCCGGAAAACCGCACCTGCGTTTTCCGAGACCGAGTAACCTTTTCCATTTGCAACGAAAGATGACACCTGCCCGGTCTCTTGCGGCGCACGCTCTTCGTATCGCTTAAGTATATTGATGCGGAACACCTACTTTGTGTGGCCCAAGTCGAACCAATAATCCACATCGTTATTTATGCCACCAACTACGAATGGACCTTTCCACTGCATTAACTGTTTATTGCGGCTGCTCGGTAAAACAATGAGGGAAATTTACTGCCGCTTGTTGCTGTTCCTGTCATAGTATCTCTACTGAGACTTTTGGGCACGGAGCAGATTTTGATGTGTTGCTCTGAGAGTTTGCTCGAGATGTTCTCTTAAAATGAGAACGTAACCATATGTCGTCTTCGTGCCTTCTCCCATGTCTTCCCTTAATGACAGCTCTCTCAGGAATGCCAGCGTTCCTCGCACATGCCATCATATATTAACTTAAATGGAGAAAACACCTGACTCGCCTGCGGCACCACTCTGCATGCTAACCAAGGGGGTACGATATAATGATCCCATGTTTTGGGCTGTTCCTGACTGAGCTTCAGCAGCATCTGCTTGGATGTGCCGTTAAATTTCTCCACCATCCCATTGCACATTGGCGGGTAAGGTTTAATGCTGAGATGTTTCACCGCCAAGAGATCATTGAGCTCTCTCATCCTTTCGGAAGTGAAAGCTGACCCGTGGTGACAAAGGATCTCCCTCTGAAAAGCTATACGTGCGAACATCTCCACCAAACCTTCAGCTACGGTTGCTGAATCTTTATTTGGCAGAGCCATGGCTTCGGGATACCGCGTGGCAAAACCGACGAGAGTGATTATATATCTATTCCCTTTGACCGGCGTCGGCGACTGCGGACCGAGGATTTCAAGAGTGGCCCGATCAAATGAAGTGTCGATAAGAGGCTTACGCCCCAACGGAGCTTTGTCTACTTTGCCTTTCTGGGCAGGTATTTTGACAGGTGTCGCTCTTAATTTTCTCCTGCACTCCTGGCCAGTAGAATTAATCCACAACTCTATCTGTAGTGGCCATAAGGCCCTGATGCCCTGCCAACGGGCTATCGTGGGCAAGCCTTAACGCCTGTGATCGTCAAGACTTGGGAAGTACTATCTGTCGAACCTCTCTGCCAGAGGCGAGCTGATAGAGGTGGTACAGGAAATCGTTTCAACAGAATACAATTGCGAATTGCCATGCTTGCCACTGAACTCCTTCCCTACTTTCACCGAACACGCCTTCAATGACTCATTGTCTCTTTGCTCTGCTTCTTACATTTCCTTGGTAAACCTCATGGAACCAACGCTTAAAGCAGTAATTTCCCTCCTTCGTCCAGAAACTTTCTTTCCAGCCAACGCCAATTTTGGGCCCTCGCCCTCACCATTTTCACTGGCGACCTCGTCAGTGACTATTTCAGGACATAGTTTAGCAGGAACAAGGGCCCCCTGCACAACCACTGTATTGCTTCCCGTGTCTAGTAAAACACGTACGTCTATACGTCGGAGCTCTCCCTCTAGGACAGGCACGTGTTTAGCGTCTGCCGGCTTTTCGCGGACAAGTCTGACCACACCTTATCCTCAGCTGGTTCTAGCCTATCTGCTTTTGTGGACGCAGTTCCAGACGCAAACCTCTCTGGTTGAATACAACGGATCGATTGGTTCTGGTTTTTATCCTTCCTTGAGCACGAACTTACTTCATGACTTGTTTTCCGACAGTAAACGCAATAAAGCTGTTTTAGCTTAGAGCGAGAGCCGGCAGCCTTGTGTCCCGGTCGGTTGCAAATGAGGCACTGTCTACTCGATGGTACATCCTTGTCTCTCATGATTTCCCCCTCAAACGATACTTTTTACGAAGACAAGTTGCTTTGCCGCTTGGCCTCTAGAACGTTTTCTGCTGCCTCAGCCATTTTCTCTAGCGTCTTGAACTCTCTTTCTCAAAAAAGAATGCCAGACGAATATGACAGTTCCTCTAGAACTGTTCGACCACCAACAAGTGATGTAAATTATTATATGTTGTGGCTGTCTCCGAAATCTCGACCCAGCGATCGAAAAGACAGAAAACGTGCTGCGCATTGATTGCCTGTTTCTTTATAGAGCGGCGTGCTTTCACAAAACATTTCGCGATAACCTTCCACTGTAAATCGAAAATGTCGGAGCAAGGCTTGTTTCGCCTTATCATAATTGAATCTGCTGGGGACAGTCGACCTAACACACGGAGAGCTTCTCCTGTCAAAGACCTACTGAGTGCTGTAGCCCATTTTTCCTTGGACCGCTGTGCCCTTCTATGATATGCTGTTGTTTGTTTATTTGTTGTTGCCAGGAAGAAAAGGAAAGTGCACAGGCCTGCTCACTGGCTCAAGCCGTGCCACAATCGCTACCACGTGCAGAACTCGGATACGCTGAAAACGTTTAAGGTGTGCAGCTAAGCCATCCCAGCGATCGTCAAAAGGTGGGATCAATTTCTCAGGGCTAACCGCAGCTGAGGTCCCGTCCCGGGTGAGGGTTCTAGATAACCCTCACCTGTTTCGGCTAGTCTTACTCAAAGCTGCAATCTACGCTCTCCAGATTCTACAAGCGGTTATGTATGCTCGCGTTCAGCTTGCGTTTTATCCTCTTCAACCTCTGCCTGCACCTTGGCGTGCTCGGGTTCGGCAGCACATGCTGCGCGTTCCCTCTCTTGCTCGGCAGCCACCCACGTGCGCAGCTCAGCGTCCTTCAACCCCATGCGCTCACCCAAATCGAGAAAATCCTTTAGTGTTTAATAATAATAATTGGTAGTTGGGGGAAAGGAAATGGCGCAGTATCTGTCTCATATATAGTTGGACACCTGAACCACGCCGTAAGGGAAGGGATAAAGGAGGCAGTGAAAGAAGAAAGGAAGAAGAGGTACCGTAGTGGAGGGCTCCGGAATAATTTCGACCACCTGGGGATCTTTAACGTGCACTGATATCGCACAGCACACGGGCGCCTTAGCGTTTTTCCTCCGTAAAAACGCAGCCGCCGCGGTCGGGTGCGTTTTTATGGAGGAAAAACGCTAAGGCGCCCGTGTGCTGTGCGATGTCAGTGCACGTTAAAGATCCCCAGGTGGTCGAAATTATTAGTGTTGCCATCGTTTCTTTTTACGAAAGCACGAAAGGGAGGGGGAGACCACGCATTCGTCCTGTCGTGTGGACGCCAATTTTCGCGAATTAGCAGCGCCAACCCGATGCACTGAAGGGGGCCGCTATCTCGTGCAGGTTCGAATCAAGCAACAAAGAGAACAGACAGAACATTAATAATAATAATAATTTGTTTTCGGGGAAAGGAAATGGCAGTTCGAAACCGTATTTAGAATTTAAAGGAAAAGAAATGACACCAAACGAAAACAAGCCAGACAATCTAAACGCGCGTAAAACACTGCCGAAATGGAGCATCCCAGGTAAGACGGAATGCCTTGCAGACAGGATAAATTGCGGGTGGTTGTAGTGCGATGCCTTGCTGCCGTTGCGTCGAAAAAAGCGGCGAAAGGGATCCAGGTGGTGGTATAAGCGGTGAAGAGCACGGCGAGACGCCAGTGGTTTTTCGTCAAGAGCCCGAAGAACTATGCAGCAGCAGGAGAATCGTAGCCAGCTCCCGTCAACGGCGCGATGAAACGCCAGAGGCTTAGAACAGGCTATTCAATGATGCATTTAAGCAGTACGAACCCCGATCTATCGGCTGCCACCTCCAAGCTTGGAAGGGACACAGGAGGCTTACGTCGGTGATCCAAGGGACTCAAAGGACCCAACTTCCGACAGCTGCCACCTCCGCGCTAGAATGACACGATCTCCCCTGCGTTGCCTTCCTCTGCACCTTGGTGTTCTGACACGTCAGCTCTTCACTCATCATTGCTCGCCGCGCTCTTTGTCGCCGTCACCTCGCACTCACCCTTCGCACGCGCGCACGCGGGGCGCTCCGCTGTCCGACGCACCACTCCGACGCACTCACATATTCCCCTTCTTCGAAAAAGTTTTTTCACATAAAAAACTGCCGTTGGTGCACACAACACGGATGTTCACATGGGAAGCATATAAACGCCGCTGATGCACGAATAGCCATGTTCACGCGATAGACTGTCAATTTAGACGCAGTTGAAATCACTCAAAGCACTTTACGCAGTGGCACATGGAAGAACTTAGTGACCCACACAGAGATCATGTCTAGCCTTATACACGTGAGAAAAGGCAAAATAAAAACAGCACAAAATTTCAAAGACAAAAATTAAACATGTCTGTACCATGAAGATGAATGTGTACTCAATTCAGAGCCCATAGCCGGAGAACAAAGGAAAGGAATAACGTACAAACACTACCAGGCTACATTTTGCAGGTAACAATTGCAAACACAGGATAGTCGAACTGTACGTTGGGCATCACCCTCTTCACCTTAAAAATGACTCCTGCAAACAGCACCTGTCTAGCCGCCGCGGTTGCTCAGTGGTTAGGGCGCTCGACTACTGATCCAGAGTTCCCGGGTTCGAACCCGACCGCGGCGGCTGCGTTTTTATGGAGGAAAAACGCTAAGGCGCCCGTGTGCTGTGCGATGTCAGTGCACGTTAAAGATCCCCAGGTGGTCGAAATTATTCCGGAGCCCTCCACTACGGCACCTAATTCTTCCTTTCATCTTTCACTCTCACTCTTATCCCTTCCCTTACGGCGCTGTTCATGAGTCCAACGATATATGAGACAGATACTGCGCTATTTCCTTTCCCCAAAAAACCAATTAATATTATTATTATTAAACAGCACCTGCGACTTCCAAGACTGAGTTACCTTTTCCGATAGCAACGAAAGATGACACCTGCCCGGTCTCTTGGGGCGCACTCCCTTCGTATCGCTTAAGCATATTAGTGCGGAACAGCTTCACAGTGTGGCCCAAGTCGACCCAATAATCCACATCGTTATTTATGCCACCAACTACGAATGGACATTTCCACTGAATTAGCAATTTTTTGCGGCTGCTCGGCAAAAGAATGAGGACAGATCTCGAACCCTTAACTTCCGCTTCCTGCTGCTCCTGTCATAGTATCTCCACTGAGACTGTTGGGCACGCAACACATTTTCATGTCCTGCTCTCACAGTTTGCTCGCAACGTTATCATAAATCTAGAACGTAGCCATACATCGTCTTCGTGCCTTCTCCCAGCTCTTCCCTTAATCAAAGCTCTCTCAGGGCTGCGAGCGCTCCTCGCACATGCCATCCGAATATGAACTTAAACGGAGAAAACCCCAGACTTTCATGCGGCACCTCTCTGCATGCTAACCGAGGGGGTACGGTACAATGATTCCATGTTTAGGGCTGCTCCTGACTGAGCTTCCTCAGCATCTGCTTGAGTGTGCCGTCAAATTTATCCTCCATCCCATAGCACATTGGTGGTGAGGGGTCATGCTCAGATGTTTCACCGCTAAAAGATCATTAAGCTTTCTCTTCTTTTCGGAAGTGAAAGACGAACCTGGTCACAAAGAATCTCCCTCGGAAGACCTATACGTGAGAACATCTCCACCAAGCCTTCAGTCACGATTGCTGAATCTATATTTGGCAGAACCACGGCTTCGGGATATCGCGTGGCAAAATCGATGAGAGTGAGAATATACCTAATCCCTTTAACCGACGTGGGCGACAGCGGACAGACAATATCGACAGTAACCTGATCGAAATGAGTGCCGATAAGTGGCATGCGTCACAACGGAGCATTTTCTAATTTGCCTTTCTGGGCACGTCCTTTGACAGGAGTCGCACGAGCTGACATACCCCTTAATTTCCTCCTGCACTCCAGGCCAGTATAATTATTCCACAACTCTATGTGTAGTAGTCATAATGCCCTGATGCCCCGTCAACCGGCATTCGTTGGCCAAGCCTTAACACCAGTGATCGGCAACACTTGGGAAGTACTACCTGTCGAACCTCTCTACCAGAGGCGAGATGATAGAAGTGATACAGCAAACTCTTTTCAACAGAATACGAGTGCGAAGTGCCATGCTTGCCCCGGAACACCTTCCTTATTTTCACCCAACACGCCTTCAATGACGCATCGTCTCTTTGCTTTGCTTCTAACATTTCCTTGGTATACCTCATGAAACCAACGGATAAAGCACCACTTTCGCTCCTTCGTCCAGAAACTTTCTTTCCAGCCAACGCCACTTTTGGCTCCTCGCTCTCACCATTTTCTCTGGCGATCTCGTCAGTGACTATTTCAGGACATAATTTACCAACACCCTTCAAGTTCTTCAAATTAATATCTGGATTAGACGGCTCACGACCCTCTGGTGTATTTCCAATTATATGGTATAATGGTGTCTCCATGGAGTTTACCAGGCCGGTTCGAGTGAAATATGGTGAAGGAATATAACCTTCTCACTCGGGAACTTCCAGCCAACTGCCATCAATCAGAAACACCGTAGATAGCGAGCCAGTGAGAGCTGAGTCAGGAAGAAGAGCCCTCCGCACAACCAATGTATTGCTCCCCGTGCCTAGTAAAACACGTTCGGCTATAGCTCGGTGCTCTCTCTCTCTCTAGGACAAGCACGTGTTGTGCGTCTGCAGGGTTTTCCCCGAAAAATCCGACCACCACCTTATCCTCAGAGTTTCAAGCCTATCTTCTGTTGTGCACGCAGTTCCAGACGCAAAACTCTCTGGTTGAACACAACGGGACGATTGGTTCTGGTGCTCGTCCTTCCTTGAGCAGCAACTTACTTCATTCGTTCTTTTCCGACCGTAAACGCAATAAAGCTGTTTTGGTTAAGAGCGAAAGCCGGCAGCAGTGTCCCGGTCGGTTACAAATGAGGCACTGTCTGCTCAATGGTACACCCTTCTCTCTCGGAATGCCCACCTCATACGATTATTTTAACGAAGATAAGTTTATTTGCTACTGGGCCTCTAGAAATTTGGCTGCTGCCTCAGCCATTTACTCCAGCGTCTTGTACTCTATTTTTCAAAGAATGTCGCCAGACAACTATGACAGTTCCTCACGAAATGTTCACCCACTACAAAGTCACGTATATCATTAATCATTATACATTGTGTCCTTCCCGAAATCTCGACCCATCGATCGAAAAGACTGAGAAAACGTGCTGCGTATTTCTGCCTGTTTCTTTATCAAGCGGCTCACTTTCACGACACCTTTCGGGATAACGTTCTGCCGTAAATCGAAAATGTTGGAGCAAGGCTAGTTTCGCCTTATCATAATCCATTGAATTTGCTGGGGACAGTCGACCGAACACACGGAGAGCTTCCCCAGTCAAAGACATATTGAGTGCTGTAGCCCATCTTTCCTTTGGCCAGCTTTTGCCCTTCTACGATACGCTCAATACGTTTGAGTTATGCATCTAAGTCATCCCTGCGATCGTCGAAAGGCGGGATCATTTTCTGAGGGCTAACCGCTCTTGAGGTCCCCGGTGAGGGTTCTAGATTACCCCCGCTTTCTTCCGCTAGTTTAATTGGAGCTGCAATTTATGGTATTCAGATTCTGCAAGCGATTTTGTATGCTCCCGTTCAGCTTACGTTTTACGCTCTTCAGCCTCTGCTTGCGCTTTGGCGTGCTCGCTCGCGTTCGGCAGCACGTGCTGCGCTTTCTCTCTCTTGCTCGGCCGCCACCCACGTGCGCAGCTCCACGTCTTTGAACCCTATGTTTTCAACCCCAATATATCAAGAAAAGGGACTTAGCCTGCTCAACTGAAAAATCGGAAATCCTTAGGATAGGAAAGAAGCCGACGGATGCAAGAATAAAGATAAAGATCGAGGGCAAGTTCATCCCTGAAAGGGATATCATTAAAGATTTAGGCATGTGCCTACAGAGGAACGGCAAATGCAACCACAAGATTGGCCTCCTTAAAAAGTCAACGGAAAGAGAGAAAGATGCTTTATTGGCGCTAAAAATTGGTCGACTCATCGGGACCCGGATGTCTTCATGTTGAAGTTCCGAATCTTCCAGGGGTGGTACCCTTATTCCAGGGTCCCACTGAGTCTCGGTACCTCATACACATGGTGTATATAATATAATTGGTTTTTGGTGGAATGGAAATGGCGCAGTATCTGTCTCATATATCGTTGGACACCTGAACCGCGCCGTAAGGGAAGGGATAAAGGAGGGAGTGAAAGAAGATAGGAACGAATAGGTCCGTAGTGGAGGGCTCCGGAATAATTTCGACCACCTGGGGATCTTTAACGTGCACTGACATCGCACAGCACACGGGCGCTTTAGCGTTTTTCCTCCATAAAAACGCAGCCGCCGCGGTCGGGTTCGAACCCGGGAACTCCGGATCAGTAGTCGAGCGCCCTAACCACTGAGCCACCGCGGCGGGGTCATACACATGGTGGACCAGTCCTTTTTGGACCGCAACCAGGCTGCTTGTGAGCAGGCTCTCCCACTGTTCCGCATTGGGCTCTTTTAGTTTATGGAATGAATAATTTTTTTTACACACCAATGTAATATGGTATAAAGTGGGGGTGGCTCCACACCACTTGCATGTGTCCGCGTACTGGTTCAACGGAACAAGTTTGCCTTATGATAACCAGAGTATCACCCAGAAGATACGGCATGAAGGAAGGCGACACGCTGAAGCTGGTGAACAGCCTAGTCATCAGCAGAGAAAATTACTCACTTGCATGTCAAAGCATGCTGAAAAGTGAAGAAAATCAGGCAGAGGTCCTCATCAAAGGAGCCAACAAGACAGCTTTGGGCTTACCCAGAAACACGTCGAACGACAAGCTGGCAGAACTGGAGCTGCACAACACGTTCGACGAGTTAAGCAGGGCACAAGTCATGTCACAGATACAAAGGCTAAGGAACTCGGCAACAGGGAGGGATCTCCTAAGAAGGCTGAACTATAAGGGGGTCCTGGACATAGAGGATAGATCGGCAAACTTCCCAGACAAAATACGTGGAAGCTACCAGGTTAGCCATATAGCCAGGAATATGGATCCAAATATAAACGCAGCCAAAACACAGACAAGGGCTGAATATGTAGAGGTGAAGATAGCCACACAAGATCAGGTAGTCTACACCTACGCCACTCTGTACCCGTGAACATGTAGCCAAAGCATCAGGAAAACGGTATCGCTTGTCACAACGAAGGAGGGTGGCTTCATCAGCGGCGAATCCACGAGAGATGGGACGATAACTGGGGCAGAGAAGATCGCCGTAGCTCTAGCGGCAGCCGAGGGTTATCGCACCAACAAATCTCTCACAATCATAAGAGATTCCCAAGAAGTGTGCAGACGCTACATGGTAGGAAGAATCAACAAGAAAGCACTAAGGATTCTCTTGAAAACGTAGCGAACGAACGAAAAGATCGAACATAGGATCTACTAGGGAACGAGGACACGCCGGACTCAAAGGCAATCTGAAATCGAACAAGCTAGCTCGCGAGCTTACTATCCGAGCTGGTGCGTCAAACGCCTCGGACGGCCCGGAGATAACGGTAGACCTCCCGTACGCAGTTATCCTCAACCTTCTCAAAATCAGAAGACGCAAATATCTCCAGCCACATCTTCTGCTTACACAATATGAAGCGACATGTTGGAGAATACTCCTACCAGGAGCCTTTCACAACCTTCACATTCTACAAAAGATGTATCCGGAACTGTATAGGGATACATGTATGTGGTGCGGGGCAACCCCCACGCTGTATCATATCACATGAGAACGCATACACTGTGTAGCTTTCCGAGGCAACAAAGAGCCAAATGCGGAGCAGTGGGACGACAGGCTGACCAGCAGCCAGCTCAAGGTCCAAAGAGACCTAGTGAGCCACGCATGACGGATGGCCAGGGACAGCGGTGCCTTGGACTAGGGGCGCCAACCACGCTCAGCCTGGAAGACATCGGCACTCATCGGGCAAGCAGCAAGGCTTCTTTATTAGAGCAATGAAATTTATTCACTGACTCACTCAACCCCATTCGTTCACCCAACTCGAGAAACTCCTTTAGTGCTTCCATCGTTTCCTTTTACGGACGCGCGAAGGGGGAGGGGAGATACCATAACTTCGTCCAGTCGCGCAGACGCCAATTGTCGCGAATTGGTAACACGTCCCCGATTTACAGAAGGGGACGCTATCGGGTGCAGGTTCTAATAAAACAACAAAGAAAAGAGACGAAACAATACGAAGGCGTATTTATAATTTAAAGGAAAACAACTGACACCAAACGAAAACAGGCAACACACTCTCAGCACGCGTACAAAACTGCAGAAATAGAGCGCCCCAAGTGATGCCGAGATACCTTGAAGACAGAATGGAACGCGGGTGGCTCTAGTGCGACGCCTCGCTGGTGTTACGTCGAAGGAAGGGGCGGAAGGGAGCCAGGTGGTGGTAGGAGTGGAGAGGAACACAAGGAGACGCCACTGGTCTTTCGTCAAGAGCCCGAAGAACTATGCAGCAGTAGGAGAATCGTAGCCAGCTCCCGTCGACAGTGGTCCGAAACGCCAGAGGCTTAGAGCAGGCTATACAAGGGTGCCTTTAAGCAGTACGAACCATCAATCCATCGGCTGCCACCTCCAAGCTTGAAAGGAACGCAGGAGGCTTACGTCGGTGATCCAAGGGACCCAACGGACCCAACGTCCGACGGCTGCCACCTCCGCGTTTGAATGACATGATCTCCGCTGCGTTGTCTTCCTCTGCACCTTGGTTTTTTGACATGTCAGCTCTTCGCTCCTCGTTGCTCGCAGCTGTCTTTCGCGCCGTCGCCTAGCTATTCTTTGGCGGGCGCTCGAAGCGAGCGGACGTGTTTTTTAGCTCTCTGCTCCTTCGGACGCTGGGCCTAAGGCTTCGCGGCGCTGCGGGGTCTCCCCATGGAGGCCACAGCAACCTCGGAGGTAAAGCGAGAGATCGTCGGCTTTGCGGCAAAGCGGAGCACATTCCTCTGTGCTGCGCAGCAGATATCCAGAGCCTTCATACACGAGGAGCTCCGGGACCATCTCCTCGTGTATACCGATGGCTCAGTGGCCCGTGACAACTGCTCCCTTGCAGCGGCGGCTATCATCCCTGCCCTGCAATTGCACAGCCAGCAACACGCAACTTTCCTGGGCACCTCCACCACGGCGGAGTGGATGGGGATCCGGCTTGGGCTAGACCTGCTGCTCACCCTCGGCCTCCGCCGCGCAGGAGTGCTCTAATAACAGGGTGAAGTTTCGGCCACTGACCAAGTCAAAAACAAACGAAAATGACGTTTCGGGTCTCGTACGGGACCCTTGTTCACAATAATCGAAACGTCATTTTCGTTTGTTTTTGACTTGGTCAGTGGCCCAAACTTCACCGTTATTATGCTTCATCCTGACCAGACGGTATTCCGTCGAACTTTAGACTAGGAGTGCTCTGCTGTGCGACTCCCGCGCCGCCCTCAGCGGCCTGCAATGTAACGGCCGCGGTAATCCACTAGTGCGGGAAATTCTCTGGCGCATGGAGCACCTTGCGCAGAGGTGATGTTCCGTGCGTGCACAGTGGGTGCCCGGTCATTGCGGCATCGCCGGCAACGAGAAGCTGACGGCATCGCGACCGCTGCACAACTACATGGCAGCGATCTGCACCTTGCGCTGGAGGACGTGCGTGCGGCAATCCATGACCATCTCCGAAAGCCGCACCCCGACGCACCCATCGCAGGAAGTGAGCGCATCGAAAATACCACCGGCTGTCGCGCACTTACACGGTCACAACGTGCAATGATCCTCCGCGCGCGCATTGGCTGCGTGTGGCCCGGGGAACGGCGGGTGCGTCACGGAATCGCGACGAGTGATGTGTGTGACGGATGCGGTGCAGTCTAAACACTAGTACACCTGCTCCTTCGCTGTTCCGCGTTCGCCGATGCTCGTCGCGATATGCTCGCGGCATATAGGGCGCAGGGCATACTACCAGACTCCAACAAGACGCTATTGTGGGCGCAGGGCAGTGCGCGCACTCGTGAGCGAACTTCGATGAGCTTCTGTGCATTCCTCGGACACACGAGTTTGACGTCCTGTCTGCTCTCCATCAGGCAGTTACACACAGCGACCGTACGCTCCGCAAGTTCTACATTGAACCGATAATAATTGGATGCCCCACTTCAGTTGTAGCCAACACAGTGCTGTGCGCGTGTGTTTTAATTTCTCTAAATTGAACTAATCACACGCTCAACCTTGCCAAATTTCCTATAGTGTAAACATTTTGTACATGTTACTTCTCCCCCTATCCCCTCTTCCTGTCCCCTCACATCTTTCATTTCATTTCTCCAGTCTTCCTGCTATCCTCTATTTTCGCTGCCCCAGCTCTGTGCTTGAGTATCGATGGCAGATGCCAGGGCTAGCAGAAATCTTTCCCTTCCTTTTTACTATTATTTTAATAAAAACCACTATCACCACCACGTCGCCTCGCACGCACCCTTTGCACGCGCACACGCGCCACGCTGGGCTGAGACGCGCAGCGCTCCGCTGTCCGGGGCAGTACTGTCGACGCAGCGAGTTCGAAAATATATGATGATTTAGTGCGCACCTGACAGAGAGTCCGAAGTAAATTAAAGTCAAACGTTTCATACATTGACTAAGAGAATCGTGTTTCCTGTTGAAATCACCCAAAGTCACAAACAACTGCGAAACAGTGCCGTAGGCTGGAATACAAGTGGCGCCACATCAATCGTCTGCTTCACAGATGTCTCCTGTGCCACGTAGACTCTTTGAGTGATAATGCCGCTTTCCAGAAGCCCAACACCGTAGGCTTCACCATTACTCATCACGATCGAAGTGAGACGTCTGACCGCGGTGATACCTTCTTTCACGTTCATGCAGATTCCAGCTTTCCTAATTGGTTCAAGCCAACTCCCAGGCGACAACCTCAGGGTCGGATGAGTAAATGTTCGCTTGTCTATACTGCCGTTTAGCAGCGGCTGGAGTCTCCTTCTCTGCATGCGTGTCAAACGTTGTGATACAGACGCCCACTAGATCTCCGCCTTTTATACGCAATCCTGACCATGCGACGCGGGGTTCGGGTGAGAGCGGCATGCGGCGATGCGGCGACGAAGAAAGCGGCGCAGCAGTCGGGTCTCTCTGGTTACCATGGTATCGGCGTATGCGCAAAACTGCTCCTCCGCGTGACGACACGCTCGGCTTTGACGGTGGATGGGCGCGGGGCCGCGGCGACAGCGAAGCGCACGCCGCACTTTGCATCTTTTCGGTCGCCACGGGAGCGGCGCATGCGCACAACTGCCCTCTCCCGTGTACCGCGAAATGCTGGACCGCGAGAGTCGCTCTCGCAACATAATTATGGAGCTCTTGGGGTTCGAACTCTAGGAGCATTCAAAGCGGACCGATAACGCGCCTAAAGAATCCAGGATTTGACAGAAAAATTCACCGCTGCCAAACAACATGCATACTGTATTTCACGAAGGTAGACGTATAGAGAGGCCTGTAGCCCTATAGGGCAATTTTCGAGTTAGATGCGATTTGGTTTGCACGGACGCTGCCGAATACGATTTCAGGCAGCACATACAGTGGTTGTGGTTCGTTGGAATGGAGACCCGGTCGCCTGCTGCACCGATAAACAAAAAACCTAAACACCGTTAAACACACAAGGGTGATACTGAATGACTCTAAGGCATCCTTTAAAATTTTTTGGGCAGAATCGCTGCTGCAGCCGCGAAAATTCTGTGAGAAGGGTAAGTCCCAGCAGAGCTAATCTCACTGATCTGGCCCCCAGCTCATCAGGGCCTGTGAGAGAACGAGAAGGAGCACGCGACCTTCCGAGGGACCACATTCCGGTTGATCGCCTCTGATGCGTCGCCACCACGCGATGGGGCGGCGCGTGGTTGTAATCCTCCTGGTGGTTGTAGGGCGTGACCCTTGATGCCACGACCACCAACACCTTTCTCTATCATTAATAAATGTTTTCCTCATCACCATCACCCCGCGAGGAACACCTCCGATCGTGTGACGAACATATAACATACCATGCAATAATTTCTTATAAGCTCCGTCGTCAAACATATCAAGCAGCAGACAAACAGCTCAGTATGTAAGAGGAATTGATGTGAAGAAAGTTGGAAACCGGGTTGTTTCCAAACCCTCAACTGTACAGTAAATGGCATTCAGAAGTCTTGATCGTAGTTGTACGCACTGCAAGAGCTTTGCAAGCCTAGTCCACATGGTGTGGACTTGCCTTTTCTATAACGATCCGAATAGAAATGTACAAACCTGAGAGACATTGCTCAACCATGAAGCAGAACAACAACGCAAACTCATCAGTCTCGGCCTGACCGCCGCCGAGTCCCCAAATATTCGGGCCGACGTTACGTGCTAAAAATTCATTTTCGGGAAAGAAAATGGTGCTGTATCTGTCTGTTATAACGT
Organism: Amblyomma americanum; assembly: GCF_052857255.1. Classification (NCBI taxonomy): domain Eukaryota; kingdom Metazoa; phylum Arthropoda; class Arachnida; order Ixodida; family Ixodidae; genus Amblyomma; species Amblyomma americanum. The sequence continues at coordinate 108,055,420 of NC_135501.1, forward strand.
TGGACACCTGAACCGCGCCATGAAGGAAGGGATAAAGGAGGCTAGAACGCGTGGGTCGTCCGGCGACACGTCCAAGGTCCCGATGACGGCCTTGAGGGACGCCATGGCGCTCGCTCAGCAGACGCAGAACTCCATGGCGGCTCCCTCCCCGCCATTTCTGGCCACCCCTGCGCTTCCTGCCGCCATTGCTACACCTGGGGAACCGGCTGTGATGCCCTCTCCCCCTGATGCAGTGGGCTCACCGCGAACACCTGCAGCCGACGAGAGCTTGTGCACCCTGATAAACGAGTCTGTTCTCAGGAAACGGCGACGCTCCACTGGGTTCGAGGAGGAGAGGGATTCGGAAACCAAAAGGGACATCGCGGTGGCCAGGCGGGAAGCTCGAGGCCCCCACTGTCACTGTTCCCTCTCCCTCCAAACTCGAAAGAGCAGGGCCTGCCCAGCACGAGCCCCATGGAGCCCACCTCCGGCCTGCTGGTGATGCTGCTGCTGTTGCTGCTGGGGCGACAGCGTCCGGAAGAAAACCGGGCGCGACCTCACCAAATCGCACCTCACCGGACCAGGCTGCGGCTGGGGCTCCGTCTGCTGGCAGCGAGTGCGCCCAACTCCGCGGTGTGCCGCAGCGATGCGCCGTCGGCAGCGGCGACGCTGATGCTGGGGCCAGCCAGGTCTCGTGGCGCACCATCACTACCAAGGCGCAGCGGCGTCGGATAGCGGCCCTTGAGTGAGCCGCGGCAGCCGTGGAGGTCCCGTCCAGCCTGGTAGGGACGATGCTGTTTCGGCCGGCGAACCGGGGCACCTCCTTCACCAGGGAACAGGGCTGGGAGTTGGCCGAGGAGATCGGATCCCTCCCGGGAGTCCTCGCCGTCCGATTAAACATGCGGCGGAGTGTGGTGGCAGTGGATGCAGGGAGCAGCGATGCTCTCCAGGCCCTGCTAGCCACAGCCGTCATCAGCGGCGTGCCGGTCTGCGCCAAGGAGCCTCCTCCTCGGAACCGAAGCTCCGGCCTGGTCCTTGGTGTGGACGGGCGCCGGACTTTCGAGAAACTGCTAGCGGCGGCGGAGTCAACGGTGCCGATTGTGTCGGCGTATCTGTCGGGCAGCACACTCGCTCGTAGTTTTGCGGCGCCGACACTACCGGCATTCATCACCATATTCAAGCGCAGGCTTGCGATCGGCCCCTGTCGTCCCCGGCCGCTCCAGTGTGCCAAATGCGTCAGCCTGGGGCATGCCACTAAGGTGTGTCGTGCAGCTGCCCAATGCACGCGCTGCGGCGGGCCGCACGAGCCTGGTACCTGCGCGAGCAATCCCCGCTGCATTAACTGCGTGGGCAGACACGCAGCCATTGACCCAGCGTGCCCGCACTGGCAGGGAGAGCGTCACGTGGTCACTTTATTGGCCACATCCATGGATGTCCAGGCGTGTTGTCCGAGCCGTCGTCCAGGCTGAGACAGCGGCCCCAGCCCTGCAACATCAGGAGACGCCGCGCACGCTCTCTAATGCGCAGGCCGTCAGGGGAACACCCCAGCAGCAGCAGCCACCGAATCAACGGCAGCGGCGATCCCGTTGCCCGGTGTCACGTACAGCGCGGCCAGAGCCTGCGGCCGCTTCTCATGGCCAGCCCCCTGACGCACGGGACGCGGAGATTGCGCGCCTAAAGCTGACGTTGCGCGCCCTCAGCGCACTTTTCCCGGAGGGCACCGATGGACGCCGGGCTTGCTTAGAAGCAGCGGGTGCTCCCGCACACATAAGCCAGCATGATGGCTAGCTGCCGGACTCCCTCCCGCATACCATACATCCTGCAGTGGAACGAGCGCTCACTTGCGGCGCGGTACGCCGAAATGCTAGTTCGCATCGCATTACCCGCCGCGGTGTCTCAGTGGTTAGGGCGCTCGACTACTATCCGAAGTTCCCGGGTACGAACCCGACCGCGGCGGCTGCGTTTTCATGGAGGAAAAACGTTAAGGCGCCCGTGTGCTGTGCGATGTCAGCATCGCATTACCCGCCGCGGTGTCTCAGTGGTTAGGGCGCTCGACTACTGATCCGGAGTTCCCGGGTTCGAACCCGACCGCGGCGGCTGCGTTTTCATGGAGGAAAAACGCTAAGGCGCCCGTGTGCTGTGGGATGTCAGTGCACGTTAAAGATCCCCAGGTGGTCGAAATTATTCCGGAGCCCTCGACTACGGCACCTCATTCTTCCTTTCTTCTTTCACTCCCTCCCTTATCCCTTCCCTTACGGCGCGATTCATGTGTCCAACGATATAAGAGACAGATACTGTGCTATTTCCTTTCCCCCAAAACCAATTATTATTATTATTATCGCACAGGATTTGCCGGAAGTTATCGCGCTGCAGGAGACGTAAGTACGTTCACATGACGGGGAGCCCCAGATGCGGCTACCTGGCTACATTGGCTACCACTCAGCCACCCCGTGCGAGGAACCCACCTGTGCCGCAGTGCCCTGTTGTGACTCATCTCATCGCCCCGAAAAATCAAGGTGCGCGATATACGTGCGGCTGGACGTTCAGCACACCCTCGTCGGGTCGGCGGCAGCGACATCTGACGCCCAGGAGTGCGTGGTGGTGACATTGCGCGTCGGTGGTGTTGACACGTCGGTGGCCAGTGTTTTCGTGCGTCCAGCTGTCGCGTGGAATGCGCTGTGTTTTCGTCCTGTGTCTTCGTGCTGTGCCCCGCGCCAAATCATCTGTGGTGATTTTAACACCCACCTGCACGACGCAGCAACGCAGCTGGTACTCACCCCCTTGAACACCGGCGAGCCCACCTTTCGACGACGCGGAACAAATGGCTCCTGCATCGTACGTTGCCTTCGCATCCAGAGGCATTGAGGCGACATGGCGCCGATCACTAACTCTCCGGGACTCGGATCATTACCCCATCCTAATCGAACGCACTGCGTTGGAGGCGTGCTCCAAACATGCCTACTCTATTACCAACTGGAGTGCGCTCAGGCGGGCGGTCGACGAGGCGGCGGCCACTGGCGCAGATTTCTTTTCAAGTCTAGTCCGAAGGGCTCCCGCAGCCACCCCGCGAGCAGATGTAAGGTCAGGGCAGCCCACACGTGATATGAAGCTGCTCAATCTGCGCGAGAAGAGAGATCGCGCAGAGCAACGGGCGCAACGGACTGACAGAGCCGCCGACTGGACTGTACACAATAGCTTGGACGCGGCAGCGCGCCGCCACGCCAACAAGCTATACCGCCGGCACTGGGCTTCACTATGCCAAAGGATGGAGGAAGATTGCAGCTCGCGGAGGCTGTTTGACACCCTGCGGCGCATGACCGAAAAACAGGCAAACCGTCAACCGCTGGCCGCCCTCGCAATTCCCAGCAGGCTCAGCTTTGAAGAGTTGGCAGAGCGGTTTGCCGATATATTCGCGCCGCCCAGCCCCGCAAACGCAGCTATCTCCTCCTGAGAGCCCCAGAAGCGACGCCAGTCCCTCGCCCGTCGCCCTCGGAAGTTCCGTGTGATGCGCCGTTTACTGCGGCGGAACTGAACAATGCGCTGCAGCGCTGCCGCCACAGCCTGGCGCCCGGACCAGACGGGGTGACATGCCAGATGCTGCGAAACCTGGATGCGCAGCAACGACAGATCCTCCTGCAGCAGCTCAACCTGGTGTGGGAACGCGGGGAGCTACCGGAGGATTGGCGAACCGCTGTCGTTTGTCCCATCCGAAAGGCAGGGCGCCCACCTACGGAGCTGAGCGGATACCGGCCAGTGGCATTAACATCGGCAGCAGGTAACCTCATGGAGCATCTTGTATTGCAGCATCTGAACGAGCGGGCTGCGGAGGATGATTTGTTTGATGAGCGGGAGACAGGTTTTCGTGGGATGCGGTGCACGGCTGATTCTATATCGAACGTTGTTACAGCGCTAATGCATGCCAGGGCGGCAGCCCAAGTTGCGCTCCTGCTACTACTGGATGTCTCGGGTGCTTTTGACAACGTTCACCGCGCACAAATTCTTGCGGTACTTGAGGGGGCCGGTGTGAGCGGGCGCCTTTCGCGATACGTTCATGGCTTCCTGAGCGGGCGCACCATGCGGGTACGAGTAGGGGTTAGGCTCTCGAAGCCTCGCCCGGTGGACATGGGCGTGCCGCAGTTTTCTGTCTTATCACCATTTCTGTTTAATGTGGCCATGTCGGTGGTGCCGGCCACCCTCCCCACGAGCGGCTGACACTATGTACATATATGGAGACGACATAGCTATGTGGTGCCTGGGACCACCGGGAGAGGCGTTCCGCGTGGGGGGGGGGGTGCCTTCAGGGAGCCCTGGCCGCAATCGATGCCAGTTTGCGCGGCCTTGGTCTGTCGCTGAACGCAGACAAATCGGTGGCCATGGCCTGCGTTCCGCGCTCGCACGCGCACCTTCCGCCACTGTCACTGGACGGGACTCCGCCGATTCCTTGGCGTAAATCGGTGCGGTACCTTGGTCTAGACATCGACTGGCGCCTTTCCTTCCGCGCGGCGGCGATCAAGGCCTGTCCGCAGATGAAGAGGATCACCGCCGCCGTGCACAAGCTCACCGCTCCAGGCCAGGGCATCTCTCAGCAAGCCGCACTGCGGCTATACAATGCCGCAGCTTTGGGGGCGGTGCTCTATGCGCTACCGCTCGTCATGATGCGCAAGCCGTGTTGGAAGAAACTCGAGCTCGAGCACCGAAAGTTCCTTCGCGTGTGCCTAGGCCTGTCCAAAAACTCGCAGTGCGCCGCAACGTTGGCCGAGGCAGGAGCGTGGCCACTTGAGCTCCAAGCAGCGCGCAGGGCACTGAATCACATCGACCGGCTTCACCGGGAACCGGACAGCGGCTCGCTGCTGCAGCGTATGCGCTCGCATCCGCGCTCACGAATGGGCGCGGTGCTGCTGAAGTATGAGCAATTGACACATGGCCCACCAACCTACGTGTCCTGCGCGCCCTGGCCTGCTGCCTCGGTGGTGCAGCGAGATATCGTCGGCATTGCGGGAAAGCAGAGAACACCCCTCTGTGCAATGCAGCAGCTGGCCATAGCCGTCATACACGAAGAGCTCCAGGACCATCTCCTCGTGTACACCGACGGCTCAGTGGCCCGGGACAGCAGCTTCCTTGCTGCGGCGGCTACCATCCCTTCCCTGCTACTGCGCAGCCAGCACAACGCAAGATTCCTGGGCTCCTCCACCACGGCGGAGTGGATAGGGATCCGGCTTGGGCTGGACCTGCTGCTCACTCTCGGCCCTCCGCCGCCCAGGAGTACTCTGCTGTGCGACTCCAGCGCCGCCCTGAGCCGCCTGCAATCTAACGGCCGCGGTACTCCACTAGTGCGGGAAATTTGCTCGCGCATCGACCGCCGCGCGCAGAGAGGTTGTGCCGTGCGTGCACAGTGGGTGCCCGGTCACTGCGGCATCGCCGGCAACGAAGAAGCTGATGGCCTCGCGACCGCTGCACATCAACTACCTGCCAGCGATCTGCACCTTGCGCTGGAAGACGTGCGTGCGGCCATCCACGTCCATCTCTGAAAGCAGCACCTCGACCCACGGATCACAGGAGGTGAGCGCATCGACAGTATCACCGGCTGCCGTGGACTTACACGCTCACAGCGTGCAATGATCCTCCGCGCGCGCATTGGCTGCGTGTGGCCCAGGGGAATGAATGGTGCACCACGGAATCGCGACGGGTGATGTGTGTGACGGATGCGGTGCCGTGGAAACACTAGAACACCTGCTCCTTCACTGTGCCGCGTTCACTGATGCTCGTCACGATATACTCGCGGCTTATAGGGCGCAGGAGATACTACCAGACTCTATCAAAACGCTATTGTGGCCGAAGGACAGTGCGCGCACTCGTGAGCGAACATTGGTGAGCCTCTGTGCATTCCTCGTACACATGGGCTTGACGTCCCGTCTGTTCTTCGTCAGGTAGTTATACGCAATGGCCGAACGCTCCGCGAGTTCTACCTTGAATGATTAATTACTGGACGCCCCACTCCAATCGTAGCCAACAGAGTGCTGTACGCGTGCGTGATTTGATTCCTCTAAAATGAACTAATCACGCGCCGAACCTGAGCACATTTCTTATTGTGTAAATAGTTTGTACATATTACTTCTCCCGCTATCTTCTCTTCCTGTCCCCTTACCTCTTTTATTTCATTTCTTCATTCTGCCGGTAATCCTTTATTTCCGCTGCCTCAGCTCAGGTGCTTCAGCATCGATGGCAGATGCCGGGGCCAGCAAAGAACTTTTCCTTCCATTTTACGATTATTTTAATAAATAACCACTACCACCACCTAAAGCAGGCAGTGAACGAAGAAAGCAAGAAAGAGGTGCCGCAGTGGTGAACTCCGGAATAATTTCGACAACCTGGGGATCTTTAACGTGCTCGGACATCGCGCAGCACACGGGCGCCTTACCTCCATAAAAACGCAGGCGCCGTCGTCGAACCTGGGAACTCCGGATTAGTAGCAGAGCGCCCTAGCCACTGATCCACAGCGGCGGTTCGACGGGTACGGGAATGAATGAGGCTTTAGGCTATAGCCATCTCCCCCGTTATTTTTGATGGGTGCAAATTAGTTATTTCTTTCTCTCTCTCCGGAGCCACCCACTGCAGCACATATTCCTTCCTGTGATGATGCACTCTCACTGCACTCTTCCCTTAATATTAATAATAAAGAAAGAGACGGAGGTGAGAGTGAACGATGAAAGGAAGGGTTGCTTGTTCGTGTGCCCACGATGATGTGAGACGTTTACTGCACGATTTCCTTTCCTCAAAAACCAACTTTCCGCGTGTCTGTTATGAGGATTCTATTCAGAAAGAGAACATTGAAGGCATAATTTTGTTTGGCCTCCGTGCAAAAAACGTTCTTCTCATTTAACTATTCTGTGTCATCACTGTAACGAAAAAATTTTTATTCTTCATAATGCCAATCAGCGAAAAGTTTGAGCAAATTTTCTTTAAACATAGGAGCTTCACCTTCGCAAGTTTGAGCGCTTATCGCAAGATCATTATCCTGGATTGAGATGGATGACCGGCTGCTACAACAATAAGCTGGCGTTTTTTTGTCTCTATTGACTGATTTTATGCGTTTTGGAATTTCGAGCTTGGACTTGTTATTTACGCTCATGCACATTAATGCCCTGCACTGTTTATGTAATTATAAGTACGAAATTTGTTAGTAATGGGAGTCACAATGCAGGAAAGGTCGGTGGCGCTCTCTCAAGGAAAGAGCTACTTTACCCAGGGCACGACGGCGTCACCTCGCAGATGCATAGAAATCTTAGTGATGCTGCCAAACCCAGCTCCTAGATAGAAACAGCAAATAGTTAACAGGAGACAGGCCATAAACCGGAGCAGCTCATGCCAACACTGCCTAACCGCATATCAAAGCCTGGAAAAGATCCATCATTTCCAACCTGAGACATATTGCTCTCACTTGCACCATTTCCAAATTTTTTGAGCTTGTAATCAATTCATTTTTACCTGGAGAACACTACTTGGTACAACTCTCCACAAATCGGCTTTCGCTCCAGCTTTAGTACACAAGATTGTTTATCGGGGCTTCAACGAGTCAATAATCGAACTTCCCGACACCTCGTGCCTGATTACGTCCTCGCGGTTGACATGAAGAAAGCTTTTGACAACGTAGGACAAAACGTCATCCTTGCGGAGATTGCCCAGGCCTACCCCGTAAACGGGCACTGACCTGGATACAGAACGCTCTCCAGAGCAGACCCGTGCGTCTTAACGGTGGTACCCAAGAATGCAACCCTCACACATACTACCTCGACAGTGGAGTTCCCCAGGGCTCAATCCTCAACACTTTAGTGAATAACTTTACGACTGCGAAGGCAAAAAGATGCCTAAAACAACACAGTGCATAATAATAATTGGTTTTTTTGGGTGAAAGGAAATGGCGCAGTATCTGTCTCATATATCGTTGGACACCTGAACCGCGCCGTAAGGGAAGGGATAAGGGAGGGAGTGAAAGAAGAAAGGAAGAAAGAGGTGCCGTAGTGAAGGGCTCCGGAATAATTTCGACCACCTGGGGATCTTTAACGTGCACTGACATCGCACAGCACACGGGCGCCTTAGCGTTTTTCCTCCATAAAAACGCAGCCGCCGCGGTCGGGTTCGAACCCGGGAACTCCGGATCAGTAGTCGAGCGCCCTAGCCACTGAGCCACCGCGGCGGGTACACAGTGCAGCAAGATTCGCGATCTACGCGGACGACGTAACAGTGTGGGTTGAGGCCAATGATTTTGAAACTGCAGATCACATGCACGCCAAGCTGCAGGCAGCAGTGCATAGCCTGGAGACCTCACTAACAGAGATGAGCCTTGAACTGAAACCTGACAAGACTGAATTTCTCAGTATTGAAGACAAGGCTCGTGGTAACCCGTCCCAAAAGTTGCAACTTCTCATGGCAATCTAGGTGCTCACATCTCATAACGGATCACTCAAGCATCTCGGTGTGCCGGTCATCAGCTATAACAGTCCTCGTACTTCGATCAAACGCCTCAAGAGCACCTCGAAAAGTACCCTACATTTCATTGGTCGTATGTCTAAATTAGGTTTGTCAGACGCTGGCTCGCGCCGTTGCAGTTGGCAAGATTCTCTACGGCGCCCTCTCGTACGAACTGGCCGCGAAAATCCACGAAGACCTAGCTCTTCTGCACAGGGCCACATTACGCACTATAACAGGCCTACCACGACATACGCGCATCACGGCTCTATAGTAAGCGGTGGCCCTTCCTCCTATACGCGAAATCATTGAGGATGCTGTAGCTCGGCAAGAAACGCTGTACTTGCACGGAAGAGGGACGCACTTGGAAACGCTGGGACCGCAAAACCTCTGCCCCGGCTGATTAAGAAGGCCGGCCGGCTCCGCCCTGTCTTCGTCCACACCTCGGCCGCTGCAGACGTACGGCTCCACCCTGAGCAAAACGGCCGTACGGCTCCACCTAGCTCGACACACGGCCGCTGATAGAGAACGAGGTGAGGAGGACATATACGTAGATGCATGCCTGAAAGACGGCGCCATATGGATTGCATCGCGAAGCCGTGAGAATCTCAATTTCAAAGGCTGCCGTACTATTCGTGCATCCTATGGGTGCATAAAAGAAGGGAAGTGCTCGCTATATACGGCACTGTACTGCAGGTGGAAACCGTTCTGGTCGGCAATCAATTTCTACACACTGACACGTCGCTCAAATTTCGAATACTCTCTGATTGATATGAAGTTGCACGCGAACTCCACCAACCATTCTCGACCCACTAACTGCACAGCAGATTTCTTTTATAATAAGAATCCTCTCAACACGCTAAGTGCGAATGCGCCTCGCCTGGATCTCGGCACACAAGGCGATGACGACGGGAACCAGTCCGCTCACAGCGCGGCTCGGGAGAGTGCCTCTTTGTTTCTTCCGCTGGAATACCCCGCCCTTACCGACGACCCTGCTGATATGTCCAACAACTTGGCTGCCCTAACGTGCAGACTAGAGCGTGCCAAGCAGAGGAGTCGTGCACGACTTACGGCCATTGCACCACCGGGTTACCTTGATACCTCAGCTGCTCTTACATGGCATGAACAGATCTTCATTAATAAGATCATCGCCGATGTGCTTTGACGCCAAACATCATCAGAAAATGGCTCACTGGTCCTCGAAGGCATCAAGGGGCTAATATTGACGTTGTTAAACTGCCCGTAGTGTGGCAGCACCTGTCGTGCTGTTCTTTACCATCTAGTTTGGCATAGTTCAGAGTTCCGCAGGGGACGCGACGACCTCGTCGCCAAGCATGGTTTTCCCACCAATGGAGAGAAATTTCGTTCATTGACCAGAGCCGGAGCGAACGGCATATTGAAAGATATCGGCAAATATGTTAAGTGGCCTCTATAAAGCAGTGTAAAGCGTGGCTAGACGACCAATGCCATCCCTTAATATAAGAATAGACCCATACTTCTCCCATCCTTAATAACCCAATTCCTTAACAAACGGCATTGAGCCTTCCTTTCTCAATAAACAGTTCATTCGTTCATTAATGAGACACACTCAAATGATACGTCTCGAATTCCGTGTGAGCAAAACTTTCTCCGCACGGTTACTTCATAGAGTAACTTACTGGAATAGAGAGGACACTCCCATATATGCCCCTGTGGCCGACTTAGAGCACAGTGCACCTAGCGGAACCGGCAGAAACATCGTCCTCAGAGATGGCCGTGTATGCGTTTGAATCTCAGAGACTGCACTTCCGGTTTCGTTTTCGTTTTCGCGTGCATTGCGACAGTTTGTGCTAGCGCTCGTGCTTTTGCACTCCTAATTTATTCCTGGCGGCGACCATACCTCGGAGCTACTACTCTACCGCTTCGAATCATGTAAAAGAATGTCATGCAGAAGAACAAGGACAAAATGACACCAGATGTTGATCGCTTAGGTAGGCTTTAACTGTGTAGTTCAAAGTGGCGAAATTGTACAAAAGCAGTAAAAAAAAAGAAACTGTCACACATTTCTAACCGTCAAGAGCAGCACAAACAAGCGAGGGTAAAAAACCGAAACCGATACTAGAGAAACTTTGTTGACATGGAGGTTCTGAAGGAAGACGACATACCCAACCCAGATTTTATATTTCCTGAAAACAGACAAATGTATGTGTATACAAGGTGTCCCATCAACATGTGCCAAGGCTTTAAATATTATTGTTCTTCCCAGTAGAAATTATTAAAAGGTATGATTTATCTGGAATATCTCCGGCCATCTTCGTTCCGTGTGATTGATTAGTTTGTCTACATTAATTATTTAACTTTAATAATATGACTTGAAATGCTTGGATGTGAATATAAAGGTTTTAGAGCACCGCGAAAATTATCCGTTCCAGGTGGTTTCGACTAAGAAGTATTAGCGCACCGCATTTTGTTTTTTAATCTTCGCGGGCTTTCGTTTTTTTAAATAAAATGAGTTGCGCTAAGGTTACATATCGCAATCACTTCATTTTCTGAAGACAAATCTGCAAAATTTTGAATCTGTTAGGCTGTGTGTGATTCTATATAGCTGTGGGAATTTATTGGTCGATGTGGTGCAATTGTTTAATTAATGAAACGTGTAAATTACACTGTTCCGTCAGAATAGCCATGGACGTCGGCATAGAACTTCCGCATGATTGTGTTGTTCTATAAAGATATATGTGCAAAAGTTCATTGTGTTAGTGCGTGATGAGACGAAGATGTGAAAAACAGTTGGTTTATGAATTTTAATTACACTTTGACAACACAATAGCCATGGATGTCGACATACCACCTGGACGTTAAAAGTGAAATAAAGAAGTCTAATCGAAACAAGAAAAATAAAAGCAATGAAGAGTATTGAATAAAAATTAAAAATAGAACAAAATGAAGGAAAACAATTAAAATAAAATTATTCGAGTACTCTTAGGATTCGTATTTTAGAGCGTGACGTGACAGCGTGTTGCAGAGCTGCGAACGGGCGACGCTTTGCCCGGTGGACATTTAGGCCTGTCTCAAATATCTCGGTGGACACCTGAACCGCGTCGTAAGGGAAGGAATATTTCTGACCTGCGGTGCCGACAATGCTACGACGCCGACGGCTTTCAGACCGACCTAGCTGTATACGCTTTCGCGTAAAATAAATAATCAAAAAGAATAAATAGATACATAGACAAGTGGCGGCGTGGAAAAATAAATGCGGCTCTAATCCACGCGGTGAAGGTCGCTAGACAAGGAAGATTTAAATTGACACCTAATTGTCCGTTGCGATGTAAGCTGAAAATTCACACACGTGGATCTACAAAGAGCGAAACCAGGTACAAGTGAAATGTACTTGAGGAGCATCCTGTACGATTGATTTTAAAGGAGATATGTGGTTTGCATTCTTTTTCAGCCTAAAGTTTACCGGGATGCACCGGACCGTATTCCCCTTTTGCACACGCGCCTTATGATCTATCACCTACGTGGTTTTAACGCGACAGCATTAAGGGCCCCGTGCCGCAGGAATCAGGCGTCGTTGGCCGTGTGCGAAAGATTCCAGAAGCATTAAATAATAAATCCGAGTAGGAAATTGGTCGAGTCGGGGAACCGAACGAGAGCCTCCGAATTGCGACACAGCACGCTAACCACTCCGTCATGCAAGCTCAATTGTTGGAATGAACAAAGGCGCTTTTCGTGAAATCGGTGTTGTCTTATAAGGGTGCTTTTCCTTCACTTCGGCCGCGGTTTGGGTGTCGACCGAGATATGCGAGACATGCGGCATTTCCTTGCTTTAAAACAAATTTTATTTTCATTTGATTTTCATTTTACTTGCCTTTTCTTACCCTTTCCTCTCTTTCTGTCCCCTCACCTCTTTCATCTCATTTCTACACTCTGCCTACTATCCTTCATTTCCGCTGCCCCAGCTCAGGTTCTTCAGTATCGATGGCATATCCGGGGTTAACAAAAATCTGTTCGTTTCTTTTAATATTATTGTAAGAAAACCACTTACCGCCGTAACGGGAATCGAACCCGCTTCATTTGGGCTAGCATCCGAGCACCATTAACACTAACAGCGGCGCCATCGTGCAATATGTTTAAAGAGCCTCAGCTCTTACTCATCCCATTTCTTGATTTCATTGGGTCTGTTACACCTCCCTTCGGCGATTACTTGGTGTCTGCTACTTCCTCCCTTCGGCGTGAAATTTTGTCTGAGAAATCCAACACGGCGGCCCCCATAGCAAATTGATGTACAAACGTAAATGTTGATTGACTGGTGACGCCATTAGTGTATAGATTTGGTGATTAATTGGTAATGTCACGGATATATCCATTTGGTGATTGATTTGAGGCATCACTTTTAACTTCAAGAGGTCTGCCAATATTGAGAAATAAATAATGACCTCATAATTATCCCAAGATGCCGGCTAACTTATGCCGCCACATCTCTATGACGTCATAATTGAAGATGGTGGCTAAATTAGGTAGCCAATGATGTGAAAACCACGTGATTATGACGTCATATGAATTCTAGTGAACTAAACAGCTAACCCTCGTTACTTCAACGACTTCCAGAAGGTGGCGGCAAGATTGTCTTGAAATGGAAATCTTCACTACCCTAGGCAAAGCAGTCGTCGCGTAGTCCCGAGAATGACCTTGAACGGCTTTTAGCCGAACTGCGTTTTTTTCTAATCAGAGACAAGTGATGTGACGATAACTCTTATGACGTTGAGAATTGTTGCTTAGCCACGTGGGCTATCCACGTGTCTATGTGGCGAAGCGGCCCCTTGATCTTGGCTTTAACACCTATACCTCGTTTAAAACACGAAGTGCAACGCTGTGAAGACTACGGAAGTAGTCCGCAAAAAAGAGGTGTATCACTCCGCGCTGTTCTGCGGTCGCGTGCTCTAACGCGCCACTCCGGAAAGTCGAAAGGCAACTAGGGCTGCGTGGGTTCTCATCCGGCATAGTGAAAGTTTTTTCGTATTCTTTTTCATTTTAATGTATGAAACGGGCTATAAACTGCGGATTAAAGGAATGGCGCGAGAGCACACAGGGTAGTGGGTTAGGCTTTCCATTCTGACCAGTTTGATGCTTTTGAACACCATTTTCAAATTTTTTCAACTAATAAATGAACTGATTGGTAAATTACACATTTCAAATTTTGTAATTTGCGTAATCAAACATTCGCGCTTCATTACGAAGATTCTGACTTTTCTCATTTTCATTTCTTTATTAACCAATTACTGAATTAAGTGGCCTTGGTAGGACATTCAATGACACCATTAGCAACCATTTTCTTCTTTTTCAGATGCTCCTCGGACTAGCAGGGACCACTAAAAATTGTGACTGGTCCACGATACTTCACTAGCACAAAATGGGAATGCTGGCGATCTTATATCATCATGAGCGGCACCTTATCATGCTTTCTACCCGGCTGTCTGAAAATAAGTATGCGTCCATGAAACGAGAGCCTGCGACGATTACATCGCTTAACTTGCACCGCCCCACCTTCCTCTTTTTCCTTACGGCGGGATTTAGTTGTCCACTTAGATGTGTGCGACAGCTAGTGTGTCCTTTCCCTTCCTAATAATATTAATTCGTTTTTTGGACAAAGGAAATGGCACGGTATTTGTCTCATATATCGATGGACACCTGAACCTCGCCGAAAGGGAAGGAATAAATGAGAAAGTGTAAGAAGAAAGGAAACAGAGGTGCCGTAGTGGAAGGCTCCGGTATAGCTTTGACCACCTGGCGATCTTGAACGTGCTCTGACATCGCACAGCACACGGACGCCTATCCCTTCCTCAAAACTAGTTTCCCGATTACTTCGTCGGCTGCGTTTTTATGGAGGAAAAACGCTAAGGCGCCCGTGTGCTGTGCGATGTTAGTGCACGTTAAAGATCCCCAGGTGGTCGAAATTATTCCGGAGCCCTCCACTACGGCACCTCATTCTTCCTTTCTTATTTCACTTCCTCCATTATTCCTTCCCTTACGGCGCGGTTCAGGTGTCCAACGATATATGAGACAGATACTGCGCCATTTCCTTTCCCCAAAAACCAATTATTAATTATTATCATTATTACTTCGGTTCGAACCCGACTGCAGCGGCTTCGTTTTTATGGAGGAAAAACGCTAAGGCGCCCGTGGGTTGTGCGATGTCAGTGCACGTTAAAGATCCCCAGGTGGTCGAAATTATTCCGGAGCTCTCCACTACGGTTCTCCTTCCTTTCTTGTTTTACTTGCTCTCTTATCCCTTCCCTTACGGCGAGGTTCAGGTGTCCAAGGATATATGAGACAGATACTGCGCCATTTCCTTTCCCCAAAAATTAATTATAATATATGTACTTCGGCTTCAAACCTCACCGCAGCGGAAGCTTTCCCACGGAGGCAAAACGAAAATGCACCCACATTCTCCATGATTTGAGTGCACAGTAAAGATCCCCAGGTGGTCGAAATTAATCCGGAGCCATTCACTATAACACCTCTTTCTTCCTATCTTCTCTCAGTATCGTCTTTATCCCTTTCCTTAAGGCGCAGGTGAGGCGTCCGTCGAGGTGTGAAAGATTCAGATTCAGATTCAGATTTATTTCAACAACACTTGGTTGCCAAGGAGGCGAACAAAAAGGCAATCAAACGTTGCCTGACGAAGCGTCCGCCCCCTTTACACTCTACAACTGAGCAGTGGGCAGGTTTAACCAAAGAAAAACAGATCATAACACCAAAGAGACATTGCATATAACATTATACACGAAAACATAAAAAAACAGCACATATTAATTTAAGGTACACAATTAAGAAATGCTGTAAAAAGTATATTCGCGAGTCAACATTGTTACACAAAATTGCACATAAAATACAAATATCGGTGTGACTGAATATAACAAAAGGAAAGAAGAGCTTAACTATGCCGGCCAAAGTAAGGTTTTCTTTTCTAATAAAAACATGGATTTTTCTTTTTTTTTTAATATAGGGCAGATATGTGCAGAAAAAGTAAGCCATTGCTATGTCACAAAAAGAAATGGGTTAACTTTTTGCTAAATGCTTTCGTGGAACGACTGTTGTGAATGGTTTATATAATACCCGGGTACTTATTTAGAAGATCAGCGATTAGATATCTTAGCGTTTGTGTACCGTAGTTCGTACGCACTAGTTCTTTTCTACAGGTCATATGCCGAAGGTTATGGTCGTGGTCTCTAAAGAAGAAAGTTTGCGAGAACCCAGCCGGGTCCATTTTTATTTGATCATATATTTTCAAAGCTACTCTTTTGTTCATGATATTCGTGATAGGTAATATCTGATGTTTTTCGAAAAGTGGGGCTGAGGGGGCTCTATATGGAGAGTTTTCTATTAATCGTATGACTCGTTTTTGTAGTATAAGCAGGTTTTCCATGTTTGCTTTTGTCGTAGTTCCCCATACAAGAATACAATATTGCAAACGAGAAAAAACTAGACTATAATACAACTGCTTTTTTAACCACATTGGTAGTAAGTTCTTTACTTTGAAGATAATTCCAATTGATCTGGAAATAACTGTTCGTATTTTTTCTATGTGCAGAGACCAGCTCAAATTTTCTTGAAAAATAACCCCCAGAAATTTGTGAGAGTTTACTCGTTCTAGGTGTTCCCCACGAAATTGTATAATAGGTTCTCTATTGATGGCTTTATTTCTGGGACGGAAAATAATGTACTTTGTTTTATTAGTGTCCAAGGATAATTGATTAATGTTAAGCCATTGTGATAGGTTGTTTAGCCAGCTGTTTGTTTGCCTTTCAAGCATTTCCAAGTCTGTTCCAGAAAAAAATACATTAGTATCGTCTGCATACAGGATTATATCTGGCGTGAGTGGAATATCGATAATGTCATTAATATAAAACAAAAACAGTAAGGGCCCTAAGATGGAGCCTTGTGGGACCCCGTATTTTATTGTTCCTAGACTTGATTTTGCCTGGTTTATCTGCACGTATTGTTGTCGACTATCTAAGTAGCTTTTTATTAAGTCAAATGCAATTCCTCTGATTCCATAGTTGTATAACTTTTGCAACAATATATTGTGTTTGATGGAATCAAACGCTTTCTTGAAGTCAAGGAAGAGTCCTATTGTATGATATTTTTGCTCAAAGTTTCTTATTATTTTATCTTTAGTATTAAGTAACGCTTTTTCAGTGGACTTGTCTTTCTGAAAGCCATATTGTTGTTCTACAATTATACCTTCTTGTTTGCAAAAATTTAATAAGCGAATGTAAATAATCTGCTCCATAATTTTTGAAAAGACTGGTAAAACCGATATTGGTCGGTAATTATGTAAGTCGTTTTCGTTTCCCCCTTTAAAAATTACTGACACTTTCGCAATCTTTAGCTCATGAGGGAACACCCCAGTAGAAAGGATTAAATTACATATGTGAGAAAGCGGACTGCTGATATGCTGTGCTACTGATTTTATGGGTTGGACCCTGAGATCATCTATTCGAGAAGATTTATTATTACTTAGCTGTCGTATAATGGCACAAATTTCTTCTGAAGTTGTAGGAACCAGGAAAATCGAGTCCCTGAATATTGATTTCATGTATGTTTTATGCTGATTATTGTTGTCTATGTTGGGATTGGGAGCCCCAGCAGCTAAGAAGTGATCATTAAGTTTGTTTGCCAGCGGGGTCCCTGTGTAGGACACACCTTCAATTGTCAATTCGGTAAGGTCCCTTCTCTCACCCTTAGACATCAAATTATTTACGGTGGTCCAAACTTTTTTGGGATTGTTATAAATCTCAGTGAATTTGTTTTCGTAATACATGGCTCGCGAACGTTTGATATCAGAATTAAGTTTATTTCTGAATTTTTTGAACTGAGTAAGAGTGTTTGGATCCCTGGTTTTGATAAATAGTGCGAACATCTTGTCCCGTTTCTTTATTCTTCTAACAAGGGCAGCGTTTATCCATGGTTTCCTTGCCTTTTTTATTTTTCGAAATTCATCGACAGGAAATGCAAGTTCGTATTGCTTTTTAACTTCGCTGACAAAGATATCATACGCTAGAACAGGATCGGCTGAAGAATATACTTGTTCCCAGCTTGTTTCTGCTTGTAAGTTCTGAAAAAGTGTTACCTTTTCTGCACAAAAATTCCTATATTTTATGGTTTTAGAGGTGGTATTTTGAGGTTCCCTAGTTTTAATGTGGTTCAGAAATAAAAATATTCGTAGGTGATCACTTATTTCATATGATAATACTCCAGCTTCTAGGTCATTCATATCATAATTTGTAAAACACAGGTCCAGTGAGGACGCAGATATTTCTGTTACTCTAGTCGGTACATGAATCAGGTTTTCACATCCGAAGCAAAGGAGGATATCCTCAAGCTTTTGTTTGTTAGGCTGAGGAGAGGCAAAATCAATATTTAAGTCTCCACATAAAACAACATGCTTGCCAATGTCTGCACAGTATTCTAGCACATTTTCAAAAAAATCCAAAAACACATCTACGGTTCCATTAGGAGGCCGGTACATGATAACAAAAATTGTGTTGACACATCCTATCACGATCGTTTCATAACTAGAATTTATAGCAGTATATTCTGTGATAACAATAAAGTTAAGATTGTTTTTTATGTATATCGTAACGCCTCCGCCACGTTTCTTTGTTCGAAATACTGATGTGATGAGACAGATACTGCACCATTTCCTTTTTCGAAGAACCAATTCTGGTTTTTTTGTTTTTTGGGGGAAAGGAAATGGCGGAGTATCTGTCTCATATATCGTTGGACACCTGAACCACGCCGTAAGGGAAGGGATGAAGGAGGGAGTGAAAGAAGAGAAATAGGTGCCGTAGTAGAGGGCTCCGACATAACTTCGACCTCCTTGGGATCTTTAACGTGCACTGACATCGCACAGCGCACGGGCGCCTTAGCGTTTTGCCTCCATAAAAACGCAGCCGCCGCGGTCGGGTTCGAACCCGAGAACTCCGGATCAGTAGTCGATCGCCTGACCACTGAGCCACCGCGGAGGGTAAAAAAAAATTCGTTCTCATTTTTTCTCCGGCTCAGGAGGCGCTCGTGTAGTCAGCCGCAGTGCCGGTTCGAACACTAGACAGTTTTAGCTGTGTGTACGCAACGGCTTAGCGTACGCAAGGAGATTGCGGGGACGGTAGGGCGCATGCGCAGAACGCAAGCGCAAGCCATGCGTCTTGCGTGCGTACGCTAGCAAGCGGACTTTGCGTTGCGGCGCTTGCGTGGCTTGCGTACGCTAACGTTGACAAGATGGCGGCGCGCTGCTCGCCTGCTTCGCAAAAAAAACATGTCGCCGCTGGATTCCGCGACGCAAAAGCTCCCTCAAATGGTAGCGGTTCGCTTTTATTTCACCTACTCTTGCCCACAAGCAGCAGTATAAGTGATAACTAGCCCTTCTTTTTCAGATAGTTTGGTTATTTTCAAGCTCCTAGCCCTAACTATATGCAGTGTGTTTTCCTCGTAGCAACGACACCTGGCTAAACAGTTTTCTGGCTTTTTGCCAGTTCTTACAGTTTCTTCGGTTTGCATAGTTTTTCTTCTTGGAACAAAAAAGCCTCACAAGGTACTCACACTAGTTATCAGTAATAATGGATGAAATTTTTTTCCGCCGAGCGTTGATGTGCTTTGACGTCTTGTCACAGGATGGCGCTACGTGCGCCTGAAGGACGCTACGTCTCGGCCAGCTAAAACTATACTTCGGAGCGGACTGCGTAACGCACGCAGTGCCGTCGCGCTTTCCGTACGCCAGAACTTGAGTGCGCACAGCTGAAACAGTCTACTATCGCGGCAGCAGCGTTTCAATAGAGAAGAAACGCTAAAGGCACCGGTGTGCTGTGCGATGTCAGTGCATGTTGAAGATACCCAGGTGGACGAAATTATTCCCGAGCCCTCCGCTACCGCACCTCTTTGTTCCTTCTTTCATTACCTCCATTATCCCTTCCCTAACGGCGCGGATCGGGTGTTCGCTGAGAATACGAGACAGATACTGCGCCATTTTCTTTTCCCAAACGACATATCATTTTTCGCCCGTGCCAGCACCCGCCGCGGTGGCTCAGTGGTTAGGGCGCTCGACTACTGATCCGGAGTTCCCGGGTTCGAACCCGACCGCGGCGGCTGTGTTTTTGTGGAGGAAAAACACTAAGGCGCCCGTGTGCTGTGCGATGTCAGTGCACGTTAAAGATCCCCAGGTGGTCTAAATTATTCCGGAGCCCTCCACTACGGCACCTCCTTCTTCCCTTTTTCTTTCACTCCCTCCATTGTCCCTTACCTTACGGCGCGGTTCAGGTGTCCAACGATATATGAGACAGATACTGCGCCATTTCCTTTCCCTAAAAACCAATTATTATTATTCTTCCGTGCCAGCGAACGTTAAAGATCCCCAAGTGGCCCAAATTAATCGGAGCCCTCTAACATGGCACTTCTCTCTTCCTCTCATCTTTAACTCTTACCTTCCTTCCTTTACGCCTGCGTTTGTGTGTTCACCGAGAAGTGACACAGTTACTGAGTGATTCCGTTTCCTCAAAAACGAACTTTGCACGTGTTTTATATGACACTTCTGTTAAGAAAGACAACAATATAAGGGTTTTTGTTTCGCATCAGTATAAAAAGCCGTTCTTCTCAGTTAACTTATATATCTAACCGCTTTTGCGTAATGTTGTTTTTCTTCATACTGCACTTCCTTGAAGACCCTGTGCAAATTATCTTTCAATATGGAAGCTTCAACTTCGCAAGTTTGAGCGATGCTCGCAAAAGCATACTGCTATAGACTAATCCGTTGTCGGCTCCAACTGCAGTTCGAGCACAATTTGTTTATCACAAATGGTGTTGACCCCCCTCCCCCCGCCTCAATGGCTTCGAGTGGGCTGATACTTCGTTGTTGAGTAGTGGTTTCATGCAACAGGATGTAAAACCAAAACGTCCTTCTCAGTTAACTATTATATCTAACCGCTGTTGCGAAATGTTTTTGTAGCGGGAGCTACACTAGGCTAGCAGTCAAGCATTTCCCGGCATTCGCGAGAGGCCAGTTGTGCGCATGCGCCGTTACCATGGCAACTGCCCTTAGGCGCATGAGGGCAGTTTAGGTGGCAAGTAACGAAGCGGGGTAGGAGCCTTAAATTGAGCTACGACTGCTCTATATGGCATGTTCAGGTCTGCACGTTAGGACCGCCAGGTTCCTGGACAAATCAGTTGCGTCGTCGGTAAACGGAGGGCGGGGAGAGGGGAGGATGACCGCCGAGGAAACAGCGAGATACTCTACCGTGCTGCGTTGAAGTCCACCGGTTCCTATGATCATCGCCCGTGTCTGCACTGATTCACACGAGCGGGTGTTATACATACATACGTTGCGCTCTGAGTAGGTTCTGAATGCAGAAGTAATGAACCTGGAGATAGAGCACGTCGAAAAAGATTTGTAGAGCTCATGCAGAGCTTCGTGTCTGTCAGACTGTGCAGATATTGATGATGATGTTGATGATGGCCTCTTGTTGAATGGCACGAACCCACGGTGGGGATTGGCCAGGGTACATTGTTAATACAAAAACACACATGGATAAGGAGTGCGAATGTTACTGAACACGTGAGTTTTTAGTAGTGGCGAGCAAATGTTCACTCGTGTACCGCGGCCGCCATTGTAGTTGTGTTGTGCGGGCTGCGCCATATCACAGATATGGAGTTGTCGTTTTGCAACGCATTGACGTAAATGTCCTCATCTTGCTCCCTTTCAGTGGCCGTGTGTCCTGTTAGGTTAACCGTGTCGCCGTTTGTGGTCGCAATGGAGGCGTACGTCTTCAGCAGCGCAGGTGTAAACGGACCCAGGGTGTTGCAGATGGCCGTCATAACGGACCGGTGCGGAGATTTGCCACTGTCAGCGTTCAAAGGCTCGACCGTGTTTTGTGTAAATTCTGCGTGTCATGTGTACAGTTAGTTCCTTCATTATTGCTCTGAAAGAAGGGAAGGCAGTCCCCTCTCTAGAGTCAGGATGCGTCTGTGTGCAAGGCCCGTTGTGATGAGTAGCTTTGCCTTGTGGAGATAGGTCTTCGTGACTTTTTGCTGTCAATTTTTCTGCGGGGGCGTGGCACAAAATCAATGCCGTCTGCTAACAAGCGCCAGCCTATGAGTTGCCTCCTGCCTCACACCATCGTTCTCTTTTGACTGCGAACGATGAGACGTACGGTATTTTTCAGGGTGTTCTTGAGACATTTGATCTAATTACGAGGACTTTATAGTTGCTGAAAGCTGCACTGAGGAGCTCGATTGCCTTTTTATGTGTTGTAATGACTTGTTATGCAAAAACAAGAGGGAAGTGCTCAGACGGGTTAGTACAGATAATACCTGTATTGCCAAGGAATTCACTTTTGTACGGCGCTAGCTCGAGGCCAAGTTCAGTTAATGAGAGGTCTCTAGGTTATGCACCACTGCCTGCAGCTGAGCTTGCATCTGATCGACCTACTGAAAGTCATGGGATTGTAACAACTGAGTTGCATATAGTCTGTACATACCGGTAATACTGCAGAGTTATGTATGCACCTAGGGCGATGCACTTACGTTGGTTATATCCGTGATGAACATACTAATTTAGTTACATGTGCTGTCAGAACCCGGAAGTTGGTTAAATATTAGGTGGAATAGTTAGGTTCGTTATATTTGACGTAATACACGAAAGTTTGTAATATCCTGATTTAACAAAAGTTAATTATATTCGAAGTGGCATGCCTAGGTTCATTATATCCCTGGTTATCACACTATACTGCATTATATCCGAGATAGTATACAAAGTGCATTTTATCTGATGTGGCCACGCGTCCACACGTGACGGTGGTGGCCATTTTTGCTTGCAGTGATTCTTCTACTGCCAACATTTTAATTGACACTTTGGGCTATGGCAGGACAGGAAATTTATGAAATTTTGAAAAAGTTTCGCATTCTTCGTTCAAAGTTTAAATTAAACGACGGAATCGAAAAATGTTTTATACGGTTCAAGTTAAGCATCTTCTGTATTCATATCTTTTAAAACATTACATTCACGGCTCACAGGCGTTACAGAGCCAGGATTTCTTTTCTGATACGCAGTTAGGTAAGAGGAACGGAACGTTTTGAAACTTTTCTAGAGGGTTTGTTGCCTGTTAGAAATTGTCCTGACACTTTACATTCGTAAATGGCAGGATCTCACGCCCAATATTTTTTTATTAGGTGCTTGCGTAAATATTGAGTTTGGTATGGGTATAGGTACATTGTGCTCCTTCAGTATCCAGGGTAAACTACACACGATCATTTTTCCCACAGAAATAACTTCTGAACCATTTAATATACTGGAATAATGTTGTTTCGTTTGAAATATGCTCTATGTGACCAAATTTGAATGCAGTTAAATTTTTCTAGGTAATCTTCTAAAATAGAAAAATATGGAAAGCAATTTCTATCTACCTGCAAAGAAAACCGTCCTTCAAAATTTTATTTACGCTAACCGTATCAATAAGGTGGAAAACATTGACACAACTACATTTTTTAATAACTTCCTTCAAGGAATTGAATTATGGCTTATAAACGGACAAACTTTCAGCCTTGTGTCAGCACCGTATTAGTGTAGCCCTTACAAACGAGCATGAAATGTCGAAATGAACAAAAAAGACCAAAGCTGATGATTAATAGTTGGTGATTTCACGAAAGAAAGTAACGCTTGCATGATTTTCTCTGGCGATGAGTTTTATGCAAACGTACCTCGGGGACCATTGGTGTCCAGCGTAGAGAAATTTAAAGAGACAGTAGCCCCATTTTAGAGTCGCTCAGATTACGTTGGCTAGCGTAAATGATGCTTTATTGAATCAAGTGTATAGGCGGAAATTTACTGATGTTATCGGGCAGCTCATTCGTGGACACCGGATGCAGCACCGTGCTACTTAAGTCGGACCTGCCGCATGTCCTGGGGCTCTCGTGTGGTGGCTGCGTGCGACATCAGCAAGGTGCTTCGAGGTGTTTGTGGCATCTTCACTGCCACGTGTCCCACTTGATGACTGCAAGCATTGCACAAAGCGAGAGGAGTGCTGCATGCAGTGTGTGGTTACGCATTTACCCCCCCCCCCTTACTTATTTCTTCTTGCATGCACTTCATCTCAAGAAGATTACGGCAGTGTGAGGCACATGCTGACGGTGGTCACGTGAATAATGAAAGCAGGCACGCTCTCCTGCCTACTGCGTCTTCTGCAGCGCTGAATGCACTACAGGTCGCATGGTGAGAGCAAGCACTCTAACGTAGCGGTTTTCATTTTAATTTGCTCTTTATATTAATCAAATACATTACAGAAAGCTATAAGGTTGCCTTCACAAAGAAAGTTGTAGAAATTTGTCCTGCACAGAAAAAAAAGGCTCTTTGAGACGACAATAGCGTCTGCATATTGGAATTGCCAATGATCCAGTAATTGAACTTCGAAAGAGACTGTTTGTCCTCGTAAATGCGGGTGATTTTTCCGGCCGGTATTTTAGAAGGCATATATGAATTGTCGATAGAAAGTTGCATCTTCTAGACACCGCTTCATTGCGCAGCGTTTGAAAGGTTAAAGGTCAAAATTTTGTAAAGGGAATGTTGGAATTGGAGGTGAATACAGCCAGATTTCATGCATAGGCACCGCTTAGATGGTTCCGTTCCGACTAGTAGAAACCTCCTTCGCGCCATGCAGTGATAAAATGTAGTGGTGCTGGCATACATAACGACCGCCTAAATCTCCAAACGACTAAACTGACGTGCCGCCATGCGCAGCACAAAACGCGTCGATCATTTCGGAATGTACTAAAACCGTGCTTAATGACTTCCATCTGCGCACGTTTAAGAAGTTTGTACGCGCGAGCAACATTCTAAGCTTATCGATATATTGCGTCAAAGTATAAGCAATTCACTTTTTGCTTTGCATGCGCAAAGCGCGCTGGACCATCTGGCCAAACATAGCAGCTAAACTCCCAAGGTTTAATTTTGGCCCTCGCATCTTAGCAAAGTGAGTGAAAGCGCCATCGAGTGTTTTAAGAGTGTACATGCGAATTGCAGAAAAACCCTCCTTTCCCATGAAACGAGCTACCCTGCTATAAAGCGCGTCACCTACCAGGTGCTATCATTTCTTCCCACGGGCATCTGTTGTTTCTTGGAGGTGCAGTCACCGGTTATGACTTTGCTGATGGGTGCAAGAAGCCGCGCAAGCTTCCATTTCATTATCTATTTCTGCTCTTCCTTCTATCACGCAAATACACCGACATCTGGCGGCGTCACTTTTACCCAAAACCATACTTCGCGAATAAAGATAAAGAAATCCTCCGCTGAGTTCGATGACACAGAGCTCTTAAGTATATAAGTGAGTAAAAAGTAAGAATTTCGAATTCCTGCATGTGTCATGATTTGGCCTCTAAGTGCTACTGGATACCTAATTAACGGAATTGCTGCCGTGAATGTATGTCATGAACTGATTGTTCTAGCTTTCCGACTGCTAGCGAACGGGTGCGAGGTACAGCCTGTGTCACCATTGTGTTCAGCACTCGAGAGTCGCACTTGCGTGCATAAAATAGGACACCTTGTAGTAGCTTCAAGCTTTCTGACGTAACACTCACGCGAAATGGGAGCCATGTAGACCTCCAAACAAGGTGGACAAAGGCACATTGCATTGCCCGTAAGCCATGGGCCACTTTCTAATTTCTGGTTTTAGTGCGTACTGCATGCACCCTGCTCAAGCACTTTTCACGAAAGCGCCACATTTCTTGAAATGTGACTCAGACGGTACGCCACGAGAGATGTGAGAAGAAAACGACGCATTCAAGGTAGTAATGCAAGGAAATAGGTTACGTGCGCGGCTGAAAAATTTGCGGCCACGCTTGAATGTCGCACTTAAATTCAATTCGCATCGCTGCAAAAATCATGGGATTTGTGACAAAAAAAAGCTAATGTACGAGGGATAATTCGGAATTCGACACAAACCAGCAAACGAATTCTAGGCCACCGTCAGTTGGTGTTTTGGTTTGCGCAGAAAACTAATTCGTGGCTTCTCTTTACGTCGTTAATTGTAGTTTTAACCGTACACTTAAATATTATTTCTTCCCACTGGCTATTGAAGTATGCAATTCGCTGCCGCATGACATTGTGAATACCATGTTCGTATATCTGCTAACGAACAAAATTTACCTGCTATTTCAGACATGAGATATTCTTGTTGTCTTTGGTGCGTTCATTTTCACTGTATAATGGTTCCTGTTTTTGCTCCACTTCCGTGCTTGCTTCTCGCTTTACTTTCATCAGTAGACTCCGTATGGGTCTGTGCTTGCCTACAGTAGGACTAAGTGCATAAAAATTCAACGACACTGTTGACATTAAAAATTGATGAGAGGGTTAAGCTCTTCTGTTACAAACTTCAGTGGGAGAAGTCCGCGTGATCAAAATTGGGCGCAAAGAAGGTTTTGCAAAAAGATGTAATGTTGTACAACCCAAGGCTTCCGCTCTCCTCCACTTGAAGGCGGTCGTTCTCATGTCCACGTGTTACGGAGTCATCACTATATCAGCCAGTTACGCTTATTATGAAATTAGCCTACAGCGCAAAATTCTGGTTCAAATTGTGTAAATAAAGTTGCTCAACGCTTCAGCAGCCAGCGGGCAAAGTTAAGCCGCGATAGCGACTTGCGGTAGAAATGAAATGTAAAATGGCTGGCGCATTCTACACCCTTTGTCCGTAAAGTTTTGAGGCTGATTTATCTTCTTCTTTAGAAATGATTCCCCAAAACCAATGTTGGTGCGTATGTGTCGCGCCATCTTTTCAGGATAACCTGAGCTGTTTATGTTAATTGCTGTAACTGCTGCTAGATGGCACTATTTGTTAAAATACGTTGTCACTAGTGGTCTGCACATTCTACTGTGAGTGAATGTGAAGAGATGGACGTCCACATCGAACAGACAGTAAACAAAAATACGGTCTGATGCTTGGCAAGACAGAGGCACAGAAGTATGAGCTGCTTCATGATGCTTATGGCAACAAGAAATTATCGCGGGTGCGAGTTCTGATTCGCACAAGAGGTTAGTTTCGGCGAGAACGTCGGTGGGAGACGACACAAGGCAGGGGCGCCCTTCAACCTCACGAAATGATAACAACTTGGCTCGGATCAGTGAAATCGTACAGCATCTTTCTGATTCTCTCGACATAAGTAAGACAACATGCCACAAAATTTTGCGTGAGAACTTGGGGAAGCAAAAGCTGAATGCCGGACTTGTGCCGCACTCCCTCACAAAGAACCATAAGGACACGCGGGAATCAGTGAGCCCTGATTTGCTCTCCGAGGCAGAGAAGGATGCTGCATTCGTCGACAGCATCATAGCTGAAGGAGAAATATGGTCTTTTCAATACGATTTTCAAACAAAGATGCAGAGTGCCGAATGGCGGCGTCGAGAAAGGTGCGGAGAGAGAAGACCAAAATGAATACGATGCTGATAGTTTTTTTCAATTCCAGAGGTGTCATAATGCAAGAGTTCGTCCCACAAGGGCAGACGGTGAATCACGAGCACAGCATTGCTGTACTTTCCCATCCGCCATACTCACCTGACGTCTCCCCATGCGATTTTTTCTCCTGTTTCCTCGTGTGAAGACAGCCCTAAAAAGTCGCTGGATGGGGAGCGTGGAGGCCATTCAAAACGCCATTACAAATGAGCTGACAGTCCTCCCAAAAGAAGGGTTTTCCAACTGTTTCCAAGACCTCAAGAAGCGTGGAAGCTTTGGATAGACAGCAAGAGAAACAATTTCAAATTGATAGTGCACAAATTATTTCAATGTTAAGCGCTTTTTGTTTTCAATAGACTCAGTCTCGGACAAAGGTTTTAAATCGCTCGGTCCAGTATACTCGAGCCGCCGAAGCGAAGAGAGATACCTTGCGGCTTTTCTCTCAAAGAACCGTGTCCGACGTAAATGTATGGGCGAACAGGCCAACATATCAAGGAGGACGCACTCTGCATATCTCGACAACAGACATGTTGCGTCCAATTGCGCTCTCATTCCGTTCTTTGTCTGTTTTCATGGTCCTTCCACTGATTCTCTCGCCTGAACATTATCGTCATAGCAGTGACACCTAGTGAGCAGTTTCCCCAAGTTTGGGCCGGCGTTTACATTTGCTACGAAATTATCCATTTAACGGCCCGAAAAAACAGGCTTTTATTGCACTAAATACAATCATTAATAAAACAAAATGTTTGCCGGTCCCACAGCTGAGGAGCTTTGACTTACTCAAGACGGAGCAAAGTAAATTCATTACCCGGGCGCTTCACTTTTCATGTTGAACTAAACCGGTCGCTGCCAAGACGTGTGGCAGTGCAACGTATCGCGCAACCTTTGTGGACAGACAACAAGAATCGTCTAATATCAAGCTACCGGTATCTTATGCGTCAGTCAACAGGCGAGTGTTACTTAAAAGCAATCAATCAATATACAATTTCGGATCGTGCTGTCACCAAGCGCGTGCGCAGAATTTTTTTGAGGGCGAGAGATTGATAGACACCAGTTGCTTATAGTGACCAGGAGAGAAGAGAAACGGTAGGCATCCACCAAAAAGGCCCTATTTGCGGTGCAAAGTTTACAGATCAAATAAAGTTCAGAAGCGGCAAAATAGCGCGGGGCTTATAGAAGACACTATGGGTTTTATTGTTGAACAATACACTGAACTTTGCAAACAAAATGTGGAAAATTACTATTGATTCGTTAACAAGGGTGGGTAGTCTCGTTGAGTGCGGGTTCATGACTCAAGCGAGTTAATGACAAGCGCACAACACAATGTAATCGTCATCAGCAGCAGCCTGGCTACGCGCACTGCAGGACAAAGTTCTTTCGTATACCTATGAAATTAACTCTGTTTTGTGCCAACTGTAACGCAATCCTAGCCCTGCAAACTTCTTAGTCTTGTTCGCCCGCCTAAGTCTCTGCCGCCAGCAGTTATTTTAACTTCGCATTAGAAGCGTGGTCCAAGCCCATTTTTTCTCTTGAGTTCAACTAAGGTGTCATTGACCCACGTTTCTTCCCTGACCACCCCTGCCCTCTCCTTATCCGTAAGGGTTACACGTATTATTTTCTCTTCCATAGATCGCTGCGTTAGACACAATTTTGAGCTGAACCCCTTTCGTTAGCCTGAGTGGTTTTGCACCGTAGGTGAGTACCGGTGAGATACAGCTGTGATGTGGTTTAATTCTTGAGGGATACTGGTAAACTTCCACTCATGATCTGAGAGAACCTGACAAACTTACTTCATCTCATTCTTCTAATTATTTCAGAAACATGTAACTGCAGCCAGTAAGACTTCCTTGAATATCATCTGCAGACGCCTTCGATTTTTCTGGGCAAACTGCGTGATGACAAGGGTCTTAGACATTACTGTGTTTCACTGCATGATCTTGGTGCGCACACATCATACAAAGGCCGTTCAGCCTGTCATTTCTCATTGTGAAGTGTAGCGAAGTTATAAAGGGGCTCTGAAAGGGGCTCTAATAGAGTTGCAGTATGGCTGGGATGTTAAAGCATGCCTCTTCACGAATGCTGTCCGGCAAGAAATTTTCTAATGCGCTTTGTAGAAGCTTAGTTATCAATAGTCAAAGTTTGAATTGCAGCGTCTTCGCATCTTTCTCTCTCCTCTGGTTCCTTTTTGCACGGTTAAAGGTCGGCGCTCCTCAGCCGGCCCCACCTCCGACCGCGGAGCATCCTCATTTGCCGGAGCTACGCACATTATTGTGCGCGGCCACGGTAGCTACCTTACACCTGAAAGAATCCAACTAGTAGCCACCTCTCAACATGCATACGTAGAAGCGAGCGACGGAGGAGGGTGCGAGCATGAAAAGGTCGGCGGGAAGGGCTCGTCAACTTTCGCGCGTTATTGTGGGTCCTCTGCTCCGCGTAAAAGTGTATTATTTGGCTCAGGTTTTCATGACAACACAATGCAATTATTGAGCGAGTTGTTGTGCTTTCCTCGAAAGGTGTTTCAGAGCCCTTTTAAGGCGAATTCCTTAAATGGCAGATGAACGCGTCCGTCCGTCCATTACGCTCTTCAACTCGATGAGAAAAAAAAATCTTCATGCACGGTGGGATTTGAACCACCATTATTTCGGTCCGCAGCCGAGCGAGCCAACGACTATGGTACTTCCTGCCAACGCATATGTAGTTCTCCTTGTGTAGAACGCTGGAGAGTGTTTGCAGAAAAGCGTCGAATCATACGGATGCCTCCCAAATGCCCGCCAGTGTCTCCAGCATTTAGGATTCACAAACGACTGTGTACTTAATTAACATCTTACGTTCACATCAGCCACACAAGCAGCAACCCCGCGCTAATGTATTTCGCCTCACCTCACTTAAGAACAACAAAGTGCCCCCCTGAATTTTTCACGGTTCTTATTGCCCCGAAGGTGCGTTCAGTGGCGCAGATGATAACTGGTAAGACCAGACGTACTCAATGGCTATTGCGTTTGCCGGGAATAACGTCGTGGCCGGAAGTAGAAGTTTCGAGCAGTCCCCTGTTTTGTTCCGCCACATCTCGAACGAGGAGATATCCTCTTCCTGAATGTTTTAGATGCAGTAAAAGCTTTGGAGTTCTTCAGCGAGGACAATAAACTCAACACGGCTCAAATACTTTATTCTTCTAGGATGCAGCCTGAGAAGTCTGTTGCTCTTTGGGTTGCTTTCACAAAAGCGGCCGGCCAAAGAAGCATTGAGATAGTCTGAGTTGGGCGCGTATATTGTTACATGTTAGTATTTCTCCGGCGACTGAATCCCGTAGTTGCTAAGGTTGCCTGATGAGAGACTCGCCTAGGTACATAAATCAACCCTTTTATGCGATTGGCAGCGTCACTACCCTCAGGACCCCAGTGAGCATTCGCAGAACAAAGCGACGCAGAAACGGCAAAGAGCGCCTTTCGCTGTCGCTGAGTACGCAAGCCAATGGGAGAAGACTGCAGGCCACTTGTTGCGAAAAGTCCTCTTGTCAGGTGCTACATGTTAGTAATATGCAGGATCCGGGGTACATTGGTTAGACGAAAGGTGTAACTACAATCAGTACGAGATGTCCGCGTTCTCTGCTTTGTCTAGAAACTCTTCCAAGTTATAAACTTCAAACAGGCGAGTGTGACTCAATTTAATCATGAGCAAGGAGAAGGCTTACTACGCCGTGGCTTACTACGTCGCGGGAGCTCACTGCTGCTGAAGTCACATCCGAATAGTCAAAGACGTTAGCTACTATCCTGTTGCTGAAAGTCACATCACTCTGGTCAAATGCGGTCATATGTCGCACTCGTATCTTCGGCACGGCAGCTTGATAACACTCCGTCAAACAGCCCCTGACGCTTGAAGAAGCATCGAATGTCCATAAATCGGGACCTCGCGAAGCAAAGCTGGCTAGGGAATGCTTGGTTTTTGTTAGCGAAGGGACGAGGTGGACGCATCAGTGAAAGTGCTCACAGTGTAAAAATATAAAATTCAGGCAATTTGGGTCAGTTAGCTTAGAACATTTTTTCCTTCCTCTTTGTAGCTTCCTCCGACCACTTGTCTCTTCCTGTGATCTCACTAGTGGCCGTGTTACCAATTTAAGATTAGCCTCTTTGCTTATTGTAATCGTTGCTTGTTTCATTCTTCTTGCTGGCATATTCCACCGCAATAGCGCACGTATTGCTCCAGGCTGTACACACGCCCCACAGCTGTGTTGATGACAGTGCGGTTCTCAGGGTTTTATATTGTTTACAATTTTATTAGGAGCTTGACACTCATTCTAATACACAGAAAACGAAGGAGGGGTAAAATGGTATGTAATAGGCTCTTCCAGTGATAAAAAAGGCGTATGTATTGAGCTTTCAAATTTAGATAGGTAAGAATGTTTAAATTACAACACCGTTTCATTTAAGGTGGATGAAAATAACGTGATTTGCTATTTTAGTTCCATAAAATGACCTTCCTAATTGGATACCGCTGGGTCCCTTTGAATTTCACAGCAGTGCAAGCTACAAGCTTTTTGGGGGCCATATATTAAGTCACGTTTGTGGGGCTTGAGGGACAGTGCAGTAGAAACTTTGAAATGAGAGAGAGGAATGAGGTGGGTCTACAAAGAGATGGGGCGCCACTGCTAGGTGTTAAACTATCCATACTAACCGTTGCGGTGAAGAATTTCGATTAAACTTATCCGGCAATTTATAACAAAGGTGACTTTTTCGCAAAACAAAATGCAGAAACGTCTTTGAATCCAGAAGACGAGAACGGCGAATATTTGCAAGAATCGTTCGTTACCTTCAACGGTCAGCACATCTACTCTTACACTTATGTAACATGAGTAAGAAGCTTAGTCATAAGGTTCAATGTGTACAGTGCGCTCGTAATCTCGAGTTCTTCGGACGGATAAGCAGGACTTCAGTGCATTGATCAAGCTCTGTAGCTTTTTCTAGTGCACTGAAAATAAAATGGCTTGCCGCAAAGCTTTGTACTGTTTTCTGGTCTGTGCAGAAATCCGCCGGCACGCAGCGTTATTTCTTTATTTGGGATGCAAGACGCGACCCGATTTATTTCTAAAGATTGGAGCCAGGTGGAAGCAATTTTACGTTGTTGCAGACTTTTATGGTTGCGCCATATCTCGAAGGTTCATAGCCAGCTTTTTAATGCGGACAACAGAGGCAGGAATATTGTTCGAAGAGCGAAGATTGCGCTCTCTGCTATCGACACTGCCGAGTCATTCAGTTCTTAATGGGTGCGAGTCTGCTAAATAAGCAGTGGGTTTGTCACATATATTAAGGAGCCTAAATTAAGTTTTAAAGGAAAGAGGTGTGAAGAAGACAACATGGATTAACCGAAGAATAAAGAAGATGTAGAAGAAGCATTCGGTGAGGTGTACAGAGATGATTGGTGGAGAAGAGAAGAAGGAGACGACGACAAGGCTTACGAGTACTAATGCGAAGGCTATAAAAGGGCGTGTGAGAGCGAGGCACGGGGGGGGGGGTGGGACAGAAGAGAAGCAGAGGCTCCGGCGGGTCAGGGACACATCGGCTGGAAGAGAGCGACGCCGGCTATTGCTCCGGTGAGCTCGCGTTCTACGACTTCGCATCGTGGACTTCCTGCTTTGCCTGAGCCTGTTCCGTAGAGTCAACGGAGGACGCTACCACCTGCGACGGCCAGGGGTGTCTCTAGCGCTGATGCCACCCATCCGGTTGGTGCCCGCTGCACCAACAACACCGCTATCACCTCCACGGGCGCTTGGCTACCTCCACGGCTGCCGTACTATTCGTGCACCGGATGTGTGAATAAAGGAAGGGGAGCTGCTTGCTATATACGGAACTCTATTGCAGGTGAAAAACGTTCTGGTCGGCAATAAATTTCTACAAACTTACTTCTCGCGCAAAATGCGAATACTCACTGATTGACATGTAATTGCACGCGAACTCCACAAGCCATTCTCGACCCAATAACTGCACCGCAGATTACTTCTATAACCAGAATCAGCTTAACACGCAACGTGCGGATCCGCCTCGCCTGGATCTCGGGACACACGGGCAATGACGACGGGTACCAGTCTGCTCGCAACGCGGCTCGGGAGAGCGTCTCGTTCCTTCCTCCGCTGGAATACCCCGCCCTTACCGACGTCTCTACTGATATGTCCAACAACTTGGCTGTCCTAACGTGCAGACTAGAGCGTGCCACCCAGAGGAGCCGTGAACGACTTACGGCCGTTGCACCACCGGGTTACCTTGATACCTCAGCTGCTCTTACACGGCATGAACAGATCTTTATTATTAAGATCATCGCCGATGCCGATTACACGCCAAACATAATTCTTTAAAGGCTTACTGGCCCTCGCTGGCATCAAGGGGGCAATATTAACGTTGTTAAGTGCCCGTACTGTGGTAGCACGTGTCGTGCTGTCCTCTACCACCTAGTTTGGCATTGTTCAGAGTTCCGCAGGGGACGCGACGACCTGGTCGCCAAGCATGGTTTTCCCACCAATGGCGAGGAATTTTGTGCATTGACCAGAGGCGGAGCGAACGGCAAATTGGAAGATATTGGCAATTATGCTGAGTGGCCTCTATAAAGCAGTGTAAAGCGTGGCTAAACGATCAATGCCGCCCCTTCATGTATAAATAGACTCATACTTTTCCCATCCTTATAACCCAATTTCTTAACAAACGGCATTGAGCCTTCCTTTGTCAATAAACAGTTCATTCGTTTATTAATGAGACACACTCAAAGGCTACGTCTCGAGTTCTGTGCCAGCAAAACTTTATCCGCACTGTCACTTCGTAGAGTAACATACCGGAAAAGAGAGGACACACCCGTATAAGCCCCAGCGGCCGACTTAGTGCACACCGCACCTAGCGGATCCGGCTCACATACCGTCCTCTTAGATGGCCGTATTGCGCTTAAATCTCAGAGACTGCACTTTCGCTTTCGGTTTCGTTGTCTTGTGTTTTGCGTCGGTTTGTGCTAGCGCTCGTGCTTTTGCACTCCTAATTTATCCCTGGCGGCGAGCGTAGCTCGGAGCTACTGCTCTACCACTTCGAATTATGTATAAGAATTTCATGCAGAAGAACAAGGACAAAATGACACCAGATGTTTTATCACTTAGGTAGGCTTTAACTGTATAATCCTAAGTGGCGATATTATTGTACAAAAGAAGTCAGAGACAGGAAAATGTCGCACATTTCTGAACAGTCAAGAGCAGCACAAACAAACATGCGAAAAATTTGAAACCGATGCTAGACAAACCTTGTTGGCATGAAGCTTCTCAAGGAAGACGACATGCCCAACCCATATCTTACAGTTCATGAAAACAGGTAAATATATGTATATACAACATATCCCGCTACATGCGCCAAGATTTTAAATAATATTGTTCTTCCCAGTAGAAATTAATTTTAATTTATCGACATTGATTATTTAACTTTAATAATATGGCTGGAAATATTGAATGTGAATAATAGATTTAGAGCACCGCCAAAATGGTTTGTTCCAGGTGTTTGCGACTAAGTATTAGCGCAGCACATTTTATTTTTCAAACTTCGCGGGCTTTCGTTTTTCTTAAATAAAAAGAGTAGCGCTAATGCTACATGGTCGCTATCACTTCGTTCTGCGAAGATAAATCTGCAAAAGTTTGAATCTGTTAGGCAGCCTGTGCTGCGATATCGCTGTGGGAATTGATCGGCCGATGTGGTCCAGTTGTTTAATAAATCAAACGTATAAATTACACTGCTACGTTACAATAGCCATGGACGTCGAAATAGCTTCTCCTCATAATTGTGTTCTGCTATAAAGATATATGTGCAAAAGTTCATTTTGTTAGTGCGTGATG
Source organism: Amblyomma americanum (assembly GCF_052857255.1). Lineage (NCBI taxonomy): Eukaryota > Metazoa > Arthropoda > Arachnida > Ixodida > Ixodidae > Amblyomma > Amblyomma americanum. Next base: position 108,090,187 of record NC_135501.1, read on the forward strand.
AGACGATGCTGTGGGAAACATTTGGTTGATGAATTGCAATTACTCTTTGGCAACACAATAGCCATGGATGTCGACATAGCACCTGGACGTTAAAAGTAAAATAAAAAACTCTAATAAAATCAAAAATAAATTGAAGCAATGAAGAGAATTGAATAAAATTTAAATATAGAACAAAATGAAAGAAAATCGTTAAAAACATTCGAGTACTCAAGCGTCGTATTTAAGAGCGTGACGCGACAGCGTGTTGCAGGGCTGCGAACTGGTGACGCCTTGCCCGGTGAACAACTTAAGGAAAGAAATTGACGCCTGTCTCAAATATCTCGGTGGACACCCGAACCGCGTGTCCACCGAGATATATTCCTGAAGCGCGGCGCCGACAACTATTATCACTATTGCTACGACGCCGACGGCTTTCGGACCTACCAAGCTGTATACGCTGCGCCTAAAATAAATAATGAAAATATTAAATAGATCAATATACAAGTGGCAGCGTGGAAAAAGAAATCGGGCTCCAATCCACGGTTTGAAGGTCGCTAGACAGGGAAGTTTTAAAATAACACCTAATTACCCGTTGCGACGTCACTTGAAAATTCACACACGTGGCTCTACAAAGAGCGAAACCAGATACAAGTGAAATGTACTTGAAGTGTGTGCTGTATGTTTTATTTCAAATGCGGTTTGCATTCATTTTTAGCCTAATGTTTACCGGAACGCGTCGGACCGTATTCCACCTTTTCACACGCGCCTTATCATCCATCAAGTACGTGGTTTTAACGCGACAGCATTAAGGGCCCCGTGCCACAGAAAAACAGGCGTCGTCGGCGTCGGCGGCGTTGGCCGTGTGCGAAAAATCACAGAAACATTAAAAATGAAACCGAGTAGGAAATTGGTCAAGTTGGGAACCGAACCAGGGCCTCCGAAGTGCGACACAGCACGCTAACCACTCCGTCATGCAAGCTCAATTGTTTAGAATGAACAAAAACGCTTTCTGCGAATACGGTATTGTCTTATAAGGGTGATTTTTCCTTCACTTAGACCGCGGTTTGGGTGTCCACCGACATATATGAGGCAGGCGTCATTTCCTTGCCTTAAAACCACTTTTATTTTAATGTTATTTTTATTTTACTTGGCTTTTCTTCCCCTTTCCTCTCTTTCAGTCCCCTCATCTCTTTCATTTCATTTTCCACTCTGCCTGCTTTTATTTTCGCTGCCCCAGCTCAGGTTCTTCAGTATCGATGGCAGATGCCGGGGTTAGCAAAATCTTTTCCTTCATTTTTATTATTATTGTAATAAATCACTTACCGCCGTAACGGGAATCGAACCCGCTTCATTTGGGCCAGCATCCGAGCACCATAACCACTGAGTCACAGCGGCGGCATCGTGCAATAATTTTAAAGAGCCTTAGCTCTAACTCACCACATTTCTCGATTTCACGGGGTCTGTTACACCTCCCTTAGGGGATTACTTGGTGTCTGCTACTTCCTCCCTTCGGCGTGAAATGTTGTCTGGGGAATTCAACATGGCGGCACCCATAACAAATTGATGTAGGAACCCAATTGGTGATTGACTGATGACGTCATTAGTAAATCGAATTGGTGAATAATTGATAATGTCACTGATATATTCAATTGGTGATTGATTGGTGGCATCATTTTTAAATCCAAGATGTCGGCCAATAATGGTAAATAATTGATGACGTCATTTATTATTCCTAGATTCATGCTTACTTAGGCCGCCACGTGACCATGACGTCATAATCGAAGACGGCGGCCAAATTCGATAGTCAATGATGTCAAAGCCACGTGATTATGACGTAATCACAATTCTAGTGAACCAAACAGCTTACGCTCGTTACTTCAACGTCTTCCAGAAGGTGGCGGCAACATTTTTTTGAACCGAAAATGTTGACTACGCTAGATAAAGCAGTAGTCGCGTAGGCCGGAGAATGACATTGAACGAATTCAGCACAACTGCGTTTTTCATAATAAGAGACAAGTGATCTGACGATAACTCCTATGACGTTCAAAATCGTTGCTAGCCATATGAGATATTCACAAGTCTAAGTGGCGAAATGGTCCCCTGATCGTGGCTTTAACACCTATACCCCGTGTAAAACACGAAGTGCAACGCTGTGGAGGCTACAAAAATAGTCTGCAAAAAAATAGAAGTGTATCACTCCGCGCTGTTCTGTGGTCGTGTGCTCTAACGCGGCGCTCTGGAGCGTCGAAAGGCAAATTGGGGTGTGTGGGTTGTATTCCTGCGTAGTGAAACATTTTTTCGCCCTTTCTTTTTCATTCTGGTGTGTGAGAGAGTATAAACTCCGGATTAAAGAAATGGCGCATGAGCATAGAGGGTAGTGGGTTAGGCTTTCCATTCTTAGCAGTTTGACAATTTTGAACACACTTTTAAATTTTTTCAACTATTTAAATTAACTGATTGGTAAATTACACATTCTAAATTTCCTAATAAGCGTAATCAAACATTCTCTTTTTGTTACGAAGATTCTGACTTTTCTCATTTTCATTTCATTATTAACCAATTACTCAGTTAAGTGGCCTTGGTATCACATTCAACGACACCATTAGCAACCATTTTCTTCTCACCCAGATGTTCCTCGGACTAGCAGGGACCACTAAAAATTGCGACTAATCCTCAATAGTTCACTAGCACACTATGGGAATGCTGGCGATCTTTTGTCATCATGAGCGGCACCTTCTCATGCTTTCTACCCGGCTGACTTCAAACAAAGCATGCGTCCATGAAACGAGCGCCTGCGACGATTACATCGCCTAACTTGCACCGCCCACCTTCCTCTTTTTCCTTACGGCGATATTAAGGTGTCCTCTTAGATGTGTGGACAGCTAGTGGGTCCTTTCCATTCCTAATAATATTAATTGGTTTTTTGGGTAAAGGAAATGGCGCAGTGTTTGTCTCATATATCGTTGTACACCTGAACCGCGCCATAAGGGAAGGAGTTAAAGGTTTGCCGGTGGTGTTGGTCCGGTGATTTCCAGAAACTGGATGCATCGCTTGAAGTCTTCTCGATGATATGACTTGCAGGCGAAGCAATTTACTGAGAAACGAACTTTTCTACAGGCTATATACAGATGGGTACAAACTAAAGTCAGTATCCGGCCACAACTATCCGCGGCCGGCATAGCCGACAGCCTGCACAGAGGCGAGGGACACCGCGTCCCAAAAGTGAAACTGGCGCGCCTAGCACCATCTCTCAACGGTCACTCCCTCCGCTCTCGGCCAGACCGAGCGCCTGCCAGTTAGGAGTAGCTAGATACAAAAGCACACGGGCGCGGCTCCCTTCGCGGGTACAACCCGAAGATGCACGCGCCCCTTTCCACACGTAAAAATAAACTGCTAACTGCAGGTCATCAGTTTTGACGAATAGGAAAGCTCAGAACTGATGTCAGCGTTTTCTCTTACCCCCGAGTTCCTCCCTAGGTGGTCTCGCAGTCCTTCGCCAAGGGGACCGGGGTCCAAGGTCATGGCTGGCAGATAGCCCCGCCATCCGGAGAGGCGAAGGAAATCGCAAGGACGAATAGGGAGACTAACCAAAAAGGCATGAGTGCCATTCTAACGGCGTGCACCAAAGCAAAACAAAATAAAACAAAACGCGCAGCTTGGGTCACTGCCCTCTCGCGGAATTTTCGCAACACTTGTACAAAAAGATGCGACAGCGCGCCGAACCCTACAGAAGCGATAAAGGAGGAAGTGGAAAAAGAAAGGAAAAGGGTGTCTTAGTGGAAGGCTTCGGAATAATTTCGACCACCTGGGGATCTTTAACGTGCGCAGGCATCGCACAGCACACACGGATGCCTTTCCCTTCCTGAAAACCAATTTTCCGGGGACTTCGGCTTCAAACCTTACCACGGGGGAAGCGTTTCAATGGAAGCAAAACGAAAATGCACCCATATAATGTATAATTTGAGTGCACGGTAAAGATCCCCAGGTGGTCTAAATTAATCTGAAGCCTTTCACTACAACACCTCTTTCTTCCTTTTTTCTCTCAGCCTCTCCTTTATCCCTTTCCTTAAGGCGCAGGTCAGGCGTCCGTCGAGATGTGACAGATAATGCGCCATTTCCTTTTTCGAAAAACTAATTTTCGATGTCAATTTTACTCCGGCTCAGGAGGCGCTCGTGCAGTGAGCTGCAGTGCCGGTTCGAACCCTATCGCGGCAGCAGCGTTTCAATGGAGGCGAAACGCTAAAGGCGCCTGTGTGCTGTGCGATGTCAATGCATGTTAAAGGTACCCAGGTGGTCGAAATTGTTCCGGAGCCCTCCACTACCACACCTATTTCTTCCTTTCTTCTTTCCCTCCCTCCATTATTCCTTCCCTAACGGCGTGGTTCGGATGTTGCCTGAGATGTGAGACAGAAACTGCGCCATTTCCTTTGCCAACGACCAATCTTCATTTTTCGCCCATGCCAGCGCACGTTAATGGTCCCCAGGTGGTCCAAATTATCCGGTAACACTCCACCGCGGCACGTCTTCCTTCCATTCATCTTACATTCTTACCTAACTTTCTTTCTTCCTTCACGCCGTCGTTCGTGTGTCCACCGAGAAGTGACACAGTTACTGAGCGATTCCGTTTCCTCAAAAACGATCTTTCCACGTGTTTCATATGAGACTTCTGTTAAGAAACACAACAATATAAGCGTAATTTTGTTTCGCATCAGTATAAAAAAACGTTCTTCTCAGTTAAATATTATATCTAACGTCTGTTGCGAAATATTGTTTTTCATACTGCACTTCCTTGAACAGCTTGCGCAAATTATGTTTCAATATGGAAGCTTCAACAGCGCAAGTTTCAGCGCTGCCCCCAAAAGCATACTGTTATAGACTAATTTGTAATCGGCTCCAACTGCAGTTCGAGCACAGCTTGTTGATCACGAATGGTGTTGACCCCCCCCCCCCCCCTCCGCCCTCTCCTGCCTTGTTGGCTTCGAGTGAGCTGATTCTTCGTTGTTGAGTACTGGTTTCGTGCAACAGGATGTAAAACAAGAAGATCATTCTCAGTTAACTATTATATCTAACCGCTGTTGCGAAATGTTTCTGTGGCGGGAGCTACACTTGGCTACCACTCAAGCATGTCCCGGTACACGCGAGAGACCATTTGTGTGCATGCGCCATTACCATGGCAACTGCCCTCAGGCCGCATGAGGGCAGTTCAGGTGGGAAGTAACGGAGCGGGGTAGGAGTCTTAAATGGAGCTACGGCTGCTCTATACGGCATGTTAAAGCCTGCACGTTAGGACCGTCAAGTTTGTAGACAAATCTTAGTGTTGTCGGTAAGCGGGGAGCAGGGGAAGGGGAGGATGACAGCAGAGGAAACAACGAGATACTCTACTGTGCCGCGTCGTAGGTCCACCGGTTCCTATCATCATCGCCCATGCCTGCAGGGATTCACACGAGCGGGATGTATACATACATACGTTGCGCGTTGAGTAGGTTCTGAAAGTAAAAGTAATGAGCCTCGAGATAGAATAAAAGAATACGAACCACGCGACAGTCCATAAAGCATCAGTGGTGAAGCCGCTGTTCAGAAGAGTTGGGACACACTGCAGCACAGAACTTGACAGAAAAAAAGAACAACGCACGATATTCAAAGAACTCTTCATGAACTGATACCCAAAAGACTTTATTCAAAAAACCATTCGACGTCAAAAACACAATATTCGTCAAGAAATCAACGCACAATGACCAACGCCGCCATTAAAATACATCACTTTACCTTATGCCGAAGGTGTCAGCGAAACCATCGCCCGAATCTTGAAAAAATCGTGTCTCCAGGTTGAGCACAAGCCCACAAACACTGTTGCGCTTTGCCTACTTGTTCCCAAAGACCGGCCGCCGAGAGAAAGAGCCAAAGGCATTGTATACCAAATTTCATGCGCCGACTGCGACGCAAGCTACATTGGTGAAACCAAAAATTTCAAAGAAATAATTCGGCAACATAAGAACGACGTCCGCAAATTCGCAAGAGAGCGCAATCCAGTAGCAGAGCATTCCGAGGACTCCGACTATAGAATCGACTTTGAAGAAGCCCGCATCCACGGAACGAAAACAAATTACCACAAGATTCTCTTTCTGGAATCCTGGCACATCCAAACCACCCCGAACAACATCAACCGCACAAAAGGAAACCTGCCCCCAGTATATGCCCAGGGACTTCGCTCTTCAACGCAACGAAAAAAGGCGCCATTTGGCGCCTCCCTGCAGTGCGCCAGCGTTACTAACAGCCTAAACCCCCTCCCCCTCCCCCGCGCCTTCCGCGACACAGCTGTCGTTCTTTTCAACCCCTCCCCCCTCCCTTCCATACTTAAAAGAATCTAGCTACTGCCCTCAGTCACCCCTGATGAAGGAGCCGAGTCGGCTTCGAAACGTTGGGTTAGAGTTAAAATTTTGGTTGGAGGTGTGCAGTTTATTATAAAGTCTTCAAACCCAACCAGACAGGCAAATCGGTCAAAATATTTAGTTTTCAGGGTAAATTACACACGATCATCTTTCCCATATAAATAACTTCCATATAAATAACTTCCCATATAAATAAGTTAATATACTAGAAAGATATTGATTCATCTGAAATCTCCTCTATATGATCAAATTTGAAAGGAAGTTACATTTTTCTAGGCAATCTTCTAAAATGTAAAATTATGAAACGCAATTTCTATCTACCTGCTAAACGCACCGTCCTTCAAAATTTTTATTTGCGCTAACCGCATGAATAAGGTGGAAAAACATTGACACTACAATATTTCCTAACAACGTGTTTCAAGGAGTTTAATTAATGCTTATAAACGGAGAAATTTTTTGGCCTTGTGCCAGCACGGTATTAGTGTAGCCCTTACGAACGAGCATAAAATGTCGAAATTAACAAAATAGAACAAAGCTAATGATGAATAGTTGGTGATTTTGTGAAAGAAAGTAACGCCTGCATGAGTTTTCCTGGCGATGAGTTTTACGCAAACGAACCTCTGGGACCATTTGTGTAGAGCGTAGGGAAATTTAAACAGACAGTAGACCCGTCTTAGAGTCGCTCACATTACGCTGGATAGCGTAAACGATGCCGTATTCAATCAAGTATATGAGCGCAAATTTACTGATGTTATCGGGCAGATCATTCGTGGACACCGGCTGCAGCACTGTGCTTCTTATGTCGTACCTGCCGCATGTCATGGGGCTTTCATGTCGTTGCTGCGTGCGACATCTGCGAGGTGCTTCGAGTTGTTTGGGGCGTCTTCACTGCCACGTGTCTCACCTGATGACTGCAGGCATTGCACAAAGCGAGAGTAGTGTTGCATGCACCGAGTGGTTAAGCATTTCCCCCCCCCCCCCCTCCACCCTTTACTTATTTCTTATTGCATGCACTCCACGCACGACAATTACGGCAGTGTGAGGCTCATGCTGACAGTGGTAATGTGATTAATGAAAGCAGGCCCGCGTGGTTCGTCGTGGGACGTTCGTGTCATAGCTATATCGGAAAAACCCTCCGCACAAGAAACGCTCTCCAGCCTACCGCGTCTTCTGTAGCGCTGAACGCGCTACAGGTCGCATGCCGACAGAAAACAATCTACCATAGTGTTTTTCACTTTATTTGCTCTCTATAATATTCGAATACATTACAGAAAGCTTTAAGTTTGCGTTCACAAAGCATGTTGAAGAAATTTCGTCATGCAAAAAGGAAAAATCTCTTTGAGACGGCATTAGTTTCTGCATATGGGAATTGCCAATGATCCAGTAATTGAACCTCGGAGCAGACCTGTTTGTACTCGCAAATGTGGGTACTTTTTCGCGGCAGATATTTTAGAAGGCATATATGAATTGCCAATAGATTGTTCATCTTTGGGACGCTAGTTCATTGCGTACTGTTTGAAAGGTTAAAGGTGAAAATTGTTTAAAGGGAATGCTGGAATTGGAGGTGAATACAGCCAGCTTTCATGTATGGTGAACCTGCGCTGCCAAGCTGGCACTGAAATTGTTCCATTCGGTGATTCAAGACTGCTCTTGTCAGCCGCTTGGGGCGCTGCAAACGCCAGAACACATTCTGCGCGATTAGATATCCGCGTTTGGGTGACAGCATTCTTCGCATAGTTTCTTTCGGCGTAGCCCAGATAGGTGACGCACGTTACGTGAGCCTTCGACAGAGCGCGGAGGTTCACGCCAATAAGCGCCTGAAGGTGGCGCGGAAAAGTACTAAGAGTACCTCGCAAAGCTGCTTGCTATTCTCGCTAGGCAGTGCGTTATGGCGTTGCAATTGGCACCGCAAACTTCAGCGCAAGCTGCCCATAGGCACAGCTTAGATGCTTCCGTTCTGACTAGTACAAACCACCTTCGCGCCATGCAGTGATAAAATGCAGTGGTGCTGGCATACATAACGCCCGTCTAAGCCTCCTAACGTCTAAACGGACGTGCCGCAATGCACAGCACAAAACGCGCCGATCATTTCGCGATCTCTTAAACCAACGCTTAATGGCTTCCATCTGCTAACGTTTAACACGTTTGTTCGTGCGAGCAATATTCTCGTCATATCGATATATTGCGTCAAAGTATAAGCAATTCACTTTTTGCTTTGCATGCGTAAAGCGCGCTTGACCATCTGGCAAAGCATAGCAGCTCAACTCCCAAGGCACAATTTTGGCCCTCGCATGCAAGCACACTGAGTGAAAGAGCCATCGAGTGTTTTAAGAGTGTACAGACGAATCGCAGAGATACCCTCCTTTTCCATGAAACGCGCTGCCCTGCTAGAAAGCGCGTCACCTACAAGGTGCTATCATTTCTTCGCACGGGCATTTGTTGTTTCGTGCAGGTGCAGTCACCAGTGATGTCTCCGCTGATGGGTGCAAGAAGCCGCGCAAGCTTTCATTTCATCATCTATTTCTGTTCTTCCTTCTATCACGCAGATACACCAAAATCTGGCGGCATCACGTTTATCCAAAACCCTACTTCGCGAATAACGATATACTATTCATCCGCCGAGTTCGATGACCCAGAACGCTTAAGTAAATAAGTGCCTAAAAAGTAAAAATTATTAATTCCTGAATGTGTCATGGGCTGGCCTCGAAGTGCTGCTGGATACCTAAATAACGGCAATGTGCCAAGAATGTATGTCGTCAACTGAATGTTTTAGCTTTCCGGCAGCCAGCGAACGGGTGCGGCGTACAGCCTGTGTCACCCTTGTGTTCAGCACTCGAGAGTCGCACTTCCATGCATAAAAGAGGACACCTTGTAGTAGATTCAAGCTTTCTGACGTCACACTCACGCGAAATCTGAGCCATGTAGACCTCCAAACAAGATGGGCACAGGCACATTTCCCGTAAGCCATGGGCCACTTCTTATTTCTGTTTTTAGTCTGTAGTGCATGCACCCTGCTCAAACACTTTTTACGAAAGCGCAACATTTCAAGAAATGTGACTCAGACTAGGCCAGGTGAGAAGTCGGAAGAAAACGACGCATTCAAGGTAGTAATGCGAGAAAAGAGGTTACGTGCGCGGATGAAAAATTTGCGGCCACGTTTGAATGTCGCACTGAAATTCAATTCGCATCGCTGCAAAATCATGGGATTTGTGGTAGAAGAAAAGCTAATGTACGAGGGATAATTCGGAATTCGACAGCTACCAGCAAACGAATTCCAATCCGACCTCAATTGGTGTTTTGGTTGGCGGACAAAACTAATTCGTGGCTTCTCTTCACGTCGTTAAATGCAGTTTTAACCGTACACTTAAATATTATTTCTTCCCACTGGCTATTGAAACACGCACTTCGCTGCCCACATGACATTGCGAATAGCATGTTCGTATATCTACAAACTAACACAATTTAACCGCTATTTTAGACATGAGATATTCTTGCTGCCTTTGGTGCGTTTATTTGCACTCTATAGTGGTTTTTGTTTTTGCTCCACTTCCGTGCTTGCTTCTCTCTCTACATTCATCAGTAGACTCCGTATGGGTCTGTGCTTGCCTACACTAAGACTTAGTGCATAAACAATCGACGACAATGTTGACGTTAAAAATTGAGGGGAGCGTTAAGCTCTTCTGAAACAAATTTCAGTGGGAGCTGTGCGCGTGATCAAAATCGGGCGGAAAGAAGATTTTGCAAAAGATGTAATGTTGCGCAACCCAAGGCTTCCGCTCGCCTCCAGTTGACGGCGGTCGTTCCTATGTCCACGTGTTAAGGAGTCATCACTATATTAGCCAGTTATGCTTATTGTGAACTTAGCCTACTGCGCAAAATTCTGGTTCAAATTGTGTAAAGAAATTTGTTCAACTCTTCAGCAGCCAATGGCAAAGTTGGGCCGCAATAGCGACTTGCGGTAGAAATGAAATGTAAAATGGCTTGCGCATTCAACACCCTTTGTCCGTAAAGTTTTGAGACTGATTTATTTTCTTCTTTAGAAATTATTCCCCAAAACCAATGTTGGCGGGTATGTGTAGCGCCATCTTTTCAGGTTAACCTGAGTTGTTTATGTTATTTGCTGTAAAAGCTGCTAGATGGCACTACATGTTAAAAATACGTTTTAATTTGTCGTCAGCGCATTTTACTGTGAGTGCATGTGAAGAGATGGACGTCTACATCCAAAAGACTGTAAACAAAAAATTCGGTGTGAGGCTTGGCAAGACAGCGACACAGACAAATGAGGTCCTTCGTGATGCTTATGGCAACTAGATATTATCGCGGGCGCGAGTGTTCGAGTCACACATGAGTTTAGTTTCGGGGAGAACGAGGGTGGAAGACGACACAAGGCAGGGGCGCCCTTCAACCTCACGGAATGAAAACAACGCGGCTCGTATCAGAGAAATCGTACAGCAAGATCGCACCTTTGCAATCCGTATGCTATCAGATGCTCTGGACATTAGTAAGACAACATGCCACCAAATTTTGCGTGAGATCTTGGGGAAACAACAGCTGAATGCCAGACTTATGTAGCACTCCCTCACAGAGGACCAGAAGGACACGCGGGCATTAGTGAGCGCTGATTTGCTCTCCGAGGCAGAGAAGGATGCTGCATTCGTCGACATCATTTTTGCTGAAGACGAAATATGGTGCTTTGAATACGATCCTCAAAGAAAGCAGCAGAGTGCCGAACGGCGGCCCACAAGCTCTCCGGCGCCGAGAAAGGTGCGGCGACAGAAGACCAAAATGAAGACGTTGCTGATAGTTTTTTTTTTGATGCCAGAGGTGCTATAAGCCACGAGTTCGTCCCACAAGGGCAGACGGTGACTCAAGAGTTTTATATCCGCCTGCTCCAACACATGCGTGATGCACTGCGACGCAGTCGCCCTGACTTATGGGCATCTGGACAATGGAGACTTCTCCAGGATAACGCAAGGCCGCACACTGCTCTCAGCGTGACAACGTTTCTCTACAAGCACAGCATTACTTTACTTCCCCATCCGCCATACTCGCCTGACTTCTCGCCATGCAATTTTTTCTCCTGTTTTCTCGTGTGAAGAGAGCCCTAAAATGTCTTTGGATGGGGAGCATGGAGGCCATTCAAGATGCCACTACAAAGGAGCTGACAGTCCTGCTAAAAGAAGCGTTTTTCAGCTGTTTCCAAGACCTCAAGAATCGTTGGAAGCTGTGTATAGACAGCAAAAGACACTATTTTAAAGGTGAAGTGCACAAATAAATTCAATTTTAAACGCACGTTTTTCAATGGACTCTGTCTTGGAACTTTACGGACAAAATTTGCATATCGCCCGGTCAAGTATACTCGAGCCGCGCAATCGAAGAGGGATACTTTGCGGCTTTTCTCTCAAAAAACCGTGTCTGACGTAAAGGTTGTGCAGTGGAAACACTAGAACATCTGCTCCTTCGCTGCTCCGCGTTCGCCGATGCTCGTCGCGGTATGCTCGCGGCCTATAGGGCGCAGGGCATACTACCAGACTCCATCAAGACGCTATTGTGGCCGCTGGGCAGTGCGCGCACTCGTGAGCGAACTTTGGTGAGCCTCTGTGCATTCCTCGAACACACGGGCTTGACGTCCCGTCTGTTCTCCGTCAGGTAGTTACACGCAGTGACCAAACGCTCCGCGAGTTCTACCTTGAACGATTAATAACTGGACGCCCCACTCCAGTTGTAACCTACACAGTGCTGTGCGCGTGTGTGATTTAATTCCTCTTAAATGAACTAATCACGCGCACAACCTGGACACATTACTTAATGTGTAAATAGTTTGTACATATTACTTCTTCCCCTGTCCTCTATTCCTGTCCCCTCACCTCTTTCATTTCATTTCTCCATTCTGCCTGCTGTCCATTATTTCCGCTGCCCCAGCTCAGGTGCTTCAGTATCGATGGCAGATGCCGGGGCTAGCAAAAAATCTTTTCCTACCTTTTTACTATCATTTTTAATAAAACCACTGCTACTAATACTACTTCCTTATATAAAACCACTACCACCACCACGTAAAGGTTCGGCATCGGTGTACTCTTGGAGATGTTCGGGTCCTGCCTGTTTTCTGATTGTTAGTAGATTTCTTGACCCCAAAGCCGTGCTCGCCGGCCTTCCCTTTGTCCGCGGGTTTCCCCTATTTTTCTCTCATTCGGTCATGCATGCCGAGAACAGTCTCCCACTCACCGTTCTCGAATTCCGAGGGGTCCAGTTCGTGTCCGTCGACGTCGTTTTTCATCGTGGTGGTCTCGCAGCCAGCCCATATGCCGCTACCGTCGATGCAGGATAGTCTACGCTAGGTCAGGACATTAGGCCTAACTAGCTTCCACATGTTCGAAAAGTGAAAGATTCGATGAAATGCGAAATAGCCCCCCGACTGGCCAAACACTGGTGTCCTTTTGCACGGAGTGACGAAACCGGATCCTTTCGTGGTTTTTTTTGGCCCGCAGGCCGAAGTTGAATGCCGAAAAAGGGCTTCTTTTCGAGAGCGCATGCGACGCACGTCATCACCGCTCGGCTTCGTCTTCCTTCCTCCTGATATCCTTTAGCTCTCCCGCTTTCAGCTCGCGGCAGCGAGCGTGGCTCAGCTTGAGCCAGTAGTCAGGCCCGTGCACTCTCCTTTTCTTTCTTCTCAGCAACAGCAGAAGCAGTAGCTTCAGCGTGGCAGCGCTTTGGTCACCGTGGCAGCTGCCGGCGGCGCGCCGACGAAACCGAGTGGGGGAAAGCGTGAATCCACGTCAAGGGACGAAGATGAAGAAGGAACGCCCAGCGAAACGCAAAGGCGAAAGACTGACTTTGCAATTCGACCGCCACTCAGCCAGCTGTAGCCATCTCGTCACTAGAGGTTTAACCATAGCTAAACCAAGGCCATTTCTTAGCTTCCTCCGATCATTTATCTCCTCCTCCGATCCCCCTAGTGGCCGTGGTACCATTTTTCGAATAGCCTTTTTGCTTATTGCAATCGTTGCTTGATTCATTCTTTTTTTTTTTATTCGAGAAGTGTGCCATGAGGCATAAGTTGAAAAAGGAAAGGGGGGAAGGAATGCACGGGATTGAAAGTTAAAAGAAGGAGTGAAGAACCGTTGCGCTGAGGTAGTCGCAGAGGTTGTTAATGAAACGGTTGTCCATTGTCCACTTCACGAAGTCACTTTCGCGGTTCCACCGCAGGCCAACCTCTCTGAGGAGCCGTTTTCTGATAGCAGCCGTCGCTGGGCACGTCCACAACAAGTGCCGCACATCACATATGTCCGGTGCAGCGCCACAGTGAGGGCACCTGTCAGGTAGTGGCAGATCTTTGGCACGCCACCGATGACGGACAGATGGTGTCAGAGCCGCCCCTGCCCGAATCCGGCGCACGGATACCTCCTCCTGCCGAGTAAGACTACGGGGGAGAGGGTGCGAACACGGAGGAATTAGAGCGCGTGTTCGCTGGCGCAGAACTTCGGAATCGGAAACGTGGGACAGGAACGGATCTGGGGGAAGAGGGGAAGGTGGCGGATCGTCTAATGTATGAAGATGAGTCATAGCATCCGCTTGAATGTTATGTGGATCCTGGGCATGGCCGCGAATCCAGTGTATGCGCACAGGACATGGATACTTTGCGCAGAGCACATGAATAGATTGTGAAATTTGGAACGTTCGTCGAACAGCCTTCAGCTGTTTAAGGGCGGCGCGGGAGTCGGTGTAAATGTGAACTGTATTGAATGTTGGAACGAGCGGAAGGGAAGCAATGGCATTGTAAATGGCTTGAAGTTCCAATGCCAGGGGAGTGCACGTATCCGCAGTATACGTCGCGCGAGAGTTGAGATGCGGATGAGATGGACTATACACAGCAGTAACTCCCCTCTCTGCAGAATGAGATGCATCCGTGTATAATATGCACCCTTCAGGCAGATACGCTGCTGATACCGACGGGGAAACAGTGGGGCGATTGTCAGTGAGCTGGCAATAGGACCACGGTGGAAGTGTCTTTAAACGATGAAGTTTGAGAGACTGTTTTCGAGCTCTATTTGCCACCCGTTGGTCGATGATCTCACTGAGTGTATTAAGTTGGGCGAACTCCTGTAGCACAGGTATGGGTGTTAAACGAGGCAGATATGTTATGACGCGCATAGCCTCACGATTGATAGCTTCAAGGGAGTCCCACTGTCTGCGGGTGAGACGTTGAAATTGAGCCTGATATACTATCCGTGGCTGAAGGATAGAGCGCACAAGCTGGCGGGCCGTATGAGCACGTGCGCCACCAGAGCGCATAGCTATGCGACGAATCAGACCTAGAGTAGCGTGAGCCGATTTACGGGTGGCTGTCAGCCACGGGGTGCCAGTCCCAGATGTATGGAGAAGAAGACCAAGAATACGAACAGTTTCTACCTGAGGAATCAGAGAATTATGTACCGTAAAATTTAAAGGGGGAGCTTTCCGTAAGGCGGCTTTATTTCCAATTCGAATGAAACATGATTTAGTAGGAGAGAGTGTTAGACCCAAAGGTGGGAGGCGAGATGTCAATACATCCAGCGCGTGTTGAAGGACCGACTGATGAATAGACGCATCTGGATGACAGCACCACAAGGTGATATCATCGGCATATGCAAGCACGCGGATAGAAGGGATGGTCTCTAGGGCTCGAACCAGAGGAATTAAAGCCACATTAAATAATGTGGGGGCGAGAACGGAGCCCTGCGGCACTCCTCTATTGGAAGTGAAATTACCAAAGGGCTTTCCGTGGACACGCACGCTGAAGGTTCGATTTGCTAAAAAGGCGTGAATGGAGAGGAGGAACCGGTGAGGGAGACCAAGAGTTTGAAGGGAGGCAAGAATGGCAGAGTGAAGGATGTTATCATATGCCTTTGTTATGTCTGTAGCGATTACGGTTCGTACAAGGTGACTCTGTGGAGAGTGGTCAAGCACGTCAGCAGCCAAAGTAGCAAGGCCGTCCTCCGTTCCAATATGTGGGCGGAAACCAATTTGGGAATCTGGGTAACAATCATGGGATTCCAGCCACCATGATAAGCGTGCGGCTAGAATGTTTTCATAAAGCTTGCAGATGGTAGGGGTAAGGGAAATTGGACGAAGGGCCGAGAGAGATACTGGAGGCTGACCTGACTTGGGGATTGGAACCACAATAGAATGCTTCCAGTCTCCCGGCATGATGCCAGAAAGCCACACTTCGTTAAAAGTATCAAGTAGGGTTTCCAAAGCCCTCCCTTCCAAGTTACGGAATAAGGAGTTAGGTATGCCGTCGTGCCCGGGAGTAGTAGTAGTTTTTAAACGGTCAATGGAGGCCAGCAGCTCTGCCATGGTGAGGTCAGAAGTAATCCCATCGGGGGGCTCTGTTACCGATAAGTCAGGTGGAGACGTAGCGGTGCAGTCATGGTTTGGAAAAAATTGACGGGCCGCTTGTTGTGCAAATGTTTCCTCATCCACATTTAGCGCGAGGCGAATGCTCTCTGTGTAATCTGCAACCTGAGAAGGGCGCTCCATGGCGTGAAACACTCTCCAAAGATGTCGATTGCCCTGCGTAGAGGACAGGCGGGCACACCATGCAGCCCAGCGTTGCCTGCCTAGCCGCTTTGCATAGCGCCGCGCCCGTGCGGTAGCGCGGTGAAGAGTAGGAAGAGCCGAAGGGTCATCGGGGTGACGAGTAGCGTAAAGATCCGCCTGGCGAAGAAGAGCCCACAGATTCAAGAGATGTATGTCCGGGTTTGGGTCATCTTCATTTACAGTAGTGGTAATAGTGTGAGTAGCGAGAACATCAGATAGAGTAGACAATGCTGAAGAGGGGTTGAATGTAGATAAATGATTGTCTGCGCGTACAGAATCCCATGATGTTATTCGTACAGTGCGGCGTATTTTCCGTAGACGCGTAGGCGTGAGGGAGATAAAAATAGGGCTGTGATCGCTACCCCAAGTATCAGAATCAACAGCCCAACGAGGGTTACCGGGGCCTAACCACCAAGTCAAATCAGGTGAATACGGGCCACCTCGTGGGCGGGTAGAAGTATTCGGGTGGTTTAAAAGTTGAAAGGAATGATCTGAAAAGCTCCCTTGGATGTGTGAACCCCTTGAGGAATCCGATGGGTAACCCCACGCAGTGTGTGCGCCGTTGAAGTCACCGCCAACTAGAATAGGGATACCCGAGTTGGTAGAACGTAGAAAACGAACCCATCCCAGATTGGGAGATGCGGAGCCAGGACGACTATAAAAAGAAACTAGAATAAGGGGTGTGCGGGCTGGTTTTACGAGAAGGGCGACAACCTCTTGACGTGTGTTGCACCACCGTGAAAGGTCGAGCGGTGTGTGCGGAACTGAACTGTGAATATAAATTGCAGATTTACCTGGGCTGAGGGAGGAGGCGGTGCAACGGCGATCAGGGATAGATGGTGAATGGTATGCGCAGAAACCTGAAAGGCGTGGGAGTGCATTATGCTCTTGCAGTAGGAACGCCCATGCCCTCAGCTTTCCGTCGCGAAGGCGGATGTTCACTTCAGAGGCCTTATTAGCGAAACCTCGACAGTTCCACTGCACCACCACCGATGATGATGCGCTATCCATGACGAGGCCGAAGAGCTTCCACGATGAGGGATGTCACCTGCTTCATCAGCGCTAATATCTTGTCCACTGTCGGGGTAGTCACGGCTAACAGGTGGTCGGCACCTTCTTGCTGGCAGATCCCACCGCCATAGCGCACGTACTATTCCAGGGTATACACACGCGCCACAGCTGTGTTGATGACAATTGGCGCTTCTTTGCTTGGACGAAGCGACAGAAGTGTGCGCTCTGCTGTGCAAAATTTTCTTCAAGAAACGCAGCGCCTCCCATTCTAATTTCTTCCCGCTCTCAGTCAGTACGACATTGGAACATTACAGGCATTGTATACTATTACGTACATTAAGTCATTGTCCCGTTTTCTATCTCCAGGTTAACAGGACCCCTGTCCTTCCGTCTTCCAATCTATCAGGCTATATCCTATTACCACTCCTTTACCTGTCAAAACTTTCCTGTATCCAGCAATTAACCGCCTGTGTCTTGGCCACTCCCCCGTAGTGGGTATGTGCCAGCAACGTCTGAGGCCTTCCTTCCTTCCTTGATGACAGTGCGGTTTTCTGGGTTTTTATAATGTTTAAATTTTTAGGAAGCGCTTGGCACTCATTCTAATACGCAGTAAACCAAGTAGGAATAAAATGTTATGTATTAAGCTCTTCGAGCGATAACAAAGGCGCATGTAATGAACTTTAATTTTGAGATGGGTAACAACGTTTAAACGCAGATTCTGTTTCATTTAAGCGGATAAGGGGGATGAGGTACGAGGAGGGTTTACAAGAAGAGCGGACGCTACTGCAGGGTGTTAAACTCTCCATACTAACCGTAGCGGTCAAGAATTTCTGCTGAACTTATATGCACTTTATAAGAACGCTGACTTTTTCGCAAAACAAAATGCAGAAGCATCTTTGAATTCAAAAGAACAGAACGTCGAACGTTTCTCAGATTAGTTCGTTACCTTCAACGGTCAGCACAGCCACTCTTTCTCACACCAATGTAATATTAATTAGAAGCTTAGTCATGAGGTGTAATATGTCCAGTTGGGTCGCAAACCCTGAAGAGTGCTTCGGACGGATTAGCAGGACTTGAGTGCGTTGATAAAGCTCTGTATTATTTTTCTAGTGCACTGAAAATAAAATAAGTTGCCGCAAATTTTTGCAATGTTTATCTGCCTTTGTATAATGCCGCCGGCACGCAGCTTTGCGCTTTATTTTTGATACAAGACGCAACCCAATTTACCTCAAAATACCGGAGCCAGGCGGCATCGATTCGACGTTGTTCCAGACTTTTCTGGTTATCCCAAGTCTCAAAGGTTCGCTGTCAGCTCTTAATTGAATGCGGACCACAGAGGCAGGAATATTGTTCGGCGAGCGCAGATCAGGCTTTTTGCTACCGACCCTGCCGAACCATTTATTTCTTAATGGACGTGAGTCTGCTAAATAAGCAGTGGCTTAGCTCAGCTATAGGCTAGGATATGCGTAGCGAGAGCTGCATGCGAACACATAGCCCCTCGAGCTTCATTATTACGCTGACGGGCTTCTTCATGCCAACGATTTCGGGGTCGTCTGAAGCAGCTTATTGAAGCCGATGAAGATGCTGCGCGCAGTAGACGCGCACACCGTCAGCTTCTTCACCCATGGAGCACCTCACTAACAATGCGCATACTCTTAGGGCTTTTATATTAGGGGAGTAATTACTCATAACATTCACCCGAGCGCAGCCAAATGGCTACAAAAGAAAGCTATGTAGCTTTATACTGGCGATTTCTACTGGTCATGCTGGAGCAGCCTTTCTTGCTCCGCGATGACAAATTCTAGCTCCACTGGTCGACTTTGACTGACCGCGCGAATTCCGCTGGTTGTTTGGAGCAACTTCGTTCCAAACGGAGCGCACTAGGTTGATCCGCCGACCATCGGCGGATCTCGGCGGAACTTGTAGTCGGCGATGTCGTCACTTCCGAAACACACTTGTGATTTTTGGCTATAATTATCGCGTGCAGGAATGCTAGCGAGGGTAACTGAGCGCTGTTTTCCGCGCGCGCGTTTTGCGCACGTATGTCGTCTTCCGTCACCTGCATAATAGCGGCTACAACTCTCAATTACGGCCTCGTACGGAATAGCAATAGCCCTCGCGTTGTCTGACGAGAGCTCGTCAGAATCTGGGTCCGCGCACTCGGAGAGCAGCAGCAGCGACAACGAAAACTACCTCTTCGAAGCATTTTTCGAGGAACATTTCGCAGACGCCTCTGCGAAAGGCAATTTCCTTGTTGGAAATTGCCCTGTAAGCACTCTGCAGACATTTGATATATATTCATTTATGAACTTACCTAGAGCATAACTGTGCTCCTCATTTTCTACGAGGTTCACCAAAATGCAGTGCACCTTAGGCGTAACATGAACAAAGCGACTAATAGGTTCCATCGCGAAAGAAGTGCCTGCCTCGCGACGTCTGCTTACGCATTTTTTGGTGCCAGAATTGCCAGACCACAACTTCCAGAACCAGTACTTCTGGTGCGTGCTCTACATGTTCCGTTGGTCGACAACGGTCGCTGCGGTCCGAGGTGGTTTGGGGAGTTTTTTTTGCCATTCGAGCACCTTGCTTGGGATCCACCGGTGGAATTCGCTATAAGGCGTTTTTACGTCAAGCTCCATAGCCAGGCTCAACTGCAACACTGGCGCAATCGTGTGAGCTGGTTGTCATGGTAACGACGCATGCGTGGTTGTGAGGTGTGACGTCACGCCCCACTACCGCGCATGCGCCGTTAGGATGGCAACCAGCTGCGCCATTGCGCCAGTGTTGCATTTGCGCGCGTATAGATGGATGGATATATCGCCACTTTTATTTTCACCGGAAAAGAAGACTAATTACTACCCCAGGCCTGCGTGCCGGGAACGGGTTTCGGAGATACCGCGACTTTAAACGTTAACAAAGAGATTTCGTCTCTTCACGGCAGCCGGGTGGATAGCTTGTTTCTGCGAAGCGGCAGCTTAGCTCCGCTGCGGGGCTTTTCAGCTTTCTCTGCAATGAATATTTTCTTCGACTCCGGGGGAGTCGGCGCATACTCATATTGTGTGGTCGAGGGTGCCCCTCTCCACGCACGTTTTACAAAAACCATTTTCTTGTTCCCCTGGAAGGACGTGAAAGGCCCATTCTAAGGTAACGAAATTTCCGGCTTGCAGCCGCCGCCATGCGGTCGCTTCTTTATTACTTAGCTTTTAATCCAGTAGCGGCAACAGTTTTCTTTTTATTCTATAGTTCTGAACGATTTCGGATTAAGTTTGTGCTCACTCGTCCAGGTTCCAAAAGTCCGGCGGGTTCGGAAGTAGAGAGCTCGGGCTAACTCGTGTGCCGCTTCGTTTCTGGTAACCGACCCGCGCTCTGGGGTCTATATTAAGCTGAATTTGCGGGTCAGCTCTCTGCCGGCCAGGATTCTTGCCGCTTCTGGCGAGATTCTTCTTCATGAATTTTCAGACTGCAGTTTCACTATCGCTTACTACGAATTTTGCTCTCGTTCCAACGCAAGCGAGCGCTATGCCAACTTCTTCTGCCTTCTCTATGTTGCGGCTGTGAATAGTGTTGCTGACGCGAGGGGCGTCTAGTCCGTTGACTACTGAGGCAACCACCACGCCTGACTTCCCACTAGCCGCGTCCACGTAGGCGACCTCCTCGGGCTTCAGGCATTCGAAGCGTTTTGTAAGCGCCTCGGCACTCATATTCCTCCTATCGGTGTTATGCTCCAGATGCATGTTCCTCACTATAATGGGGGTGCACAACAGCTGGGAAGAATACAAAGAGGCAGTGGCGCCTGGATGTAGAGCTTGACGCATGTCCCGCCTCTCTTCTGCGCATGCGCCGTAAATTTCAATGTGGCTAACCACATTGATGTTAACCGGTGACTACACCGCTGGGATTTCATCTGCACTTGCGCTATCTGTTGCTCAAAGCATCATCCTCGCTTCGCCGTACTAGATCTGTGGTTATGGCGCTCGTGTACTGAACCAGGGTACCCGGGTTCGAACTCGGTCACGGTGGCTGTTTATTTATGGAGGCAAAACGCTAAGGCGCCGGTGTGCTGTGCGATGTCAGTGCACGTTAAAGATGCCCAGGTGGTCGAAATGATTCCGGAGCCCTGCACTACGGCACCTTTTTCTTTCTTCTTTCACTCCCTCCTTTATCCCTTCGTTTACGGCGCGGTAGAGGTGTCCAACGACATATAAAAGAGATACTGCGCCATTTCCTTTCCCAAAAACTAATTATTATTGTTATTATTATTTTCATTTTTTCGATGGACGCAGTATTGCGAAATGAAAATTGGTTTTTGGGAAAAGCAAATGGCGCAGTGTCTGTCTCACATCTCGGCTGGCACCTGAGCCGCGGCGTAAGGGAAGGAATAAAGGAGGGAGATTGAGAACAAAGGAGGAAAGAGGTGCCCGAGTTGAAGTCTAGTGGATGTTCCCACTCCTTCTCGAGGTATGGAGGCAGGTCCTAGCTGCCCGTCACTATACCTATAATCAGACTGTAGCACCCAACGACAATTCTTCTCTTCTACCAACAGTCCTCAACAACCAAGACCCAGCAGACATTACAACCTTCGATATGCTCTTGTTTGTGCGTGCTGTAAATGAATTTCATTGTTTTCTGGAATAAGTACACTGACCCTCAAGCCGTTCTCTTTGCTTTTGAAAGCGAACCAGACCCCTGATGTAGGCTCTGAGGTGATATGGCGCTTTGGGGTATGAAACTTCGCATAGATTAAGGTGGACCCCTCAGCATTCAGGAAACTTGCTGTGCAATCAGCTGCCCCCCGAATATGTAACGGGGGCCTTCTGATCAGGGCAGCTACATCGCATTCCTAGCTATAATTCAGGCAGGAGGTTGCCGTTATTCCTGCCCCATTAACCTTCTGCCTAATTCCCCAGGCCTATAATCTTCGTAAAAATGAGACCAGCACACTCATTAGACCACCAATGCTGTGCTTGTACCGTTTACACTGGTTCATCATGCCCACACTGACGTGAATTCTATGCGTATCTCGCACACTGCATATTTAACTGCCCGGTCGCTGCTCAATATTTACCATTTGAAGCGTTAATGTTGAATATAATCTAAACGTGGTTGCTGATGAAGTTCAGACGTGCTGGGGGGCGCTGGGAGCGGTCGAAGCGAGCGGTCGTGTGTCGCATGGGCTGCGCCAATTTTCGAAGCCCCAACACAGCAGTTTCATCGGGCCATGCAAATTTTGGGCAAAATTGGAAGCACCAGGCGTTAGGACCACAAGGACACCGATTTGATCACGGTAGGCCCGTTTTTGGACTTTTATCGGGATCCGCTGTCAAGACTACGTGGCCGAGAGTTAAGCCTAACGGTTAGGCCTTACCACTCCCGCACTCGAGCGGGCGCTCAACCGGACCGAAGACCTTCGGAACAGAGGAAATGGCGACTCAGGCACCTGACAACCCTTCGGCAAGCAACGCAGTGCGTAATCCGGCCCAGGATCAGGAAAATCTTCAAGAATTGAAGGCTGCACTGACGACCACGTGCTCCGGTACGCAGAAGGATAACGGCCCCATCGGAGGGGACGATGAAGAGGTCATGCAACAGGACGCCGGGGACGGCGAAAGCAGCCTGACGCAGGACGAAGAACTTAATTGGGAAGTTTTGAAGTTTTCCATTCCAAACGAAGGAAGAAAGAAAAAAGGCGCGCCGGCAAGAACAGCGCTGCTCCAAACCCAGGAGACCCCGTTTCCGGAACAAACAAAGGCTCGATGGCGCCGACCAATGGGAGCGCAGGTGGGATGACGTATCCAGGCGGCGATAAAAAGGGCGTACAAAAGGAAGAGACGAGGAGACAGCCAAAGCAGATGCTGCCCCCGCTCCCTAAGGACGACGCGAAGATCATAAAGCCTTACCAAGCCACGCGTGGAATCGCGGAAGCATGCGGTGCGAAGATCAAGGAAGAGGACTTTCTGGTCAGGCTCCGACCAGGCTCGAACATAATAATCGCGAGCACCTCCATCATCGAAACAGTGGACGTGATACGGAAGATCAGAACCTTCCCGTACGAAGGCACAACCTACCACGTACAGGCCTACGTGGCCATGGCCAGCGACGTCACGCGGGCGGTCATCCATGGCTTACCGCCGGGCCTAACGGTAAAGGAACTGGAGTCCAAGCTGAGGCTGAGAACGCAGGACAACGCAATCCTGGCAGCGAGAATGCTGGGGAAATCCGCGACTGCCCTTCTCACCTTCGACGGGCCCAACATTCCCAAGTGGGTCATATTTAGCGCCGGAGAATACAAGACATACCACTACAGACCAACGAGACAGTGCTGCTTCGTGTGAGGCATACAGGGACATCGCTCGGACGTATGGCCAACGCCAAACACGAGAACCTACAGACGCTGCGGAGCAGGAAACCCAGAAGGACACCAATGCCAGCCCAAATGCATGGTGTGCGGCGGCGAACATCCGACCGGAACCAGGGACTGCAAGCAGCGACTCAAGACTGCTGCAGAGCTGAGGGGGCGCCAACCATATGGCGCGCCAGAGCAGCAACAGCGCCAGAGGAAGAGCCGCAGTCGCATGCGAACACGCCAGCCAAGATGGTTAAGCTCGGAGGGCAACGGGAGCGACAGCCAGTCCCGCAGCCGGGGCAACAGCCAGGCCGGGGAAAGATCCCGCTCACGGAGCCAGAGCCTGGGCCGGAACCGCAGCCACAGCCGGGGCGGACACAGGGACGAGTCTTTCCCACCCCTTGGAGGGCTAAACAACGAGCAAGGGCCGCCAAAACAACACCGGCAGCAGGAAAGCAAGGACGGAGTCAAGGTGAGCTGGAGAACGGGCCCTCCCATATCACTTTTTCCGCAATTTGGGCAAATTAACAACAAAAACAAAAAACGCGAGGAAATAAAAAAACTCAGGAAAGAACTAGAACTCAGCAGAGAGGAAAATAGACAACTGAAGGAAACGATAAAGGAGCTCATTAGTGAGCTACAGGCTCTCAGGGCAGCCAGTCTCCCGCGGGCACCACCACCACCACGGAGCCCAACACCCCGACCACCAATAGTAGGCAATAGCTTCGAAGAACAGATGAAAACTTTTATGCAGAGCATGCAGACACAATTGAAGCCATACAGACGCAAATGCAAGGCGTGCAGAGTGTACAGACGCAGCAACAAGAAAATCAATACTTTCGCAGCTTTATCAAAAGCCAAAACACGCAAAAAATCAACAACGAAGCCAGGGACAGGCTTTTTAAGAAAGAGGAATTGGAACCGAAAACCAAAGTAACAACAACAACAGCACATCATCATGGCAGGACACAACACACTAAGCATCTGGCAGTGGAATTGCAGGGGCTACCGGCGTAAGCAGGGACTCTGCAACAGTTTATCCGCACCCAGGGAACATCACCAGACATAATAATGCTACAGGAAACCAAAACAATACCAACACTAAAAGGATATCAATGTCAGGAAAGCGGGCGCACAGCGACCCTAATTAACATAAACCTAGTTACCATAGCACATAATGAAATTGCAGGCACGGGAATTGAGCACGTAATTACGGAAATCATACCTAAAAGGAAACACAAAGCGGAAAGCACCTTCATGCTAAACATATATAGTCCACCTAAGCATAAAAGTGGCAATTTTAGCAAACTTTTGGCTGAATCGGGCAACCTAGCAAAGCCAAACACACTCCTTATAGCCATGGACTTCAATGCGGGGGACCCTAGCTGGGGCTACCAGAAAGGCGAGAAAAAGGGCAACTAATAGGCGTTGCAGCAGAAAATACAAACTGCACCCTGCTAACGGACGAAAACCAGCCAACGCGTCTAGGCAACAGAGTTAGCCCCGACACGTGTCCAGACCTAACCTTTGTTAGGGGAGCGCGGCAGGCCGAGTGGGAGAACCTGCTAGAAAACCTTGGAAGCGACCACTACGTGCTAAAGGTAACGCTGGAGGCAGAAAACAAAAAGGAAGTTAGGATAAACCCACATCACAGATTGGGACGCCTTCCGAAGTAATAGCAGAGAGCTACAGGGCGAAATTACCTGAATTGGAGTGGAGCACGCAACTCAGACAAATACAGGAGCAGCATACGCAGGATATTCACAGAACAGAAGCTACATCGAAAGTGGACTCACGGCTACTCAGGCTATGGGAGTCAAGACGCGGACTCTCGAAAAGGTGGAAGCGGCAGAAACTAACCAGGAAGCTGCAAAAGAAGATCGCGGAGATTACACAAAAAGCGGAGGAGTACGTGACAGAGCTGGCCAGGCAAGGGTGGGAGCAATTCAGCAGCTCGCTTAACGGCACGCTCAGCACTGCCAAAATATGGCGCATACTCAATGCCCTCATGGACACAACCAAGACAAAAGCAGAAAGTGGCAAAGCCATACAAAGATTAATTAACCAATTCGATGGAACAGACGAAGAGATCCTCCCGGCGGTTAAAAAGAAGAACTACGGCACTGACAAGCCACAGGGATATAAAGAAGAGCATAAAGTATAAGAAAACCTGCACGTCGACAGACCAGTAACAAAGGAAGAAGTATACGCAGCGATCAGGGCCCTAACTAAAACACGGCTGCCGGAGCAGACAAGAATAAAAACTCCCTAATTCGCAACCTCAGCGACGAAGCGGTAGTCCAACTCACGGACTACCTCAACGCGCAGTGGCTAGCGTGAACGGTGCCCAAAGCATGGAAAGACGCGGAGGTGGTAATGATATCCAAACCCGGCGAGAAGCTACAAATAGAGAACCTGCGGCCCATCTAACTAATCTCGTGCCTGGGCAAGCCCTACGAAAGGGTAATCACGAGTAGAATATAACAGTACCTCGAAGACGAAGATCTGTACCCGCACAGCATGTTCGGCTTCGGAAGGAACCTGTCGACTCAGGATATCCTCCTGCAAATCAAGGAACAGGTAATCGACACCATCCCCAAGACCAGAGAGAACATCATAATGGCCCTAGACATCAAGGGCGCGTTCGATAATGTCAGCCACAGCGCCATTATGGAGGGACTAACCTTTGCCCACTGCGGCAAAAGAGTACACTACTACGTGAGGGCATTCCTGTCGAACCGCACGGCAACTGTGGGACTGGAAGACATGCGGAGCGATGTGTTTGAAACGCCAAAGGCACCCCGCAGGGATCCTTATTGTCACTGGTCGTCTTCAACATAGTCATGATCGGACCAGCCCGCGAGCTGAGCCGAATCGAGGGAATCCAGCATGCTATGTATGCGGACGATATCACGATTCGGATCAACCACGGATCGCTAGGCCAGAATGAAGAACTAATCTAGCAAGCGGCGACATGCGTCGAACGATATGTCAGAGAGAGGACTCGCATGCTGTACAGAGAAATCGGTGGTCCTGCGCGTCGGCAAAAACCCATCCAAGGAGAAGATCGAAATACAGCCAGAAGGGCAAGTTCTCCCAGAACGCAGCATGATAAGGGTCCTAGGAATGTGGGTGCAATGCGGCAGAAGGTGCAGCCACACCCTAAGCCTCCTCCAACAATCAACGCAGCAAGTCAGCAGAATGATTACCAGAGTATCGAAGAGAAGGCACGGCATGAAGGAAAGCGACACAATCAAGCTGGTCAAGAGCATAGTGGTCAGCCGCATCACATACTCGCCTCCCTACCACAACAAGACACAACATGAAAAAGAACAAGCAGACACACTGATCAGAAAGGCTTTCAAGACGGCGCTGAACCTGCCAAGGAATACGTCGAACGAAAAACTGCTAAAACTGGGAATCCACAACACCTTCGAAGAACTGAAAGAAGCGCAACAAGGTGCACAGCTGTATAGGGTCCAGCAGTCGACCACCGGCCGAGCGCTCCTCCTATGGTTGGGATGCATCAGTAACGAAACAGAGGACAGGGAAGCGAGCATGCCCGATAACATTCGCCAGACCATCAGGGTGTGCCCCCTACCTAGGAACCTGGACCCAAACTTGCACGCGGCAAGGCAAGCCGCAAGGGCAGAATATGTAGAAAAGCACCTCGCGAATGGCAAAAACGTAGTATATACGGTGCAACCCTACATCCGTTGAACAGAAACTCTAAAGAACACAGAGTTGCGTCAGTGGTGGTGAACCACAAAGGTGACATGATCACCTGCGCAACACTGAGAGGCTGTAGGGTATCCGAGGGGAAGAAGCCGCCGTAGCTCCAGCGGTAACGGAAGGGTACCGTAGGAACGAGTCACTCACAATTCTCACGGACTCGAAAACGGCATGGAGACACTACACCGCAGGTAGAGTTAGCAAAGGGGCGCTGCGCATAATCCTCCATGCAGGGACCCCGAGCACACAAATACAACATAAGATTTTCGGAGTACAGGGACACGCCGGAGTGAAAGGGAACCAGAGGGCCGATGATCTAGCTCGCGAGCTTACTAACCGAGCGGATACATCAACGGACTCGGAACAACCACGACGGTGGAGCCAACGTTCGCGGAGATACTGAATTATCACAGAGGCAGGAGAATAATGTATACCTCGCCACACCCAATATTAACACAACGCGAAGCAGTCTCGGCTGGCGAAGACTGCAGACAGGAACCTCCCACAACTTACACACACTCCACAAAATGTATCCGAACCAATCCGCGGACACATGCACGTGGTGTGGGGCAACCCCCACGTTATGCAACCTCACATGGGAATGCAAGGACAACTTCTCCTTCCATCAGTTAAAAGAGCCCAATGCGGAACAGCGGGAGGGCCTGCTCACCAACACGGAGCTGTCGGTTCAAAGAGGACTAGTGCAGCACGCATGCGAGGTGGCACGGCTCAGTGGGGCCCTGGAACCAGGGAACCAACCACTGGATCAACCATTACTTCAGCCCAAGGGTCGATGACATCCGGAAGACGCTAACAACTCTGCTTAATAGAGCAATAAAAGTTTTTTCCTCCTCCTCTACCTCCTCCGACGTGCTTTAAATCATCCGCGACTTGTTAGAAATGTGCCTTCAAAGGACCCGAGAAATCTTGTTTGTAGTTCTTAGCTGAAAGATTTTTTTTATATAAAGGGGCCATTTGTGTCGCACGTGGTTGCTAAGGCCAAGTAGACTCTTTGACAGAATTTATATTTATCACTCAAAGGAGGCCTCGTTACGAGGGGAATTGCGTCTTCCCGCCTGAAGTCGTCACTGGCTATGTCTTTTCACGTTTGGTGCAAACCCCATTTACTGCTCAAGTTATCGACTTTGTTACTGTGCGCATGAACAAAATAATGTGGATTAGCCCAGCTAATCTAAGATATACAAAACGAAAGTGATATTGTGGTCTCCACTGACCCACGGAGCCGGTTGTGCGCCTTTCTTTTCGTGAAAATGAAGGGTCTTTGCAAAGTTGTCAACCTCAATGAATTCTATGAACGCCGTCGGATCACTTGCTTTGATTGCTTTTTGGGGAAAGGAAATGGCTAACTAACCATCTCACATATGAAGGTGGATGCCCGAACCGCGTCGTAAAGGAAGAAATAAGGAGGAAGAGAAAGAGGAAAGAGAAAACTGAAAAATGAAAGTTGGATTTCGATCTAAGGCGCGGCGCTGTGCAAAGACGGAACACCTGTGGCTCGGTGCTATTAGTGGCGCAGGCGCAGTAGTGACTAGGGAACGAGAGAGAGATAAACGAGCGAATAGAAACAGGCGGCGGAGTAGGCGGCGGCCACCTGCGCCATGCGTGACGTGAGCCGTGCTCCGACATACGCCAGCTCGCGCGAAGCGCGGTGTTGACTAGCATAATGAAGTTTTTCTCTTCAAAAACAAAAAAAATGGCGGACTTAAATCAGAATTATAATTTATTTCCCCACATCTACACACGTTCCAAAGTAACGCTTCATCACACATAGGAGGAGGTTAATTCTTTGGATACCATTATCCTTTCATATAAGCACAAAGTTATGCTCCTGTGATCCTTTTTCAAACATATAGTTTGTTTCCTGGCTTTTAGGCAATCTTGTATAATTCGCCCAATAATCAAAAAAAATTTGACTCCCTGTCAACACGCAGTCTCCCCGAAGGAAAGCACGGCGAAGGATAGCGGTGAAGTCGCAGCCCCGCAGCGCTTCCTCGCATAGCAATATACAAGTCACAGGGTCACGGAAGAAGGTTGCAGGATGAAGGAACTTGAAGGTGACCGTTGAGTAACCCGTTAGCGGGAGGCGTCCCAAACGGCATCTGATCAGCAGAAAATATTCGGCCTCATTGGCGGCGCTGTGAGCGAAAAATCCCAGGAAAAGCAAATTAGATCGGCCACCTTGGCCACATGACATTGAGACGTCATCACAACCTTCCCAGCCGCATTCGAGCGAACCGACCACCTTGACGGCAACTCACCCGAAGTACCCGGGTTCTAACCCGACCACGGCGGCCGCGTTTTGACGCAGACGAAACGCAAAGGCGCCCGTGTGCTGTGTTATGTCAATGCAGGACAGAGATATCCCTGTGGTCGAAATGATTCCGGAGCCCTCCACTACGGCCCCCATTTCTTTCTTCTCTCAGTCCTTCTTTTATCCCTTCCTTCACGGCGTGGTTCAGGTGTCAGCCGATATGTGAGACAGATACTGCGCCATTTCGTTTCCCTAAAAAGCGATTTTCAATTTTTCCTTTCTTCTTTCACTCCATCTATACCCTTCCATTACGGCGCGGTTCAGGTGTCCAACGATGTATTAGACAGATACTGCGCCATATCTTTTCTCCCCAAAACCAATTAAAACAAAATTACCAGCCGCGGTGGCTCAGTGGCTAGGGCGCTCGGCTACTGATCCGGAGTTCCCGTTTCGAACCCGACCGCGGCACCTGCGTTTTTATGGAGGCAAAACGTTAAGGCGCCCGTGTGTTGTGCGATGACAGTGCACGTTAAAGATCCCCGGGTGGTCGAAATTATTCCGGAGCCCTCCACTACAGAACCTCTCTCTTACTTTCTTCTTTCATTTGTTCCTTTATGCCTTCCCTTACGGCGCGGTTCAGGTGTCCAACGATATTGAGACAGATACTGCGCCATTTACTTTTCCCAAAAAACCAGTTATATATCAGTTTATCATTACCTTGCCAGGTGGTAGTTAATTAATGCCTGCTCGGCAAGAGCAACCTGTTCCCGACAAGCCCCACCAGTAGGATTCCTTGCGATCGGAGCGCAGTGGCGCAGTTCCTAAACACTGCACCGCTTTATCACTGCTCCGTGGTGCAGTGGTGATCACCATTGGGCCAAAAATGAATGAGGATTGTCAGATATCTATGAATGCAAAGCTGAGTGTCACCAATTCTATATATTTAGGCACCAATCTATTAACTTCATCGCGTCTTACCCTCAAGGCGCAGCTTGAGTCGCCCTATGAGATGACACCATTCAATTGGATGTACAACACGTCGTTGGAATCAGAACAGGCAGAAACATTAGCCTAAGTTGTTTATACTAGCTCGACATCCCTGAAAAACAAATTAATGATAATACTTACACGCTGCGGTGGCTCAGTGTGTAAGGTGATCGTCCCACTCTGCCGGAGTACCCGTGTTTGAAACTAACCGTGGCGGCCGCGTTTAGGGTTAGGTAAAACGCAGAAAACGCGAGTGTGCTGTGCGATGTCAGTGCATGTTAAAGACTCCCAGATTGTGGAAATTTTCCTGAGATCCAATACGGCACGTCTCCTTTCACATACTCCTTTATCTGTTGCTTTAGGCGTAGTTCAGGTGTCCATCACGATAAGTGAGACAGTTAGTGCTTGATTCATTCCTTAAAAGAAATTAACAATGATGTTATTTATGCCATAGCAAAGCGCCATAGCAAAGCACACAACGGTGAACCAGTCCAGCGCTTAAAATCTGATGTGGTCTAGCCCTTTTCTACAAAACACATCTTTGCGAACGCTCTTTAATGTGCGCGTAGCGTGGAAAATATTGTGTTTGTAGTCTTTCTTGAGTAACGCCAAAGAAACAGTGTTGAAGGAATTGAATTGCACCACTCTTTTCATGAATATATTTTACCCAGATATATAAATAACGAAATACAGCAGGCTGAAAGCGAGTGTTTCTGTTCGGAAGAATAGGAAGCACAGTTGTTAGCTCTGCGCAGGGGTTAATGAATAGATATGACCCTCACGAAAGAAATGTAGTAAAATAAAAGGATGCCTGCTCAGGTAGCTCTAAGTCGTGTTTCCTCCAACGGTGTCATCTTCCTCGCCTAGTAGGATGACTTGAGGAACATGTCTGGATGTGGTAAAGGGTGGGTGAATATGCTTTGGAAACGACGGACTCGAGAGGATATCTTACCAATTTCCAGATGCATGCGAATAATCATTATTAGCGATCTGGCCCATAACGAAGAATCTAACATCCGGGTTTTTGCAAATGATTGCGCAGCCCACAGGCTAGCTGCTAACCTGTCCAACTTTAGAGATTTGCAGGGTCATCTCACGAAAACACAGATGTGTATATCTGGCTTACCACTTTAAACCTTAATGACACTTTTTCCTGTCACTGCCCAGCTGTCGTAATACCAACTTCCACCTACCCCTTTTACGATTCTCCTCTAGCCTACACATTGTTCTTTTTAATCATGCTGATCTCATGAGAGAAATGTCGTTGCAATAGTAGCCGAATTTTCAACTCTGCCAGTTGCACTCTCGCCTACTTATGCCGAGATCGGCCTTTGCATCGTCCCTGTCAAACATATCGCATATGAAACATTTGCAACCTAAGACAAGAGTGCGCATATTCTATAGAGGATCCCCATCAAATAACCAACCCACGCGGTGGATCAGTGGTTATGGTGCTCGGCTGCTCGACTTTCTATGTCGGTTAAATAGCAGATGCCCGTGTAATGTGCGACGTCAGTGAGCATTAAAGAACACCACGAGGTCGAAATTGGCGGGTCCTTCCACTACGGCGTCCCTGATAGCCCGAGTCGCTTTAAGACCCCTTAAACCATAAACTATAGACTAAGCTAACGTGATAATTTGCTAGAATTCACTCATGATTGCGCAGCCACATCTGGCCTTTCCGATTACCATAATTGCACTAGTATTGCGAAATCTCAGTTTCACCTTGATCTACACAGCTCAGCTTCCTGCCGTGAACTAGCCCATGTCTGCCTGTATAACAGGTTTTTTCATAGCTTGCCATCAGACATCTTCATTCGCCCAGGAAATCATTTATCCCACAACAGCCACTCTAAGACGTTTACGCACAGCGCGCCTCTGTCACTACAATTCAGATCTCGTTATTTCTACTCACAGCCCTCTATTGGAAGTATTTTCCTGCCACGTTGTGTTGTTAGCTGATCGTCACGAATTGATGAACGTTGACCAAGGAATAAAGACATGTGCCACCTCAGAGCATCTTATTGCCATTCTCATTTGTCATAGACTGTGAAGGCAAAACAACCTGGAAACGTCCTTTGCACCCTCTTCATTACCGACATGAGAATGCCTTATAGCATACGGAGTCACTGGCAGGTCGTTTTTTAAAGTTCGCTCCCAGGCGTCCGAGGAAAATACAGCGTACCTGGAGTAAAAATTACTGCTGGGGGTTTATCTGCGGCCAATCATGGTGTGAACGCGAAAGCGATTCACGGGTTAAACGGGTTCACTTTAGTTTAGCCAACCCCTCGTTTGAGGAAGAGTCTTGCGAGCCCGTGCCAGTTTCTTCGGCTCGCTACTCATCCGCCTTGCACCATGCAACAAGTTCGGGATTCGTCAACGTGTTGTACGAGCTGAGTACGTGCGCAGACATTCCGCTTCTTCACTCATCGCGCATATGATTAGGTAGTGTTTCGCACCCCTGCTTATATGCAGCCGAGGAACGGTGCGCTGCGCGTTCTCTACTGCGCATGCGCGTGTGTGACGTCAAGCGCGGCGGAGGAATTGGCGGAGGCTTCAGCGTAGTGGAGAGGATATGATAGGATACACTTTATTGCTCTAGCAAGGTCTTTCGTTAAGACAGAAATCTTCATATTCAAGCAGATGTCTCCTTCAGTCTTGCAGAGGGCCCCTATTCGAGGGCCCCGCTGAGTTTGGCCGCTCGCTGGGCATGAATGACCACTCCTCTTTCGAGGATTGGGTTTCCGCTGGAGAGCACACTCTCACACTGCTCGACACTCGGAGTTTCTGAGCCATAGAATGCTTTATTTTTGTCACATTCCCAAGTAATAAGGTATAGCATGGGTGTTGAACCGCCCCATGGGCAAAACCCCCTGTATTGGTTCGGGAACATTTCGCTAAAGATGTGCAATTTGGGGAAGGTTGCGGTTTGCAGCTTCCATCAGTAAACCGTTTTTTGTGTATTTAATTTGTTGTGGGGAGGAGGATACTTTAGTATTCATCCCTCTGTTATAATTTAGAATGTCGGAATACGTCGGGATTATCCTCAATAAGTCCTCCGGGTCTTCGTTCAAGAGTTCTGGGTTAGTGTATTCGCGGGTGACTCTATCGACCCTTTGGTTGCCTTCTACCTCGGTGTGTCCCGGTATCCTGAAAATGGTGTGTCTAATGTGATCTCTAGGTAAGCCTGCACGGAGGAGGATTTTGAGCGCTTTATGACCTATCCTGCCGTTAATGTAGTTACGGCATGCCTCTTTCGAATCTGGGAGAATTGTTAAGAACTTATTCGCGCGATAACCCTACGCGGCCGCTAGAGCAACAGCCATTTCCTTTCCCACGGTAAGCGTGCAGCCTCGTGCCGACGTGCAAGTGATCTCCTTATATTCTGAGCTGGTTACTTTCGCGACGACTATTTGCTCCGTTATGCCCCGTCATCGGGGTTACATCGCGGCTTCCATGCAGACCGTGTTTGCCTTGACTGCCAAGTATTTTAATGGTGCCGCGGAAATTATCATGCAGACTCGATGTTCTCTGCTCTGCTCTTAGCGTTGCTTGATGCCCCATTCTTATGAGCAGTGCTCTTCCAGTGGTCGTCTGCTGGGGCCTGAATCGTTCTGACTCTAATTGCGCTTGTTTGATTTCCTCGAACGAGTTGTGAAGTCCGAGGGCAAGCAGCTTCTCCATTGTTTTTGGCTTGTAGTGGAGGGCTGTCTTGTAGGCCTTAGTAATGATGGTGTCGGCTTGGTACCTTTCGCCCTTGTTTGTGTTGTAGTATGGGAGAGAGTACTTGACTCTACTGATCACGAGGCTTCTGACCAGGTTTATCGTGTCCCCCTCCCTCATACCGCTTCTTTGAAATACTCATGTGATCATTCGAGTGACTTGCGTTGTCGGTCGTTTGAGCAGGCCGATTGCGTGTGTGCATCGCTTGTTGTTTTGCACCCACATTCCCAACACACTAATTAGTTCGTTCTCCCGTATTTTTTGCCTTTCGAGGATGACGTTGAGGTCTTCCTCCGATATTCTTCCTCGCCTGACTCTCAGGACAGGCGAAACCTTTTTCTTGACGCATTCTTCTAGGCACGTTGCTGCTGCTTGCAGGCGTTCTTATTCTTGGCCGAGCGTGCCTTGGTTGGTCCAGACCATGATATCGTCGACATATAAGGTATGTTGTATGCCTTCTATGTTTTCTAGTTTACAGGCCAATCCTACCAATGCAATGTTAAACAAAACGGTGAAATGACGGATCACTGCGGGGTTTCTTTGTTCGGGGTGTGGAAATTGTCACCTCGCAGGTGTCCTAATGCCACTGTTTCCGTGTGATGTGAGAGGAATGCCTACAAGTAACTGTGCTTTTTTTGCCGCTGTTTAGACCGTCCAGCCCTTCCAGGATGGCTCTGATGCTAACGTTGTCGAATGCCCTTGACATCCAGGGCCATTATCACGTTCTCTCCGTTTTATGGAATGTTGCTAAGGACTTCTTCCTTCATCTGTAAGAGGGCGCGTTGCGTATGTAATTTGGTGCGGGATCCGAACATAGGATGGGGGTACAGATATTTGTCTTGCATGCATTGCTGTAGTCTTCTTGTCACCATCTGCTCGTAAATCTTGCCAAGGCAAGATATCAGTGATATCGGTCGGAGATTTTTCACTTTAAGCTTCTTCCCAAGGTTGGGTATCATTACTACTTCCGCATGTTTCCATTCTTCGGGCACTGAACTCGCAACCCAGTGCGCATTGAGGAAATCGGTCAGGTGCGTGACTGCCTCATCGCTCAGATTGTGGATCAGTGCGTTCCTAACATTTTCTGCGCCCGCTGCTTGTTCCGGGTTAATGCCTGAAAAGAAATAAAACAGAAAATGACACTGCAAAACCAGAAAATGGCGATGCAGGACCAAACTTTCCGAAACTACATAAAAATGGAAACACGCAGAGAACTACTAGCGATGCCAGAGACAGGGTTTACCAAGAGAGAAGATTAGATTCCGAAAATCAAAGCACAATCCAAACAAATGATAATTCATGATCGCTAGACACGACACATTAGAGATCTGGAAGTGGAACTGCAGAGGCTACCGGAACAAAAAGGCCTACTGCAACAAATGATAAAATCCAAACAAAATTCTCCTGACATAATAGCACTGCAGGAGACCAACACCGTGCCGACGCTCAAGGGATACACGTGCCAGGGAAAAGGTCGCACCGCTACGCTCGTTAGCAAAAAGCTAGTCACCATAGCGCACGATGACATCCCGGACACGCGGATAGAACATATCGTGACGGAAGTAATAACCAAAAAAAGAGGAAAGAGAAAAGCACATTCGTTAAAAATCCGCATATTCTGCCGCGGCAGAGAGACGGAGACTTCCAGAAGCACTTTGCAGGAGCGAGAAAATTGGCAAAATGTAATACTCTGCTCATAGTGGAAGATTTTAATGCCAGCGGACAGATCTGGTGATATAAAAAACAACAAAAAGAAGGCGCCGGTCAGCCAGGCAGCTCGAACCACAAATTGCAACCTCCTAACGGATGAAAATCATCCAACACGCCTGGGGAACTGCGTTAGCCCCGACGCATGCCAAGATCTGACGTACGTCAGAGGAGCAAGGCAGGCCACGTCGGAAAATCTGCTGGAGAACCTTGGAAGCGACCATTATATAATAAGAACGCAAGTATCAGCGGAAAACGTCAAGCGCCAGACGGTAAAAACCAAATAAATAGACTGGAACGCCTTCCCAAACGACTGCAAGCAAATGGAAGATGCCCTAACCTCCATAGAAGATTGGTGCAGGCAGCTGAAAGACATATACCGCAGAGATACGCTCAAGAAATGGACAGAACAGAACAAGCACCGGAGGTGGATGCGCGGCTCCTAACGCCACGGGTGGCAAGACGCGGAGTCACCAAAAAGTGGAAAAAGCAGAAACTAAACAAGAAGATAAAGAAGTTTGCAGAAATCACCAAAGAGGCAGAGGAGTACGCAACGAAACTTGCAAAACACAACTGGCAACAGTTTAGCAGCTCGCTAAACGGCACCATAAACACAGTAAGAACGTGGCGGATCCTCAAAGCCTTAATGCCCCCCACAAAAACCAAATCGGAGAGCAACAAAGCCATTCAAAGACTAGTCCATCAATATGAAGGAACAAACGAAGAACTTTTGGAAAAAGTCCGCGTCAAGCGCTACGGAGCGGAGCGATCCGAAGAATGAACGGGTGAATACCGCGGCCGGGAGAACTCAAGCCTGGATAGGCCGCAGTAGAGAACCCGGCGGTGGCGCAGCGCACCTGTGACGTTACCCGCGGCGCACCTGTTACGCGGCGCTTGTGCAGTATAGGGCTGTGCAATGCACGGTGAAAACGCCTTTACATGGCATTGTGAAGCTATCACTTAAAATGTTGTCTATGGGTTCCTGTTTACGGTATATTAAGCAGTGAGCCGACCACGAAACAAATTTTTTTAACAGTGTTGGCTCTTAGTCATCAGGTTTCGAGATTTTTTGTGGTCTACCACCGCCCTGAGACCACGGAGGCATCTGTGGCAGCAACTAGAAAACAGCACCTCTCGCATTGAGACTTGTAGCGCGATCTACCATAGCAATGTAGAAACAACCACCTGCCGCGTGACAATGATGACGTCATGATAATATATGGTGGATACAGGTGGAGCTATGTGAGTATGACGTCAGGGGACAAAATGGCGGCATGGTTTCGGTTTCTCAAAGTCATGTTGGCGGCCATTAAAATGGGTTGTGCCTTCCAATCTATTTCCTTCTGCTGACCCCCAGTGTGACGTCATGGGAATAAATGACGGCATAGTTTCGGTTTCTAGTATCTAAGTTGGCAGCCATTAAAATTGGTTGTGTCCTCTCTGACCGAATTTGCACCGCTCACCTTCCTCTCTTACGGCGGGACCCAGGTGTCCACCGAGATTTGTATGAGAGTTATTTGGTCATTTACTTTCCTAATATTACATTAAATGGTTTATTATAATAATAATTGGTTTTCGGAGAAAAGAAAGGGCGCCGTATCTGTCTCATATAACGGCAGACACCTGAACCGCGCCGTATGGGAAGGGATAAGGGAGGGAGTGAAAGAAGGAAAGGAACAAGTGAGTGAGTAAAAACTTTATTGAAAGAAAGTGTACAGTCGTGGTCAGTAAGTGAGGTCCAGACCATGTAGGTCTCGTACCGCACAGGCCCATTCGACTGCCTTGACTTGAGTGCCTCGGTCGTCGCTGACCTTTACTGAAAGCCACGCGTCAGGTGAGGGAGCAGCCAAGAGATCTGGGGGTGGGGGATGTGCTTTACAGTCCCAGATTATGTGGTCTAAAGTAGCTTTTGCACCGCAGAAGCGGCAGTTAGGGCTGGAGGTTGTAATAAATATGTGCGAGTACACATTTGGGTTGGGGAAAGGGTCGGTTTGTAGTCTTCTCCACGCCACCTGCTGCTCCCTTGACAGGGAGGGGTGCGGCGGCGGGAACTGCCTACGTGCGAGTCTAAAATGGGTGGTGTGGTCGTGATAGGAGGTTAGCGCTTCACCGGTTGCCTCCGGGTTCGGACCGTCTACTGCTCGGCCGGCTTTAACTCGAGCTTGTGCGTTGGCGGCCTCGTTTCCGGGGTTTCCGGCGTGCGCCGGGACCCATACCAGGTCAATGTCTCGGGGGGGGGGGGGGGGGGGGGGTTGTGTCTTTAACATTTTCCAGGATATTTCTGGCCGTGAGTGAGATGCGGCCTTTGGCAAAGTTCGCAATGGCATATTTCGAATCGCTAACAATGGTTGTAGCGTCCGTAAAGGCGATAGCAGCTGCAATTGCAGCTTCTTCCGCGGTTTCCGCGTTCTTGGTAAATACTGTAGCGGCCATGAGTGGAGTGGCCGAGTCCGGGTCCTGAGGATGAGATACACCACAGATGGCGAATCTGTGGGGGCTGTCTTGGTAGTTGGCTGCATCGACGTAGATGACGTCTGGAAGACTCTGCAAGCGTCGATGCAGAGCTCTTGCTCTTGCTTCCCGCCGACCCTGTTGTGTTTGCGGGTTCATGTTCTTGGGTAGAGGTAATATTTTTATCTTTTTTCGGATATGGCTAGGAACGGGGCCTGTATGGTCCGACATAGGCTCCCCTTCGATGCCAAGTCTGTGTAGGATGATTTTGCCCGCTGCAGTGCTGGAGAGTCGAGCCGTCTGTGTTGTTAGGTGGGCTTCCTTAAGTTCAGAAAAGGTATTGTGTACTCCCAGGGCGAGGAGTTTCTCGTTGGCTGTGAATTTAGGAAGGCCCAACGCCGTTTTGTATGCATGCCGTATTAGGGTACCGATCTTTTGTTCTTCTCCTTTCTTGAGATGGAGATATGGGAAGGCATATGTAATTTTGCTGATGACAAATGCTTGAAGGAGTTTGTATAGGTAGCGCTCCTTCATGCCTCGTCTCTTGTTGGCGATGCGCCTGATCATGCGCGTCACCCGATGTACTGAGCTTTCGAGTCGCCCCAGTGCTAGTGTTGCGGGAGGTGTCGGAGATGTGGAGTCCTAAGACCCGTATGTTCTCCACTTCATCTATGTTTTTGCCTTGGATCGTAATGTTGATGGGGATCCTGTCTTCAGGTTTCTTGCTCCGCCGTACGATTAGGAGTTCTGATTTTGGTTGGGAACACTCGAGGCCGGCTCTCCTTGCCTCCAACTCAACCGTTTCAGCCGCTGTTTGGAGAGCTCCTTCAATTTGTCCATCGGAGCCGCGGTTCGTCCAGATATGTCGTCTGCGTACAAAGTGTGATGGATGTTTTGAATTGCGTTGAGCCTGTCTGGAAGCTTGATTAAAGCCAGATTAAAGAGGAAGGGTGACAAGACTGCTCCTTGTGGTGTCCCTCTGTTTCCGAGCCTCATTGGGGTGGATTTCAGTGGTCCAACGGTGATCTCCACCGTTCTATTTTCTAGGAAGGCTTTAACATAATTGTACGCCCGTTCGCCTGGGTTGAGGTCGGCTAGGTGTTTCAGAATGGTATGGTGTGACACGTTGTCGAATGCCTTTTTGAGATCGAGGCTCAATATTACTCTTGTGTTCTTAATGGAGGGGTCGAGTATGTCACGTGATAGCTGGAGCATGACGTCTTGGGTGGAGAGTCCTCTTATGAAGCCCACCATGGAGTGTGGCATGAGGTTGTGGTCTTCGGTGTAGTCCCGTAGTCTGCTCAGAACCACGTGCTCCATGAGTTTCCCGAGACAGGATGTGAGGGAAATGGGTCTTAGGTTGTCCATGTTGAGTTTCTTGTTGGGTTTTGGAATAAATGTCACTCGGGCATGTTTCCAGCTGCTGGGAATGATTCCTGTCTGCCAGCATACGTTGAAGTAATCTGTGATTGCAGTGACAGATTTCAGGTCCAGGTTACGGAGGACCTTATTCGTAATCAGATCTGGTCCTCCCGCTGAGGTTGTTCTAAGCTGGCCCAGCACTGCCCAGATTTCTGCATCACTGAACGGCTCGTCCAGCTGCGGATTTGGTTGTCCCGAATACTGTGGGCTCGTTTCTCCGTCGTATGCGGTATTTAGGCATTTTTCCCTGAGGAGGTCCAAGAAGTAGTGTTCGTCCCCGGGGTGTTGATGGATGACTTTAGCGAGCTGTCCTAGCGCAGCCGACTTGGACTGTGTGGGGTCGAGAAGGTGGCGGAGCAGGTGCCACGCCCTCTTACTACCCAGTTGTCCGTTCAGGCTGTCACAGGTTTGATACCATTGTTGCCGGGTAAGTTCTATCGCATATTGTTCAATTTCTCTTTCGAGTTGGGCGATTCGTCTTCGTAGCTTTTTGTTGAGTCGCTGTCTCTTCCACCTCTTCATAAGACTATTTTTTGCCTCCCACATGTGTGCCAATCTTGAATCGAGGTTAGTTGTGCGGCGCCTGTTGTTATTTCGCTTGTGTGCGACTCTACATCCTTACATATTGATTTAACCCAACCTTGGATGTCTTAGATTTCCGTCGGGGCCGTTTGATCCCGTTCTTTCCGAAATTTTTCCCAGTCTGTAAATTTCGTTACCTTCCAGCCCTTCTTCTGAATCTCGGTGTGAAGGGTAATGGCCAGGATGTAGTGGTCGCTGTTTAGATCCGTGCCTGTGTTTCGCCAGGCGGGGTTCTGCACATTCCTGGCTAGCGTGAGGTCCGGGGTGGTGTCTCGGCTAACAATGTTGCCAGTTCTGGTCGCCGTGCTAGGATCGTTTAGTAGCGAGAGTCATCCTTGGATTTTGTTCCAGAGGATGTTGCCTTTCTTCCTTGACTTCTGGTATCCCCACTCTACGTGTGGCGCGTTGAAGTCGCCCGTAATCACTAGCTGCCCATTCTTGGCTAATTTCGTGGTGGACTCTAGTAATGACGGGATTTCTCTGGATTGATCTTTTGGGGAGCTGTATAGGTTAAGAACGTATAGGCTCCCCTGCCTCTTTCTGGCGGGAATAATTTCGGTGAGCGTGTAGTCTGCTTGAGAACCGTCAAATTCATGTTGAATGGCCGTAAGTTGGTTATCCACTAGCGTGGCTGTCATTGCTGCTTTGTGTGGTATGTTTTTTTGTGATATGGTTTTGTATCCTGGTAAACTAACGGGTCCCATCGGTTTTTGGATCGTAATAATGTCCGGTTTGACTTCTAAGTTTTGAATATAAAGCTGCAGATTGGATTTTTTGCCTCGAAAACCTCTACAGTTCCATTGCCGGATGATGATATCTTGATTACGAGCTGCCATGTTGGGGCACTGTCAGCTGCGTAACGGCGCTCGCTATTGCACTCACTTTGGCTTGTAATGCCTTGATGGCGTCCATCATTTCTTCTCTGGTCTGTTGTAGGTTCTTGGCGATATCTGTGCATGTCGCGTCTAACCTATCTGCTCGGGCTTCCAGTTTGTTGACCCTCTCATTCTGCTGGAGAGCTAGCTTGGCTCTAACAGCGAAAGTTGACGTCGGTTGGGACGCCGCGTCTGTTTCAATTCGCTTCTTGGGATTCTGGGCCTCTTGCTGGTCTTTTGGGGCCTGTCTTTTTTGAGCCTTCGGTTGTTCTATGTCCATACCCGCACCATCGGAAGGAGGGAGGGATTGAGACCTGTTATTAGCGGTTGTCGCGCTTTCAATGTGGCGTTTGGTTTGCGTGAGGCTCGCGAGTTTACTGCCTAGCTCACTGATCTGGGACGGCATGCGTTCTATTAAAATGGCTTGCTCCCTCACCTGATTGCGAAGTGCCTGCTTCTCCGGATCTTCCTGCCACTTGAGAGCCTTTTCTTCTGGCTTTGTCCAGGGGTTCTTGGGGTCCCGCTTCCGGCTGGACGATGGTAGGTCCTGTCGAAGGTCTTGCGACTGGCTGCGTCGTGTAGCAGACTTGCTTCTACTTCGTGGCAGCGGCGGTAAGGACTCCTCCCTCTCGTCGCCTAGGGTCAGCGTCTCTTTTTGTCGGGTTCTGTCCCTCGATTGGCGTCCGAAGGTGTCTCTCTGCCCGGCGTTTTGGTCAGCGTTCCTGGCCAGGTCGGGTTTCTGGGCGGCTTGCTGCTTGATGAATTTGAACTTGCAGCTGGTGCTCCCGGTTCTGCGCGCCCCCGTGCAGACGATGCAAACGGGGACGCAGGTTGGTGGTTGTCTCTCATGTGGTGGGGGTGCTCTTCTCCGCACCTGACGCAGCGGGTTCGTTTTGGTTGTGGGCAGACGTCTTGTCGGTGCCCTGTCTTGCGGCAGTTGAAGCAGGCCTCTACTCGGTTGAGAAAGAGGACCACTTTATGTCTTATGCCGGGGTATCGGAGTAGTCGGGGGAGCTCCGTTCCGGCTACCGTAACGATTATATGATTTGTTCTCCCATACCATCTTGCCGACAGGATAGTCCAGTCGGGGTTGTAGGTGTTGTAGTTATGAACAAGCTGCGCGTCCGTTTCGCCACAATACTCGTTGTGGATGAGGCCTTTTACCGAGAGATCCGGGGAAGGCGCGTAAGCTTTGATGGGGTACTGCTTTTCCCCCATGACGAACGCTTGCAGGTTGAGGTAAGCATTCGCACGTTTCTCGTTGGGCGTGCTTATCGTGAAGGTGTGGTTTACTGGGTGTTTCTGAAGAATATCTTCGGTAAGGGTGTTGTCGTCGGTAATCTTGGCGGCTTGACGAAACGCTTCGAGCAGTAGCGCTCCGCCATGGGTGGGAAGGTCAAGGGGAGACTGCGGTCTGATTACAATTTTGTAATGCTCTGCCGGTAGCCTCGGGATCGGAGGTCTTCTTCTATGGGGAGGCCTAGGCTTCCTATGGGTAGAGTCAAGGGGCTTGCCTTTCTTCGCGTAGCCTTGTGCGCCAGTAATGGCGGCGGCCTCGTCCCCAACGCCGGGCGTCCCGATGGCGGCTCGGCCCGGCGCCGAGCGTCCGTCTTCTTTGTGGACGCCGCGCCGGCGGAATCGTTGCTGGTTCTTGAGCGCCATGGAGGTCCATGTTCCGTCGTTCAAATCATGTTCTGTGATCGGTTCACCCTCGACGGTGACTTCCATGTTGCAGGCGTGTCAGCTCCCTCCCGGGAGCCGAGGTCGTCAGGAGTGGTTACCGCCAGGCGGCCGTACTCGTGCTAGGCCTATTAGGCCTAGCGGCGGAAAAAACGTGGTCGACGCAAAATGCGCCGAAAAATAGGCACACGAGCACTTGCACGCAAACACCGGTCGTCCTCGTGGTCCGGGCGAGGTCCTGAAGGCGTTAGTAAAGGTTTCAGCAGCCGGTCGAGGGCTATTCCGCGGGTGGTAGCCGTAATCCTCGGAGCTCATGCGAAACGCGTCCGCACGCTCTCGCAACGCGGCCAGGAAAGGAACAAAGAGGCGCCGTAGTGGAGGGCTCCGGAATTATTTCGACCACCTCAGGATCTTTAACGTGCAATGACATCGCACAGCGCACGGGTGCCTTTGCGTTTCGCCTCCATCGAAACGCAGCCACCGCGGTCGGGTTTGAACCCGGGAACTCCGGATCAGTAGCCGAGCGTCCTAACCACTGAGGCACCGCGGGGGGTTCGGTAAATAGCGGTTCATGTATTTTCTCATTCAGAGTTTTGAGCATTGTTCAGATCGCTGTCTGCTTACCGTGCTAGTTATTCGTGGACTTTTCTCTCTTGTCGTTTGATAAGGTTTATTTATGGGGGTTTAACGCCCAAAATCGACTGAGGCTAGAAAAGACGCAGTAGTTAAAAAGGAGGGACTAAAGGACGAAATCTGCCGTAGTCGAGGGTCCCGGAATAATTTCGACCACCTGGGGATCTTTAAGGTGCACTGAGATCGAACAGCACAAGGGTGCCCTAGCGTTTCGCCTCCATCGAAACACAGCCACCGCGGTCGGGTGCGAACCCGTGTAGTCCGGATCAGTAGCCGAGCGCCCTAACCACTGAGGCACCCTGTCGGGTCGACATTCCACCGCTGCGGTCAGGCTGCGGTCGGAATCGAACATTATGGTTGGCCTTCGCGTAATTGTACTTGGCGTACCTTCGCGGGAGCATATACAGGAATACCGCTCTGACTGCCTTTCCTGAATGGTGATGTGCGACATACATCAGCGCGTGCTAAACCACGAGGGAACGCTATCGCATTTCACTCTTAAGGCGGGGCTTAAGAGTATCAAATTGAACGAGACAGCGTTCAGTAGCTCGTGTCGCAGAAAAGCCTGTGTCCTTGGCGTCTTTGGCCATGAGCGAAGAATGGCGCATCTATGTGTACACCTGAACCGCGCCGCCAGGGAAGGGGTTTTGCTTCCCTTACGGCGCGGCACGGGTGTACAGTGAGAATTGTGAGACAGGCGTCATTTCCTTTTCTTAATACCGATTTTCATTTCAATTCCCTTCCCTCATGGCCCGGTTCGGGTGTCCACTGAGACATGCGAGACAGGCGTCCTTTCTTTTCCTTAAAAAAGTTTATTTTGATTTTCCTTGCTTTATGGGGTGGTTTGGCTGTCCACCAAGGTACGTTTCCTTTCCTTAAATTGTCCGGGCAAGGGGTCGCACCGAGAGGCGATGGTGTTCCGTGGATTTGTTGGCAATGCTGCAACACGCTGTAGCGTCTTCCTCTTAGAGGCGAAGCTCAGACATCCTTCAATTTTTTTTCCATTTTCTGGTGAGGCAGCTGTCATTGCACATCTGTCCTTACACACCAGATAACTT
Organism: Amblyomma americanum; assembly: GCF_052857255.1. Lineage (NCBI taxonomy): Eukaryota > Metazoa > Arthropoda > Arachnida > Ixodida > Ixodidae > Amblyomma > Amblyomma americanum. Next base: position 108,134,610 of record NC_135501.1, read on the forward strand.
TCACATGAGGTTTTATGGCACTAGCTGTTAATGAGACAATCAAGGGACCATTTCGGCACACAGCAAGGTATCCATGGGACTCGAAGCTAAGCAACTGTTCTCAACTTCATAGAAATTAGCCTCACATAATCAGTTTATGATCAGAAAAACAATTATTTGACGATGCCGCTGCAGTGGCTAAGTGGTTATGCATGGCGCTCGAATGCTGACCCGAAAGAGGCTGGTTCGATTCCGAAATTCGTCCGCCGCGGCTGGAATCGAATGCGGAGGAAGTTACTATAACGCTCGCCTGCGTTAGAACACAAGCAAAACTCGTAGTAAGCGACAGTGAGACAGCCATTCAGAATTTTGCAAGAGGCAGGATATCCCCGGAAACGGCCAAGATCCTTAGCCATCAACCGCTGGATAGGAAAATTCAGTTAATTTGGACACCCGCGCACGCCGCGGTCCAAGATCACGAGGCTGTTCAGAAGCTAGTCTGAGTTCTCTGCGTCCGGATAGCCACCGTCGCAGGGCGGGGATGGTAGCTGCCGCTGCATGGGAGCAGCAGTGGCCAGCGACAGCAACACGCAACTTTCCTAGGCTCTTCCACTATGGCGAAGTTGATGGGGATCCGGCTCGGGCTGGACCTTCTATTCACCCTCGACTGTCCGCCGCCCAGGAGCGCTCTGGTGTGCGACTCCCGCGCCGCCCTCAGCCGCTCGCATTCTAACGGTCACGGTACCCCACTAATAATAATAATAATAATTGTTTTTTGGGGGAAAGGAAACGGCGCAGTATCTGTCTGATATATATCGTTGGACACCTGAACCGCGCCGTAAGGGAAGGGATAAAGGAGGGAGTTAAGGAAGAAAGGGGTGCCGTAGTGGCGGGCTCCAGAATATTTTCGACCGCCTGGGTATCTTTAACGTGCACTGACATCGCACAGCCCACGGGCGCCTTAGCGTTTTTCCTCCATAAAAACGCAGCCGCCGCGGTCGGGTTCGAACTCAGGAACTCCGTATCAGTAGTCGAGCGCCCTAACCACTGAGCCACCGCGGCGGGGCAACCCCCCCCCCCTCCTCCCACAAATGCGGGAAATTCGCTCTCGCATCGAGCGCCTCGCGCAGAGAGGATATGCCGTGCGTGCACAGTGGGTGCCCGGTCACTGCGGCATCGCTGGCAACAAAGGAGCTTTTGACCTCGCGACCGCAGCACATCAAATACCTGCCAGCGATCTGCCCCTTGCGCTGGAGGGCGTGCGTGCGGCCATACTCGACCATATCCGTAAGGAGCTCTCCGACCCACGCATCGCGGGAGGTGAGCGCATCGAGAGTATCACCAGCTGTCGCGGAATTACACAGTAACAATGTGCAATGATCCTCCGCGCGCGTGTGGTCCTGGGAACGACGGGAGCGTCACGGAATCGCGAGGAGCGATGTGTGTGACGCATGCGGTGCAGTGGAAACATTAGAACACCTGCTCCTTCACTGTTCTGCGTTCGACGATGCTCGTCGCGATAAGCTTGCGGCCTATAGCGCGCAGGGCATACTAACAGACTCCCTCAAGACGCTATTGTGGCCGCAGGGCAGTGCGCGCACTCGTGAGCGAACCTTGTTGAGCCTTTGTGCATTTCTCGAACACACGGGCTTGACGTCTCATCGGCTTCTCGTAAGGTAGATACAGGCAGTGACCGAACGCTCCGCGAGTTCTACCTTGAACGAATAATAACTGGACGCCCCACTCCTGTTGTTCCTCCAAGCATGAACTAATCACGCGCACAACCTGGACACGTTTCTTATTGTGTAAATAGTTTGTATATACTACTTCTCCACATATCCTCTCTTCATGTCCCCTCACCTCTTTCATTTAATTTCTCCATTCTGCCTGCTATCCTTTATATCCTCTGCCCCAGCTCAGGTGCTTCAGTATTAATGGCAGATGCCGGGGCTTGCAAAAATATTTTCCTTCCTTTTTACTATTGTTTTAATAAAAAAAAACCACTACCACCTACAACGGATAGCCGTGGAGCGCTCCGAGCACTCGGGAAAGAGGAGCGTCTTCAAAATTAAGGCCAAATTGTTGACCATTATAAAATGAGACGCAGCTTGGTACACATACCATACCCAAATTTGAATAATAGAGAAGTCCTGTGCAGACGGCTACAAACTAATACCTTCATGAACCCAGTCTGGGCGCTTCACGTGCTACGAGAGCTCAGGGAGGACAATCAGTGCAAGCACTGCTGGGCGAGAGGGACCCCGGACCACATAAATTGGGCGTTCCCATAATGCGCATGAGTGGGACAAAATAGAGTAAGTAGAGAGACCTTGGAGACCGTGCTGCGAAGCGGGGACCATATACCATTCAGCGACGCCCCATCCACCTGGCGGAAGAGGCCGAAACAAGCGAAGGGCTGCCTACCAGCCTCTAACCAGCGCTCTCTTTCTTGGTCTGTGTGTATTTGCGCGGTTAAACCACTATTATGCATGAACACCAACTAGACCAATCTGCAGTTCTTCTGCAGCCTTTAATACGCGGGCGCACGACTGCCCGTTTTCCGAGGCCTGCATGCCGGGGGTGGTGGGGGAAAGGGGGAGGCATCTTCTTTCTGATGGATGTTGGAAGTTGTTCCAATCAATCAATCAAGTCCCATTATATAGTCCTGGATTATCGACGATGAATTGGTATTTTCCATCACCTCGACCGAGCGACTGCTCGAACTGGGGTTGCACAACACGTGGCCAGAATTGACGGAGGAAGCTAGAGAGACTAAGTACGACCGAGACGGTTATAGTGACCCTTGAAAAAATGGGACGCAAGTGAGACACATTGATTCAAACCAAATTCGAAATGAGTAGAGAAAGAAGGAAAGCCTTGGCAGTGCACCCTTGTCTATAGACACGCACAGAGAATTTAACGTAAAAAGAAAGGCAAAGCGAGCCGAGTCTCTACAGCGAAGGTTCGAAAATATGGAAGCGAATTAAGTCGCTTATGTTGATGCGGCGAGTGGCATTACGGTTGCGGTGGTAGCGTGGTAGTCGATGGCTTCATAACCTAACGCGTTAATGAAGCCGGTATGGGCGTACTACGTGTAACCAGAGCTGAGGTCGCATGGTACATACTTTGGGGCGAGAGAGACCCTCGAACACACAATTTGCGTGTGCGCAAATTATCCGAGGGCATGCGAAAATTTTGATAGAGAAGCATGGGAGACCCTGCTAAGAAGCCTGGAATTTGAGCTCCAGCGAACCACCATCCATATGGCGGAAGAGGTCGCTACCAGTCAAGGACTGGCAGCCAGCATCTAACCGCTGACGCGCCACTCCCCGACCCCCGACTTCCAAGCAAGCGTGCCAGGGGCCAGGACAAATGTCTTTTCTCATGGAAATAAAAGATTAAATCAATCGGTTCAGGTCTCTGACCTCCCAAACCTATACAACCTCCACATCGCACTCATTCTTTGAATCATGTCCTAATATATTCATTCGGGATGCAGGCATGCCCGAGGTGCCCGCATTGGTACCTAGTCACGCTGTAGCATGCACGGACGCTTTCCTTACATGGATTACTCGATGCTACTGCACAGCTCATACCGTCCCCTACCTCCCCTGACCCTCTGTTTTCTACCAGCGGTCGTCATTTAAACCCTCCACATGGTGCCCGATTGGAGGTCCTCTCGATTGTGCGTGCTGCAAAGGAATTCGCTCATATTTCTTCGACGGAACAGTATATCGTGTACGCTGACTTTAAAGACGTGCTCCATGATTTTCAAAAGCGAAGCAGACCCTGGATATAAACTCTGAACTAAATATGGTGCTTTGGAACCTAGAACCTCATAGACTACCAATAAGGTGGACCCCTAAGCATTGAGAGATTGTTGGAAACGAGCAATGTATTCATATCCACCGATCCGCTGGCTTACGCAATTGTGTGACAAGGACCTTCTGATTTGGCAAGCCATATCGCATTGCTACATTGAATTAAGGCAGATCGCCGTTCTTCCTGCCCCACACTCCTGTCTGTCTATTTGGTAGGCTTATAGCCTTCTTAAAATTCAGACCAATACACTCATTTCACCGCCAAGTCTATGTTAGTACCGTTTATACTCCAATCTGTTATGCCCAAACTGTCCTGAATTCTATGCGGGTCGAGCACACTGCATCTTCTACTGATCTTTGCCGCTCAATTTTTACCATTTGAAGCTTTGTCACGGATCTTCCCGGAGAACACTCAGACCGAAAGAATGGACTAGACGAAAGTTGTACCCACACAAACGCAAATTTAATACACCCTACGTGACACACACACTAGAACACTGTGGGATACACTGGTATCCCCTCCTCGTCCCCCGCGCCAGCGGCGACCGTGACTTACACGGGCGCGCTGGCCACCAGGAATGTGGAGAGAAGGCACCCCCGCGACTCTGCTCATTTCCGCCCCAGCACTGACGTGACGTCACGGCAGCGCGCTGCCTTGTGCGGAGAGGGTAGCACGCCTAAGCTTGACGGTAACGATTTGCTGCCAGAGAGGCAATGCCCGAAGGGATAAAAGGGGGGAACGTGCGGCGGGAAGCGACTCTCGCTGCCGGACCTTACCTAACTGCCCCACGGACCCCATCCGCTGCCCGCCGGCCCCCCGAACACCAACGCCAGACGACATCAACGACCTGGTGAGCTGCTGAACATCTATTTTACGGATAGAACATTCTTCCGCAGTGTGCTTTACCTCGCGTTAGGATAATAAACTATTTCCTAGCGTGCCCTGCCGTTGCCTATTTCGTCCGGACCTGCCGTGGCTGCGACTCTGTGCCACGGGTTGGGGAAACGTGTTGCGTACTTGAATAACGCCTGCGTGTAGCTTGCACGGAAGCTCGCCTTCCCGGCCGGGTTGGTGCAGAGTGACCCCATATCTTGGCGCCCGAACGTGGGGCGAACTAGGCAATCGAGCAGTGACCTTTGTTGGAGAGAACGACTACCGTCGCTCTAACAAAGGTTGGCAGCCGACAGGAGTGACTTGCAGTCTTTGTTTATGCTGTCAGAGCCAGCGGCACATAACCAGGGCTCCATACATGACGCGCCGTTGGAAGGGTTTGAATTTGTGAATCTTGGGCGTTCCACGCGGAATAGCCGAGTAACATCCCCTGACGCGATGATAGGACTTAGGCCTGGCATGGGGGGCTCCACATCGGGCGCCTCGCCGCTCCGCGGCGCGAACAATGAGGCACCTAGGCCTCATCACTCGACGCCATCAGCGGCTGCGCCAAACTCCGGGGGCGTTAGTCCGCAATCATGCGAGGTGCTCTTGCAGAACGCAATGCAGGTTATGCAGAGTCTAGCGGGTATTTTGCAAAACAATTTGCAAGCCCCGGCCCAGTCACCACGTGTTAGGATAGACTTGCCTACCTACACGGGGTACCACGACACAACGGGAGCAAACGAGTACCTCGACCGTCTCCTGCATTATCAGCAAGTGACAGGAATCGCAGACGCCGAAATGCTCGCGCGTGTTGTGCCTGTTTCTTTGGCGGAGCAAGCGCCCCGCTATTACCGACTAGCCGGCAACCGAGCGAGGACAATGAAGGAGTTTTGCGCAAGCTTCCGCGATGAATTCCTTCCCGCAAATTATGAGTGGCGTTTGAGGACAGAGCTGGAGCTCCGAACCCAGCACCCCGACGAGTCTCTGTTAAAGTGCGTCCGAGCGATGGACGAACTTTATCGCCTCGCTGATCCTCGCGCCACGAACACGGAGAAAGTTGAGCGTGTCACGAGACAAGCGCACCCGACTTTTACGGCTTACCTGAGAGGAGTCAGGTTCAGAGATTTGGATGAGCTGGCAGCTGAGGCGAAGCGCATTCAGGGAGACATCCTCTCTGCGCGAGCGTATCGGCCGCCCCCACCCGCATCGCTGTCACTTGAGCCGCGCTGCGCGTGGAATGGCAGCTCAGCGCGCAGTCCATGTAAAGCTGAAGCGTCAACACAGTTTGCTGACGAGCGTGTCCCTAGGGGTTGGGAGTTGTCCAACCGCGCTTTGGGCCCATTCAGCTACGCGTTGAGAACAGCACACGCTGACGGAGAGCGGAAGGAACCGAGGCGAGAACGCGAGGCCGACACGCGGCCCCCACCATCCGCGCCGCGAGTTCGAGGTGACCGACCGGAACGGGGCGACCAGCGCCTAGCCCGCCGGGGCCCGGGCGACCGTTGCTACCGGTGCGACCAGCCGGGGCACTTCGCCTGCGAGTGTGGCCGCCCTCCCGCCCGTGACCAAACACGGTCGGGAAACGGCCAAAGCCGCCGGTGATCGACCTTCGATCCCGCGCGGCCTACACAGAAAACCCTGGTTTGCTAGCGCCTTTGGCATGTCGCGTAGGAAGTTCTGTTGACCTGCCAGCGCCGTTCATTGAGCTAACGATAGCTCGAAAGAAATTCACCGCGCTACTAGATACAGGAGCAAGCGCTTCTTTGTTCGGTGACGAGGTGTTAAACCATCTCCGCGAGAACAAAATCCGGCTGAGAGAGTACGATACCACTTTTCGCCTCGCGAGCGGCACAGCGCTATCAAGCGGTGCAGCTAGTATAGTGGTTCGCTGGGAAAGACGCGTGCGGCGACAATGCCTCGTTCATCTTCCCTGTTTATTCGTTGCTGTAATTCTTAGACGAGACTTCCTAGCCAAGACAGGTATTGTGATAGACATCAGCAGCGGAGGCTACAGGGAGCGCACGTCAGGCGCCTTGAAGCCTTTCGCGAAAGCGCCCGTGGCGTCGCAGACCATTCAGACTCCGAACGCGGCGCGAGCGGGGGAGACCGTGACAAATCCACCCCGCCAGCCCGAGATCCAGGAGGCGAGCGGACCATCGCCGCTGAGGGAGAAGGTAGGGAGAAGGTTGCCGCGGTAGAAAGCTGCTGTGCCGCGCAGGGAAGGTCAGCGCACCCCTTGTTGTCGGAAGTGAACAGCGTGACGGAGAGGGAGAAGGCACGTTTGTCATCGCTCCTCTACGAGTACAACCCGACATTCACTGACCGCCCGGACCTCACTACCCTAGTCAGGCACCGAATAGACACGGGTGACGCACTGCCTTGGGAGTGCAATCCTGGACCAATTAACTTGGCCAAGAGAAAAACACTGGACAGCGCCTTAGACGAACTTATCGATACTGGCGTTGTTAAGAGGTCTAATAGCCCTTGGGGCTTCCCGGTAGTCTTGGTTCCAAAGACGATACATTTCGACTTTGCGTGGACTACCGCAAGCTGAACGAGGTTACGAGGAAAGACGCCTACCCTCTACCAACCATTTCTTTCCTAGTGTCCAACCTAGGTGGGGCGAAGTACTTCACAACGCTCGATGCTAGCCGCGGATACTTTCAGGTTGAAATGAACGAGCGGGACAAAGAGAAAACTGCTTTCACTTGTCACAGAGGCCTTTTCCAGTTCAAGAGAATATCTTTTGGCTTGGTAGGAGCACCCGCTACTTATCAGTGCCTAATGGGCCGTGTTCTGGGAGGTGCGAACTGGCAACATGCGCTCGCGTACCTAGACGACATCGTGGTGCACTCGAAAACGTTCGAGGAACACCTGCGCCACTTGAGGGACGTCCTAGAGAGGCTGAGGTCCGCGGGAATCACTTTGAACCCGAAGAAGGCACAGATCGCCGCGACCCGAATAACACTGTTGGGGTTCACGATCGACAGAGGCCGCATTCTGCCGTGCGATGATAAGCTTGAGGCTTTGCTTAAGTTTCCGTCGCCCACAGATATAGCCGGTCTCAGGCGCTTCCTGGGAATGGCGAACTTTTATCGCCAGTTCATCCCAGATTGCGCAGCGCTGCAGGCGCCTTTGACAAAGATTTTGAAGAAAGGCGAGCGCTGGAGTTGGGGTCACGAGCAAGAGGATGCACTGCGCAATCTCACCAAAGTGCTCGCTGACACGGCTGAGTTGCAGCTACCCGACCTAAACAGGGAGTTTGTGATTCAAACCGACGCAAACGACCTGGGCTTAGGAGCAGTGTTGCTTCAGGAGCATGAAGGCGTGCTCCGCCCGGTAGCTTTCGCGAGCCGTTCGTTGACGCCGGCAGAGAGAAACTACTCGGTGACAGAGAAGGAATGTCTCGCGATAGTTTTTGCCCTGCGTAAGTTCGACTACTACGTCGATGGGCTGGCCTTTGTGATCGAGACGGATCATATGGCGCTCACCTGGCTGAGACGACTCAACGAGCCGAGCGGCCGCCTAGCGCGTTGGTCCCTGTTTGCAGCGTTACAACTTCACCGTGCGCTACCGAAAAGGGAAAAACAACGCTGTGGCTGACGCACTCTCGCGAGCGCCTGTCCAGTGCGCGGAAGCTCACGCGACCGACCGCCCGACAACCAGAGAGAGTGAGGGACACACCCGAGCCGTAGCCCATGTAAGGAACGCGGACCAACCGTTGATCCAGGGCGACAGCGTGAACCACGTGGACTACGCGAGTTCCGTGGGGATCGTGTTCAGCAGAAAGGAGCTGCTCGAAGCTCAGCAGAAGGATCCGTTTTGTCGAAAGGTGTTCGACGGGCTCCGGGAGCCGGGCGGCAGGGCCGCCGCGCACAAGGAGACAGCTGGTTTTGCTGTCGGTGCGGAGCGCTCGGAAACAGCTGGTAGTGCTGTGAGCGCGATGGATTTGTATCTGCTGGATTCCGACGGCGTCCTGCTGAGGTATATCCCCTCCGAGAACGACACAAACGAGGCGTTCAAGGTGGTGATACCGCGAGTATTGAGAGCAGCACTGTTACGCTACTTTCACGACTCGTGCATCGCTGGGCATGCAAGCGGCCCCAAGACTTACACTAAGTTGGGTCGCTTTGCTACCTGGCTTGGAATGAAAAGGGACGTAACACGCTACGCCCGCTCGTGCCATGTGTGCCAAAGTGTGAAGCCCCGAGGCGGACGACCACCCGGCCTCATGCACTCGATTAACAGCCGGACCCTCTGGCAAATCGCGGCGTGTGGCATCATGGGACCGTATCCTATGACACCGAGTAGAAACAAGTTCTTGCTGGTAGTCACGGATCTCTTCAGCAAGTGGGTTGAACTTTTCCCCCTTAGAAAGCTGACGGCACGAGTGATCATGGAGAAGCTGATGGATGTATTCACCAGGTTCGGTTTCCCAGAGCAGCTAATAACGAACAACGCGTCCTACTTCACTGCGAAGGTGTTCGTTGTTTCGTGCGCTGCACTCGGCATTAGGCACAAGAAAACGACCACCTATCATGCTCAGTCGAACCCCACGGAAGGAGTCAATCGCAACGTTAAGCACTTGCTTGTCGCGTACTCTGAGAAGCACAAAGATTGGGACTCTTATCTGCCGGCGATCGCCTTTGCTTTGCGTTCGACCGTTAACCGCTCGACTGGGTATGCGCCGTCTTCTCTCAATCTGGGTAGAGAGCTGCTAAATCCGATGGACCAGATTCTATCGGAGAGCAGGAAGACGCCAGTCGCTTCGTCAGCACGAGCTGAGTACGCGACGCAGCTGCGCGCTTAGATGACGGAGGCCTTGCGCAAGGCTCGCCGCAACCTGAGCACCGCTAGGGCGTAGCAGAAAGCACAGTACGACCGCTCGCACCAGGATGTTCACTACGAAGTGGGCGATCTGGTGCTTCAACGCCAGCACGTTCTCAGCGACGCTAGCAAACAGTCTGCGGCCTCGTTAGCACCGAAATAGATCGGGCCGTTCCGCGTGCGAGAGCAACTTTTCTCGCTCGTTTACAGGCTCGAAGACTTGCGGTCGAAACCGGCAGGCGGACTGGTGCACGTATGCGACCTGAAACGCTACGTGCAGCGAGATGAATCGGTAGAGGACACAGCCCGACCCGCGCCGCAGTCGGATAACGAGCGCTGCGATCAGCCGGCGAACCCCGCGTCCCGCTATAACTTGCGCCCTAAGCAGAAACAGAATCTGCCTGCGCAGCCTAGAGCGAGGGCGCGAGCCGGCAGGCAGTCTCGTTAGATGCATGAACGTACGGGCCGCTCATGCCGATCAATTGCACGCAAGACTGACTTGCGCTAACCCTCATGACTCTCGTGAGGGTCGAACAGCTACGTAGCACGCGCTTTGGTAGTTGATTACGTCTGGGTCGACCTTTTCCCCGACGCAGATGGAGAAGCAGGCACAACCCAAGCGCCGGCGGTCACCCTCGACGTTCGGCCGAAGCCCAAAGCACCCCTCGCCGCATCGCCGTCACCCGTCGGCCACCCCACCGGGCCCCGGGCGTGCTGGCCCGAGGCACTTGGGCCCCCTATCCGGGCAGTCGCCGCACCGCCGAAAGCCCCCCCCCCCCCGCCACCTTGGGCCACTCGCCGGCTCGCTCGCCACTCTGCCAGCGCCAGATGACCACCCCGCCAGCCGGAGGCCCGGAGCCACCAGCAGCGCAGGCCCCGCGCCAGCCGCCCCGGAAACGTGGCCACGTGGACGTACCAAGCCGGAACGGACGCGCCGGTGGGCTACGTCTCGTGGTGGCCGTGGAAGCGGCAGGAGAGGGCGAAGAGGCTCACGCCCCCGGCCAGGCTGTTTAAATGTATAACGCCTGCGTGGAGCTTGGTCGGAAGCTCGCCTTCCCGGCCGGTTGGACGCAGAGTGACCCCATAACGCAAAACTAACAAAACTAACACAAAACACAAGGACTATAAATACACACGACCCGGGCGCACTGCTACCAGTGTCTGCTACTAGCGTTCTACTATTAGGGGTCGGCTTTCGTGTTCACGGTTGGTTCGGTGCGGCTGCGCCGTTGTATGGATCCAGTATCCGGCGTCGAGGCGGCGTTCGACGTGCTTGGGCTGGCGTCGCTGGTGGCGTTCGACACGCTTGGGCTGGCGTCGCTGGCTGCGTCGTACAAGCTCCAGGTCCAAGTGCCCGTGGAGGTGATGCCGGTGTTGGCGTTGGGGGCACCACCCGGATGGGTGGCAACAGCGCTGGAGACACCCCTGGCCGTAGCAGGTGGTAGCGTCCTCGGTTGACTCCCCGGAACGGGCCCAGGCACGGCTGGAAGTCCACGATGCGATGCCGTAGAACGCGAGCTCACCGGAGAAGTAGCCGGCGTCGCTCTCTTCCAGCCGATGTGTCCCTGACCCGCCAGAGCCTCGCTCTCACTCGCCCTTTTATAGCTTCGGTGTTAGTCCACGTAAGCCTTTTCGTCGTCTTCTCTTCTCCACCAATATCTCTACACCTCACCGAATGCTTCTTCACCAATCAGCTCCCTCCACCTCACCGAATGCTTCTTCCTATTCTTTATTCTTCGGTTAATACACGTCTTCTTCACACCTCTTTCCTTTAAAATATAATTTGGTCCCCTTAATATATGTGACAAGGGCCCACTCTCTCAAGAGTTTTTCCACGAAAATCTGCTCACGTCATCCTCATCTTGAAGCCATCCAGCCAACCGACTATCTTCTGTGGCGATTTTAGACCCAGCACACACCCCACCGGCGATGTCCAGAATACACCAAGCGCACACCACTAACGCAGCACACCAAATGGTGTTTTCAGAACACTTACACATCACTGCCGTTGTCCGCTCAGAATCCTTAATAAACATGTTATTGTCTGCAACACACTCCCTTGTATAATCACATAACACCAACAGCAGCAACAACAACAAGATAAATCTCAGAGATACATTAACACAGCAGCAAGATACATCCCAGAGATACTTAGAGCTGTCAGTTGGTTCTACTCATGAAGTGCTCTCCAACGTTATCTTCTGTCTTCATTGATATTGAGGTTTATTAGTACCTTATCCCACTCGCACAATGTCAATAGCCACTCTTCGAAACGGTAGGTTGATGGCTGGCATCTTGCCCAGAGGTACGGGACCAACTCGTCCCTTCGGAACTGTGCGCTGGCACACGTCACATGAGCGAACAAAGCGCTTAACGTCACTCAGAACACCGGCCAAAAGAACTCCTCGGTGATCCTATGCACCGTTTTTTGGACAGCCTGGTGTCCGGCCATAATGGCGTCATGTCCTAAGCATAGCACCGTCTCTCGCATATCTCTCGGTAACACCAGCTGTTCGACCCGCCTTCCTGAACTAAATATGCACTCCCTGTGCAGAACATTTACCAAGTGATATTCGAATGACGTACGACTTTTCTTTCTTTTCACTCTTTCCCCGACTCTTTCGACGCAAGCTTTCAAGCTCGGGTCTTCTTTTTGCCTAATTGCAATTTCGCCCGGTGTTACGCTCAAGCACATCGCAACAGAAGTAGAGAGCAGACGCTGCGTTGCTTGGGCTGTCGATTGAGCTCTTGTCTCCACTGCCGACGAGAAACTGACTGCACCCGTCTGAGCTGTCGCGGGAATTTCCTCCTTTGGATGTTCTTCAACGACGAGCATCCTCCACTCGGGATCGGGGTCTTCGGCACCCCTTGCACATGTAATGTTTGCCAAGATGAGATCGTAGATGGGTTGGTTTACGGATTTTGCCACTACCTGCCCAGTATAATATGGCGTGGACACTAGAATCCTTGCTTCAGGAAAGTACCTTACTGTGCTATCTACAAGAGTGACGGCCGACGCTTCCCTGTAAGATCCTCGTCCTTCACCAGGCTTCTTCGAACCAAGACTGTTTTGGCTCCGCTCTCTAAGCACCAATATAGGACACTCCCCTATTTGCGCAACCATCACCGGCATTGCTGCTTTCGACTTGGGTGTTGTCCGTAATCTCCTCATGCATTCCCCGCGACATGTGCCTGTTTACACAAAATAAACTCCTTCTCCCGTTCTATCCTTTTCTCCTGTTCTTCTGCCTCGCGAGCTCTTCCCTCTGCCTTGCGAGCTCTTTTCTATTCTCGCTCTTCTGCTTCACGAGCGTCTGCGCGTGCTTGCGTCCTTTCCTCTCCCTGCCTATTTGCCTCCTCTTTCTGCGGGTCGCAGAGACGCATCGCTCTCTTACTTGCTTAACCCAAGCTTGAACGTCAGTTCTAACGTTCTTGCCAAACCCGTACTTTCTGCCGCCGAGAGATCGAAAAGATCCGAGACAAAGCAAAACGAAAAAGGAAATGTATCCTGGCACAGGCTCGCCACTTATCTTTGTCCGGATGTGCCCGGAGAACACTCGGACCGAATGAATGGACTAGGCGACCGGTGTACCCATACAAACGCACATTTAATACACCCTACATGACACACACACTAGAACACAAAAATAACAAAACTAACAAAAAACAGACTATAAATACACACGACTCGGGCACACTGCTACCAGCGTCTGCTACTAGCATTCTACTATTAGTGGTCGGCGTTCGGGCTCACGGTTGGTTCTGTGCGGCTGCGGCGTTGTATGGATCCAGTATCCGGCGTCGAGGCGGCCTTCGACGTGCTTGGGCTGGCGTCGCTGGCGGTGTCGCTGGCTGCGACGTACAAGCTCCAGGTCGAAGCGCCCGTGGAGGTGATGCCGGTGTTGGCCTTGGGGCACCACCCGGATGGGTAGCAACAGCGCTGGAGACTCTCCTGGCCGTAGCAGGTGGTAGCGTCCTCGGCTGACTCCCCGGAACCGGCTCAGGCCCGGCTGGAAGTCCACGATGCGATGCCATAAAACGCGAGCTCACCGGAGCAGTAGCCGGCGTCGCTCTCTTCCAGCCGATGTGTCCCTGAGCCGCCACAGCCTCCGCTTCTCTGCTGTTCCTCCCCGTGCCTCGCTCTCACTCGCCCTTTTATAGCCTCGGTATTAGTACACGTAGGCCTTGTTGTGATCTTCTTCTCTTCTCCACCTATCATCTGTCTCCACCTCACCGAATGCTTCTCCTCCAATCATCTCTCTCCACCTCACCGAATGCTTCTTCCTCTTGTTTATTCTTCGGTTAATCCACGTCGTCTTCACACCTCTTTCCTTCAAAATTTATTTGGTACCCTAAATATATGTGACAAGCTTTCACCCTGATTATAATCTAAATATACTTACCAAGGAAGTTTCAACGTACTTTAAATCAAATGCTACTCGTATAAATTTCGCTTTAGAACTACCAGAAAACCATTGCTTATAGTTCTTAGGTAAAATATTCTTTATAAAACGGCCCACCTTTCTCGCAAGTAGATGCGAAGCCGAAATAAGGCTCTTTAACAGCGTAATTATTGTCACTCGAAGCTGAGCTGGTTATGAGACCTATTTCGTCTTCCCGCCCTAAATCGTCACTTGCTGAGTCCCTTCATACCACGGTGAAAACTTCATTTACTGCTGAAGTGAACCTACTTACTCTATGCATTACAAAAAACTAGCAAAATGAAGGATTTAGAGTACAGTTGCAATTTACTTTTCCATGATCTACACACGTTCTAAGTTAATGGTTTTCATACATGGCAAAAAGTTGATACTTTGCAAACCACTGTCTATTTTTATATGCACAAAATATGTTCCCTCGGGACTGCTTTGAAGCATATCGTTTCTTTCCAGGATATAAGGGAATATGTATCATTTGACTAATAACAAAAAAAATAAATTTCTCTTCCTGTCTTCAAGCAAGTCTCCACTCAGGGAAAGCTTGGCGGAGGCTGGGGGTGAACTCGCAGCACTGCATTGGTTCTATTAGCAGTACATGGTCCAGAGGGTCGCGGAAGAGCGTTGAAGGATGAAAGAATTCGAAGGTGGCTGGTGATTAGCCGGGTAATGGAAAGCGTCCCATAAAGGGTTTTACGTTGTTGCGTTACAGCTTCCGTTGAACAGAAAATATCCGGCGTCGTTGCTGGCGCTGCAAGCGAAAAATCCCAGAAGCAACCTGGATGGCCACCTGGGGCACATAACTAGGTGATTTCATCACAATCTTCTCACCGGCATTTAAGGAAAGCGGCCACCTTGACAGGCGGCAGTTAAAGCGAGTATGCAATAAATTAATTTAGAATACGTAAAGCAGACGAGAGATAGACATTTCATAACTAGTCACCCCAACGCAAAAATGTTTAAAATAGCATCAATAATAACGAATATATAGACAATTAAAAATTACGCTCCTCCACTCTCCCCTCAACTCGTACACGCGGGGCACCAGACAAAAATTAAGAAAACAGGTCTGGGACTGGGCCCCGCCTTTGAAAATGTCATCAGATTACGTTCGCTTTGCCACTTCTGGTGGTCGCTCCTAGCGCCCCAGCAGCAGCTTCGGCGGCGTGGCGGCATCTCTCCGGTCTCTCTTCGTCTTCCTGGATTCCGTCCCGCGTCGGATTTCTTTGCTTGTCGTCTGTTGTAGTTAGCAGTAACAAACCCGGACCTCGAGGCGCGACTGCTCGCTCTTACAGCCGTGATGGGCATCGAGCCCTATGCGTGCCCACGAAGAGCCGTGCGAGTGGCTCCGGAACTCCCGACAGAAGGAGGCGGCAGAGGAAAATTGAAACCATATGCGCGAAGGCAACGCCCTGGCCCGCGCTTGCCAGAGAGGGTCGTGCGGCGGCACGAGCAGACGATTTTCACGGCTACCGGAAGTGTGCCCGTGACGTCGTGGCTGCCGTGGCTCCACCGACTGACAGCGTGTTGTGGCCTGCCGACGTCAAGCGTAGTGTGACGTCTTTCTTGCACAATTTTAGTTCCAAAATCGGTCGCTACGAGCACACCAATCGGCCCGCGAATTCTAAAGAACACGTATTTTTAAAATTTGTAATAAATTGCCAGCTCAGTTCCGAAGACTTATAGTTGGTGTGAATGCTCATTAGCGTCATTTGTGAACATAGAAAACATTGACAAGCGACTTTGAATTCTTTGCATAGTCCCTTAAATGAATGATCGCTCAGGAAAAGCAACCTGCGTCGGGCAAGCCTCACTGGTAGCATCCCGTGCCATCGCAGGGCAGTGGCGCATCGCTTAGCCGCTGCACCACTGCGCCTGAAGAGATATGAGGTCAGAGATCTATGGGTGTAAAGTCGAGTGTGGCCAATTTGTTATATATAATAACAAGCTCTTTAATTTGATCGCGTCGTAGTTTTGATGCGCAAATTATGTGTCCATCTGAGATGACACTATTCCAGGCAATAAAATTTGGCAGTGGCTCAGCTCGGCTATGCCAGGATATACGTAGCGAAAGGTAAGGGATAGCATGGTTAGCCTAGGTTGATCTTGACTGCAAGTCCAGGTAGTCTGGTCGTCTAGCTATGTTGTCGCATTAAAGTCGACACAACTGTGGTTGCGGCGCACGCGAGCTCTCCTTTCCAATCCTCCGACATATCAGGCATGCGACGCAGCTGGCGAAGCGAGCGGAGGCGAGCGCAACGACGAGGAACTCGATGTAACGTCCTACGATACTGCGACGGCGGCAATCCGCGCGGTCTGACATCATGCCAGATGTCGCGGCGAGCGCACAAAGCACAGTAACCGTCTCACATATCTCGATAGACACCCGAACTACGTCGTACAGGAAGGAATAACGAAGGGAGAAAAGAAGAAAGAGAACAGTGAAAATTGAAAGTTCCATTTTGAAGACAGGTGTGGCGCTGCTCAGCGGCGGGAGACCTGTGGCTCGGTGCTTCTAGTGGCGCATGCGCAGTTGACACTAGGAAGCGAGAGACAGAGAGAAATATCTTCGGCGGGGCGCGCGTTGTGACGTCATGTGCCTCCTCGGAGCACGGCCGTGGCGAAATCTCAAGTTCGTCGCTAGTAAAGCTTTCGCTTTAAATCAGGTGGCTGTAATCAAAACATACAGGAACATCAATAGTAATAGCTTAGCCCAACACCACAGCAATAAAAAAATAGATGAATGATCATACTTGCCCACCGCGGTGGCTCAGTGATTAAGGCGCTCGTCAACTGAGCCGGACTACCCTGGTTCGAACCCAACCTCGGCGGCCGCGATTCGATGTAGGTAAAACGAAAAAAGTGCACATGTGCTGTTCGATGTCAGTGCACGAATTATTCCAGAGACCAACTACGACACTTCTTTCTTGCTTTCTGTCTTCTTTCACAGATTCCTTTATTCCTTCCCTGACAGCATGGTTCGGGTGTTCACGGAATTAGTTGCTCGGCCATTCCCTTCGGTCCAGACCAATTTTCAATGATAATATTTGTACAACATAGCAAGGCATTGACAGCACACTACGATGAACATGTCCAGCGCTTGAAATCTAGAGTGATCTAGAAGTTTCCTGCAGAGTATATGAGTACGAACGCTCTTTACTGCGCGTATAGCCTGCAAAAGATTGCATCGGTAGCCTTTCTTGAATAAGGAAAAAGAAACGAAGTTGAAGGTATTGAAGTGCCCTCTCTTTTTACGAATATATTTTATCCAACTATTTTAATAGTGAAATTCTAAAAGCGGAGGCTTTCTGTTCGAAACAATAATTAGCACATCAATTAGCAGTGCGCAGGAATTATTGAATAGATGTGACGCCCTCAATAGAACTAAAGTTTGAAAGGGCGCCTCCTGCGCAGGGTTTATTGAATAAGTGTGACCCTCTAAAAAGAAATACAGTAAGAAAGGGCGCCTTCTCACGTAGTTTTACGTCGCCTTTCTTCCCAGGGTGTCATCTTCGCCTCCTAGTACGGCGACCTGAGGAACACCTAGCAGGACGTTGTAAACAGTGGATAAAGGAGTTTCCACTGACAGACTCACGAGGATTTTTTAAGAACTCCTAGATTGAATCGAATAATCCGTATTAGCGATCTGGCCCTTAATTATGTTTTTAACGTCCTAGTTTCTGCACATTATTGTGCAGTGCACTGACTGGCAGCTAACCCGTCTAACAGTATAGATTTGCAAAGTCATCTCCCAAAAAAACAAATGTGCTGTAACATCTAGCTTAACACTATAAACGTTAATCACTCCTTTACCTTCTCTCTGCCGACGTCGTAATTTCAACTCCTACCTACCAATTTTACAGTTGTCCTCTAGCCGGCACATTTTAGTCTCCATGCATCCTTATCTCCAGGGAGAAATGACGGTGCAATAATAACAAAATTCTCACCAGTGCTAATTGCACCGTCAGCTACATATTCCGAAATTTGACTTTGTATCACTCCTGTCAAACATATCGCTATCTTTAGAATGCGCATATTCAATTCTCGATGCTCACCAAGACAACCAGCCGCCACGGTGATGCAGTGGTTATGGCGCTCGGCTGCTGACAAGAAAGGCGCGGGTTCGATCCGGGCCGCGGCGGTCGAATTTTGAAGGAGGCGAAATTGTAGAGGCCCGTGTACTGCTCGATGACGGAGGGCGTTCGAAAACTACAGGGGGTCGAATTTTGTGAAGACCTCCACTACGTCATCGCTCTATAGCCTGAGTCACTTTGAGACAAACCCCATAAACCAAAAACTATAAAACAAGCTAACTTAATAAATTTGCTCGAATCCACTCATAGCCGCGCAGCTAGATTTTAGCCCTTCAGATTACCCTCATTGCACCAGTATTACCAAATATAAACTCCAGCTTGATCTGCACACCTCAGCTTTCTGTCCTAAACTAGCACGTGTCACACGCTATCACAGGCCCTTTCATAGCTTGCCATCGGACATCTTCATTTCTCCAGAATATTGTTTATCTTGCCACAGCCATCCTAATGACGTTT
This sequence comes from Amblyomma americanum, assembly GCF_052857255.1. Classification (NCBI taxonomy): domain Eukaryota; kingdom Metazoa; phylum Arthropoda; class Arachnida; order Ixodida; family Ixodidae; genus Amblyomma; species Amblyomma americanum. The sequence continues at coordinate 108,153,100 of NC_135501.1, forward strand.
ACCCGAGTGCTCCAATATCACTGCTTTTCAGAAGCCATTTCTGAAGCGAAAAGCTTCACTACGCGGGTCAGAGCCGAGCTTTGTGTGAGCCCAACTGGTGAGTTATGCCCATGCGCGAAAACGACTGACGTCACGCTCCGCGCAGGTGGTCGGTCCCTGCCGCTGCCTTCGCCTGACCTTTTGGCGCAGGCAGCCCCGTGCTACTGCACAAGTGCGTCATGTGCATACGCAAGGAGGCTATATAATGCGCTTCCCAGGGAAAAAGCATGCGCACTCGTCATGGAAGGGAAGGAGAGTGCGGCTGCTGCTAGACTACGCAGAACAGCTGAGAAACTATGTTCGTCCGATCCAGAAGTACTCGCTTGGGAGCTGGCTGCACAACAGCGAAAAAATGATAAAACCAAAGTTAAACGTGCAGCCAAACAAAAGCTAAACGTCAAACGTCAAAATGTATATACAGGCTTAACGAGAGCTAAGCCACTCCCTAATTTTTTCTACTCACAGACCTGTATTGGAACAATGTTCCCACCTTCATGGTGTTAGCCGGTCGTCACGAATTCGAAACCGCAGTAGAAAAATTACGTCTTTCCTTACAGCCAACCTTGCCGCCCTCGCGTCACGTGATACCCCTTACTGCAGCCTTTGATGAAGCAATAAAACAGGTGCCACTTCAGCTTGTCTTAAAGCCATTCTCCTTATTAATACACTGTGAAGGCACAACGATATGAATACGTCCTGTTGCACACCCACTTCATTATCGACATGCGAAAACCTGATACCATATGGCGTGACTGGCAGGTTCTTTCTTGATGTCCGCTGCCAGACGTCCTAGGAAAATACAGCGTACCTGGAATAAAAAATTGCTGAGCATTTGGCTCCTGTTAAGCATAGTGTGCACGAGATAACGATCCACGGAATAAAGATGTTCACCACAGTTTGGTCAACCCATCGTTTGAGGAGAAGAGCCTTGCCTGACCGTCCTGGCTCCTTGGGCTCGCTGCTGAACCGCCTGTACTATGCTCCAAATTCGGGATCCTTCGACGTTTCTTCGCGTAGCCTCTACTGCTGTCGTACTGAGTACGTGCGCAGACATTCCACTTCTTCCGTCATTGTTCATTTTACTAAGATGTTGTTATTGCGTCTGAAGGACGAATTAAATGTAAAGTGCATGGGCCTGCTTACTGGTTGAAGCTGAGCCACAATCTCTGCCACGTGCATGCAGTAGGAGAGTTAACAGAGATGGGACAGGAATAATTCAATGAAAGGATGCGAGTCACAACAACGGCATCATCCGAAACGACGATGACGGCTAAGGAACATTAACACACGGTGGCAAGGAACCCTAGCTACATTGGTGAGAGCTGCTAGCTCCCAGCCTCATAGAGCCAGGAAACCACCCGCCCCGACTGGGGAGCTTCTTTTCTTCGTCTCCAGTGGGCGGTCGAAGGATTGAAAGAGGGAAATCAATGGCCTGTCAACTGGAGGACTAGCCTCCACTTCCACGGCCATCGTGTCATAGAAGGAGGTATTGGAGGGGGAAGATAGATAGGAGAGTGTAGACGCGCAGCCGCAGTGTCAATGCCAGTTGGCATATGCTGCCCTCGGAGGCCTAGAGGCGGCCAGAGGGCGCTGGCCTCTAGAAAGGAGAGGAGGTGCCAGAAGGCTTTGGCAGGATGGTGGCCGCCAGGAAAAAGGAGGTGTTCCACTGAAGAGCTGGGAGGCCCAAGGTGCCGAACGCGCCTCCATGATGGTCCTAGCGGGTACGAAGGCAGGGCACTCATACAGAAGGTGCTGGGCTATCCCCGCTGGTCGTTGCAGAATATGCACCCAGGGGAGGCAGTGAGGCCTTTGCGGTAAAGGCGAGAGGCGGTGTGGACGCAGCCCACCCTGAGTCTTAGGAGCAGGCGGCGCTAATTGCCTGAAGGCCGGCAGCTGGGAGTAGGCGTAATGGTTGACAATTAGCCACCCTGGGATCTGGGTTGTCAAGCAGGAGGTGCTTGTCCGCTATGCTCCTGTCCAGGTCCAAGGGGCACAAGTCCTTGCAGACCCGAGCTCGTGGGGTGTGTGCCGCCTTGGCTGGGGTTTCTGAATCCTCGTTGCCCTGAGCTCCGACATGGGCTGGCGCCAGGTCAGCCGAATGTGGGTGCCTCTCGAGCAGATTGTGTCCAGCTGGTAAGAAAGCCTGCGGACGATGAAGGAACTCGGAAGGGCCTTTGTAGGTACAGGGGGCTGTCCTGGAGTCAGTGTAGATGGCTGCCTTCATGACTACGAGGTGTTTACCGAGGAAGTCGGCATCCAAATGAATAGTGGAGAGCTCGGCGGTTGTGGACGAGGCCACAAATGGGAGCCTGGCCTGTCTGCTCGCATGGATAGATGGGGCAGTGCAGGCCATAGCCGCGGACGGACAGGGTCCTGGCAGAACAGAGCCATCCGTGAAGATCCGGACCGTACCAGGGGGTTCGTCCTGGAAAACAGCAGTGACCTCCGGCGGTAGGCCCACAGCAGGAGTGTTCCGTTTGGTCCTGAGACCAAGCAGGCAGTGATGAGCCTTGTAGAGGTGTCCATGGTGCGGGCAAGAAGGGAGGGCAAGTTCTCCGGCTGCCCCCAACAATGCCTTCGAACTCATAAGACACCGGGCCCGTATTTGAGTTGGGCCCGTATTTGAGGCGGCCCAGGAGGGGACGCTCGTCAGGGGCTCTGTAGGCGCTCTACGTGGCAAAGAAAGGTGCGCCTAGACAGAATCTCGAGGGGCCATGAGCGCGCTTCCGCCAGGGTGGAGCCACAGGAGAGCAGCGGTGGAGCCACAAGAATAGGGGTATAGCCGCCCGTAGTTTGCGCTCGAGGGCCAAATGTTGGGCCACCATGAGCAGGATATGCAGGAGAGCATAAGTAAACTGCGGTACGGCCATGCCCTAGTAGAGCTGAAGTCCCAGCTTGGGTATGATGCCGTTCCCCTTGGCTAGGAGGGATAGTACGGCCCTCTGCACCCTGGTGGACTGGGCCAGGAAATGACGCACTGCAGGGCTCCAAGTGAGTCGGGCGTCGATGCGGAGCCCAAGGTATTTTACCTCCCGGCTCCAGTAGAGATCATGGCCACTAAAGTGCAGGACGGTATGGCCTGGGTGGGCCCTCACCCTGGTGTTCAGGAGCATTCCCTGGTTTTTAGTAGGCGAGATGCCAAGGCCAGCACGCTCCAGGAAGTTGTCGACAGCATCGATGGGCAGCTGGACGTTCTTGATGGTGTGAACCCTCTGTGTGCGGGGCCCAGGTCACCAGATGGCAATTTCATCCGCGTAGATTACCACGTGGATGGTTAACCAAAGGTCTTTAGGAAGGAAGGCGGGAAGGGGGGGCTAAGACAGCGTTGAAAAGCAGTGGGCTCAGGACACTCCCCTGGGGAATGCCTCGCGAGATGTGCCGCGGTGAGCTGGTGATGTTGCCCTAGCAGATTCACGCCTAGCGGTCAGCCAGGAACCCCTGGCATACTGGAACTGCGCGCTTAGCATCTTCTACTGCGCGTGCGCGGCTGTGACGTCAAGCACGGCGGAGCAGCCAGCGGCTTCTCTGGCGCAGAGCAGAAGCCGGCTGCGACGGCGGCGCCGGCGAACCTGCTACGTCACGCGCGGCACACCTGTTGTGCGGCGCTTGGGCATTGTTCCAGGCAGGGCGAAATCGGCTTTACATGGCGTATTGAAACTATAACTTCAAAATGATGTTTATGCTTTTCGGTGTACAGCATATTAGGCACCGAACGGACCACGAATCAAAGCCTTTTTATCTCAGCCATGATATAACAGTCTACCAATGACGCCTGGCCGTTGGCATTCTCACTCTCGCGCTGTGCATTGCGCTGTGCAAACGCAGTACGCTTTATTGGCGTGGTCTGCGAACCAAGTGTAATCACAACGCACCTTGGAAGAAGCTTCCTGCGCGCGCGCGTTTCCATTTGGCTTAGCGTAAAGGTTGTAGTCTTAGAGGTACCTGTGTGTGGGCGTTGACGTTTTGCGTTGCGGGCGTCTTTGAAGCGCAAATGACAGCATTTGAAGCGCCAGTGCAAGTAAAATTGAGAATAGTTTGTGGGGAAAAGGAGTGACACCGTAGCTAACACATAGCTCGATGGACACCCAAACCGCGCTTTAAGTGAGGAGATAAAAAAGGGTGTCAAAGAAGAAAGAGGTACCGCAGTGGGTCTCTGGAAACATAAATGGCGCAATGGCGCAAGAAATGGCGCAAGAAACGGGGACACAGTTTTTCTTTCAACATGAACCAACTCGCCCAAACTAGAGTTTCACTTGACCATATTTCTCCTACAATGGGCCCTTTCCTCTTTCGAAGCTTCCGCACCGAACCTGCCATTACGTGTCTCAACCTGATTGCCGTCTCAACGTGCCAGTCTCGAGTGGTCTCCTACTGCTTGAAATGGAAAATAGTTCCTTTAGAGGTTCAGCCATTATTCGGTGTTCTGCAGCCATCTTGGGGGCACGTCAGGCGCGTCTGCAAGATACTCAAGTCTGAGTACTGGAGGCAAGTACGAATGTACCGAGACTTGCTTCGTGTCCTCGTCGTGGTAGGAAGTGAACCTGCCAAGGAAAACCGGCGTTTTCAAGAGATGAAGCGTATGGCGGCAAGTTCTACAGAGTTTCTCTGGCAACGTGCTCTTTTGAGCCTTATTCCCCGTGAAAAGAGGCAGCCTTCTGAAAGCCCCAGGCAGCTTACCATGCTAAGAAATGCAGTTGTGCTGGCGTCAGTCCTGTATTTTGTGTGCCTTCTGTGTCCCCGTTTCTTGCGCCATTACCAGTTTTTCTTTCAACATGACCCAACTCGCCCAAACTAGAGTTTTACTTGACCCTATCTATTGGTCTGCTGCTGACTGAGCATCCGCGCCATCTGCTTGAGTGTGCTATGAAATTTCTCCACCATCCCATTGCACAATGGATGGTAAGAGGTCATGCTGAGATGTTTCACCGGCAAGAGATCATTGAGCTCTCTCATCCATTCGGAAGTGAATGACGAGCCCTGATCACAAAGGATCTCCCTCGGAAAACCTATACGTGAAAACATCTCCACCAAACCTGCAGCCACGGTTGCTGAATATATCTTTGGCAGAGCCACGGCTTCAGTATACCGCGTGGCAAAATCGACGAGGATGAGAATATATCTATTTTCTTTGATCGACGTGGGTGACAGCGGACCGACAATATCGACAGTGGCCCGATCAAATGGAATGTCGATAAGAGGCATGTGCCCCAAAGGAGCTTTGTCTACTTTGCCTTTCTGGGCACGTCCTTTGAGAGATGTCGCACGACCTGACATACCTCTTAATTTCCTCCTGCACTCCTGGCCAGTAGAATTATTCCACAAATTTATCTGTAGTGGTCATAATGCCCTGATGCCCCGCCAACGGGCTATCGTGGGCAAGCCTTAACACATGTGATCGGCAAGACTTCGGAAGTACTACCTGTCGAACCTCTCTGCCAGAGGCGAGATGATAGATGTGGTACAGCAAAACCTTTTCAACAGAATACGAGTGCGAAGTGCCATGCTTGCCACGGATCACCTTCCCTACTTTCGCCCAACAAGCCTTCAATGACTCATCATCTCTTTGCTCTGCTTCTAACATTTCCTTGGTAAGCCTCATGGAACCAACGCTTAAAGCAGTACTTTCCCTCCTTCGTCCAGAAACTTTCTTTCCAGCCAACGCCACTTTTGGGCCCTCGCCCTCACCATTTTCACCAGCGACCTCGTCAGTGACTATTTCAGGACATAATTTAGCATGTGGGCTTCTCAGTAGGCACAGGCCACTACCCACCGCGGGTTCGTGCTTCGCGCGAGCCAAGGGCCCCGATCAGCCGTCACCACACGCACCCTGGGGCACCGCTGCGGCGGCGTTCAACCTCTGCAGAGAGGTGAGCGGCTCGCCGCAAGAAACAGGCCTCCAAGTTCACAAACGAGACGTTTATTGACGCCGTCCTCCAGCGGTACACACACACACTCAACAGTCACCCCGTCCCGGGGCGCGCTCAGAGCAAGGCTTCGGTGCGCGCTCGGGGCAACAAGAGAAATGCGCGCCACTAGCACGCCGCTGTAGGAGATTGTCCCCGCGGCAGTGCTGTGATCTCTCTCGTGTCGGCCGTTGGTCCGTTTGCGAGAGAGAGTGGGCAGTCAACGCAAGGTGCTCCTGTCAGAGGTCGTTGGACCCCTGCACAGGCTCGAGCCGCGGCGGATCGAGGACCCACGCTGGCGAGCTCGAGTATGAACTGGTCCGAGCGGCAGAGGCCGGCCCGGACGAACAGTAACGTACGCACCTTCCGCTGCCTCGGAGGGGGTCTCTCTTTCTGGGCCCCGCTTGGACGGTCGCGCGCCGCGCGACCACCCAAAACGGGTCTTGAATTCCCACCAGAAGTCACCAATGGCAAAGGCCCTTGGGTAGCCGGGGGCGGAGCTGCGACCGAATGACAGAGATTAGCCACCAGCCGTCTCTCCGCCGCCCGAGGCGGGAGAAAGGGAAAGAGGGCGACGCGGGATGCCGCGCAGACGCCACGGCGGGAATCTAGCAGGCTTCCCACATCCTCCTCTCCTTAAATGCCCTCCTACCTATCGGCGAAAGCATGCGGCAAAATAAAAAAAAAATAATTCCATATAAAACTACCACACCTCAGTTCCAGCCATAAACTCAAAAGACAAACAAACAAGAACAGAAAACAAACAACACTTGCATACGTTTCAAGGAGACAAAACTAACTACACTGTACACTGTACACAAGGCCAGCTGACAGGTGGCCTGCAGCCTCATAATGTTCGGTGGCGCGGCCCATTGGGCCTGTCGGCGGCCAACTCACGCTTTTGCTGCCTTCAGGGTCCCGGTGGACCCTTTATTGACGGCGGTTCCATGTACTCCACCAGGTCATCAAAGTTGAGCATGATGACGTCGACGACGCTCGACGATCCCGAAGAGGACCCGCAGCCCGACAACTCCTCGCCTGGAGTTTCCGATCCCGGTGGACCACTTGCCTGGCCGCCGCTAGGCGCCGGCACTCCGGGGGCCAACAGCGCGGCTGTCAGACTGCAGCGACCTTCGGCGGGAACCCCAACGGGAAAGGTTGCTGTCCTTCCTGCCCCCCTCTCGGCGATGCCTTTGATCTTGGGAACACGCACATAATCCCAGGCACGCACCATCACAGAAGCGGACATTCATCAGGGACAACGACCCGCTTGTCGGAATCGTCCCGAGGCGCAGTGGCAGGGGTAAAAAAACACACAGACGCACTCTTCACGCTCCCCATAGCCACACAAAAACCATGCCGCGAGACACTCGCTCCTTAACGAGCAAACCACTCCCCAGCCGGAAGGGGAGACTTTCGCCGACTCCTCCGCGAACCAGCCGGTCACGCGTTCGCGAGGAAGGCCGCACCCGTGGGGTCAGAACGTAAATGAAAAGAAGGCGCGCTGTACAAAAGAAGGCCATCTCTGCGCTACAAGAAAAGTGCAATCGCGAGTAGGCTGAAGCTTACATATGTACAAGTCTGGTTTAAAAAAAAACTGAACGCTAATGCAAACGTATATTACATAGGTACAGATCTCGGAACATTAGAAGAAACAATGAATAAACTGAAAAAAACATGCTACAGCCTGACTAAAACAAACAAACGACTAAATAACTGCACAAGGCTGGAACTGAGCATGCGGCAAACAAACAAAAAAAAAGAAACCGCCGTGCTTCACCTGGGGTAGGGCCCGACAAGAAAGCTCGCCAGCTAGCTGAGGCTGCGTGCCTTCGGTTGCGGAAGAGTCCGCCATCCGGCATCAATCACATCGATGACTGTCGCCTCAGATTGTACCGGTGCTCGGTACGGTTGCGTTCCGCAGCACCAGTTGTGCCTTTGTGCTTGCTTGTGATACCAATGGGTACCGACGCAAACTCGTCAGACCGTGACGCATAGGCCTTCAGGTCTGCGATGTGGGCACGGCTGGTTTTCCTCGTAAGGGGATCCTCCAACAGTTACGCGAGCGGCGACCAGACTCTGACCATTCGGTACGGACCAAGCCCCTTAGGAGCGAGCGAGGCTGAGAACCCCTTGCTCGCATCACTAAGAACGTGGTTGCGCTTCAGGACAAGATAGCCCGCCTGAAAAGTCAGGCTGCGGTGCTTGCGGTCATACTGAGCCTTCTGTTGGGCTCTGGCTGCCGCCAAACTCTGCCTTGCTCTGTTGAGAGCCCGACCAAGCCGGTCCCGAAGCGTCGACGCCTAAGTAGAGCAGTCTGCCCGCGTCTGCTCATCCCCGAGCTGGCTCTGCACGACGTTTGACATCGGATTTGCCAGCTCCCTCCCGAAATTGAGGAAGGCGGGAGAGAAACCAGTTGAGCGATTTTCAGCTGTTCGAATGGCGAACGCAAATTCGCTCAAATGGTCTGCCCAGTCCTTTTGACACCCGGCAAAGGCCGCCAGCATTGGCTTGAGCATTCGGTTGATTCGCTCGGTCAAGTTGGACTGGGGATGGTAGGGTGAAGTGGTGTAGGGCTCAATTCCGAAGGAACGGCACGTGTTACCGAACACCCGAGCGGTGAAATAGGACGCATTGTCCGTGATCAGTCTTTCCGGAAAGCCGAACCGACAGAACACTTCCTGGAGTTTGTCCAGCACCGCTCGTGCTGACACTTTCCGAAGCGGGTACAACTCGACCCATTTGGAAAAATGGTCAGCTACTACCATCAGGTGAATGAACCCCTGCTTACTCCCGGGGAAAGGCCCCATCAGATCGCAGGTGGCCATCTGCCACGGACGCACACTGTCAATTAGTTTCATCATTCCGGGCGGCTTGCCGCCCCTTGACTTCACCGCTTGACAGACATGGCAGGAACGGCAATAGCGGAAAATGTCACGCTTCATGCCGGGCCACGTCACCGATTGACTCAGTTTTGCAAAAACTTTGGAGCCACTCAGGTGACCGGCCAGTGGTTCGTCATGAGAAAATCGCAACAGTGCGCCTCTCAGACTTTTGGGTATAACCACCTTGAACGGGTCAATGGACTCATCATCGGTGGCTATGTATTTCAGCACGAGCCCGTCATGGTCCAGCAAATATGAATCCCCCGGGGCTCGCCGCGACACACGCTGGCTTTTACCCCCTGCGCCCGCTACAACACAAGTAGCGTCCCGGTGCTCCGTCTTCCTGAGACCGTCGCTCATCTCGCGACACATGGAGTCATTTTGCTGGGCTTTCAGCAGCTCTTTCCGGCTGAAAACGATTCCAGTTACCCCAGAGGGGGGCCTGGTCTCGTCCCCCTTCAGGTTTGCAGCCAAAATTTCCACTCGCGACGGCGTCTCCGAGGTGCTCACGCGGAGCTTTGCCTCTCGCCCGCTTTGCGAAGCGCTGCTTGCCTGGTTAGCGGAATGGGTTAGCCCTTTGCGGGCTCCCCCTCCTTGCCGCCCGGCGGCTCGTCCGCTTTTTCAACCGCTCCGCCTGCTGGCGTCAAGGCGCCGCTGGCGAGTGGGGCACGGGATAGCGCGTCAGCTACCACGTTCGTGCTCCCCTTTCGATACTGCACCGCAAAGTCGTAATGCTGTATCAGGAGAGCCCAGCGCGCCAGCCGACCCGCAGGCTCGCGGAGCCGCATCAGCCAACTGAGCGCACTGTGGTCTGTCTGCACCACGAATTGTGTTCCGTCAAGGTAGACGTCGAATTTCCGCAGTGCAAACACGATAGCGAGGCACTCCTCCTCGGTCACGGAATAATTCCTCTCCGAGGGCAGCAAGGAGCGGCTGGCAAAGGCCAGCGGCTGCAGCACGCCATCGAAATCCTGTAGGAGAACTGCTCCTAAACCCAGGTCGCTCGCGTCAGTCTGGACTACGAACTGTCTGGTCAGGTCGGGTAGCCTGAGCTGCGCTGACTCGGCAATGACACTAGACAGGAGGCGAAAGGATCGCTCTTGCTCAGGCCCCCATCGCCACGCGGCAGTCTTTCCCAAGAGCTTGGTCAAGGGTGCCTGTACGCGGGCACAGGACGGGATGAACGACCGATAGAAATTGGCCATTCCCAGAAAACGGCGGAGGCCGCGTACGTCCTTGGGCACGGTAAACTCGAGTATGGCTCGGAGTTTGTCCGCATCGGGCTCAATGGAGCCCTCGCCCGGCGTGAACCGTAGCAACTGAACTCGGGTCCGCGCTATTTGGGCTTTCGCAGGATTCAAAGTCATCCCAGCAGCCCGTACCCTCGCGAGCACGTCGGCAATGTGGCCTAAGTGCTCATCGAAGGTTCGTGAATAAATCACGATATCGTCCAGGTAGCACATGGCGTGAGACCATTTCGCTTCGCCTTGGACGCGGTCCATGAGCCTCTGAAAAGTCGCAGGACCATTGCAGAGACCGAAGGGCATGCGAGTGAACTCTAACAGCACCTCTGTGGCACGTGAACGCGGTCTTAGACCGGTAAGCGTCCGCCATCTGGACCTGTAGGTAACCTTTGGAGGCATCTAGTGTGGAAAAGTACCGCGCACTGCCCAGGTTTCCTGCGATTGAGCTAATCGTCGGGAGCGGATAGGCATCCTTTCGAATCAGCGCATTCAGACAGCGATAATCCAAACACAACCGGTGGCTGCCATCTTTCTTAGGCACCAACACAACCGGAGACGCCCAAGCGCTGGACGAGCGACGGATAATGTCCGCCGACATCATCTCATCCAGCAACCCATCGATCACCTGCCTTTTCGCAAGGCTGACGGGTCTGGGGTTGCACTTCAAAGGAAGCGCATCTCCGGTGTGGATCTTGTGGCTCACTAAATTAGTACAGCCAGGTTGATCCGTGAAGAGCTCATCGCACTGACGCAACAGTGCTGTCAAACGAGCCTTCTGAGTGTCACCCAACGTTACCGCAAAGGCGGCCAGCGGATGTGGTGCCTGGTCGTGCCGCGCCGCTGGGTCCCAAAGGGGAGCGGGAACGACGGAACGCTCGACACAAGGACTTGGCCCTGGTCGCTCAACGTGGCACTCTCTGAACGCCTTCACTGCACAGGCAGTTATCGACGCCGGTGGGCAGATGAATGGCTTCAGCTGGGAAAATGGTCCGTCGCGATAGCCGCCATTCGCAATGTCCACCACGATCCCGGCTTTGAGGAGAAAGTCCCTTCCGAGAATCACGGGCACACTGAGGCCGGGGAGGTGGATGAAACGGGTGCGTCTCGTCCGCTCCCCCACCTGACAGTCAGCCTCGCGGCGCCAGCCGAATGGGCTACGCCTTTCGCAAGGTTGAATGTCGTACGGCAGTCCCGCAAGCGCACCGAGTGCTTTTGCAAGTGGGACAACACCTCTTCACCGAACAAGGAGGCAGTGGCTCCCGTATCCACTAACGCCAAAAATTCGCGGCCAGCAATGGTGACCGGAATAAACGGCGCGTGCGCATTAGCAAGGCAGCTTGCTCTGTACGCTGAGGGGATTAGCAAGGATTGGGCCGGTCGCCCCTTTACGACCGACCCACGCCGCCATTTCCCTGCCTCAAAAGAGACCTGGTTACGGGGCATTCTCTCGCTAAGTGCCCCGTCTCTTGACAGCGGAAACAGCGCACACCGCCGCGAGCTTGGTCGCGGAACAATGGCGCCTCTCCCTGCCTGGTTCCGCCCGTTGCACGGCCAAAGGGCCGGCTGCTTCGGGTTTCCCCCTCCGCTGTGCGTTGGGACGCTCGGCATCCCTCGGCCGGCGGTCCAGAAAACGGTGCAGCGCAGGCTGTCCGTCTCCTGCAGGAGTAGGGATCGAGAGCTCTATCGCTCAACTCCCATACTTCGTATTGCCCGCTAACGGCTGCAGAGGCAGCGGGTGCGGGTGGTCGCCGGTTGGTTCGGGGCATGGCCCCTCTCCATGCACAGCGTGGCTCGAGGGCCTCGCTTGCCGGCGGTGGCAGACGATAGGCGCGCGCGGCGAGAATGTCGCCTTGAATGCGCTTTGCCTCAGCGGCCAGCTCCTCAAAATCTCGGAACCGGCCTCCGCGCAGGTATGCCGAAAAAGTCGGATGTGCCTGCCTGATCGTCCTTTCCACACGTTCCTCGTTCGAGGCTCTGGGCTCGGCGATTGAGAAAAGGTCCTCCATCGCACGTACGTACTCCAGGAGTGACTCATCCGGAGCCTGTGTACGGTGCTCCAACTCTCGCCGCATCCTACGCTCATAGTCAGCGGGGAGGAATTCGAGCAAGAATGCTGCATGGAACTCCTCGAGAGTCGCTGCCCGGTGGCCGGAATGCCGATGCCACCTAGCTACCGTGTCAGTCAGTGCTGCGGGGATGATGTGTGCAAGCAAAACCTGATCAGTGAGACCCATAGCTCTCTGGTAATTGGTGAGGGACTCAAGGAAATCCCGGGCACTGAGGAGGTCATCATACCCGCGGTATGTTGGCATGGGCAATTTGACCGCGGGGTGAGACACCTTCGGCGCGGCCAAAAGCGTCTCAAACGCCCCTGACAGCGACTGAATCATCTGGGCAGCACTTCTTAGCAGCGACTGCGCCCCGGACTCAGAGGAGGCTTGGGCGGGCTGCACGAACGCAGGAGGCAAGGCGCCCAGTTCGATGAGCGGCGCGGTTTCCACAGGGAGCCGGGCCGGCGCCTCACCGTTCCCAGAGCAGAATTCACTGCTCGCGGGGCACGGCTGCTGCTGTGCACGACGGCCGGTTGCAGCAGCGTCGCACGCACCACTTTCGCACGGGGCGCAAAGCACGCACAGCGGAGGCATGTGATTGACGGGTGCACCGCAGGGTGCTCCCGATACAGCTCCAATGGGAGCTGCGTGATCGACGTTGGGGGTTGTACCGCCGTATGCCCCAATGGGGCCGCGGCCAACCACGGTGTTTGGCTATTCGAAGAAACAGCCGCCAACGGATCAAAGGACGCTACGACTCCTAAGGGAGCCGACACGTAGCTGCCGAGTGCCCCGATGGGGGTGCCAGACATGGTGCGCAAGCGTGATCGTCAAGGCGACCTGCTCGGCAAGTGTGCTATCAAAGGCTAAGAGCCAGTGACTTAGCACGTTGGGCGCCAGTTGTGGGTTTCTCAGTAGGCACAGGCCACTACCCACTGCGGGTTCGAGCTTCGCGCGAGCCAAGGGCCCCGATCAGCCGTCACCACACGCACCCTGGGGCACCGCTGCGGCGGCGTTCAACCTCTGCAGAAAGGTGAGCGGCTCGCCGCAAGAAACAGGCCTCCAAGTTCAAAAAGGAGACGTTTATTGACGCTGTCCTCCAGCGGTACACACACACACTCAACAGTCACCCCGTCCCGGGGCGCGCTCAGAGCAAGGATCCGGTGCGCGCTCGGGGCAACAAGAGAAATGCGCGCCGCTAGCACGCCGCTGCAGGAGATTGTACCCGCGGCAGTGCTGTGATCTCTCTTGTGTCGGCCGTTGGGCCGTTTGCGAGAGAGAGTGGGCAGTCAACGCAAGGTGCGCCTGTCAGAGGTCGTTGGACCCCTGCACGGGCTCGAGCCGCGGCGGATGGAGGACCCACGCTGGCGAGCTCGAGTATGAACTGGCCCGAACGGCAGAGTCCGGCCCGGACGAACAGTAACGTACGCACCTTCCGCTGTCTCAGAGGGGGTCTCTCTCTCTGGGCACGGCTCGGACGGTCGCGCGCCGCGCGACCACCCAAAACGGGTCCCGAATTCCCGCCAAAAGTCACCAATGGCAAAGGCCCTTTGGAAGCCGGGGGAGGAGCTGCGGCCGAATGACAGCGATTAGCCACCAGCCGTCTCTCTGCCGCCCGAGGCGGGAGAAAGGGAAAGAGGGCGACGCGGGATGCCGCGCAGACGCCACGGCGGGAATCTAGCAGGCTTCCCACAAGCAACACCCTTCAAGTTCTGCAAATTGATATCTGGATTTTACGGCTCACGGGCCTCTGGTGTTTTTGCAATTATATTGTATAATGGTGTCTCCATGGACTTTACCAGGGCCGTGCCAGTGAAATAAGGGGAAGCGATGTAGACCTCTGTCTCAGGAAGTTCCAGACTACTGCCATCAATAAGTAGCACCGTAGATGTCGAGCCAGTGAGAGCTGAGCCAAGAACTAGGGCCCTCCGCACAACCAATATATTGCTCCCCGTGTCTAGTAAAACACGTACGACTATACCTCGGAGCTCTCCCTTTAGGACAGGTACGTCTTGTGCGTCTGCAGGCTTTTCCCGGACAAGTCCAACCACCACCTTATCCTCAGCTAGTTCAAGTCAAACTGCAGTTGTGGACGCAGTTCCAGGTGCAAAACTCTCTGGTTGAACACAATAAGACGATTGGTTCAGGTTTTCGCCCTTCCTTGAGCTGGAACTGACTTCATGACTTGTTTTCCTACAGTAAACGCAATAAAGCTGTTTTGGCTTAGAGCGACAGCCGGCAGCCTTGTGTCCCGGTCGGTTACAAATGAGGCACTGTCTACTCGATGGTACATCCTTGTCTCTCGGAATGTCCCCTTCAAACAATTCTTTTAACGAAGACAAGTTGCTTTGCCGCTTGGCCTCTAGAAATTTGTCTGCTGCCTCAGCCATTTTTTGCAGCGTCTGGTACTCTCTCAAAAAAAGTCGCCAGACGACTATGACAGTTTCTCACAAACTGTTCGCCCACCACCAAGTGACGTAAATCATTATATGTTGTGGCCGTTTCCGAAATCTCGACCCATCGATCGAAATGACTGAGAAAACGTGCTGCGTATTGCTTGCCTGTTTCTTTATCAAGCGGCTTACTTTCACAAAACATTTCGCGATAACCTTCTGCTGTAAATCGAAATTGTCGGAGCACGGCTTGCTTTGCATTATCATAATCCATTGAATCTGTTGGGGACAGTAGATCCAACACACGGAGAGCTTCACCAGGCGAAGACATACTGAGTGCTGTAGCCCATTTTTTCTTGGGACAGCTGTGCCCTTCTGCGATACGCTCAAAACGTTTGAAGTATGCATGTAAGTCATCCCTGCAATTGTCGAAAGGTGGAATCAATTTCTCGGGGCTAACCGCAGCTGAGGTCTCGGGTGAGGGTTCTTGATTACCCCCACTTCCTTCTGCTAGTCTTAATTAGAGCTGCAATCTACGCTCTTAAGATTCTACAAGCGATTTTGTATGCTCGCGCTCAGCTTGCGTTTTATGCTCTTTAGCCTCTGCCTGTACCTTGGCGTGCTCGCGTTCGGCAGCACTTGCTGCACGTTCCCTTTCTTGCTCGGCAGCCACCCACATACGCAGCTCGACGTCTTTCAACCCCATGCGTTCACACAACTCGAGCAAGTCCTTTAGTGTTGCCATCATTTCCTTTTACGGAAGCACGAAAGGAGGGAGCGGGCACCATGCCTTCGTCCTGTCGCGTGGACGCCAATTGTCGCGAGTTGGCAGCGCGTCCCCGGTTTACTGGAGGGGAACGCTATCGCGTGCAGGTTCGAATGAAACAACAGAGAGAACAGACAAAACACTACGAAGCCGAATTTATAATTTAAAGGAAAAGAACTGATACCAAACCATAAAAAGGGAAGGCCCTCTTAACACGCTTACAACACTGCAGAAATAGAGCGTCCCTGGTAATGCGGGGAAGCCTTGCAGACAGGATGGAACACGGGTGGTTGTAACGCGACGCATCGCTGGCGCTGCGTCGAAGGAAGGGGCGCAAGGAAGCTAGGTGTACGGTGGTATAAGCGGAGAAGAACACTGTGAGACGCCACTGGTCTTTCGTCAATAGCCCGAAGTAGGCAGCAGCAGGAGAATCGTTTCCAGCTCCCGTCGACGGCGGCCCGAAACGCTAGAGGCTTACTGCAGGCTACACAAGGCTGCTTTCAAGCAGTACGAATAATCAATTCATCGACTGCCACCTCCAAGCTTGAAATAGACGCAGCAGGCTGACGTCGGCGATCCAAGGGAGGCCACTGCAGCACGGACCCAACGTCCGACGGATGCCACCTCCGCGTTTTTATGATACGATCTCCGCTGCGTTGTCTTTCTCTGCAGCTCGGTTTTCTGACACGTCAGCTTTTCGCTCCTCGTGCTCGCCGCGCTCCCTGTCGCCGTCGCCTCGCACGCACCCTTCGCACACGCACACGCGCAGCGCTGGACTGGCACGCGTAGCGCTTCGCTGTCCAACGCACCACTCTCGACGCACCGCGTTCAAAAATCTATGATGATTTAGTGTGCACCTGACAGAGAGGGTCCGAAGGTAAAGTCAAACTTTTCTTTCATACATTGACTAAGAGAATCTCGTTCCCTGTTTAAATCACCCAATCCCAATCAAAACGCACTACAGGATTCTAAGACAGAAAATTTCGATAGTCTGTAGTCTTGTGGCATTTTGGGCATGTCTTGTGTAGTCTGTCTTGTCTTCTGTAGTCTGTCTTGTCTTTTGTAGTCCTGTCTTCTGTAGTCTGTTTTGGCTTTTAGTCCGTCTTCTGTAGTTTGTCCTCTCTTTTGTAGTCAGTCTTGGCTTCTGTAGTCTGTCTTGTCTTCTGTAGTTTGCCTTGTCTTCTGTAGTGTGTCTTGTGTAGTGCTCATACGCTGTGTAACAGTCATTACTGTGTCACCTGTCAATTAACACAAGATTTGTGTTCTGCAGTAGGCAATGCACAAAAATGCACAGCTTGTTAATGGTCGCCTGTCAATTAACACAAGATTTGTGCATTCCAAAGTAATTCGTGCACAAAACCACTAGAATTGAAATGAAAATGATCAATACTTATTTACTGTTTCGCGCTTTTTTTCGAGCTTGCTGATGCATGCTGTCCAGCGTTGTCTTGGCCGCAGGTTCCTAGATAAATCGCCCATGAGCCAAGAAAAATGGTTTTTGTCTTGGCTGAAAAAAGAAAAAATAGAGTTCACCGCTGCACTTGCGAAAAAAGATGTGAAAGCGTTGACGCCTCCTCGACACTGGTCGCCTTTGAAATTTGGCGCCATGGTTGTTTTCTCGTTGTTTGATTGGTTATCAATCAACTCTTATTTTACCCTCATTTCATCCTAGCAACGATTTCGAGTTTTCAAACTTTCCTCCATGGATCGTTTCTTCCCACCCACTGAATACCCGCCCAGTCTAATCACCCGTTCATTGCCTTTCGCTTCTCAATAATTATCTAATTGCTCTAATTTATCATTATTTTTCCTATCTCCTGGTTAAGTATAGGACACTTATCACTGGTCACGTGATTGCTCATTTCGAGTTGTCAACCTTGGCGCCAAGCTTTGGCTTTGTCCATACTTCAAGTTTTTCAATCTTGGCATTCAGCATTTTCAAATTTCGCGGCACTTTTTCTCTGGCTCAGCCACTTTTTGGACATTTTTGGCTGTAAATAATTATCCGATTATGAAATTTTCTTTTCGAGCAGCATCCTCACATCATCCTCTGCCAATTACGCAACCAATCGTATGACGCTATCTCTTCTGAGTTGCCCACAACTGCTGCGGACACGATCCCCGGCAACATAGCCTAGTAAACTTCTCACTTTATTCAAAATGTTGTAATACTGAACAAGGTTTATGACTGGCCGAGTTGGTACTGACTCACCTTCAAACCAGCCAGAACACACAACACATGAGCTCAAGAGGCAGGACTAACAAAAATTTAATTGAAGATTTTGATTATTTGATTTGTGAGGGTTTAACGTCCCAAAGCGACTCAGGCTATGAGGGACGCCGTAGTGGAGGGCTCCAGAAATTTCGACCACCTGGGGTTCTTTTGCGTGCACTGACAACGCACAGTACACGGGCCTCTAAAATTTCGCCTCCATTGAAATTTGACTGGTGCGGCCAGGGTCGAACCTGCATCTTTTGGGACAGCAGCCGAGCGCCATAACCACTGAGCCACCGCGGCGGCATCATTGAGGGAAAGGCGCAAAAGAAGACCCGCGATGAGATACAAGCGCACAATAACCCAAAGCAGTAAAAGGGCGAAGTGCAATCAAAGGTCACTGGCATACTAATGAATCATCTAAAAAGCAAATTCCTTACGGTGAAGGTTTACCGATGGCTTAGCCCACGTGTCCTTAGCTTACCGATGTAGTAAGCCTCAACTATCTACCGACAGATTTATCCCTTCCATAAACCACTGATGTGTCGTGGAAATTAGGCGTGCAAACAGACAGGTCATCCTCAGATTTGCATTCACAAGATTGAGCATGCAGTGCCAGATAAGAATTTGCCTTTCCCCTATAGAGTGAAAGTGCTCAGTCAGGTGCAAATTCAGATATCTGCCTGTCTGACCTTATTAGTTGCAGCCATAAGGCAGTGGAACGCAATAAACTCCATTACTTTTGCAAGTGGTGAACCTTTTTTTGTGACACTGTCCATTGTGGACAAGTACCCAGTTTTATCAAGCCTTTTTAATGGCGGCGCAAAGGCCTCCTGTCTTGCACTTCGCTGTGAAGACAACAGCAGCATTACGCTTTCCCGCGACTTTCTTGAGACTGTGAAATACTGTGGAGGTAAGGTGTGTCAGCATCATCGAAGTATGTGCTCCTTACCCTCGAGCGAGTGAAAACATGCTATTAAAGGTTGTTGAGATGGGCAAGTCGGAACCCAGCTGCTTGGAAAACTGCTACAAGAATGCGTCCTCAGCAGTGATGGCATGACTTATGTAAAGCTGATGTCATGCACACGATTGCACACCCATCAAGTGTTTCCATCTTTACTGACCTTAACCAGCGACAAATACACCTCTTAACCATCCTTCCAAAGCAACGAGTGGTCCGACTCGTAGCTAAAAAGAGCCTTCCCCGATCTTTAGCTGTAGCCCCGACAAACATATTCGTTCACAAAGCGCAGGTCTGCATCAAGAAACTTCTGACGGTTCTGCTTAGACAATTCTGATGTAAAAGACAGGCCTTGACTGCATGCCTTAAAGACTCCTAAAACATCTTGTGCCAACTTAAATGAGCCTTCTATGTCCAGAAGAATTAGATAGTCATGAACATAACGAAATGCTACTGTGCCAAGGTCTTCCAAACAGGGCTCTAATGCCTTATCGACTTTAGACAGAAAAATGTTGCTGAGCAAAGGTACGACCTGCGTGTAAATACCGCCCTGCCAACTGACCAATGCGGATTTGCAGCAAAAGAACAACCGCCCCATGAAGCCAGCAACCGAAATCACGGAATCATCTGTAAAAGCATGTTCATTGTTCACCCTGATGCAGTTTGCACATGACTCAGAGGTCTATCATGTGACAATGAATAGTGCAGGCCCTCTATGTCGATGCTCACTGCAGAGCACCTGCCCAGGTTGCTGTCCACAAGAAACTAGAACTCCACAGAACTCCACTTTTGTGAGTTGGCAATGGGGTAATTACATAAGAAATCAGGCATATGCAGAGGGTCCGAGGTTGCACTGTTCCTCCGCGACATTCTTCTGTCCGGAGTCGATACCGCATCAAAGCCCTGTTTTGGAAGACCTCGGCATAGTAGCATTTCGTTATGTGTATAGCTACCTAATTTTTTTACAAGGAGGGCTCAGATAAGTTGGCACAAGACGTTTTAGAAATCTTTAGGCATGTCGTCAAAGCCTATTTTTATGTCTGAATTTCACTGAGCATAACCGTTTGTAGCTTCTTGACTTAGACCTGCGCTTTGCGGACGACCACATATGTTGGCGCCACAGCCCAAGATCAGGAAGCCTCTTAGCTACGAGTTGAACCACTCGAGGCTGGTGAAGGACACGTTGGCAATCGCATGCATCACGACCGCTTTATAGAAGTCATGCCATCACAGTGTTTAGAATGCATTCTCGGAGCAGGTTTCCAAGCCAATGGCACCTGGGTTGCCACTTGCCCATCTCACGCACCTGACAGAGCGTGTTTTTACTCTCTCGAGGGAACGGAACACCATTCACATTATGCTGATGTAGTTGAGCAGAACAAAAAGACGGGCTCTATACCTTACCTCCACGCCATTTCGCACCGTCCCAAGAAAGTTGCACCAAAGTATGATGTTGCTGTTGTCTTGACCGCTAGAAGTAAGGTAGGAGCCCTTTGCTTCTTCGTTCAAACTAGGCTTGATACAACTACGGGTAATCGTCCGCTATGCACAGTGGCAGATAAAAAAATGTTCACCACTTGCAAAAGTAAACGGGTTTTTTGCATTCCACTGCCTCGTAGCTGAAACTACTATGGGCAGACAAGCAGATATCTGAATGTGCGCCGGGCTGAGAGCACTTTCATTGTATAGAGAGGAAGGCGAATTTTCACCTGACACTGCACGTTCAATCTCGTGAATGCAATTGGAGGGCGACCTTTCTCTTTGCACGCATGATTTCTGCAGCACATCAGCGGTTTAGGGAAGTGATAAATCTGTCCTGATATAGTTGAGGCTTACTACATCATTAAGGCTAAAAACAAGTGCCTGGCTAAACAGTCGGTGAACTTTCATTGTAAGGAATTAGATTTTTAGATGGTTTACTAGTATATCAGTGCCTTTCGATTCTTTTTTGCCCTCTCACTGCTTTGGGGTTTTCCGTGCTTGAATCTCTTTGCAGGTCTTCTTTTGCCACTTTCCTTCAATAAAATTTCAGTTGCTAGTCCAGCCTCATCTTGTGCTCATCTCTTGTCCTGGTTTGTGTCTTCCGGCTGGTTTTAAGATGTAATACTGAATGCCGGAAGACAGCCATTTTAGAGTCAAGTGCGCTTATAATGGCCACAGCTATAATGAATGTTCATTTATTACAAAAATAGTGCTTACTTCATTAATTTATGCATGAAGTATATGACACTTCATCAAAATAAAAAGGACTAAGCCTCTAACCCTCATGGCGAAACTGCAGTTACAGCAAACAAAATCACTGGTCACGCTTCTGTATACAGCGTGGCAAAATCGACGACAATGAGAATATACCTATTCCCTTTGATCGACGTGGGTGACAGTGGACCGACAATATCGACAGTGGCCCGATCAAATGGAGTGTCGATAAGAGGCATGTGCCCCAAAGGAGCTTTGTCTACTTTGCCTTTCTGGGCACGTCCTTTGAGAGATGTCGCACGACCTGACATACCTCTTAATTTCCTCCTGCACTCCTGGCCAGTAGAATTATTCCACAAATTTATCTGTAGTGGTCATAATGCCCTGATGCCCCGCCAACGGGCTATCGTGGGCAAGCCTTAACACATGTGATCGGCAAGACTTCGGAAGTACTACCTGTCGAACCTCTCTGCCAGAGGCGAGATGATAGATGTGGTACAGCAAACCCTTTTCAACAGAACACGAGTGCGAAGTGCCATGCTCACCGCGGATCACCTTCCCTACTTTCACCAAACAAGCCTTCAATGACTTATCGTCTCTTTGCTCTGCTTCTAACATTTCCTTGGTAAGCCTCATGGAACCAACGCTTAAAGCAGTACTTTCCCTCCTTCGTCCAGAAACTCTTTCCAGCCAACGCCACTTTTGGGCCCTCGCCTTCACCATTTTCACCGGCGACCTCGTCAGTGACTATTTCAGGACATAATTTAGCAACACCCTTCAAGTTCTGCAAATTGATATCTGGATTTTACGGTTCACAGGCCTCTGGTGTATTTCCAATTATATTGTATAATGGTGTCTCCATGGACTTTACCAGGGCCGTGCCAGTGAAATAAGGGGAAGCGATATAGACCTCTGTCTCAGGAAGTTCCAGACTACTGCCATCAATAAGTAACACCGTAGATGTCGAGCCAGTGAGAGCTGAGCCAAGAACTAGGGCCCTCCGCACAACCACTATATTGCTCCCCGTGTCTAGTAAAACACGTACGACTATACCTCAGAGCTCTCCCTTTAGGACAGGTACGTCTTGTGCGTCTGCAGGCTTTTCCCGGACAAGTTCAACCACCACCTCATCCTCAGCTGGTTCAAGTCAATCTGCTGTTGTGGACGCAGTTCCAGACGCAAAACTCTCTCGTTGAACACAATAAGACGATTGGTTCCGGTTTTCGCCCTTCCTTGAGTAGGAACTGGCTTCATGACTTGTTTTCCAACAGTAAACGCAATAAAGTTGTTTTGGCTTAGAGCGACAGCCGGCAGCCTTGTGTCCCGGTCGGTTACAATTGAGGCACCGTCTACTCAATGGTACATCCTTCTCTTTCGGAATGTCCCCTTCAAACAATTCTTTTAACGAAGACAAGTTGCTTTGCCGCTTGGCCTCTAGAAATTTGTCTGCTGCCTCAGCCATTTTTTGCAGCGTCTTGTACTCTCTCAAAAAAAAGTCGCCAGACGACTATGACAGTTTCTCACGAACTGTTCGCCCACCACCAAGTGACGTAAATCATTATATGTTGTGGCCGTTCCCGAAATCTCGACCCATCGATCGAAATGACTGAGAAAACGTGCTGCGTATTGCTTGCCTGTTTCTTTATCAAGCGGCTTACTTTCACAAAACATTTCGCGATAACCTTCTGCTGTAAATCGAAATTGTCGGAGCAAGGCTTGTTTCGCATTATCATAATCCATTGAATCTGTTGGGGGCAGTAGACTCAACACACGGAGAGCTTCACCAGGCAAAGACATACTGAGTGCTGTAGCCCATTTTTTCTTGGGACAGCTGTGCTCTTCTACGATACGCTCAAAACGTTTGAGGTATGCATGTAAGTCATCCCTGCGATTGTCGAAAGGTGGGATCAATTTCTCGGGGCTAACCGCAGCTGACGTCTCGGGTGAGGGTTCTTGATTACCCCCACTTCCTTCTGCTAGTGTTAATTAGAGCTGCATTCTACGCTCTTAAGATTCTACAAGCGATTTTGTATGCTCGCGTTCAGCTTGCGTTTTTTCCTCTTTAGCCTCTGCCTGTACCTTGGCGTGCTCGCGTTCGGCAGCACGTGCTGCACGTTCCCTTTCTTGCTCGGCAGCCACCCACATACGCAGCTCGACGTATTTCAACTCCATACGTTCAGACAACTCGAGCAAATTCTTTAGTGTTGCCATCGTTTCCTTTTACGGATGCACGAAAGGAGGGAGGGGGGACCACGCCTTCGTGCTGTCGCGCGGACGCCAATTGTCGCGAATTGGCAGAGAGCAGGCTATACTTAGAGCAGGCTTAGAGCAGGCTATACAAGGCTGCTTTCAAGCAGTATGAATAATCAATTCATCGACTGCCACCTCCAAGCTTGAAATAGACGCAGCAGGATGACGTCGGCGATCCAAGGGAGGCCACGGCAGCACGGACCCAACGTCCGACGGATGCCACCTCCGCGTTTTTATGATACGATCTCCGCTGCGTTGTCTTTCCCTGCACCTCGGTTTTCTGACATGTCAGCTCTTCGCTCCTCGTGCTCGCTGCGCTCCCTGTCGCCGTCGCCTCGCACGCACCCTTCGCTCGCGCACACGTGCAGCGCTGGACTGGCACGCGTAGCGCTCCGCTGTCCAACGCACCACTCTCGACGCACCGCGTTCAAAAGTCTATGATGATTCAGTGTGCACCTGAGAGAGGGTCCGAAGGTAAATTAAACTTTTCTTTCATACATTGACTAAGAGAATCCCGTTCCCTGTTTAAATCACACAATATGTCACACAAAACTGTGAAACCGTGCCATAGTCTGGGATAAAAGTGGCAGCCATATCAATCGTCTTCTTGACAGATGTTTCCGGTGCCACGTAGACTCCTTGGATGATAATGTCGCTTTCCAGAAGCCGAACACAGCAGGCTTCACTATTACTCATCGCGATTGTAGGGATACGTCTGACCGCGGTTATACCTTGTTTCACATACATACAGATTCCAGCTTTCATAAGTGGTTGAAACAGCCAGGCGATAATCTCAAGATCGGAAGAGTTAATGTTTTCTTGTCTATACCGCCGTTTAGCAGCGGTCGGGCTCTCCGCTGCATGCATGTCAAGCGTTGTGATACAGACGCCCACTACATCTCCGCCTTTTATACGCAATGCTTCGCATACGACGCGGGGTTCGGGTGATAGAGCGGCGTGCGGAGAGGCGGCGACGAAGAACGCGGCGCAGCAGTGGGGTCTCTCTGATTACCATGGTATCGCGCAAGCGGAAAACTGCTCCTCCGCGTGACGACACGCTCGGCTTTGACGGTGGATGGGCGCGCGGCCGCGGCGACCGCAAAGCGCACGCCGCACTTTGCTCCTTTTCGGCCGCCATGGGAACGGCGCATGCGCGCAACCCTCCTCTCCCATGTACCGCAATATGTTCGGCTCGTAGCCCAGGGTAGCTCTCGCAACAAAATTATGGAGCACCTTGCGTTCGAACCCTAGGAGAGTTCAAAGCACACAGATAATGTGCCTAAAGCATCCAGGTTTTGACACAAAATTTCACCGCTGCCCAAGAACATGCATCCTGTATTTCACGAAGGTAGATGAAAAGAAAGGCCTGAGGCCCTATAGGACAATTTTCGAGGTAGATGCGGTGTGGTTTGCACGGACGCTGCCGAATACGATCTCAGGCAGCATATAAAGCGGTAGTGGTTCATTGGAGTGGAGACCCGGTCTCGTGCTGCACCGATAAACCCAAAAGTTAAACACCGTTAAACACACAAGGGTGATTGTGAGTGACTCTAAGGCATCCTTTAAAATTATATGGGCAGAATTGCTGCTGCAGCCACCAAAATTCTGTGAGAAGGGCAAGTACCATCACAGCTAATCTCACTGATCTCGTCCCTGGCTCATCAGGGCCTCTGGGAGAACGAGAAGGCGCACGCGACCGCCGGAGGGATCACTACCCGGTTCATCGCCTCTGATGCGTCGCCTCTACGCGAGGAGGTAGCGCGTGGTTGTAACCCAAATGATGCTTGTAAAGGCGTGACCCCTCAGGTCACGACCCCCAACACCTTTCTCTATCATTAGTAAATGTTTCCACCACCACCACCACCACGCGAGGAACACCTTCAATCGAGTGACGAAGACCTAACATACCATGCAATAATTTCTCATTATAAGCTCGGTCGTCAGATCTATCCAGCAGCAGATAAACAGCTCAGTAGGTAAAATGAAATATAGTGAAGGAAGTTGCAAACCGGGCTCTTTCCGAACCCTCAACTGTACAGTAAATGGCATGCAGAAGTCTTTGATCCTAGATGTACGCACTGCAAGAGCATTGCAGATCTAGTCCACATGGTCTGGACTTGCCCTTTTTATATCGGTCCGAATAGAAATGTACAATACTGGGAGACCATGTTACTCAAACCACGAAACAGAGAAACCACGCAAAGTCATCGGTCTCGACCTGACCACCGCGTAGTCCCCAGGGATTCGGGCCGACGGTTAGGGGGTAATAGTAATAATTGGTTTTTCGGGAAATAAAATGGCACAGTGTCTGTCTCTTATATTGTTGGACGCCTGAACCGCTCCGTAAGAGAAGGGATAAAGGATGCAGTGAAAGAAGAAAGGAAGAAAGATTTGCCAGAGTGGAGGACTCCGGAAAAATTTCGACCATCTGGGGATCTTTAATAATAAAAATGATTGGTTTTGGGGGGAAAGGAAATGGCGCACTATCTGTCTCATATATCGCTGGACACCTGAACCGCGCCGTAAGGGAAGGGATAAAGGCGGGAGTGAAAGAAGAAAGGAAAAAGAGGTGCCGTAGTGGAGGGCTCCGGAATAATTTCGACCACCTGGGGATCTTTAACGTGCACTGACATCGCACAGCACACGGGCGCCTTAGCGTTTTTCCTCCATAAAAACGCAGCCGGCCGCGGTCGGGTTCGAACCCGGGAACTCCGGATCAGTAGTCGAGCGCCCTAACCACTGAGCCACCGCGGCGGGGTGGGGATCTTTAGCGTGCACTGACACCGCACAGCATACGGGCGCCTTACCTCCATAAAAACGCTGCCGCCGCGGTCGAACCCGGGAACTCTGGATCCGTATCCGAGCGACCTAACCACTGAGCCACCGCGACGGGTCGACGGTTAGGGGAATGAATGAGGGTTTAAGCTATAGCGACCTCCCTCGTCATTTTGATGGGTGCAAATTAGTTATGTCTCTCTCTCCGGAGCCATCCTTCTGCAGCACCTCTTCCTTCTTTTCATGTTTCACTCTCGCTGCTCCCTTCCCTTAATGTTAATAAGGGAAGAGAGGGAGGTGATAATGAAAGATGAAAGGAAGGAAGAGGTGCTGGTTTGTGTGTCCATGATGATGTGAGAGGGTTACTGCGCCATTTCCTCTCCTCAAAAACAAGCTTTCCACGTCTTCCGTGTGAAGGTACTATTTAGAAAGACAACAATAAAAACATAATTTTGTTTTGCTTCAGTGCAAGAAACGTTCTTCTCAATTAACTATTACGTCTATTCACTGTAGCGAAACGATTTTTTATTCATCATAATGCCAATGTGCGGAGATTTCTAGTAAATTTTCTTCAAACACAGCAGCTTCACCTTCGCAGGTTTGAGCGCTTATCGCAAGAGCATTCTTCTGGATTGAGCTGGCTGATCGGCTCCAACAGCAGTAAGCATTCTGTTCTCCGGAGAGTATAGACTTGTTGCATACGTTTTGGTATTTCGTGCTAGGACTTATTTGCACTTTCATGCACATCGGTGCCCTGGATTGTGTATATATTGTTACAGGTTCTATTTACAAATAATATTTACAAGGCAGGTCGAGAGGAGACTGGTGCGCCGGCGGCAGGATGCTTGACTTTCTGTTCTACTTCCAGCCGCCGCACGTCTTCTTTATTCCTCAGAGCCCATGCGCAGCACGTGACATTTCCCCGTTCGCAGATGAAGCCCTCTGGGCCAGTCAATCAATCGGGGTCCCGAGAGTGGAATGGCTTCAGCCGTGCGACATGCACGACATGGGTTGTCCTTGAGCGGCGTCCTTGCGTTGATTGGGGAGAGATGACATAGTTGAGGTCATTGAGGCGAGCAACAACGATGAACGGGCCTGTGTAGTGGGATAGCAGCTTTTCTGATAAGCCACGCTTGCGTAGGGGCGTCCACAACCATACAACGTCACCGGGCAGGTAGGAGACATCCTTGCGCCGGCGGTCATAACGCTGCTTAGAGCGATGCTGTGATGCCAAGGTGCGTATCCGGGCAATCCGACGGGCTTCTTCAGCGCGACATAGAGTGTTGGCAATAGAAGGCTCGGTGTCGAGAGAGAAAGGTAAGATGCTGTCGAGGGAGCTTCGAGGCGGACGGGCATAAAGAAGGAAGAATGGGCTGTAACCAGTTATTTCATGCCTCAACGTGTTATAGGCGCATGTAATGAAGGGAAGCACGTCGTCCCAGTTCTTGTGGCGGGAATCGACATACATGGCCAGCATGGTCGTGAGTGTCCGATTGGTACGTTCAACCAGTCCATTAGTCTGGGGGTGGTAAAGGCGTCGAGTGGCGAAAATGGCATGAATTAAGACGCAGAAGCTCTTCCACAACGTCTGCCGTAAACTGGCGACCGCGGTCACTGATAACAACTCGAGGAGGTCCATGCCGGAGGATGACAGCACGAAGAAGGAAGAGCGAGACCTCAGCAGCGGTGGCGCAAGGTAGGGCGGCGGTCTCACAGTAACGGGTGTGGTGATCAACGCACACTATAATCCAGCGGTTACCGTTGGACGAGCGGGGAAACGGGCCGAGCAGATCGAGTCCAACTTGTTCATATGGCGTGCTTGGAGGTGGCAAATGATGCAGGCGTCCAGGCGGAGAAGTCGTGGGAAGCTTGAACCGCTGACACTGCACGCAGGTGGCCACGTAGCGCTGAACCATGTGACGCATTTTTGGCCAGTAAAAACGTTCTTTGATGCGGTTAAGGGTCCTGGCAAACCCCAAGTGCCCAGCCGTGATGTCATCGTGCATTGCCTGCAGAACAGAGGAGTACAGAGTAGCCGGAACGACGAGGAGAAAGCGCGCACCTCCAGGCGAGTAATTCGTTCTGTAGAGTAAACCGTCGCGAACGCAGAAAGGGCTTGCGGATGTCGGGTCACGGACTTCGGCAAAAAGCGGCGCCAAGTGCTGATCCTTGCGTTGTTCCATCTGGAAAGTGCCAAGATCTAGAAACTCTTGGTAAACGGCAGCGAGATAGTCATCGAAGTCTTCCTCATCGGAAGTAGTAACCGTGAGCGGCAGCCGCGAGAGGTAATCTGCGTCGGCGTGTTGGCGGCCACTTTAGTAAGACACTTTGAAGTTAAACTCTTGGAGGCGTAACGCCCAGCGGGCCAACCGACCGCAGGGGTCGCGTAGATTCACCAGCCAGCACAGAGAGAGACAATATATATATTTGTTATGTGTAGGGAATTTGTTATTATTGCGAATTCATAATGCGGGAAATGGTGGCGCTCGCTCAAGGAAAGAGCCACTAGGCCCCAGGGCACGACGGCGTCACGTGGCAGATGCTTAGTAATCTTTGTGATGCCACCAAAGCGAAGCTCGTAAGTACAAACAGTAAATAGTGCATGGGGAAACAGCGGAGATGCCGGAGCAGTTGAGGCCAACACTGCTTACCCCATACCGAAGCCTGGAAAAGATCCCTCATTTCCAACCTGAGACCAATTGCTCTTGAGGCCAATTGAGACCAATAGGATTCATTGTTACCTGGAGCACGCCACAACTTGATACCACCCGGCGCAAACCGGCTTTCCTCCCAATTTGAGTACACAAGATGTTTTATGGTTGCTTCGGCGAGTCTTTAATCGAACTTCCCGACACCTCGTGCCTGATTACGTCCTAGCGGTTGACATGAGAGAAGCTTTTGACAACGTAGATCAAAACGTAATCCTTGCGGAGCTTGACCAGGGCTACCCCGTAAACTGGGGCTGAACTGGATACGGAACGTTCTCCAGTGCATACCCGTACGTCTCAACTGTGGTACCCAAGAATAGGATCCTTACACATACTACCTCGACAGGGGAGTTCTTCAGGGCTCAATCCTCGGCCCTTTACTGCTTAACTTCGAGATCCCGAAGGCATCAAGACGCCTAGAACAAGACAGTGCAGCAACATTCGCGATCTAGGCGGACGACGTAACAGTGTGGGTCGTGGCCAAGGAATTTGAAACCGCAGATAACATGCACGCCAAGCTGCAGGCAGCGGTGCCTAGCCTGGCGACCTCACTAACAGATCTGGGCCTTGAACTAGAACCTGACAAGACTACATTTCTCAGCATTGATGGCAGGACTCGTGCTAACCCGTCCCAACAGTTGCATGTTCTCATGGCAGGCCAGGTGCTCACATCTCATAACGGATCACTCAAGCTTCTCGGTGTGCCCGTCAGCAGCTGCAGCTGTCCTCGTACTTGGATCAAACGCCTCAAGAGCACCTAGAAGAGTACCCTACATCTCAGCGCTCGTATCTAAAACAAGCACGGTGATGCAAGGCAGTAGGCTTGTCAGACTCTGGCTCACGCAGTAGCAGGTGGCAAGTTTCTCTACGGCGCCCCTCGTACGAACTGACCGCGGAAATCCACGAAGACCTAGCTCTTCTGCACAGGGCCACGTTACGCACTATATCATGCCTACCACTACATACACGCATCACGGCTCTAGAGTAAGCGGTGGAGCTTCCTCCTATACACGAAATCATTGAGGAAGCTCTAACTCGGCACGAAACACTCAGAACTTGCACGACACAGCGACGCGCCTTCGAAGGCTGGGACCGCCAACCCTCGGCACCGGTTGATTATAAAGGCGGGCCGGCTCCGTCCTGGCTTCGTCTACACCTCGGCCGCTAAAGACGTACGACTCCACCCAGAGCATAAACGGCCACACAGCACCGCCTAGCTCGGCACACGCCCGCTGATAGAGAACCAGATGAGGAGGATAAATTATCAGAAACAGTCATTCACATTTTACGTTACGTGGATGATATTCTGGTGTTTGCAAGGCCCCTAGATCTTGAATATGTGTCACGAGTTCTTGATGCTTTTATACAAAATGGCTCGGAACTGACATTTACGCATGAAGTCCCCCAGCAAACTGGCTTGCACTTTCTTGATTTTAAACTGACTTTTTAACCAGACCATGTGCGTTCGCAATATTCCCCCCGAAGCGATAAGCCCCTACTGAACTCTAAGTCGTTCCATTCAAAACTGGTAAAAGCTGGAATTGTTACTAGTTGTTTAAGCATGGCAGTAAACAAATCTTGTCCTCATCAAATGAGCACCAGTCTCCTAGCCCAAGTGCGCAAGTGCAGGGAAGCAGGATACCCGGACTCGGTTGCAGGGTCAAGTGCTGATAAAGTATTAAAAGCGGTGAAGTCCTCTGAGTGCACCTAAGATGTGCAGTCATGTCAAAATGAAAGGAAGAGGGTGACCGTTATCCCATATGTTCACAAAATTTCGCA
The DNA here is from genome assembly GCF_052857255.1 of Amblyomma americanum. Classification (NCBI taxonomy): domain Eukaryota; kingdom Metazoa; phylum Arthropoda; class Arachnida; order Ixodida; family Ixodidae; genus Amblyomma; species Amblyomma americanum. The sequence goes on from NC_135501.1 coordinate 108,183,265, forward strand.
CCGGTTTAAAAAAGTGGGGGCTAAGTACGGAGTTAATGTTCTTTTTTTAGCCTCTAATAAACTAAGTAAAGTAGGGGCCGCAGTATAAAGAAAAATCGAAGGACATAGAAAGAGGAAAGTGGAACATCAATCATGTCAATCAATATGTCCAGTGCAGGACTGGCATTGTCTAACAGATCCCATTGTCATGTGGGCCTACGTACATGGGTCAGCCCGACCGATGTATTAATGTACGCCTCATGGAACACGCCAATTCCTTGAGAAAAAAAGAGACTAACCTAGCCAAGCATTGCTTCACGTGTAAATGCACAACGTATTTTGTGGACACGGAAGTGTTGTTAGTGCACAATGATCGGCGCACAAGAGAGATAGCAGAGGCCTTCCATATCACAAGCAAGACAAGCTGGTGCGTCAGCACACCTTCAGTATTCCTAACCTCCGAGGAAATGAGCCTGTTGCACAGGGGATAGCATATCGGCGATAACTGCACGAGCCTTTGATTCAGTGTGTTCTTATTTGCATTTTTAAATGAGTACATCTGTGTTTGACCATGCGCATGTGCGTAGATCTTGTGTATGTATAAATTGTCCTGCTTACTTCAAATAAAATTTAGTTGTAAGATCAGCGCCTGTGTGTGTGTTCCCTTCTTTCTCCATCCTTGTTGCTTAGCGCTGCTTTAATATTATCGAGGATATACACGTAGATGCGTCCCTGAGAGACGGCGCCATATGAATGGCATGGCACAGCCGAGAGAATCTCAATTTCAGCGGCTGGCGTGCCGTACCATTCGTGCACCCGATGGGTGCATAAAGGAAGGGGAGCTGCTCGCTATATACGGCGCTCTACTGAAAGTGGAAAACGTTCTCCTCGGCAATCAATTTCTACAAACTGACATGTCGCACAGAATCTGAATACTCTCTGTTTCACATAAAGTTGCACGCGAACTCCAAAAACCATTCTCGCCCCACTCAACTGCAAAGCAGATTAGTTCTATAATCAGAATCTTCTCAACACGCAACATGCGGGTCCGCCTCGCCTGGATACCTGGACACACGGGCGATGACGACGGGAACCAGTCTGCTCAAAAGCGGCTCTGGAGAGTGTCTCGTTCCTAACTCCGCTAGAATACCTCGCCCTTAGCGGCGACACTGCTGATATGTCCAACAACTTGGCTGTCCTAACGTGCAGACTGGAGCGTGCCAACCAGAGGAGCCGTGCACGACTTACCGCCGTTACACCACCGGCTTACCTTGATACCTCAGCTGCTCTTACACGGCATGAACAGATCTTCATTAATAAGATCATCACCGATGCCGCTTAGACTTAAAACATCATCTTAAAATTGCTCACTGGCCCTCGCTGGCATCAAGGGGGCAATATTGGCGTTGTTAAGTGCTCGTAGTGTGGCAGCACGTGTCGTGCGGTCCTGTACCATCTAGTTTGGCATCGTTCAGAGTTCCGCAGGGGATGCAATGACCTCGTCGCCAAGCATAGTTTTCCCACCAATGGTGAGCAATTTCGTGCATTGACCAGAGCCGGAGCGAACGGCATATTGGAAGATATTGGCAAATATGTTAAGTGCCCACTATAAAGCAGTGTAAAGCGTGGCTAGATTACCCGTGCTGTCCTTTCATGTATCAATAGACCCCTACATCTCACTTCTTTAACAACCCAATTCCCCAGCAAACGATCTTGAGCCTTCATTTCTCAATAAACAGCTCATTCATTCTTTAATGCGAGAGCGCTGGAAGGCTACGTCTCGAGTTCCGTGTCAGCAAAACTTTCTCCGCACGGTTACTTCGTAGTGTAACATACTGGAAAACATGGGACACTCCCGTATAGGCCCTAGCGGCCGACTTACTGCTCATCTCACCTAGCGGAACCGGCTCACATACCGTCCTCTGAGATGGCCTTATTGCGCGTAAGTCTCAGAGACTGTACTTCAGCTTTTGGTTTCGTGTTCATGTGTATTGCGTCGATTTATGCTAGCGTTCGCACTTTTGCACTCCTAATTTATTCCTGGCGGCGACCATAGCTCGAAGCTACTGCTCTACCGCTTCGAATCAAGTACAAGAATGTCACGCAGAAGAACAGGTACAAAATGACAACAGATGCTGATCACTTAGGTAGGCTTTAACTGTATAATTCTAAGTGGCGATATTGTTGTACGAAAGCAGTCATAGACAGGAAACTGTCGCACATTTCTGAACAGTCAAGAGCAGCACAAACAAGCATGCACAAAAAGTCGAATCTGATACTAGAGTAACCTTGTTGACATGAAGGAAGACGACATACCCAACCCATATTTTACAGTTCATGAAAACAGGCAAATGTGTGTATTTAAAAGATATCCCACTACATGGGCCAAGATTTTAAATAAAATTGTTCTTCCCAGTAGAAATTATTAAAAAAATATGATTTATCTGGACTATCTCCGGCCATTTCCCTCGTTCCGCGAGCTTGATTAATTTGTCGACATTGAATATTTAAATTTAATTATATGGCTGTAAATTCTTGGAGGTGAATAATAAAGTTTTAGAGCACCGCGAAAATGGTCCGTTCCAGGTGGTTGCGACTAAGAAGTATTAGCGCAGCGCATTTTATTTTTCAAACTTTGCGGGCTTTCGTTTTTTTAAAAAAAAAACAAGTTGCGGTAATGCTACAAGGTCGCAATCACTTCGTTCTGCGAAGATAAATCTACAAAAGCTTGAATCTGTTAGACAGTGTGTGATGCGATATCGTTGTGGGAATCTATCGGTCGATGTGGTGCAATTGTTTAATAAATCAAAAGTGTAAATTACACTGTTACGTCACAATAGTTATGGACGTCGACATAGCTTCTCCGCATGATTGTGTTGTGCTATAAAGATATATGTGCAAAAGTTCATCCTGTTAGTGCATGATGAGACGATGCTGTCGGAAAAATTTGGTTGATGAATTTTAATTACACTTTGACAACACAAAAGCCATGGATGCACACATAGCACCTGGGCATTAAAATTAAAATAAAACCTCAAATATAAACAAGAATAAATAAAGGAATGAAGAGAATCAAATAAAAATTAAAAATAGAACAATATGAAAGAAAACCGATAAAATAATTCGAGTACTCTTAAGCTTCGTATTTAAGAGCGTGACGCGACAGCTTGTTGCAGGGCTGCGAACGGGCGACGCCTTACCCGGTGGAAAATTTAAGGAAAGAAATTCACGCCTGTCTCAAATATCTGGGTGGACACCTGAACCGCGTCGTAAGGGAAGGAATATTCCGGACGCGCGGTGCCGACTACTACTACCAGTGATTCTACGACGCCGACGGCTTTCGGACCGACCGAGCTGTATACGCTGTCACGTAAAATAAATAAATAAAAATAATAAATAGATAAATAGACAAGTGGCGGTATGTCTGTTGCTGCCAGGAAGAAAAAAAGGAAAGTGCACAGGCCTGCTCACTGGGTCATGCCGAGTCACAATCACTAACACGTGCAGATAGAAGGAGAGTTGAAAGATGGGATAGAAAGACAGGATAGTAGAGACGCGCTAAAAGCAAGGTGGTGGTAGTGGTTTTATTAATAATAATAGTAAAAAGGAAGGAAAAGATTTTTGCTTGCCCCGGCATCTGCCATCGATACTGAAGCACCTGAGCTGGGGCAGCGGAAATAAAGGACAGCAGGCAGAATGGAGAAATGAAATAAAAGAGGTGAGGGGACAGGAATAGAGGACAGGGGGAGAAGTAATATGTACAAACTATTTACACAATAACAAATGTGTCCAGGTTGTGCGCGTGATTAGTTCATTTTAGAGGAATTAAATCACACACGCGCACAGCACTGTGTAGGTTACAACTGGATTGGGGCGTCCAGTTATTAATCGTTCAAGGTAGAACTCGCGGAGCGTTCGGTCACTGCGTGTAACTACCTGACGGAGAACAGACGGGACGTCAAGCCCGTGTGTTCGAGGAATGCACAGAGGCTCACCAAAGTTCGATCACGAGTGCGCGCACTGCCCTGCGGCCACAATAGCGTCTTGATGGAGTCTGGTAGTATGCCCTGCGCCCTATAGGCCGCGAGCATATCGCGACGAGCATCGGCGAACGCGCAGCAGCGAAGGAGCAGATGATGTTCTAGTGTTTCCACTGCACCGCATCCGTCACACACATCAATCGTCGCGATTCCGTGACGCACCCGTCATTCCCCGGGCCACACACAGCCAATGCGCGCGGAGGATGATTGCACGTTGTGACCATGTAAGTGCGCGAGAGCCGGTGACACTGTCGATGCGCTCACCTCCCGCGATGCGTGGGTCGGGGTGCTGCTTTCGGAGATGGTCGTGAATGGCCGCACGCACGTCCTCCAGCGCAAGGGGCAGATCGCTGGCAGGTAGTTGGTGTGCAGCGGTCGCGAGGTCGTCAGCTTCTTCGTTGCCGGCGATGCCGCAGTGACCGGGCACCCACTGTGCACGCACGGCACAACCTCTCTGCGCGAGGCGCTCGATGCGCGAGCGAATTTCCCGCACTAGTGGGGTACCGCGGCCATTAGATTGCAGGCGGCTGAGGGCGGCGCGGGTGTCGCACAGCAGAGCACTCCTGGGCGGCGGAGGGCCGAGGGTGCGCAGCAGGTCCAGCCCGAGCTGGATCCTCATCAACGCCGCCGTGGTGGAGGAGCCCAGGAAGGCTGCGTGTTGCTGGCTGTGCAGTCGCAGGGCGGGGAGGGTGGCTGCCGCAGCAAGGGAGCAGCTGTCGCGGGCCACTTAGCTGTCCGTGTACACGAGGAGATGGTCCTGGAGCTCCTCGTGTATGACGGCTCTGGCCAGCTGCTGCACAGCGCAGAGGGGTGTGCTCCGCTTTCCCGCGATGTCGACGATCTCTCGCTGTACCTCCGAGGCAGCAGGCCAGGGCGCGCAGGAGCCGTAGGGGGTGGGCCTTGGGTCAACTGCTCATACTCAAGCAGCGCCGCGCCCATTCGTGAGCGCGGGTGCGAGCGCATACGCTGCAGCAGCGAGCCGTCGTCCGGTGCTCGGTGAAGCCGGTCGATGTGATTCAGTGCCCTGCGCGCTGCTTGGAGCTCAAGGGGCCACGCTCCTGCCTTGGCCAGCGTTGCGGCGCACTGCGAGTTTTTGGGCAGGCCTAGGCACACGCGCAGGGACTTGCGGTGCTGAAGCTCGAGCTTCTTCCAGCATGGCTTGCGCACCGTGACGAACGGCAGCGCATAGAGCACCGCCCCCAAAGCTGTGGCATTGTATAGACGTAGCGCGGCTTGCTGGGAGATGCCCTGGCTTCGAGCGGTGAGCTTGTGCACGGCGGCGGTGATCCTCTTCATTTGCAGACAGGCTTTGGTCGCCGCGGGGCGGAAGGAAAGGCGCCAGTCGATGTCCAGGCCAAGGTACCGCACCGATTTACGCTAAGGAATCGGAGTCCCGTCCAGTGACAGTGGCGCAAGGTGCGCGCGCGAGCGCGAAACGCAGGCCATGGCCACCGATTTGTCCGCACTCAGCGACAGACCAAGGCCGCGCAAGCTGGCATCGATTGCGGTCAGGGCTCCCTGAAGGCACCCCCGCACGCGGAACGCCTCGCCCGGTGGTCCCCGGCACCACAGAGCTATGTCGTCTGCATATATGGACATGTACACATGGTGCCGCCCGCTCCTGGGGAGGGAGGCCGGCACCACCGACATGGCCACATTAAACAGAAATGGTGATAGGACAGAGCCCTGCGGCACGCCCATGTCGACTGGGCGAGGCTTGGAGAGCTTACCCCCTACTCGTACGCGCATGGTGCGCCCGCTCAGGAAGCCATGAACGTATCGCAAAAGGCGCCCGCTCACACCGGCCCCCTCAAGCACCGCGAGAATTGGTGCGCGGTGAACGTTGTCAAAAGCGCCCGAGACGTCCAGTAGCAGCAGCAGCGCAACCTGGCCTACTGCCCTGGCATGCTCCAGCGCTGTAACAACGTCCGATATAGAATCAGCCGTGCACCGCATCCCACGGAAACCCGTCTGCCGCTCGTCAAACAAATCAGCCTCCGCAGCCCGCTCGTTCAGACGCTGCAACGCGATATGCTCCATGAGCTTACCTGCCGCCGATGTTAGTGCCACTGGCCGGTATCCGCTCAGCTCCGTAGGTGGGCGCCCTGCATTTCGGATGGGACAAACGACCGCGGTTCGCCAATCCTCCGGTAGCTCCCCGCGTTCCCACACCAGGTTGATCTGCTGCAGGAGGATCTGTCGTTGCTGCGCATCCAGGTTTCGCAGCATTTGGTATGTCACCCCGTCCGGTCCGGGCGCCGAGCGGCGGCGGCAGCGCTGCAGCGCATTGTTCAATTCCACCGCGGTGAATGGCGCATCACATGGACCTTCCGAGGCGACGGGCGAGGGACCGGCGTCGCTTCTGGGGCTCTCAGGAGCAGCTATGTTAGCGGCGTTTGCGGGGCTGGGCGGCGCGAACCGATCGGCAAACCGCTCTGCCAATTCTACAAAGCTGAGCCCGCTGGAGATTGCGAGGGCGGCCAGCGGTTGACGGTTTGCCTGTGGTTGGGTGGTGCGCCGCCGGGTGTCAAACAGCCTCCGCGAGCTGACATCTTCCTCCATCCTTTGGAATTGTGAAGCCCACTGCCGGCGGTATAGCTTGTTGGCGTGGCGGCGCGCTGCTGCGTCCAAGCGGTTGTAGACAGTCCAGTCGGCGGCTCTGTCAGTCCGTCGCGCCCGTCGCTCTGCGCGATCTCTCTTCTCGCGCAGATTGAGCACCTTCATATCAGGTGTGGGCTGCCCTGCCCTTACCTCTGCTCGTTGGGTGGCTGCGAGAGCGCTTCGGACTAGACTTGAAAAGAAATCTGCGCCAGTGGCCGCCGCCTCGTCGACCGCCCGCCTGAACGCACTCCAGTTGGTAATGGAGTAGGCACGTTTGGGGCGCGCCTCCATTGCAGTGGGTTCAATTAGGATGGAGTAATGATCCGAGCCTCAGAGAGATGGTGATCGGCGCCATGTCGCCTCGATGCCTCTGGATGCGAAGGCAACGTCGATGCAGGAGCCGGTTGTTCCGCGTCGTCGAAAGGTGGGCTCGCCGGTGTTCAAGGGGGTGAGTCCCAGCTGCGTTGCTGCGTCGTGCAGGTCGTCTCCACGCGCGGAGTGGCGCGCACTGCCCCACGCACTATGGTGGGCGTTAAAATCACCACAGATGATTTGGCGCGGGGCACAGCACGAAGACACAGCACGAAAAGACAGCGCGTTCCACGCGACCGCTGGACGCACATAAACACTGGCCACCGACGTGTCAACACCACCGACGCGCACTGTCACCACCACGCACTCCTGGGCGTCAGATGTCGCCGCCGCCGAGCCGACGAGGGTGTGCTGGACGTCCTGCCGCACGTATATCGCGCACCTTGATTTCCCGGGGCGATGAGATGTGACACAACAGGGCACTGCAGCACAGGTGGGTTCCTCGCACGTGGTGGCTGAGTGGTAGCCAATGTAGCCTGGTAGCCGCATCTGGGGCTCCCCGTCATGTGAACGTACGTACGTCTCCTGCAGCGCGATAACTTCCGGCGAATCCTGTGCGATGCGAACTCGCATTTCGGCGTACCGCGCCGCAAGTGAGCGCACGCTCCACTGCAGGATGGATGGTATGCGTGAGGAAGTCCGGCGGCTAGCCATTATGCTGGCTTATCTGTGCGGGCGCACCCGCTGCTTCTAAGCAAGCCCGGTGTCCATCGGTGCCCTCCGGGAAAAGTGCGCTGAGGGCGCGCAACGCCAGCTTTAGGCGCGCGATCTCCGCGTCCCGTGCGTCAGGCGGCTGGCCGTGAGAAGCGGCCGCAGTCGCGGGCAGCGCTGTACGGGACGCCGGGCAACCGGATCGCCGCTGCCGCTGCCGGCAAGGCCGATCCCGGAGGCAGTGCAATACCGGGCCAACCGGTGGCGGGAGTGAAGCATCCTTCAAACTCTCCGCCACACTTCCAAAAATAAGTCCAACTTGGACCCCTAACAGGACCCGCCGTGGTGGCTCAGTGGTTAGGGCGCTCGACTACTGATCCGGAGTTCCCGGCTTCGAACCCGACCGCGGCGGCTGCGTTTTTATGGAGGAAAAACACTAATGGCGCGTTCACACTTGGACATTCGGCGGCGAGAGCGCGCGGAATCCGCTGCCGCGGCAGAGATTCCGCCGGAATACCCAGCGGAAAGGACGATCGGTAGAGGACCGAATTCTGCCGCCGGAAAAAAATCCGCCGAATCTCGTCAGCCAATAGGAAGGCGAGTACCCGCGGCGACCAATATGGCGGCGCCCTTCGATGCAGGACGCCTCGCTTCGTACTGAATTCGTCGCTGTTACTGCCTTTTTCAGCGCGTTCACTGGCCATAAAAGAGCCAGCGCTCTTTCGATTTGTCTTATCTCGCCCATAAGAAAACGTTTGAGCGATAAATTTGCTTTAATTTTTATTCCGGTGACGATTCTTCGCCTTTTAGGCTTAATAAGGGCGTCGGTTTGTTGACAACAATGGTTCCTCTCCTAACCACCAGATGGTGCCACTAGGCGTTTAAAACGTGAGAATGTTATACATGGCTTAACATCCGACAAAATAGCTGCATTTAGCGTACGCAAGCGTGCATACGGTTTTGGTACGTAGACAGCATCGATTAACCTCTTGCCACATCTCTGTACGCCGTGAGCAGACGACACACAGACGATGAGCGGCGACGCGGTGGCCGCGAAGTGTGAACGAGACAGCAATTCGGCGGCCGCGGATTCCGCTCCCTCTCGCCGCCGAATGTCCAAGTGTGAACGCGCCATAAGGCGCCCGTGTGCTGTGCGATGTCAGTGAACGTTAAAGATCCTCAGGTGGTCGAAATTATTCCGTAGCCCTCCACTACGGCGCCCTTTTCTTCCTTTCTTCTTTCATTCCCTGCCTTATCCCTTCCCTTACGGCGCAGTTCAGGTGTCCAACGATATATGAGACAGATACTGCGCCATTTCCTTTCCCCAAAAAACCGATTAAAAATTAGAAATATTAAAAAATCCTTAACAGATACTCTACGGGTCCGGAAATCGCTTTTATTGGTCGATGTGGTGCAATTGTTTAATTAATAAAACGTGTTAATTACAGTGCAGCGTCACAATAGCCATGGACGTCGACATAGCTTTTCCGCATGATTGTGTTGTGCTATAAAGATATATGTGCAAAACTTCATTGAGCTAGTGCGTGATGAGATGATGCTGTGAGAAACATTTGGTTGAAGAATTTTAATTACACTTTGGCATCACAATATCCATAGATGTCGACTAGCACCAGGACGTGAAAAGTAAAATAAAAAACTCTAATAAAAGCAATTATAAATTTTAGCAATGAAGAGAATTGAATGAAAATTAAAAATAGAACAAAGTAAAAGTAAACCGTTAAGATAATTCGAGTACTCTTAGGCTTCGTATTTAAGAGCGTGACGCCACAGCGTGTTGCAGCGCTGCGAACGGGCGACGCCTTGCCCGGTAGAAAATTTAAGGAAAGAAATTGACGCCTGTCTCAAATTTCTCGGTGCACACCTGAACCGCGTCGTAAGGGAAGGAATATTTCTGATGCACGGTGCCGACATCTACTATCACTATTGCTACGACGCCGACGGTTTTCGGGCCGACCGAGCTGTATACGCTGTCGCGTAGAATAAATAATAAAAAAGAATGAATAGAAAAATAGACAAGTGGCGGCGTGGAAAAAGAAATGCGGCTCCAATCCACGCTGTGAAGGTCGCTTGACTGGGAAGATTTAAAATGATACCTAATTACCCGGCCATTGCGACGTCAATTGAAAATTCACACATGGCTCTACAAGGGCGTAACCAGATACAAGTGAAATGTATTTGAGGCGTATGCTGTATGCCTGTTTCAAAGGAGATTTGCTGTTTGCACTCCTTTTTAGCCTAATGTTTACCCGAACTCGCCGGACCATATTCCCCTTTATCACACGCGCGTTATCATCCGTCACGTACGTGATTTTAACGCGAGAGAATTTAGGGCTCCGTGCCGCAGAAAACCAGGCGTCGTCGGCCATGTGCGAAAAATCCCAGAAGCATTAAAAATAACACCGAGTAGGAAGTTGGTCGATTTAGGGAACCGAACCATGGCCTCCGAAGTGCGGCACAGCACGCTAACCACTTCGTCATTCAAGCTCAGTTGTTTGGAATGAACAAAGGCGCTTTTCGTGAATAGGAATTAGGAGAGAAAGAAGGAAAGCCTTGGCAGTGGCCTATTGTCTAGAGACATGCACAGAGAATTAAACGTAGAAAGAAGGGCCAAACGAGCCGCGGCTCTACAGTAAAGGTTCGATAATATGGAAACGAAGGAAGTCGCTTTTGTCGATGCGGAGAATGGCATTACGTGTACGGCGGCAGCGCGGTTGTCGATGGCTTCATAAGCTAATACGTTAATGAGGCCTGTATGGGCATACGACGTGTACCCAGAGCAGAGGTCGCATGATAGTTGCACACACTTTGGGGCGGGAGAGACGCTCGAACACACCATTTTGGAGTGCCCAAATTATCCCAGGGCGAGCGAAAATGTTGATAGAGAAGCCTGGTAGACCATGGTAAGGAGCCCGGACTAAGAGCTCCAGCGCACCACCGTCCACATGGCGGAAGAGACCGCTACCAGTCAAGGACTGGCACCCAGCATGTAACTGCGGGCGCGCAACTCCCCGACTTCCAAGCCCGCGTGTTAGCGGCCAGGAAAAATGTCTTTTCTGAAATAAATAAAAGTGCTTCAATCAATCAGTTCAGGTCCCTGGCCTCTCAAACTTTACAACCTCCACATCGTACTCACTCCTCGAATCATGTCCCCATGTATTCATTCGGGATGCAGGCATGCTCGAGCTGCCCGTATTGATACACAGTCACGGTGCAGCATGCACGGACGCTTTCCTTACGTAAATCACTCGGTGCTACAGCCCAGCTCATACCATCCCCTTCCTCCCCTGACCCTCTGTTTTATACCAGCGGTCCTCATTTAAACCCGCCACATGGTGCCCGATTGGAGGTCCTCTCGATTGCGCGTGCTGCAATCAATTCGCTCACCTTTCTTCGACGGAACAGTACTTCGTGTACGCTGTCTTCAAAGCCCTCCTTCATGTTTCTCAAAAGCGAGCCACACCCTGAATATACACTCTGAGCTAAATATAATCATAATAATAATTGGTTTTTTGGGGAAAGGAAATGGCGCAGTATCTGTCTCGTATATCGTTGGACACCTGAACCGCGCCGTAAGGGAAGGGACAAGGGATGGAGTGAAAGAAGAAAGGAAGAATTAGATGCCGTATTGGAGGGCTCCGGAATAATTTCGACCACCTGGGGATCTTTAACGTGCACTGACATCGCACAGCACACGGAGGAAAAACGCTAGGGCGCCCGTGTGCTGTGCGATGTCAGTGCACGTTAAAGATCCCCAGGTGGTCGAAATTATTCCGGAGCCCTCCACTACGGCATCTAATTCTTCCTTTCTTCATTCACTCCCTCTCTTATCCCTTCCCTTACGGCGCGGTTCAGGTGTCCAACAGTATATGAGACAGATACTGCGCCATTTCCTTTCCCCAAAAAACCAATTATGATTGTTATATTTTGAGGAGAGGCGTGACGCTGCGCATCGGCAGAACCCCTGTGGCTCGGTGCTGCCAGTGGCGCATGCGCAGTTGTCACTAGGAAGCGAGAGACAGAAATAGCCTCGGCGGGGCGCGAATTATGACGTCATGTGACTCCTCAGAGAACGGCCATGGCGAAATCTCAAGTTCGTCGCTAGTAAAGATTTCGCTTTAAAATACGTGGCTGTAATCAAAACATACGGCAACATCAGTGCTAGTAACTTAGCCCAGCACCACAGTAATAAAAAAATAGATGAATGATCATACTTGCCCACCGCGGTGGCTAAGTGATTAAGGCGCTCGTCAAATGAGCCGGAGTACCCCGGTTCGAACCCAGTCGCGGCGGCCACGATTCGATGGAGGTAAAATGAAAAAAGCGCACGTGTGCTGTGCGATGTCAGTGCAGGAATTATTCCAGACACCAACTACGACACCTCTTTCTTGCTTTTTTCTTTCTTCATTCACACATTCCTTTATTCCTTCCCTGACAGCACAGTTCGGGTGTCTACAGACACACTAGACAGTTGCTTGGCCATTCCCTTCCGTCCAAACCAATTTTTAGCGATATTTTTTGCGCAATATAGCAAGACATTGACAGCACACCACGATGAACACGTCCAGCGCTTGAAATCTAGAGTAATCTAGCCGTTTCCTGCTAAGCACATGAGTACGAACGCTGTTTACTACGCGTATAGCCTGGAAAAAATTGCGTCGGTAGCCTTTCTTGAGTAAGGAAAAAGAAACGAAGTTGAAGGTATTGAAGTGCCCTCTCTTTTTACAATTATATAATTTACCCAACTATTTTAATAGTGAAATTTGAAAAGCGAGGCTTTCTGTTCGAAACAATAGTTAGCACTTCAATTAGCAATGCGCAGGAATTATTGAATAGATGTGACGCCCTCTAGAGAAATAAAGTATGAAAGGGCGCCTCCTGCGCTGCGGTTATTGAATATGTGTGACCCTCTAAAAAGAAATAAAGAAAGGGCGCCTCCTCACGTAGTTTTACGTCGCCTTTCTTCCCAGGGTGTCATCTTCGCCTCTTAGTACGGTGACTTGAGGCACACCTAGCAGGACGTTGTAAACAGTGGTTGAATGATAGTTTCCACTGACGGACTCGAGATGATTTTTTAAAAACTCCTAGATTCTATCGAATAATTCTTATTAGCGATCTCGTCCTTAACACTGTTTTTAACGTCCTAGTTTTTGTAGATTAGTGTGCAGTGCACTGGCTAGCAGCTTACCCGTCTAACACTAAAGATTTGCAAAGTCATCTCACAAAAACACAAATGTGCTGTGACATCCGGCTTAATATTGTAAACGTTAATCACTCATTTACCCTCTCTCTGCCGCCGTCTTATTGCTAACTCCTACCTGCCACTTTTATAATTGTCTTCTAGCCGACACATTTTAGTCCCCATGCATGTATATCTTCTGGGAGAAATGTCGGTGCAATATTAACAAAATTCTCGCCACAGTTATTTGCACCGTCAGCTACATATTCCGAAATTTGGCTTTGTATCACTCCTGTCAAACATACCGCTATGCCTAGAATGCGCATATTCTATACTCGATCCTCACCTTGACAACCAGCCGCCGCGGTGGTGCAGTGGTTATGGCGCTCTGCTGCTCGCAAGAAAGACGCGGGTTCAACCCCGGCCGCGGCGGTCGAATTTTGATGGAGCCGAAATTGTATAGGCCTGTGTACTGTGCGATGACGCAGAGCGTTAGAAAACTACAGGAGGTAGAATTTTGTGGAGACCTCTACTACGTCATCGCTCATAGCTTGAGTCACTTTGAGACGTTAAACCCCATAAACCATAAACTATAAAACAAGCTAGCTTAATAAATTTGCTCGAATCCACTCATAGCCGCGCAGCTAGATTTAGCCCTTCGGATTACCCTCATTGCACCGGTATTACCAAATATAAACTCCAGCTTGATCTGCACACCTCAGCTTCCTGTCCTAAACTAGCACGTGTCACCCGCTATCACAGGCCCTTTCATAGCTTGCCATCGGACATCTTCATATCTCCAGAATATTGTTTATCTTGCCACAGCCATCCTAATGACGTTTACCCCAGCGCGCTTCCATCACTGCATTTCAGAAGCCATTTTTGAAGCGAAAAGCTTCACTACCCGGGTCAGAGCCGAACTTCGCGTCTGCCGAACTGGTCAGTTATGCGTCTGCGCGAAAACGAGTGACGTCACGCACCGCGCAGGTTGTCGCTCCTCGGCGCTGCCGTCGCCACCGCCGACTTCGTCGCCTCACTTTTCGGCGCAGGCAGCCGCACGCTACTGCGCAAGTGCGTCATGTGCATGAGCAAGGAGCCTATATAATGCGCTTGCTAGGAAATAAGAGTGCGCACTCGACATGGAAGGCAAGGAGAGTGCGGCTGCTGCTAGACTACGCAGAACAGCTGAGAAACTAAGTTCGTCCGATCCAGACGTACTCGCTAAACCAAACCTAAACGTGCAGCCAAACAAAAGCTAAACGTCAAACGTCAAAACTATATACAGGCTTAACCAGAGCTAAGCAACTGCCTAATTTTTTTTCTACTCACAGACCTGTATTGGAACAACGTTCCCTCTCACATGGTGTTAGGCGATCGTCACGAATTCAAAACCGCCGTAAAAAAATTACCTATTATCCTTAGAGCCGACCTGGCCATCCTCGCGTCACGTGATACTCCTCCCTGTGGCCTTCGATGAAGCAATAAAACCTGTGCCACTAGAGGGTTTAGGCTATAGCCATCTCCCCCGTCATTTTTCATGGGTGCAAATTAGTTATTTCTGTCTCTCTCTCCGGAGCCATCCACGGCAGCACCTCTTCCATGCTGTCATCTTTCACTCTCACTGCTCCCTTCCCTTAATATTAATAATAAGAGAAGAGAGGGAAGTGCGAGTGAAGATGAAAGAAAGGAAGGAAGAGGGGCTCGTTCGTGTGTCCACGATGATGTGAGACAGATACTGCGCGATTTCCTTTCCTCAAAAACAAACTTTTCACGTGTACCGTTTGAGGCTACGATTACGAAAGACAACGATAAAGGCACAATTTTGTTCGGCTTCAGTGCAAGAAACGCTTTCCTCAGGTAACTATTATGTCTAACCGCTGTAGCGAAATGATTTTTTTTCTTCATAATGCCAATCTGTGAAAACTTTGAGTAAACTTCCTTTGAACATAGCAGCTTCAGCTTCGCAAGTTCGAACGCTTATCACAAGAGCATTCTCCTGGATTGAGATGGTTGATCGGCTTCTACAGCAGTGTACAGTCAATTTTCTTGAAAAGTCTCTGGGACAGTATAGACTGGTTGTATACGTTTTGGTATTTCGTGCTAGGACCTACTATTTGCGCTTTCGTTCACATCGGTGAGCCCTGCTTTGTATATATGATTGTTATGAGTAGGAGGAGGAGGAAAAACATTTATTCAGAGCACAAAAACTGGGTGGGTTCAGTACGAGAACCCATTGGTCGTCATCATAATCCGGCCCCCTCTCAGCCAGCGATTTCAGGTCGAGTGGGCTATGGCTATGAAGGGTTGCCTCCCAGCGCTCATGAGTCGGATCGGGATTGCTGTCCAAGTCTGGGGTTTCTTGACATTCCCAAACCGCGTGAAAAAGTGTGCCAACTGCTCCACAGAAGGGGCAGGACGAATGGTAGGTTTCTGGGTACCATGCACTCATTAGGTAAGGATTGGGCAGAGTATTAGTTTGTAGTCGCCTGATTATGTGCTCTTCATATTTAGTTAGGGTTTTGTGAGGAAGAGGATATTTCCTTCTGGTGATCTTATAGTACCCCGTAATTTGTGCATAGATTAGTAACGGTGAGGGGTGGTCAACTATGTCAGAGAGAGGCTGCGTGCCAGATGCTCGGAGGAGGAGAGCTCGAGCAGCTGTGTTGGCCGCCTCATTGCCCGTCGTTGAGAGGTGCCCTGGCGTCCAGTAGATCTGGATGTTGGAAGGATTGGACCTTTCCAAAATTTCCCAACACGGAGCGCCAACGCGGCCTCTGAGGTAATTGCGTACCGCTGCTTGTGAGTCGGACATAACCGTTGCCTCGCTGTTCTTTGATATCGCTAGTGCGACAGCTGCTTCTTCAGCCGATGTGGTATCCACCGCTTGGATAAGGCTGCTTACAATGATATCCCCCCGGGGTAAAACTGCTGCAATTGCCGCGACTCCGTTAACGGGTCCAGCCGTGTCGACGTAGATTGTGTCCTTGTTTCCATCCCAGCGCTTAGAGAGGTGTCTAGCTCTGGCTAGTCTCCGTCCTCTGTTATATTCCTCATCCATGCGTTTTGGTATGGGGTGAGTCGTAATGTGTGATCTCAACTGCATGGGCATGTCGATTTTGTCAGCGACTTCACGGGGTGGACTGATTCTCAGCTTGTGTAAAATTTTCCTGGCAGCCTTAGATGTTGAGAGCCTGACAAATTGATTTACACGGTGGGCCTCTATTAGTTCGTCGATGGTGTTATGGATCCCCTGCTGTAGTAAGCGCTTAGTGGATGTGCATAAAGGGAGTCCCAGCGCCGTCTTAACTGCCTTTCGAATAATAACATCTAGTTTTTCTTTCTATTTTTTGCTAAGCCTTAAGTACGGGGTGGCGCATGTTAGTTTAGAGATAATGAAAGCCTGAACTAATCTTAGGGCCTCTGGGACAGTATAGACTGGTTGAATACGTATTGGTATTTCGTTCTAGGACTGACTATTTGCACTTTTGTGCACATCGGTGCCCTGCATTGTATATATGATTGTTATGAGTAGGGAATTTGTCATTAGTTCAAGTTCACAATAAGGGAAATGGTGGCGCTCGCTCAAGGAAAGAGCCACTTGGCCCCAGGGCACGATGGAGTCATGTAGCAGACACTCAGAAATCTTTGTGATGCCGCCAAAGCGAAGCTCGTTCAAACAGCAAATAGTTCATGGGAAACAGGAGATGTGCCGGAGGAGTTCAGGCCAACACTGCTTATCACCATACCAAAGACTGGAAAAGATCCGTCATTTCCAATCTGAGACATATTGATGTCACTCGTACCATCCGCAAATTGCTTGAGCGAGTAATCAACTATAGCATTCATTGTTACCTGGAGTACGCCAAAACTTGGTACGACCCTGCGCAAACCGGCTTTCTACTCAAATTCAGTACACAAGATTGTTTATGGCTGGTTCGGCGAGTTGTTAATTGAACTTCCGGATAATAATAAAAATAATAGTCAAAAGGAAGAAAAAGATTTTTGCTAGCCCCGGCATCTGCCATCGATACTGAAGCACCTGAGCTGGGGCAGCGGAAATAAAGGATAGCATTCAGAATGGAGAAATGAAATGAAAGAGGTGACGGGACAGGAAGAGAGGATAGGGGGAGAAGTAATATGTACACACTATTTACACAATAAGAAATGTGTTCAGGTTGTGCGCGTGATTAGTTCATTTTAGAGGAATTAAATCATACACGCGCGCAGCACTGTGTTGGTTACAACTGGAGTGGGGCGACCTGTTATTAATCGTTCAAGAAAGAACTCGCGGAGCGTTCGGTCACTGCGTGTAACTAGCTGACGGAGACCAGACGGGACGTCAAGACCGTGTGTTCGAGGAAAGCACAGAGGCTCACCAAAGTTCGCTCACGAGTGCGTGAACCGCCCTGCGGCCACATTAGCGTCTGGATGGAGTCTGGTAGCATAGCATGCCCTGCGCCCTATAGGCCGCGAGCATATCGCGACAAGCCACGGCGAACGCGGCACATTGAAGGAGCAGGTGTTCTAGTGTTTCTACTGCACCGCATCCGTCGCACACATCACTCGTCGCGTTTGCGTGACGCACCCGTCGTTCCCCGGGCCACACGCAGCCAATGAGAGCGCGGAGGATCATTGCACATCGTGACCGTGTAACTGCGCGACAGCCGGTGACACTGTCGATGCGCTCACCTCCCGCGATGCGTGGGTCGGGGTGCTGCTTTCGGAGATGGTCGTGGATGGCCGCACGCACGTCCTCCAGCACAAGGGGCAGATCGCTGGCAGGTAGGTGGTGTGCAGCGCTCGCGAGGTCGTCAGCTTCTTCGTTGCCTGCGATGCCACAGTGACCGGGCACCCACTGTGCTCGCACGGCACAACCTCTCTGCGCGAGGCGCTCGATGCGCGAGGGAATTTCCCGCACTAGTGGGGTACCGCGGCCGTTAGATTGCAGGCGGCTGAGGGCGGCGCGGGAGTCGCACAGCAGAGCACTCCTTGGCGGCGGGGGGGGGGGGGGGGCCGAGGGTGAGCAGCAGGTCTAGCCTGAGCCGGATCCCCATCAACTCCGCCGTGCTGGAGGAGCCCAGGAAGGCTGCGTGTTGCTGGCTGTGCAGTCGCAGGGTGGGGATGGTGGGCGCCGCAGCAAGGGAGCAGCTGTCGCGGGCCACTGAGCCGTCGGTGTACACTAGGAGATGGTCCTGGAGCTCCTCCTGTACGACGGACCTGGCCAGCTCCTGCAGAGCACAGAGGGGTGTGCTCCACTTTTCCGCAATGCTGACGATCTCGCTGTACCTCCGAGGCAGCAGGCCAGGGCGCGCAGGACCCGTAGGGGGTGGGCCTTGTGTCAATTGCTCATACTCGGGCAGCACCGCTTCCATTCATGAGCGCGGGTGCGAGCGCATACGCTGCAGCAGCGAGCCGCCGTCCAGTGCGCTGTGAAGCCGGTCGATGTGATTCAATGCCCTGCGCGCTGCTTGGAGCTCAACTGGCCATGCTCCTGCCTTGGCCAACGTTGCGGCGCACTGCGAATTATTGGGCAGGCCTAGGCACACGCGCAGGGACTTGCGGTGCTGATGCTCGAGTTTCTTCTAGCACGGCTTGCGCACCGTGACGAGCGGCAGCGCATAGAGCACCGCCCCCAAAGCTGCGGCATTGTATAGCCGCCGCGCGGCTTGCTGGGAGATGCCCTGTCCTCGAGCGGTGAGCTCGTGCACGGCGGCGGTGATTCTTTTCATTTGCAGACAGGCCTTGGTCGCTGCAGGATGAAAGGAAAGGCGCCAGTCGAAGTCCAGTCCAAGTTATCGCACCGATTTACGCAAAGGAATCGTAGTCCCATCCAGTGACAGTGGCGCAAGGTGCGATCGCGAGCGCGAAACGCAGGCCATTTCCAAAAATTTCTCCGCGCTCAGCGACAGACCAATGCTGTGCAAGCTGGCATCGATTGCAGTTAGGGCTCCCTGAAGGCACCCCGGCACACCGGACGCCTTGCCCGATGGTTCCCGGCACCACAGAGCTATGTGGTCTGCATATACGGACATGTGCACATGGTGTCTGCCGCTCTTGGGGAGGGGGCCGGCACCATCGACATGGCCACATTACACAGAAATGGTGATAAGACAGACCCCTGCGGCACGCCCATGTCCACCGGGCGAGGCTCAGCGAGCTTACCTCTACTCATACGCGCATGGTGCGCCCCCTCAGGAAGCCATGAACGTATCGCAAAAGGCGCCCGCTCACACCGGCCCCATCAAGCACTGCGAGAGTTGGTGCGCAGTGAACGTCGTCAAAAGCGCTCGAGACGTCCAGTAGCAGCAGCAGCGCTACTCTGCCTGCCACCCTGGCATGCTCCAGTGCTTTAACAACGTCCGATGTAGAATCAGTCGTGCACCGCATCCCACGGAAACCCGTCTGCCGCTCGTCAAACAAATCGGCCTCCGCAGCCCACTCGTTAAGACGCTGCAACACCATATGCTGCATGAGCTTACCTGCCGCGATGTTAATGCCACTGGCCGGTATCCGCTCAGCTCCGTAGGTGGGCGCCATGCCTTTCGAATGGGACAAACGACCGCGGTTCGCCAATCCTCCGGTAACATCCCGCGTTCCCTCGCCAGGTTGATCTGCTGCAGGAGGATCTGTCGTTGCTGCGCATCCGCTTTTCGCAGCATCTGGTATGTCACCCCGTCCGGTCCGGGCGCCGAGCGGCGGGGCAGCGCTTCAGCGCATTGTTCAGTTCCGCCGCGGTGAATGGCGCATCACAAGGACTTTCCGAGGCGACGGGCGAGGATAGAGCGTCGCTTCTGGGGATCTCAGAAGCAGCTATGTTAGCTGCGTTTGCGGGGCTTGGAGGCGCGTACCGATCGGTAAATCGCTCTGCCAACTCATCAAAGCTGAGCCCGCTGGTGATTGTGAGGGCGGCCAGCGGATGACGGTTTGCCTGTGGTTCAGTGATGCGCCGCAGGGTGTCAAACTCCGCGAGCTGACATCTTCCTCCAACCTTTGGCACATTGAAGCCCACTGCCACCGGTATTGCTTGTTGGCGTGGCGGCGCGCTGCTGCGTCCAAGCGGTTGTAGACAGTCCAGTCGGCGGCTCTGTCAGTCCGTCGCGCCCGTCGCTCTGCGCGATCTCTCTTCTCGTGCAGATTGAGCAGCTCCATATCAGTTGTGGGCTGCCCTGCTCTTACCTCTGCTCGTTGGGCGGCTGCGAGAGCGCTTCGGACTAGACTTGAAAAGAAATCTGCTCCAGTGGCCTCCGCCTCGTCGACTGCCCGCCTCAGCGCACTCCAGTTGGTAATAGAGTACGCACGTTTGGGGCGCGCTTCCAACACAGTGGGTTCGGTTAGAATGGTGTAATGATCCGAGCCCTAGAAAAATGGTGATCGGCGCCATGTCACCTCGATGCCTCTGGATGCGAAGGCAACGTCGATGCAGGAGCCGGTTGTTCCGCGTCGTCGAAAGGTGGGCTTACTGGTGTTCAAGGGGGTGAGTCCCAGCTGCGTTGCTGCGTCGTGCAGGTTGTCTCCACGCGCGGAGTGGCGCGCACTGCCCCATGCACTATGGTGGGCGCTAAAATCACCACAGATGGTTCACGTAGTCTCTTATTCAGTGCGATGAGCATTTCTCATATCTTTGTGTTGGGCTTACTCTCCAAGTTATTCATGTCCTTTTGTGTGTTGTTTAATAACGTTTATTGTTTATGGGGGTTTAACGTCCGAGAACGAATCAGGCTATGAAAGACTCCTACCCGTAGCGGTGGCTCAGTGGTTAGGGCGCTCGGCTACTGATCCGGAGTTCCCGGGTTCGAACGCGACCTAGGCGGCTGCGTTTTTATGGAGGCAAAACGCTAAGGCGCCAACCAAGCATCCCCAACTAAGCATGCGTCCATGAAACGAGTGCCTGCGACGATTGCATCGCCTAACTTGCATCGCCCGCCTTCGTCTTTTTCCTTACAACGGGATTGAGGTGTCCGCATATATTTGTGCTACAGCTAGTGTGTCCTTTTCCTTCCTAATAATAATAATTGGTTTTTTGGGAAAAGGAAATGGCGCAGTATCTCTCTCATATATCGTTGGACACCTGAATCGCACCGTAAGGGAAGCGATAAAGGAGGACGTGAAAGAAGAAAGGAAGAGGTGCCGTAGTGGAGGGCTCCGGAATAATTTCGACCACCTGGGGATCTTTAACGTGCACTGACATCGCACAGCACACGGGCGCCTTAGCGTTTTTCCTCCATAAAAACACAGCCGCCGCGGTCGGGTTCGAACCCGGGAACTCCAGATCAGTAGTCGAGCGCCCTAACCACTGATCCACCGCGGCGGGTCCTTTCCATTCCTGAAAACCAATTTTCCGGGTACTTCGCCTTCAAACCTGACCGCGGCGGAAGCGTTTCAATGGAGGCAAAACGAAAATGCACCCATATACTGTATAATTTGAGTGTACGGTAAGGATCCCCAGGTTGTAGAAATTATTCCGGAGCCCTCCACTACGGCACCTCCTTCTTCCTTTCTTCTTTCACTCCCTTCCTTATCCCTTCCCTAACGGCGTGGTTCAGGTGTCCAACGACATATGAGACAGATACTGCCCCATTTCCTTTCCCCAAAAAACCAATTATTATATTATTATTTGCCCCGCCGCGGTGGCTCAGTGGTTAGGGCGCTCGACTACTGATCCGGAGTTCCCGGGTTCGAACCCGACCGCGGCGGCTGCGTTTTTATGGAGGCAAGACGCTAAGGCGCCCGTGTGCTGTGCGATGTCAGTGCACGTTAAAGATCCCCACGTGGTCGAAATTATTCCGGAGCCCTCCACTACGGCACCTCTCTCTCCCTTTCTTCTTTCACTCCCTCCTTTACCCTTCCCTTACGGCGCGGTTCAGGTGTCCAACGATATATGAGACAGATACTGCGCCATTTCCTTTCCCCCCAAAAACCAATTATTATTATTATTATTACGTCATTTACTCTGGCTGAGAAGGCGCTCGTGCAGTGAGCCGCAGTGCCGTTTCGAACAGTATTGCGTCAGCAGCGTTTCAATGGAGGCGAAAGGCTAAAGGCGCCTGTGTGCTGTGCGATTTCAGTACATATTGAAGATACCCAGGTGGTCGAAATTATTCCGGAGCCCTCCACTACCGCACCTCTTTCTTCCTTTCTTCTTTCACTCTCTCCTTTACCCCTTCTCTTGCGGCGCGGTTCAGGTGTTCAACGATATATGACCCAGATAGTCCACGATTTCCATTACCCAACGACCAATCTTCATTTTTCACCCTGCCAGCGCGCGTTAAAGATCCCCAGGTGGTCCAAATTAGCCGGAGCCCTCCACTACGGCACGTCCTTCTTCCTTTCATCTTTCACTTATGCCTTCTTGACTTCCTTTACGCCGTCCTTCGTGTGCCCACCGAGAAGTGACACTGTTACTGAGCGATTCCGTTTCCTCAAAAACGAACTTTCCGCGTGTTTCATGAGACTTCTGTTAAGAAAGACAACAATATAAGCGTAATTTTGTTTCACATCAGTACAAAAAAAACGTTCTCAGATAACTACTATATTTAACCGCTGTTGCAAAATGTTTTTTTTCTTCATACAGCACTTTCTTGAAGAGATTGCGCAAATTTTCTTTCAATATGAAAGCTTCAACTTCGCAAGTTTCAGCGCTGCTCCCAAAAGCATACTGCTATAGACTAATCCGTAATCGGACCCAACTGCAGTTCGAGCACAGTTTGTTGATCACGCTAAAGAGCGCCAGGTTATGAGTTGCCTCCTGCCTCGCACCATCGTTCTCTTTTGACTGCGAACGATGAGACGTGCGGTATTTTTCCAGGTGTTCTTGAGACATTTGATCTAATTACGAGGACTTTATAGTTGCTAAAAGCTGCACTGAGGAGCTCGATTGCCTCTTTATGTGGTGTAATGACTTGCTTTGCAAAAACAAGGGGAACTGCTCAGACGGTGTAGTACAGATATTGCCTGTATTGCAAAGGAATTCTCTTTTGTCCGGCGCTAGCTCGAGGCCAAGTTCAGTTACTTAGAGGTCTCTAGGTTATGCACCACTGCCTGCCGCTCAGCTTGCATCTGATCGCCACACTGAAAATCATTGTGTTGTAACTACAGAGTTGTATAATATATGCTGCAGACACCGGTATTATTGCAGAGTTTTGTATACACCGAGGGTGATGCACTTAGGTTGCTTATACCTGTGATGAACATATTATGTTAGTTATATGCGCAGTCAGAACCCGGAAGTTCGTTAATTCTTAGGCGGAATAATTAGGTTCGTTATATTTGACGTAATACACGAAAGTTGGATATATCCTAATTTAACAAAAGTTAATTATATCCGAAGTGGCATGCGAAGGTTCATTATATACCTGGTTAACACACTAAACTTCGTTATATCCGAGATAGTATACAAAGTGCATTTTATCCGAGGTGGGCACGCGTCCACACTTGACGGTGGTTGCCATTTTCGCTTGCACTGATCCTCCTAATGCTAACACTTTAATGGACACATTGGGTTATGACAGGACTGGAAACTTATGAAGTTTTGAACAAGTTTCTCATTCTTCATTCAAAGTTTAAATTAAACACCGAAATCGATAGAGGTTATATTCTGTTCAAGTTAAGTATCTTCTCCATTTTTTGAAAGCATTACCCTCACGCCTCACAGGCGTTACAGAGCAGGTGGGCTTGTTAGTGAGCATACACGAATATAGAAGTGAAATACCGCAGAGAACAGACAAAATGAAAAACAAGCTTTCGTTAGACAAAACGCCAACACAGAGCAAAATAAACTTCCCTAAAAATAACCGCAAGTAATTAGTGGCAGCTGTTCGAAATAAATATTCTCTTCGATGGATGCTTAGTTCTACTCTGCACTTGTCTTTGCTAAGAAACAGTGATACATTGCATTAATTCGATGTTTATGGGGTTTAACCTCCAAAAGCGACTCAGGCTTTGATGGACGTCGTAGTGGAGGAGTGCACATAGTCTCGATCACTTCGGATTATTTACCGCACACTGACATCGCAGAGCAAGTGAATTTTTTTGTATTTCCCGTATATAGGAATGCAAACGCTGCGGCCGGGACCGAATCCGCGTCTTTCGGGCAGTCGAGCCGCATAGCCACTGAGCCACCTCGGTGGCTATTGGCGGGAATTATCTATATGAGGCGTTAAATGTGAGCATTAGGATATGCATGCGTGTCTCACTGACAGATTGTGGAATAGGGTTTTACGTAAGAGACAATCTTCAAACTTATTTTCGTATTTTTACATCGGATAATTGAAAACGGATTTGATGATTCGAACAGTAGCGGTTCGTGAATAAGTGGAATCAATGAAGGAAGCAAACCTACAAAAGTGTTTACTTCTTACAAGCCAGCGCATTTTTATATAAACCCACACTTCCTGCGATGCCCTCAGCCACCCATTCACGTTGCGGCAATAAAAAAATTAGGGTGGTTCTTGTCAAAAACAAAATAACAATGCAGAGCAGCCGTTTTGAGAACCGAAATGCTCGCCTTGTGGCTTTCCTCTAATTTTGGGAAACTCCCAGAAGTTTTAGGCTTTATGATGGTTAAGACACTAGAAACGAAGCCGTAGAAGAAAAACCGCTATGTTTTTAACTCCGCGAAAGCACGTGTAATAAGGTGACGCTGATAGCTGACCGTTTTAAACGATCATTTAAATCTCGGCCGATAGCTAAGAAAGTGCCGGCAAGTCAGGCCGCGGATCATTACCTCGCACAAAGGAAATCTGCTGCTGTGCATTGCCACAGGTGCGGCTTGAGGCGGTATTTTGCGCGCAGTCTCGTGTTACCTTTAAAATTGCTCTGATTGGTACTTGTTAATCTTTTTCTTTTAATTGTTAGTTACTTTCTTGCATCGTTCAAAGCCATCATGAGGCCTTGCTTATGCTTAGCGGGCGCATTAGATTTGCCTGCCACCTTACCAGTATTTCACTTTCGCAGACGCCACCGACGAACCCAAGAATGTAAGCGTCATAGAGGCCAACTGAGTAGCCGTGCTGGACTATACCTGAAGGTGAGTCCTTTCCCGATTGGGAACGTTCGCTTGAGAAGTAGTATAAACGTAAGAGACACCTCGGTAGCTTACTTTCTGCATGTTTTCTCTATAATCTATTCGCTTTTCAGAACCCTAAGTATTACGGGATACATGTTCTTTGTGTCGAAAGCTCGTAGGAAAACAAGAATGTTTACTGAAGCCGCTCTTCTCGCCAGGATGTCTTCAGATATGCAGTTAGGTACGAGGAACATAATGTTTTGAAACTTTTCTAGAGGGTTTGTTACCTGTTAGAAGTTGTAATTACACTTTAAATTCGTAAATGGCATTATCTCACGCCAAATGATTTTTTCTCAATTGGTTGGGTAAATACTCTCTTTGGTCTGGTCTTAGTGACCTTGTCCTCTTTCATCATCTAGGGTAAATTACACACGATCATCATTCCCACAGAAACAACTTCTGAACCAGTTAATATACAGGAATAATATTGTTTGATCTGAAATCTGCTCTATATGACCAAATTTGAAAGGAAGTTACATATTTCTAGGCAATCTTCTAAAATGTAAAATTATGAAACACAATTCCTATCTACCTGCAAAACGCACCGTCCTTTGAAATTACGCTAACCGCATAAATAAGCGGAAAAAATTGACACTGCAATATTTGTTAACAACTTGATTCATGAAATTGAATTATGGCTTATAAACGGACAAACATTTAGCCTTGTGTCAGCCCCCTATTAGTGTAGCCCTTACGAACGAGCATCAAATGTCGAAATGTGCAAAATTGGACAAAGCTAATGATTAACAGTTCGTGATTTTGTGAAAAAAGAGTAACACCTGCATGATTTTTACTGGCGATGAGTTTTATGCAAACGTACCTCTGGGACCATTTGTGTCGAGCGTACGGAAATTTAAAGAGACAGTACCCCCGACTTAGAGTCGCTCACATTGCGCTGGCTAGCTTAAACGATGCCTTATTGAATCAAGTGTATGGGCGGAGATTTACTGATGTTATCGGGCAGCTCATTCGTGGACACCGGCTGCAGCACCCTACTTCTTATGTCGGACCTGCCGCATGTCCTGAGGCTCTCGTGTGGTGGCTGCGTGCGACATCTGCGAGGTGCCTCGAGGTGTTTGGGGCGTCTTCACTGCCACGTGTCCCACCCGATGACTGCAAACATTGCACAAAGCGAGAGGAGTGTTGCATGCAGGGTGTGGTTAAGCATTTACCCCCTCCCCTCTTTACTTATTTATTCATGCATGCACTCGGCCTGACGACTATTACGGCAGTGTGAGGCCCATGCGATGGATAGTCTTCCCTTTTGTATTTTCCGTAAATAAACCTAACCGCTTTTCTATTTACTTTTTCAAGGACCATTATGTCCTTTTTCGTGTACGGGTCCCATTTCGTATACGGGTCACTCTAATTTGCTGTCTATAATATTTTAATGCATTCGGGAAAGCTATAAGGTTGTCTTGACAAAGCAAGTTGAAGAAAGGTGTCCTGCACAGATAGAAAAAGCTCTTTGAGACGATATTAGCATATGGGAATTGCCAATTATCCAATAATTGAATTTCGAAAAAGACCTGTTTGTCCTCGTAATTGTGGGTACTCTTTTCGGCCGCTATTTTAGAAGCATACATGAATTGTCAATAAAAAGTTGCATCTTTGAGACGTTGCTTCATTGCGTTCTGTTTGATAGGTTAAAGGCAAAAATTGTTTAAAGGGAATGCTGGAACTGGAGGTGAATGCAGCCAGTTTTCTTGTATGGTGAACCTGCACTGCCAAGGTGGCACTGCAATTGTTCTATTCGGTGACTCAAGACTGCTTTTGTCAGCTGCTTGGGCCGCTGCAAACGCCAGAACACATTCTGCGCGATTAGGTACTCGCGTTTAGCTGACAGCATTCATCGCCTAGTTTCTCTCGGCGTAGCCCAGATAGGTGACGCACGTTACATGAGCCTTCGACAGAGCGCGGAGGTTCACGCCAATAAGCGCCTGAAGGTGGCGCGGAAAAGTACTAAGAGTACTACGCAAAACTGCTTGCTATTCTCGCTAGGCAGTGTGTTATGGCATTGCAATCGGCACCGCCAACTTCAGCGCAAGCTCCCCATAGGCACCGCTTAGATGCTTCCGTTCCAACTAGTACAAACCTCCATCGCGCCATGCAGTGATAAAATACAGTGGTGCTGGCATACATAACGCCCGCCTAAGCCTCCTAACGTCTAAACTGACGTGCCGCCATGTACAGCATAAAACGCGCCGATCATTTCGGGATCTCCTTAACAAACGCTTAATGGCTTCCATCTGCTCACGTTTAAGACGTTTGTACGCGCGAGCAACATTCTAAGCTTATCGATATATTGCGTCAAAGTATAAGCAATACACTTTTTGTTTTGCATGCGCAAATCGCGCTTGACCATCTGGCTAAGCTTAGCAGCTCAACTCCCAAGGCACAATTTTGGCCCTCGCATGCAAGCACACTGAGCGAAAAAGCCATCGAGTGTTTTAAGAGTGTACAGACGATTTGCAGAGATATCCTCCTTTCCCATAAAACACGCTACCCTGCTAGCAAGCGCTTCACCTACCAGGTGCTATCATTTCTTCGCACAGGCATTTTTTGTTTCATGCAGGTGCAGTCACCAGTGATGACTCCACTGATGGGTGCAAGAAGCCGCGCAAGCTTCCATTTCATCAGTTATTTCTGTTCTTTCTATCACGCAAATACGCCAACATCTGGCGGCGTCACTTTTGCCCAAAACCCTACTTCGCGAATAAAAGTATAGAAATAATCCCCCGAGTTTGATGACACAGAACACGTAAGTATATTAGTGCGTAAAAATTAAGAATTTAGAATTCCTGCTTTTGTCATGGGCTGGCCTCTAAGTGCTGCTGTATACCTAAATAACGGGAATGTTGCCGGGATTGTATGTCATTAAGGGATTGTTTAAGCTTTCCCATTGCTAGCGAACGGGTGTGACGTACAGCCTGTGCTACCCTTGTGTTCAGCACTCGAGAGTCGCACTTTCGTGCATATGATAGGACACCTTGTATTAGGTTAAAGCTTTGTGACGTAACACTCTTGCGAAATGTGAGCCATGTGGACCTCCAAACAAGGTGGGCACAGGCACATTACCCGTAAGCCATGGTATACTTTATAATTTCCGTTTTAGTTTGTAGTGCGTGCACCTTGTTGAATCACTTTTAACGAAAGCGTCACATTTCAGGACATGTGACGCAGACTGTACGCCACGTGAGAAGTGAAAAGAAAACGACGCATTCAAGGTGCTATTGCGAGAAAAGAAGTTACGATGGCGGCTGAAAAATTTCCGGCCACGTTTGATTGTCGCACTGAAATTCAATTTGCATCGCTATCAAAAATAATGCAATTTGCGGTAGAATAAAAGCTATTGTACAAGGCATATTTCGAAATTCGACAACTACCAGCAAACGAATTCCAGGCCAACCTCAGATGGTGTTTTTGGTTTTCGGAGAAAACTAATTCGTGGCTTCTCTTCACCCGCCGCCGTGGCTCAGTGGTTAGGGCGCTCGACTACTGATACGGAGTTCCCGGGTTCGAACCCGACCGCGGCGGCTGCGTTTTTATGGAGGAAAAACGCTAAGGCGCCCGTTTGCTGTGCGATGTCAGTGCACGTTAAAGATCCCCAGGTGGACGAAATTATTCCGGAGCCCTCCACTACGGCACCTCTTCTTGCTTTCTTCTTTCACTCCCTCCTTTATCCCTTCCCTTACGGCGCGGTTCAGGTGTCCAGCGATATATGAGACAGATACTGCGCCATTTCCTTTCCCCAAAAACCAATAATTCTCTTCACGTCTTTAAATGTATTTTTAACCGCACACTTTAATATTTCTTCCCACCGGCTATTAATAATAATAGTTGGTTTTTTGGGGAAAGGAAATGGCGCAGTATCTGTCTCATATATCTTTGGACACCTGAACCGCGCCGTAAAGGAAGGGATAAAGGAGGGAGTGAAAGAAGAAAGGAAGAATAGGTGCCGTAGTGGAGGGCTCCGGAATAATTTCGACCACCTGGGGATCTTTAACGTGCACTGACATCGCACAGCCCACGGGCGCCTTAGCGTTTTTCCTCCATAAAAACGCAGCCGCCGCGGTCGGGTTCGAACTCGGGAACTCCGGATCAGTAGTCGAGCGCCCTAACCACTGAGCCACCGCGGCGGGGCCCACCGGCAAATGAAATATGCAATTCGCTGCCCGCATGACATTGTGAATGCCATGCTCGTATATGTATGCAGAAACAAAATTTAACTGCTATTTCAGACATGAGATATTCTTGTTGCCTTTGGTGCGTTTATTTTCACTGTATAATGGCTTCGGTTTTTGCTCCAATTCCGTGCTTGCTTCTCGCTTTACTTTCATCAGTAGACTCCGTATGGGTCTGTGCTTGCCTACAGTAGGACTAAGTGCATAAAGATTCAACGACACTGTTGACGTTAAAAATTGAGGGGAGGGTTAAGCTCTTCTGAAACAAATTTCAGTGGGAGCTCTGTGTGATTGAAATCGGGTGATTTTTCCACAAGATGTAATGCTGCACAACCTACTGCTCCCGCTCGCCTCCAGTTGACGGCGGTCGTTTCCATGTCCACGTGTTATGGAGGCATCGCTATATAAGCCAGTTACGCTTATTGTAACTTAGCCTACTGCGAAAAATTCTGCTCCAAATTGTGTAAAGAAATTTGTTCAACGCTTCAGTAGCCAATGGGCAAAGTTGGGCCGCAATAGCGACTTGCGGTAGAAATTGAATGTAAAATGGCCGGCGCATTCTACCATCTTTCTCCGTAAAGTTTTGAGACTGATTTATTTTCTTCTTTAGAAATGATTCCCCAAAATCATTGTTGGTGGTTATGTGTAGCGTCATCTTTTCAGGCTAACCTGAACTATTTATGCTAATTGCTGTAACAGCTGCCAGATTGCACTACATGTAAAAAATCAAGTAACTAGTAGCCTGCGCATTCTACTGTGAGTGAATGGGAAGAGGTTTAAAATGACTACTGATTCGTAAACAAGGGTGGCCACTTTCCCATATCTATCAACTTAACCCTGCCGTATGCCAACTATAGCGCAATCCTAGCCCTTCATGCTTCTTAATCTCGTTCGCCTGCCAAGTCTCTGCCGGCAGCAGTTATCATGCCTTAGCATTAGAAGCGCGGTCCAAGCCCGTTTTTTCTCTTGAGTTCGACTAACGTGTCATTAACCTACGTTTCTTCCCTGACCCCCTCTGCCCTCTTCTTATCCCTAAGTGTTGCATGTATCATTTTTCCTTCCAAAGATCGCTGCGTAGGACACAATTTCAGCGAACCCCTTTCGTTAGCCTCAATATTCTTGCCCCCTAGGTGAGTACCGGTGAGACAGAGCTGTTATATACTTTTATTTTGAGGGATACTGGTAAACTGCCACTCATAATCTGAGAGAACCTGGCAAACGCACTCCATCCCATTCTTCTAATTATTTCTCAAACGTGTAACTGAAGCCAGTCAGACTTCTTGGATAGAATGTGCGGACGCCTTCGATTTTTCTGGGCAAACTGCGTGATGACAAGGGTGATAGTCATTCTTGTGTTTCACTGCATGCTCTCGCTGCGCATTCATCATGCAAAGGCCATTGTCTAGCCCGCAGCTGGTGTGCGCGCCGCGCGCCTCTTTGCTGCGCCGACGGCGAGCAGACGCAGCCCGCCTCGTCAGTTGTGCGCATGCGCGGAGTGACGTCAGAGCACGCAGGTGGTGTGCGCGGCGCGCGCCTACATTAAGCTGGCATTTTGAGGCTTCAGCGTGGTTTCTCTGGTCGCATGTCCACCACCATATATCTTATAATATCTGCTACTAGTCCTTGGACCCAAGATATTAAACTTATTTTTGGGATATGGGGGAGTGCTTCGCTTGAGGCACACTGTCGCGGTTCGGCAGGGTATTGCACTGCCTCAGGGATCGGCCCTGGGCATATTAGCGCGGCGCGTCTTTTCTTTCACTCTTTTCTCTGATATCCTTTATTGGATTCGAAACCTTTTGTCAGCTTTGAGCCCTATGTGGGCGCTATACTAGATGGCCTCGAGCCCGTGGTTCTCGGCGATCTTGGGAGCCCACTATGTGGCCCGGACTTGTGTCAACGGGTCTGAGCTGGCCAGTATAGCCTCCCACCACACTAGATAAGGGACTGGTAGTAGGTGCGCCGGTGGCGGCGCCTTTTTGCAGCCCCATAGAATGTGATCGTATCCGGCTATCTCGCCGCATTCTTTGAGTTGGATTGTATTGTGTTGGGTAAATGTGAGCTAGTTTTGACGAGCTAAAGAAGGCTCGCGTCTGGAGCCGACGCCACGTTACCTCCTGCCTTTTGTCGATCTTCATGTCTGGTGGCGGATTCATCTTCCTTTCCAGTTTAATGTGATTAGTGTAGTCGTTAAAGGATATGAACGCATCTCTCGTAAAATGGGGGACTCAGCCTGGCTCACTGCTCGGCTAACATAACCTCGAGCTATACTGTGAGCCAACTCGTTTCCCCTGTTTCCCGTGTGTGCCGGCACCCATATTAGTTCCACCTCTCTTTGGTTCCAATCTTTATGCCTTAGGATTCGTTCTGTCTGCTTGGAGATCATACCCCTCAAGAAATTGTTTATAGCGACTTTGGAGTCGCTAATTATGGTTACTGCTTTGGTGCTGACCATTGAAATGGCGATAGCTACCTCCTCCGCTGTCTCTGAGTTGTTTGTTTTAACTGAACCGGCCATTAATGTCTCACCCGAGTCGTTCACGCCAACGACCACAAAGGAGTCACCTTCCCCGTATTCCGCCGCGTCTACGTAGGCTGTGTATTCTGAGCCTTCTAATTTGGCTTCAAGGGCCTTTGCTCTTGCTAGCCGCGTGCCTTCGTGAAAAGAATTGTGCATGTTTTTTGGAAGTGGTTTAATAGTGAGTGAGTCCCTCACTTCAGTCGGTAATTTTGCCTGCGCGTTTTTTTGGGGATTCTATCAGGTAGTCCTAGGTTGGCCAGGATCTTGCATCTCGTACATGCGGTGGCGAGCCGTCTTAATTGTGTGATTAGATGTGCCTCGCACAGTTCCGCAATGGTGTTGTAGATCCCAAGGTTAAGAAATCTTTCCGTAGGGGTGCAGTGGGGTAAACCCAGGGTTGCTTTATATGCCTGTCTTATGATCCTCTCTATTTTGCTCTTTTCCGCCAGCCCTGGTTTCAGATAGTGGATGGCGTATGTTATTCTGCTTATTACAAAGGCCTGAACCATTCGGCACAGATCTTTCTCTTTACTCCTTGTCTTTTGTTGGCTATTCGCCTTATCAGCTTGGTTGTCATGTCAATTGTCGACTTAAGCCTGTTTATTGTCTCTGTGTTCTTTCTATAGTCCTGGATAATCAGTCCCAAGACCTTGATTTTTTCCACTCTTGCTACCGATGTCTCATTATCCTCTACCAGAATGTCTCTCCCGTTGGTATTGCGTTTGCTAGTCCCCCGGATCACCAGAAGTTCGGATTTGCTTGGCGAGCATTTTAACCCTGCCCAATCCGCGTATTCCTCGACAATGTCGATCGCCTGTTGTAGATTTTCTTCTATTTCACCATCATTGCCTGTGTGCGCCCATATTGTGAAATCGTCCGCATATAGCGTGTGTTTTATTCCTGTAACAGTCTTCAATAGTGGTGGTAGGTTCTTTAACGCTAAGTTGAATAAGAAAGGGGACAACACTGAGCCCAGCGGGGTGCCCTTGTCTCCTAGCTTAAGGGTTCCCACTTAATGTCTCCTAAATTTTTTTCTGCAGTTCTTTCGCTTACAAAGTCCCTAACGTATTTGCAGGCTCTCTTACCAAAGGCAATTTCCGCTAGATTAGTTAGTATCGCGTCATGTTTGACGTTCTCAAAGGCTTTAGATAGATCGAGGCCCAGTATAGTTTTTGTGGCCCCTTTATTGGGTGAGTCTGTGAGATCTGTTTTGAGCTCGAGCATTACGTCCTGCGTGGACAACTTGCTCCTAAATCTTAGCATGGTTTCGGAAAGTACTTCTTTTTCCTCGGCGTACTCCTGAAGTCTGTTTAGTATTATATGTTCCATCAGCTTCCCCAGTCACGACATTAGCGATATCGGCCTGAGGTTTCTCACTAAGTTTCTTCCCTGGTTTAGGTATAACGACTACTTTAGCATGTTTCCATTCTGAACGTAAACTGCCTTGTTCCCATATCTCCTTAAGTAATCAGTGAGTGCCGTGAGGGATACTTTTCCTAAACATTTTGTTGGTTTCCCCACCTGCCCCCTCCGCCGACTTTGTTCTTTGTTGACTCATTGCTCTCCATACCTCCGCTATCGAGATGTTCCTATCTATCTCGGCATTCTCTGGTCCTCGGCATGCTACAGAAGAGCCCGCTTTGTCTATGTTGAGGTATCTTCTCCTCAGTTCTTCTATTATGTATTCGGCCATGCCATGGTATTTTTGAACCAATCTTTTCAGCTGCCCTTGTGCTGCCGTCTTAGTTTGTCCCGGGTCTAGCAAGTGGCGAAGAAGTTGCCACGTATTCTTACACCCTAGCTTTCCAAATCATTTCATCGCAAATCTGTCCCCAGTGCTGACTCGGAAGTTCGTTCGCTTACTCTCCCATCTGCCTTTCGAGTGTCGATATTCTCTTCTTTAGCTTTCTATTGTGTCTCTGCTTCTTCCACCTCTTCGTGAGGCTCTCGTGGGCTTCCAACATATGGGCCAACCTCGAGTATGTGACATCACTATTTTCGCTGGTGGGGGTCTCTCTAGTGTGTCTATTTACATCTCTTTTGAGTATCTCGACCCATTGATTTATATCCGTGATCTCCCTCGGAGTGGTTCTGTTCCTGAGATTTCTGAGAGAATCCCAGTCTGTCAGCTTCGTTTTGTGCAGCTTTCCCTTCAGCGGCCAGGTTTGTGTTTCAATCTCTATGGTATAGTGATCACTACCCAAGGTGTCTCCTGTTTGACCACTTCTCGCCCTCTAGGCCTTTGCCTAGCGTCAAGTCTCTCGACGTGTCTACACTGACGCTGTTGCCTATCCTTGTGGGGTCTTGGGGGTTGTTTATTATTGTGAGTCTTAAGTGTTGGATTTCAGAATATAGTTTGTTTTGCTTGGCGGACGCCGTCCTATATCCCCATTCCGGATGCGCGGCGTCGAAGTCCCCCGTGATTACTAGTCCTGTCTGATTAACTAGTCTTATGGCTTTCCGTAAGAGATCCGCCAGCCCTGTCTCGCGGTTTCTGGGTGAGTTGTATGTATTCAGAATGAAGAGGTTGTTGTCTCCTTTTGAGTTTGGGATTAGTCCTATCATCACGTAGTCTTCGCTCGTGTTTTCGATTTCATGTTGTATTGCAGACAGATTTCTCTGCACCAACGTGGCCGTGAACGACTTGGGTTTGTGCTCCCCTTGTGTCTCTAGCGGGGTGTAGGCGGCGTACCCGGTTAATTTAATCGTGCCGCTTGCCTCTTGTAGGGCAATTACATCCGGTGTGTTCTCGCGTTTTTGTATGCGTGCCTGCAGGTTCCCTCTCTTCGAATGGAAGCCTCTGCAGTTCCACTGCCAGATTGTAGTTTGTTGCCGAGGGGCCATGATGTCCTAGGGCTGTTGTTACGGTTGCAGCTGGGAGAGCGTGCTGCCGCCAACAGGAGGAAGCCTGGCTTCTATGTTTGTTAGTCATTCCATAACTTGCTGGAAGCAAGGCATGGTTTGTTTTATGACCACGACGAATTCCGCCGCCCAATTATCGGCACGTTCGGTTAGTTTGTCAACCCTAGCTGTAACGGCGTCTTTTCTAGCGTCTTTAGCGTCAACCTGCCTCATGAGCGTGTTCATGTCTGACCTAAACTTACTGTAAGTTCTGGTCGATGCGTCCTCGATTGGGCTATCGGCGTCTTTTTGGGCTTGCTCTCTTCGGTCTTACCTGGCCAGCCCACCCTTTTGCCCGTGTCTCTGCTCTTGATTGAACTCATACCTTTGCTCGAGCTTCTGACTCTGTCCGAACCAGAGGCGCCACCTCCGCCTCCTGTCCCCGGTAGTGGTGGGAAAGAGCTCGATCTGCTTCTTCTCCGATAGCCTTGGCTGTTTCCGCTGTCGTCCCTGGTCCTCAATCTTAGTTGGTGGTCGTAGTCATCTTGCCCCGGGTCATTCTTGGGTCTGTGGGGTTCTTTCTTGGCCAGCCTGTACTTGCAATTCCGGCTGCCGATGTTGTGCGTCCCCCCCCCCCCCCCCCTGCATACAATGCATTCGGCCTTGCACGTCGGTAGTTCTCCCTCTGGTGGGTCCAGGTGGTCTTCACCGCATCTGCGGCAACGCTTTAGCCGTGGCTTTTAGCACACATCCGTCCTGCGTCCCGTATTTCTGCAATTGTAGCAGGTCTCTAACCGCTCTCGGTACGGGTAGACGATGAATACTGATCCCCAGTAGAAGACTTGTCTGGGGAGCTTTTTCTCTCCGAAGGTGATCAAAATAGATCTTGACTTTCCGATTCTCCGGGCGTTGAGCACGGCGATGTTTGGGTTGTGCTTAATGAAGCCTTGACGGACTTCTTCCGGGGTTTCGAAGTCGTAGGCGTTGTATACCACGCCCTTAATGGGATCGTCGGGAGCCGCGACGTAGGGTGCCATGTCGAGGGTCTTTTCCCCGATAATTATCGCGTTGATCCTCGCGTAAGTGCTCGCGCGGTTACGATTCGGTGTGCTGATCGTGTACGTGTTGTTACCAGAGTTGATTCTTGAAATATCTTCGTCCTGGACGTCTCCATATGGTAGGTTTCCGGCCGCACACACGGCCTGCAGTAGGTGACGTGGCACGTAGTCGTTCAAATTCC
This sequence comes from Amblyomma americanum, assembly GCF_052857255.1. Taxonomy (NCBI): domain Eukaryota; kingdom Metazoa; phylum Arthropoda; class Arachnida; order Ixodida; family Ixodidae; genus Amblyomma; species Amblyomma americanum. Next base: position 108,218,955 of record NC_135501.1, read on the forward strand.
TGCCTGTGGGCCTGAAGATTATTTTATAGCCGGTCTCCGGGAGCTTCGGCATCGCTGTCCTCTTGAGGATGTTCGGGTCCTGCCTGTTTTTTTTATTGTTAGTAGATTTCTTGTCCCCGACGTCTTGCTCGCCGGCCTTCCCTTCGTCCGCGGGTTTCACCTCTTTTTCCCTCATTCGGTCATGCATGCCGAGAACAGTTTCCCACTCACAGTTCTAGAATTTCGATGGGACCAGTTCGTGTCCGTCGAGGACGTTTTTCATCGTGGTGGTCTGGGAGCCAGCCCAGATGCCGGCTCCCGTCGCTGCAGGGTAGGCTACGCTAGGTCAGGTCATTAGGCCTAACTAGCTTCCACATGTTCGAAAAGGGAAAGGTTCGATGAAATGCGAAATAGCCCACCGATTGGCCAAACACCGGTGTCCTTTTGCACGGAGCGACGAAACCGGATCATTTCTTGGTGGTTTTCGGCCCGCAGGCCCATGTTTAATGCCGAAAAACAGCTCCTTTGCGGGAGCGCATGCGACGCACGTCCTCACCGCTCGGTTTCGTCTTCTATCTCCCTCATATCCTTTAGCTCTCCCGCTTTCAGCACGCGGCAGCGAGCGTGGCTCGACTTGAGCCAGTAGTCAGGCCCGTGCACTCTCCTTTTCTTTCTTCTTCTCAGCAACAGCAGTAGCAGTAGCTTCAAGTGGCAGCGCCTTGGCCACCGTGGCAGCTGCCGGCGGAGCGCAGGCGAAACCCAGTGGGAGAAAGCGTGAATCCACGTCCAGGGACGAAGATGAAGGAGGAACGCCCAGCGAAACGCAACGGCGAAAGACTGACTTTGCAATTCGACTGCCACTCAGCCAGCTGTAGCTATCGCGTCACTGCAGGTTTAACCATAGCTAAACCAAGGCCATTTCTTAGCTTCCTCCGCTCATTTGTCTCCTCCTCTGATCGCGCTAGTGGTCATGGTACCATTTTTCAAATTGCCTCTTTGCTTATTGCAATCGTTGCTTGTTTCATTCTTCTTGCTGGAATATCCCATCGCCATAGCGCACGCACTTCTCCAGGCTGTACACACGCACCGCAGCTGCGTTGATGACAGTGCTGTTCTCTGGGTTTTTATAATCTTTACTTTTTAGGAAACGCTTGACACTCATTCTAATACGCAGAAAACCAAGGAGGGATAAAATGTTTTGTATTAAGCTCTTCCAGCGATAACAAAGGCGCATGTAATGAACTTTAATATTTAGTATGGGTAACAACGTTAAACGCAGAATTCTGTTTCATTTAAGGGGGACGAGGGTGTTGAAGTATGAGGAGGGTTTACAAGAAGATCGGACGCTACTGCAGGGTGTTAAACTCTCCATACTAACCTTAGCGGTCAAGAATTTCTGTTGGTCCTATCCGGCAATTTATAAAAAAGGTGATTTTTTTCGCTAAAAAAAATGCAGACACGTCTTTGAATTCAGAAGAAAATAACATCGAACGTTTCTCAATATCGTTCGTTACCTTCAACGGTCAGAGCAGCCACTCTTTCTTGCACTAATGTAATATCAGTAAAAAGCTCAGTCATAGGATGAAATGTGTCAAGATGGCTCGATATCCTGAAGAGTGCTTCGGACCGATAAGCAGGACTTCATTGCGTTGAACAAGCTCCTCATCTTTTTCTAGTGCACTGAAAATAAAATGTGTTGCCGCAAAGTTTTGCAATGTTTATCTGCCTATGCAGAATGCCGCCGGCACGCAGCATTAGCGCTTTATTTCTGATGCAAGACGCAACCCGATTTACCTCAATAGATAGGAGCCAGGTGGCAGCGATTCTACATTGTTCCAGACTTTCATGGTTAACCCATGTCTCAAAGGTTCGCTGTCATATTTTAATTGAGTGCGGTCAACACAGGCATGAATATTGTTCGACGAGCGCAGATCACTCTTTCTGCTATCGACGCTGCCGAGTCATTCATTTCTTAATAGGCGTGAGTCTGCTAAATAAGCAGTGGCTTTGCGCTGCAATATGGGCCAGGATATGCGTAGCGAGAGCTACGTGCGAACACATATTCCTCCAAGCTTCAATCTTACGCTGGTGGGCTTCTTCACGCCATGAAACGATTTCGGGGTCGTCCGAAGCAGCTTCTCATAGCCAAAAGATGCTGCGCTCACTACACGCGCACACTGTCAGCTTATTCACCCATGGACAACCGCACTAACAGTGCGGCTACCCTTAGGGCTTTTATAATAAGGGAGTAATTACTCATGACATCCACCCGAGCGCAGCCAAACTTCTACAAAAGAAAGCTATGCAGCTTTGTAATGGCGATTTCCACTGGTCGTGCTGGAGCACCTTTCTTATTCCGCGACGACGAAATCGAGTTCCACTGGTCGACCTGGACTGACCGCGCGAATTCCGCTGGTCGTTTGGAGCAACTCCGTTCCATACTGAGCGCACTAGGTTCATCCGCCGGCCAGCGGCGGATCTCGCCTGAACTTTTAGTCGGCGATGTCGTCACCTCCGAAACACACTGGTGATTTTTGGATATTTTTCGCGCGTGCAGGAATGTCAGCCGGGGACACTGAGCGCTGTTTCACGCGCGCGCGTTTCGCGCGCGTATGTTGTCTTCGTCACCTGCATCATAGCGGTTACAACTCTCAATTATGGCATCGTATGGAATAGCAATAGCCCTCGCGTTGTCTGACGAGAGCTCGTTGGAATCTGGGTCCGCACACTCGGACAGCAGCAGCGACAACGAGAAGTACCTCTTCGATGCATTTTTCAAGGAACACTTCGCAGAAGCCCCTGAGAAAGGCAATTTCCTCGTTGGAAATTGCCCCGTAAGCACTCTACAGACGTGATATATATTCATTTATGAACTTACCTAGAGCATAACTGTGCTCCTCATTGCCTGCGAGGTTCACCAAAATGCGGTGCACCTCAGGCGTAACATGAACAAAGCGACTAATAGGTTCCATCGCGAAAGAAGTGCCTGTCTGGCGACGTCTGCTTACGCATTTTTTGGTGCCAGAATTGCCAGACCTCAACTTCCGGGACCAGTACTTTCGCTGCGCGCTCTACATTTTCCACTGGTCGACAACGGCCGCTGTGGTCCGAGGCGGTTTGGGGCGCTGTTTAGCGACTCGAGCGCCTTGCTTCGGATCCACCAGTGGAATTCGCCATAAGGCTTTTTTTACGTCAAGCTCCATAGCCAGGCTCAACTGCAACACTGGCGCAATCGTGTGAGCTGGTTGTCATGGTAACGACGCATGCGTGGTTGTGAGGTGTGACGTCACGCCCCACTACCGCGCATGCGCCGTTAGGATGGCAACCAGCTGCGCCATTGCGCCAGTGTTGCATTTGCGCGCGTATAGATGGATGGATATATCGCCACTTTTATTTTCACCGGAAAAGAAGACTAATTACTACCCCAGGCCTGCGTGCCGGGAACGGGTTTCGGAGCTACCGCGACTAAACGTTAACAAAGAGATTTCGTCTCTTCACCGCCTCAGCAGCCGGGCGGATTGCTTTCTCTGCCATGAATATTTTCTTCGACTCCGAGGGAGTCGGCGCACTTCCATATTGTGTGGTCGAGGGTGCCCCTCTCCCCACACGTTTTACAAAGGCCGTTTTCGTGTTCCCCGGGATGGACGTGAAAGGTCCATACTGAGGTAACGAAATTTCCGGCTTGCAGACACCGCCATGCGGTCGCTTCTTTATTACTTAGCTTATAATCCGGTGGCGGCAAGAGTTTTCAGTTTATTCTAGAGTTCTCAACAATTTCGGAATAGGTTTGTGCACGATCGTCCAGGTTCCAAAATTCCGGCGGGTCCGGAAGTAGAGAGCTCGGGCTAACTCGTGTGCACCTCCGCTGCCGGTAACCGACGCGCGCGCTGGGGTCTATATTAAGCTGAATTTGCGGGTCAGCTCTCTGCCGGCCAGGATGCTCGCCGCTGCTGGCGGGATTGTTCTTTTCATGAATTTTCAGATGGCAGTTTCACTATCGCTTACTACGAATTTTGCTCTCGTTCCAACGCAAGCGAGCTCTGTGGCAACTTCTTCGGCTTTCCCTTTGTTGCGGCTGCGAATAGTGTTGCGGACGCGAGGGGCGTCAAATTCGTTGACTACTGAGTCAACCACCACGCCTGACTTCCCACTAGCCGCGTCCACGTAGGCGACCTCGTCGGGATTCAGGCATTCGAAGCGTTTTGTAAGCGCCTCGGCACTCTTATTCCTCCTTTCGGTGTTATGCTCCAGGTGCATGTTCCTCACGAGAATGGGGGTGCAATATATCTGGGAAGAATACAAAGAGGCAGTGGCGCCTGGATGTAGAGCTTGACGCATGTCCCGCCTCTCTACTGCGCATGCGCCGTAAATTTCAATGTGGTTAGCCACATTGATGTTAACCGGTGACTACACCTGGAGACCAGCACACTCATTAGACCACTAAGACTGTGTTTGTACCGTTTACACTGATTCATCATGGCCACACTGATCTGAATTCTATGCCTATCTCGCACACTGCATCTTTAACTGCCCGGTCGCTACTCAATTTATACCATTTGAAGCACTAATCTTGAATATTATCTAAACGTGGTTGATGATGATGTTCCTAGGTACTTTATATCTTCTGCGACTTGCGAGAAATGTGTCTTCAAAGAACCCGAAAAATCTTGTTTGTAGTTCTTAGCTGAAAAATTTTTTATATAAAGGGCCATTTGTGTCGCACGTGGTTGCTAAGGCCAAGTAGACTCTTTGACAGAATTTATATTTACCACTCGAAGCAGGCCTCGTTAAGAGGGGAATTGTGTCTTCCCGCCTGAAGTCGTCACTGGCTATGTCTTTTCACGTTTGGTGCAAACCCCATTTACTGCTCAAGTTATCGACTTAGTTACTCTGCGCATGAAACAAATAATGTGGATTAGCCCAGCTAATCTAGGATATACAAAGCGAAAGTGATATTGAGGTCTCCACTGACCCACGGAGCCGGTTGTCCGCCTTTCTTTTCGTGGAAATGAACGGTCTTTGCAAAGTTGTCAACCTCAATGAACTCTATGAACGCCGTCGGATCACTTGCTTTCATTGCTTTTTGAGGAAAGGAAATGGCAAACTAACCCTCTCACATATCACGGTGGACATCCGAACCGCATCGTAAAGGAAGAAATAAAGGAGGGAGGGAAAGAGGAAAGAGAAAACTGAAAAATGGAACTTGGATTTCGATCTAAGGCGCGGCGCTGTGCAGCGGCGGAACACCTGTGGCTGGCTGCTACTAGTGGCGCATGCGCAGTAGGGACTAGGGAGCGAGAGAGAGAGAAGCAAACGGATGGAAACAGGCGACGGAGTCGGCGGCGGCCACGTGCGCCGTGCGTGACGCCAGTCGTGCTCCGACAAGCACGCCGGCTCGCGCGAAGCGCGGTGTTGACTAGCATAGGGAAGCTTTTCGCTTCAAAAACAAGGAAAATCGCGGACTTGACTCAGAATTATATTTTAATTCCCCCGTACCTACACACGCTCCAATGTAACGCTTCAACAGATATAGGAGGAGGTTAATTCTTTGGCTAGCACTATCCTTCCTTATAAACACAAAATTTTGCTTTTGTGATCCTTTTTGAAACTTATAGTTTGTTTCCTGGTTTTTAGGCAATCTTGTGTAATTATCCGAATAACCAAAATAAAATTGGCGCCCTGTCTGCACGCAGTCTCCCCCGATGGAAAGCACGGCGGAGGCTAGGGGTGAAGTCGCAGCCCCGCAGCGCTTCCTCGCATAGCAATATACAGGTCACAGGGTCACGGAAGAAGGTTGCAGGATGAAGGAACTTGAAGGTGTCCGTTAAGTAATCTGATAGCTGGAGGCGTCCCAAACGGCTTCCGATCAGCAGGAAATATCCGGCCTCATTGGTGGTGCTGCGAACGAAAAATCCCCGGAAAAACAAATTAGATCGGCCACCTACCCAACCCCTGGCGCATCAAGCACATCGACCCAGACTACGACGGACAACATGTGTGTGAACAGTGCAGTGAACGAGTAGACTTGAACCATATGCTGTGTGGTTGTGCATCGAGTGACGCCTACGCCAAGAACAAGCACCATTGGGCCAAAGTGCTAAAAAGTGCCTCACTACACGACCAGCTTCGGGCTGTCGAGGAGGCCCGCGCGGCGGCGGAGAGCGTCGGGCTCTCTGTGCCGACGTGGGAGCTGCCCTCTACACCTGGCGCCTAGCCGAGTGTTCTTCAGGACCCCTACTGTGGGATATAAAGTTTTACCACCACCACCTAGGCCGCATGACCTTGTGACGTCATCACAACCTTCCCACTGGCATTCGAGCGAAACGACCACCTTGGCGGCAACTGATCAAAAGTACCCGGGTTCGAGCCCGACCGCGGCGGCCGAGTTTTGACGCAGACGAAACGCAAAGGCGCCCGTGTGCTGTGTCATGTCAATGCACGATAAAGATCCCCTTGTGGTCGAAATGATTCCGGAGACCTCCATTACGGCCCCCATTTCTTCCTTTCTTCTCTCAGTCCCTCCTTTATCCCTTCCTTTACGGCGTGGTTCAGGGGTCCGCCGAGATTTGAGACAGAGGCTACACCATTTCCTTTCCCCAAAAAGCAATTTTCGAAGAAGCTGACGACTTCGCGACCGCTGCAAACCAGCTACCTGCCAGCGATCTGCCCCTTTTGCTGGAGGACGTGCGTGCGGCAATCCACGACCATCTCCGATAGCAGCACCCCGACCCAAGCATGGCGGGAGGTGAACGCATCGACAGTGTCACCGGCTGTCGCACACTTACACGGTCACAACGTGCAATGATCTTCCGCGCGCGCATTGGCTGCGTGTGGCCCGGGGAACGACGGGTGCGTCACGGAATCGAGACGAGTGATGTGTGTGACGGATGCGGTGCAATAGAAACACTAGAACACCTGCTCTTTCACTGTACCGCGTTCGCCGATGATCGTCGCGATATGCTCGCGGCCTATAGGGCGCAGGGCATACTTACAGACTCCATCAAGACGCTATTGTGGCCGCAGGGCAGTGCGCGCACTCGTGAGCGAACTTTGGTGAGCCTCTGTGCATTCCTCGAACACACGGGCTTGACGTCCCCTCTGTTCTCCGTCAGGTAGTTGCACGCAGTGACCGAACGCTCCGCGATTTCTTCCTTGAACGATTAATAACTGGACGCCCCACTCTAGTTTTAACATACACAGTGCTTGCGCGTGTGTGATTTAATTCCTCTAAAATGAACGAATCACGCGCACAATCTGGACACATTTCTTATTGTGTAAATAGTTTGTAAGTATTACTTCTCCCCCTATCCTCTCTTCCTGTCCGCTCACCTCTTTCATTTCATTTCTCCATTCTGAATGCTATCCTTTATTTTCGCTGCCCCAGCTCGGGGGCTTCATTATCGATGGCAGATGCCGGGGCTAGCAAAAATCTTTTCCTTCCTTTTTACTATTATTTTTAATAAAACCACTAACACCATCTTTTCATTACCCGCCGCGGTGGCTCAGTGGTTAGGGCGCCCGGCTACTGACCCGGACTTCCCGGTTCGAACCTGACCGCGGCGGCTGCGTTCTTATGGAGCCAAAACGCTAAGTCGCCCGTGTGTTTTGGCACGTGGTAGTTAACGAATGCCTGCTGTGCAAGAGCAACCGGCTCCCGACAAGCCCCACCAGTAGGATTCCTTGATATCGGAGCGCAGAGGCGCAGTTGTTAAACACTGCACCGCTTAATCACTGCGCCATGGTGCAGTTGCGCTCAGCATTATGCCAAACATGTATGAGGATTGTAAGATATCTATGAGTGCAAAGCAGTGTGTCACCAATCCTATATATTTAGGCACATACCTATTACCTCCATCGCGCCTTACCCTCAAGGCGCAGCTTGAGTCGCCCTATGATATGACACAATTCTATTGATTGTAAAACACGTCGTTGGAATCAAAACACGCAGATACATTAGCCTAAGTTGTTTATACCAGCTCGACATCCCTAAAAATCAAATTAATGATGATACTTACACGCTGCGGTGGCTCAGTGTGTAAGGCGATCGTCCCACTAAGCCGGAGAACCCATGTTCGGAACTTATCGCGGCGGCCGGGTTTAGAATTAGGTAAAACGCACAAAACGCACATGGGCTATGCGATGTCAGTGCACGTTAAAGATCCCCAGATTGCGGAAATTTTCTGGTGATATAATACGCATCTCTTTCCTTTCACACACTCCTTTATCCATTGCTTAACAGCGCAGTTCGGTGTCCGCGCAGATATGTGAGACAGTGAGTGCTTGATTTCCTTCCCTAAACCAAATTAACAATGATGTTATTTATGCCATAGCAAAGCGCCATAGCAATCCACACTACGGTGAACCAATCCATCGCTTAAAATCTGATGTGATATGGCCCTTTTCTGCAAAGTGCATATTTACGAACGCTCTTTAATGTGCACGTAGCGTGGCAAAGATTGCTTGTGCATACTTTCTTGAGTAACGCCAAAGAAACAGAGTTGAAGGCATTGAATTGCGCCCATCCTTTCACGGAAACATTTTACCCAAGTATTTAAATAACGAAATACAGCATGCTGACAGCGAGGATTTCTGTTCGGAAGAATAGGAAGCACAGTAGTTAGCTCTGCGCAGGTGTTAATGAATAGATATGACCCTCCCGAAAGAAATGTAGTGAACTGAAAGGGTGCTTCCTCAGGTAGCTTTAAGTCGTATTTCCTCCAACGGTGTCGTCTTCCCCACCTAGTACGGTGATTTGAGGAACATGTGAGGAAGTGGTAAAGGGTGGGTGAATATAATTTAGAAACGACGGACTCCAGATGATTTTTTACCAATTTCTAGGTTCATTCGAATAATTCTTATCAGCGATCAGGCCGATAACGCTGAATCTAACATTCGGCTTTTTGCAAATGATTGTGCAGTCCACTGGCTGGTTGCTAACTTGTCCAACGTTAGAGATTTGCAGAGTCATCTCACGAAAACACAACTGTGTATATCTGGTTTACGACTTTAAACGTTAATGAAACTCTTAACCATCTCTCCCCAGCCGTCGTAATACCATCTTTCACCTACCGCTTTTACGATTATTCTCTAGCCTACACATTTTTCTCCTTATTCACCCAGATTTCATGAGAGAAATGTCGCTGCAATAGTAACTAAATTCTCAACTCTGCTAAATGCACCCTCGACTACTTATGCCGAGATTTGCCTTTTCATCGGCCCTGTCAAGCATATCGCATATGCAACATTTGCCACCTAAGCCAAGAGTGCGCATATTCTATAGTGGATCCTCATCAAGATAACCAGCGTGGTGGATTAGTAGTTATGATTCTCGGCTGCTGGAATTTGTATGTCGGTTAAATAGCATACGCTCGTGTACTGTGCGATGTCAGTGAGCGTTAAAGAACACCAGGAGGTCGAAATTTGCGAATCCTTCCAATACGGCGTCCCTGATAGCCCGAGTCGCTTTAAGACTCCTTAAATCATAAACCACAAACTAAGCTAACGTGATAAATTTGCTCGAATTCACTCATGATTGCGCCGCTACATTTAGTGTTTCCGCTTACACAAAATGCACTAGCATTGCGAAACCTAAATTCCAGCTTGATCTACACACCTCAGCTTTCCGTCGTAAACTAGCCCATGTCTTCCTCTATAACAGGTTTTTTTATAGCTTGCCGTCAGACATCTTCATCAGTCCAGGATATCGTTTATCCCACCACAGTCACTCTAAGATGTTTACGCCCTGCGCGCCTCTGTCTCTACCGTTCAGAACTCGTTTTTTTCTACTCACAGCCCTGCTTTGGAATTACATTCCCTGCTATGTTGCGTTGTTAGCTGATCGTCACAAATTGATGAACGTTGATCAAGGAATAAAGACATGTGCAACCTCAGAGCTTCTTATAGCCATTCTCATTTGTCATATACTGTGAATGCAGAACAACCTTGAAACGTCCTATTGCACCCCCTTTATTATCGACATGCGAAAACCTTATAGCATACGGCTGACTGGCAGGTAGTTTTTTAAAGTTCGCTCCCAGGCGTGCCAGGAAAATACAGCATACATGGAGTAAAAAATGTTGCTGGCGGTTCAGCTGGAATTAATTATGGTGTGAACGCGACAGCGATCCACGGGCTAAACGGGTTCACTTTAGTTTATCCAACCCCTCGTTTGAGGAAAAGAGTTGCCAGCCCGTGCCAGCTTCTTGGGGTCGCTACTCATCCGCCTTGCACCATGCAACTATTTCGGGATCCTTTGACGTGTTGTCGTTGTGAGTACGTGCGCAGACATTCCACTTCTTCACTCATCGCGCATATGACTAGGGAGTGTTTCGCTCCCCCTGTTTATATGCAGCCGAGGAAGGGTGCACTGCGCGTGCTCTACTGCGCATGCGCGGGTGTGACGTCACGCACGGCGGAGGATTTGGCGGAGGCTCCAGTGTAGTGGAGAGGATATGATAGGATGCACTTGATTGCTCTAGCAAGGTCTTTCGTTGAGACAGAGGTCTTCATCTTCAAGCAGATGTGTCCCTCCATCTTGCAACGGTCGGCACCCCTATTACAGGGCTCCGCTGAGTTTGGCCGCTCGCTGGGCATGAATGACCACTCCTCTTTGGAGGATTGGGTTGCTGCTGGAGAGCACACTCTCACACTGCTCCGCACTCGGAGTTTCTGAGCCATGGAATGCTTTCTGTTTCTCAAGCTCCCAAATAATATGGAATAGGGTGGGTACTGTAACGCAACATGCATGTTCAGATGTCCCTGTATTGGTTCGGGAACATTTGGCTAAAGATGTGGAATTTGGAGAAGGTTCCGGTTTGCATCTTCCGCCACTAAACCGCTTTTTGTTGATTTAATTTGTTGTGGGGAGGAGGATACTTTAGTCTTGTCCCTCTTTAATGATTAGAAATGTCGGAGTACGTCGGGATTATCCTCAAGAAGTCCTTCGGGCCTTCGTTCAAGAGTGCTCTGTTAGTGTACTCGCGAGCGACTCTATCCCTTTGGTTGCCTTCTATCTCGGTGTGTCCCGGTATCCGGAAAATGGTGTGTCTAACGTGAGCTTTGGGTAGGCCTGCGCGGAGGAGGATTTGGAGCGCTTTATGACCTATTCTGCCGTTAATGTTGTTACGGCATGCCTCTTTCGAATCTGTGAGAATTGTTAAGGACTTATTCGCGCGATAACCCACCGCGGCCGCTAGAGCAACAGCCATTACCTCTCCCTCGGTTAACGTGCAGTCCCGTGCCGACGCGCAAGAAATCTCCTTATAGTCTGAGCTGGTTACTGTCGCGAAGACTTTTTGCTCCGTTGTCCCCCTTCTCCGGGATTATATCGCGGCTTCCGTGCAGATCATGTTTGCCTTGACTGCCAAGTATTCTTCTACATATTTCGCTCGGGCGTTTCGTCTAGCTGCGTGTAAATTTGGATCCATATTTTTGGGGAGCGAGCCTATTTTGATGCTGCTGCAGAAATTATCAGGCAGGCTCGCTGTTCTCTGCTCTTCTCTTAGCGTTGCTTGATGCCCCAGTCTTATAAGAAGCACTCTACCAGTGGTCGTCTGCTGCAGCCTGTCTCTTTCCGACTCTAGTTGCGCTTCTTTTAGTTCCTCGAACGAGTTGTGAAGCCCGAGGGCAAGCAGCTTCTCCGCTGATGGGGTGGCTGGTAGGTGGAGGGCTGTCTTGTAGGTTTTCGTAATGATGGCGTCGGCTTGGTCTCTTTCGCCATTGTTGGTGTTGTACTACGGAAGGGAGTGCGTGACTCGGCTGATCCCGAGGCTTCTGGCCTACATTGTCGTGTCCCCCTCTCTCATACCGCTCCTTCTTTGCAATACTCGGATGATCATTCTGGTGACTTGTGTTGTTGCTCGTTTGAGCAGGCCGATTGCGTGTGTGCATCGCTGGTTGCTTTGCACCCACATTCCCAACTCCCTAATTAGTTCGTTCTCCGGTATTTCTTGCCCTTAGAGGATGACGTAGACGTCTTGCTCTGATCTTCTTCCTCGCCTGACTCTCAAGAGCTCAGACTTCTTCGTTGAACAGGCGAGGCCTCTTCTCTTGACGTATCCTTCAACGCACGGTGCTGCTGCATTTAGGCGTTCTTATTTTTGGCTGAGCCAGCCTTGGTTGGTCCATACCGTGATACCGTCAGCATATATGGTGTTTTGTATGCCTTGGATGTTTTTTTTACGGGCCAATCCTATCATTGTGATGTTAAACAAAATCGTCGAAATGACGGATCACTGTGGGGTTTCTTTGTTAGGGGTGCGGAACTTGTCACTTCGCAAGTTTCCTAATACTACTGTTGCCATGCGATTAGAGAGGAATGCCTTCACATAACTGTGTATTTTCTTGCCGGTGTTTAAACCCTGCAGCCCTGTCAGGATGGCTGCGTGGCTAACGCTGTGGATTGCGCCCTTGCCATCCAGGGCCATTATCACGTTCTCTCCGTTGTATGGAATGTTGCTGAGGACTTCTTCCTTGATCTTTAGGAGGACGTCTTGCGTATATAATTTGGTTCGGGATCCTAACATGCTGTGGGGGTGCAGATATTCGTCTTGCATGCTTTGCTGTAGTCTTCTTGTCACCGCCCGCTCGTAAAGCTTGCCAATGCATGATGTCAGTGATATCGGTCGCAGATTTGCTACTTGTAGCTTCTTCCCAGGCATGGGTATCATTACTACTTCCTCATGTTTGCATTCTTCTGGCACTGTTCCCGCAACCCAGTGCGCATTGAGGAAATCCGTCAGCTGCGTGACTGCCTCATCGCTCACATTGCGGATCAGTGCTTTCCTAATATTGTCTGTACCCGCTGCTGTGTTCCAGGTTGATGTCTGAAATGAAATGAAATAAAACAGGAAATGACGCTGCAAAACCACAAAATAGCGATGCAGGACCAAAGTTCCGAAACTACATAAAAAATCAAAACACGCAGAGAACAACTAGCGAAGCCAGAGACAGGCTTTACCAAGAGACAAGTTTAGGTACAGAAAATCAAAGTAAAACCCAAACCAATGATAATTCACCATTACGAGACACGACACATTAGAGATCTGGCAGTGGAACTGCAGAGGCTACCACTAAAAACAAGGCCTACTGCAACAAATCATACATTCGCAACAAAATTCTCCCGACGTAATAGCACTGCAGGAGACGAACACCGTGCCGACGCTCCAGGGATACACTTGCCAGGAAGAGGGTCCCACGGCTACGCTCGTTAGCAAAAAGCTAGTAACTATAGCACAAGATGAAATCCCGGACATATGGATAGAACATATCGTGACGGAAGTAGTACCAAATAAAAGGAGGTAAGAGAAAAGCACAATTGTTATAAATCTTTATAGTCCGCCGCGGCAGAGAGACGGAGATTTCCAGAAACACTTTGCAGGGGCGAGAAAATTGTCAAAATCTAATACTACGCTCATAGTGGGAGATTTCAACGCCCGCGGACAGAACTGGGGATATCAAAAAACAACAAAAAGAGGGCGCAGGTTTGCGATGCAGCTGAAACCACAAATTGCACCCTCCTAACTGAAGAGAATCATCTAACGCACCTGGAGAACAGCGTAAGCCCTGACACATGCCCAGATCTGACGTACATCAGAGGGGAAAGGCAGCCAAGTGGGAAAATCTGCTGGAGAACATCGGAAGCGACCATTATATAATAGGAACGCAAGTGTCAGCAGAAAACGTCAAGCGCCAGATTGGAACGCCTTCCCAAACGACTGCAAGCAAATGGAAAAGAGGATAACCTCCTCGGAAGATTGGTGCAGGCAGCTCAAATACATACAGCAGAGATACGTTCAAGAAATGGACAGAACGGAACATACACCGGAGGTGGATTCACGGCTCCTCAATCTGTGGGCAGCAAGATGCGGACTCGCCTAATGGTGGATAAAGCAGAGACTAAACTGGAACCTAAACAAGAAAAGTGCAGATATCACCAAAAAGAGAGAGCAGTACGCAACGCAACTTGCAAGACAGAGCTGGCAACAGTTTAGCAGCTCGCTAAACAGCACCTTAAGTACAGCAAGAACGTGGCGCATTCTCAAAGCCTATTGCAAACCACAAAAACCAAATCGGTGAGCAACAAAGCCATTCAAAGACTGTCCATAAATTTGAAGGAACAAAAAAAGAACTTTTGGAAAAAGTCCGTGTCAAGTGCTACGGATCGGAGCGACCTGAAGACTACACGGTTGAATACGGCGGCCGCGAGAACTGAAACCTCGACAGGCCGCAGTGGAGAAGCCGTCGACGGCGGCAGCGCACCTGTGATGTCCCGCGTGGTGCACCTGTTGCGCGGCGCTTCTGCAGTAGAAGGCTGTGGCATGCACGGCGACAGCGCCTTTGCATGGCGTAGCGAAGCTATCACTTCAAAATGTTCTCAGTGCGTTCCGGTTTACGGCATATTAAGCAGCGAGCCGACCACGAAACAAAGCCTTTTAAGATTGTTGGCTCCTAATCATTATGGTTCGACATTTCGTGGGGTCTGCCACCACTCTCAGATCACGGAGGCATCTGTGGCAGCAACTATAAAACAGCAAATCTCGCATTGTGACTTGTAGCGGAATCTACCATGGCATTGCAGAAGCAACCACCTGCCGCGTGACAATGATGACGTCGTGGCCCAGTATGGTGGATAGAGGTGGAACTATGTGAGTGTGATGTATGGGGACAAAATGGCGGCGAAGTTTCGGTCTCTCGAATCTTAATGGCGGCCTCTAAAATTGGTTGTGCCCTCCAATTCCTTTTCCTCCGCTGGCCCCTAGTATGACGTCATGGGACGAAATGACGGCATAGATTCGGTTTATCGAATCCAAGCTGGCGGCCTTTAAAATTGGTTGTGCGCTCTCTCACCGAATTTGCACCGCTCACCTTCCTCCCTTACGGCGGGACTATGTTGTCCACCGAGGTTTGTTTGAGAGTTAATGGGTCAATTCCTTTTCTTAAAACCAGTTTTCCAGGTACTACTGCTGAGAAGGCGTTCATCTAATTAGCCAGATGGCTGGATGGAAACAACTTTTATTAGAAAAAAGGAAAAAAATCTTTCAGGGTGGTCTCCTACAGGTCCAGGAGTCCACGCGCTTGTGCCGCAGGTAAGGCCCGATCCTCCAGCCATTTCTGGCCGGCAGGCTGAGCGCTCCGTAGAGCAGCCTTCCAGGAAGAATGAGTGGGATTGGGGCTGAGGGGTACTGCCTGTGGGAAGGACATTCCGAAACGTAGTGGAAAAGTGCGGATCTGAGCAGGCCGCTGGTGTTGCAATGAGGATGAAAGGTGGGGTTAAGGCATGAGAGACGGGGCGGTGAAATAAAGCAGCCTGTCTGTAATTGTCGCCACAAGGCGCTGGATAAGGGCGCTGTTGTGCCCTGACAACCAGCCCGGATTCCACATTTACAAGTTTCACAAATTCTCCTGCCCACGCCCTTGGACAGGCCCCTTGGACTAGCCCGGTGCTGCGCCGCTAGGCAACAGCGCCCTAACACTCCCTGGACAAGCTATTATGTTGCGACGCTAGACAGCGGCGCCTTATGAAGAAGCATCAACGAGCAACATGTCAAAACGCGTTGCAGCATTGCTAGACAGCCAGGCGCCGGTTCCCTTTCCCCCTGGGAGTCACCTCGCGCGGCAAACTTGAAGCGGGTGGCCAGCGCGGTCGCTGGTTGGTCCTCTCGGACGGCTGTTAAGTGCTGGATTTTTATTGATCCGTTTGTGTGACGACCGTTTCTCGAGGCTATATAAGCCCCAACGCAGCCGCCTGGAGAGGACGCCGGACTCCGATCTTCCGAGCTCGTGCTGAGTTGCCGCTCCCGAGTGGAGTGTGATGTGTGACGCGTTGGAGGCTCGCCAGACGTCACCATGCGAGAACTGTCGCGTTTGCTGCTAGCTCTCGGCCCCTGTGCCGATGTCGTCCTGTATAATGATCTGTACATAATGTATAAAATCCCTTTCGTTATTCTCACCGACGCCAGACTCGGAGTCTTCGCTACCGACTGAGAGCTGGCGACACTCTGTCACAAAACGTGTGGCGAGTGTTACGGGACCACCTCAAAGTCACAACATTGGTGGCAGCGGTGGGATCGCCAGTCACAACACTGGATGGCAGCTACGGGATTGACCGACATCAGCTACCTCGGCGCGGTGAGTGCCTGAAGTTTACCTCAAACACCGGACTTTCTCTGACACAGGTTATAGTAGCTTAGAGAAGGACTTGGGGTAGCATTGCGTTAACCTTGTGTGTTTCAAGCCTAGTAAGAGTGTTTTGAAAACCAAGGGATGCTGTGGTTTTAAACAGGGCAGTGTGTGAAATACTTGCGCGGGACTTACTAATAACGTTATAGTAGCGTACGGCAAGTATATTCAAAAAGGGTAAACAGCAAGAGGACAGTGTGAACGATGGAGAAGTACAAGGTCAATGAACTTCTCCAAATTTGTGAGGAGTTGGGCATTGAGTTGGGCTCAGCAAAAAGAAAGAATGCGATCCTTGAGGTCATGAGGACTGAGGACGTAACGGCTGAGGAAGCCGAAGAGGCCTGGGCGGATATCAATGAACGGTGGGAGCAGCAGGAAAAACGCCGCGGGGAGGAAAAGAAAGAAAAACGCCGGGAGCAGGAAAGGGAAGAAACACGTCGCGAGGAGGAAAGGAAAGAAAAACGTCGCGAGGAGGAAAAGGAATATATAATGATAATTATAATTGGTTTTGGGGGAAAGGAAATGGCGCAGTATCTGTCTCATATATCGTTGGACACCTGAACCGCGCCGTAAGGGAAGGGTAAAGGAGGGAGTGAAAGAAGAAAGGAAGAGAGGTGCCGTAGTGGAGGGCTCCGGAATAATTTCGACCACCTGGGGATCTTTAACGTGCACTGACATCGCACAGCACACGGGCGCCTTGGCGTTTTTCCTCCATAAAAACGCAGCCGCGGCGGTCGGGTTCGAACCCGGGAACTCCGGATCAGTAGTCGAGCGCCCTAACCACTGAGCCACCGCGGCGGGGCAAGGAGGAAAAGGAAGAAAAACGTCGCGAGGAGGAAAGGAAAGAGAAACGTTGCGAGGAGGAAAAGGAGTCCGAAAAACGCCTTGCTCGCGAGGAGGAGGAAAAACATTTATTCAGAGCACAAAAACCGGGTGCGTTCAGTACGAGAACCCATTGGTCGTCATCATAATCCGGCCCCTCTCAACCAGCAATTTCTGGTCGAGTGGGCTGTGGCTATGAAGGGTTGCCTCCCAGCGCTCATGAGTCGGATCGGGATTGCTGTCCAAGTCTGAGTTTTCTTGACATTCTCAAACCGCGTGAAAGAGTGTGCCAGCTGCTCCACAGAAGGGGCAGGACGAATTGTAGGTTTCTGGGTACCAAATACTCATTAGGTAAGGATTGGGCAGAGTATTAGTTTGTAGTCGCCTGATTATGGGCTCTTCATATTCCCTTCTTGCGATCGTATAGTACTCCGTAATTTCTGCGTAGCTTAGTAAGGGTGAGGGGTTGTCAACTATGTCAGAGAGAGGCTGCGTGCCAGATGCTCGGAGGAGGAGAGCCCGAGCAGCTGTGTTGGCCGCCTCATTGCCCGCCGTTGAGAGGTGCCCTGGCGTGGAGAAGATCTTGATGTTGGGAGGATTAGACCTTTCCAAAATTTCCCAACACGGAGCGCCAACGCGGCCTCTGAGGTAATTGCGTACCGCTGCTTGTGAGTCGGACATAACAGTTGCCTCGCTGTTCTTTGATACCGCTAGTGCGATAGCTGCTTCTTCAGCCGATGTGGTATCCACCGCTTGGATAAGGCTGCTTGCAATGATATCCCCTCGGGGTGAAACTGCTGCAATTGCCGCGACTCCGTTAACGGGTCCAGCCGCATCGACGTAGATCGTGTCCTTGTTTCCATCCCAGCACTTAGAGAGGTGTCTAGCTCTGGCTAGTCTCGGTCCTCTGTTGTACTCCTCATCCATGCGTTTTGGTATGGGGTGAGTCGTAATGTGTGATCTCATCTGCATGGGCATGTCGATCTTGTCAGCGACTTCCCGGGGTGGACTGATTCTCAGCTTCTGTAATATTTTCCTGCCAGGCTTAGATGTTGAGAGCCTCACAATTTGATTTACACGGTGGGCCTCTATTAGTTCGTCGATGGTGTTATGGATCCCCTGCTGTAGTAAGCGCTTAGTGGATGTGCATAAAGGGAGTCCCAGCGCCGTCTTAACTGCCTTTCGAATAATAACATCTAGTTTGTCTTTCTATTTTTTGCTAAGCCTTAAGTACGGGGTGGCGTATGTTAGTTTAGAGAGAATGAAAGCCTGAACTAATCTTAGGGCCTCCTTCTCTCCTAGCCCATTTCTTTTCTTGATTACCCGGCGTAGCATTCTAGAGACTTGTTCGGAATAGGCTTGGAGCTGTCTGATTGTAGTGGTGTTAGTGTTGCCGCTGGGTATGATGGCTCCCAGGATCTTGATCTCTTTCTTGATCGGAATGCTCATACCCTGGACCGTAATGGCGACAGAGGGAGTGGACGGCAAAAGCCCCGTATTCTGCCTCTTGGCACGGTCGATCAGGAGTAACTCTGATTTCTCGGGACAGCACGTTAACCCATGCCTCGCCGCATGCTGGCACACGACATTCGCAGCTTCCTGAAGTCGGCCTTGAATTTCCCCTTCCTTACCGCTGCAACACCAGATCGTAATGTCGTCGGCGTATATAGCGTGCTCAATGCCTTGGATGCGGTCTAGCTTCTCTGGTAGCCCACGTATGACCAGGTTGAAGAGAAGCGGAGACAAGACCGCTGCCTGCGGGGTGCCCTTGCAACCTAGATTGAACCAGGTGGTCCCCAGGAAGCCAGGTGGTCCAAATTATCCGGAGCCCTCCACAGCAGCACGTCTTCCTTCCATTAATCTTTCACTCTTGCCTAACATTCTTCCTTCCTTTACGCCGTGGTTCATGTGTCCACCGAGAAGTGACACAGTTACTGAGCGATTCCGTTTCCTCAAAAACGAACTTTCTACGTGTTTCATATCAGACTTCTGTTAAGAAGGACAACAATATAAGCGTAATTTTTTCACATCAGTATAAAAAACGTTCTTCTCAGATAAATATTATATCTAACCGCTGTTGCGAAATGTTTTTTTTCTTCATACTGCACTTCGTTGAAGAGCTTGCACAAATTATCTTTCAATATGGAAGCTTCCACTTCGCAAGTTTCAGCACTGCTCCCAAAAGCATACTGCTATAGTCTAATCAGTAATCAACTCCAACTGCAGCTCGAGCACAGTTTGTTGATCACGAATGGTGTTGACCCCCCCCCCCCCCGCACCTTGTTGGCTTCGAGTGGGCTGCTTCTTCGTTGTTGAGTACTGGTTTCATGCAACAGGATGTAAAACAAGAACATGATTCTCAGTTAACCATTATGTCTAACAGCTGTTGCGAAATGTTTTTGTGGCGGGAGCTACACTTGGCTACCAGTCAAGCATTTCCCGGTACACGCGAGAGGACAGTTGTGCGCATGCGCCATTACCATGGCAACTGCCCTCAGGCCGCATGAGGGCAGTTCAGGTGGGAAGTAACGGAGCGGGGTAGGAGCCTTAAATTGAGCTACGACTGCTCTATACGGCATGTTAAAGTCTGCACGTTAGGACAGCCAGGTTTCCAGACAAATCAGTAGCATCGTCGGTAAGCGGTGGGAGGGGGGGGGGAGGGGAGGATGAGAGCAGAGGAAACAACGAGATACTCTACTGTGCCGAGTCGTAGGTCCACCGGTTCCTATCATCATCGCCCATGTCTGCAGGGATTCACACGAGCGGGATGATACATACATACGTTGCGCGTTCTGTAGGTTCTGAATGTAGAAGTAATGAGCCTCGACATTTAGCGCGTTGAAAATGGTTTCTAGAGCTCATGCAGAGCTTTGTGTCTCTCAGAGAGTTTGCGGATATTGCTCAACACGTGAATTTGTAGTAGTGGCCAGCGAATGTTCACTCGTGGAGCTCGGCCGCTATTGTAGCTCTGTTGTACCGGCTACGCCATATCACGGATATGCAGCTGTCATTTTTCGACGCATCGATGTAAATGTAGTCCTCATCTTGCTCCCTTTCAGCGGCCCTGTGTCGTGCTAGCATGTCTGTGTCGCCGTTTGTGGTCGCAATGGAGGCGTACGTATTCAGCAGCGGAGGTGTAAACGAACCAAGGGTGTTGCAGATGGCCGTCATAATCGACCGGTGCGTAGAGTTGCCGCTGTCAGCGTTCAAAGGCTCGACCGTGTTTTGTGTAAATTCTGAGTGTCATATGTATAGTTAGTTTCTTCAATGTTGCTCTAAAAGAAGGGAAGACAGTCCCCTCTCTAGAGTCAGGATGCGTCTGTGTGCAAGGCCCGTTGTGATGAGTAGCTTGGCCTTGTGGAGATAGGTCATCGTGGCATTTTGCTGTGAATTTATCTGCGGGGGCGTGGCACAAAATCATGCCGTCTCCTAACACGCGCGCCAGCGTATAAGTTGCCACTTGCCTCGCACCATCGTTCTCTTTTGACTGCGAACGATGGGACGTGCGGTATTTTCCAGGTGTTCTTGAGACATTTGATCTAATTACGAGGACTTTATAGTTGCTGAAAGGTGCACTGACGAGCTTGATTGCCTCTTTATGTGATGTAATGACTTGCTGTGCAAAAACAAGTGGAACTGGTCAGACGGGGTAGTACAGATATTGCCTGTATTGCAAAGGAATTCTCTTTTGTCCGGCGCTAGCTCGAGGCCAAGTTCAGTTACTTAGAGGTCTCTAGGTTATGCACAACTGCCTGTAGCTCAGCTTGCATCTGATCGCCACACTGAAAATCATTGGATTGTAACTACAGAGTTGTATAATATATGCTGTAGACACCGGTATTACTGCACAGTTTTGTATACACCGAGGGTGATGCACTTATGTTGGTTATATCTGTGATGAACATACTATGTTAGTTACATGTGCGGTCAGAACTCGGAAGTTTGTTAAATCTTAGGCGGAATAATTAGGTTCGTTATATTTGACGTAATATACGAAAGTTTGATATATCCTAATTTAACAAAAGTTAATTATATCCGAAGTGACATGCGAAGGTTCATTATATACCTGGTTATCTGATATAGTATACAAAGTGCATTTTACCCGAGGTGGCCACGCGTCCACACTTGACGGTGGTTGCCATTTTCGCTTGCACTGATCCTCCTAATGCTAACACTTTAATGGACACATTGGGTTATGGCAGGAATTGAAACTTATGAAGTTTTGAACAAGTTTCGCATTCTTCGTTCAAAGCTTAAATTAAACGCCGGCATTGATAGAGGTTATATTCTGTTGAAGTTAAGTCTCTTCTCTCTTCATTTTTTTCAAGCATTACCCTCACGCCTCACAGGCATTACAGAGTAGGTGGACTTGTTAGTGAGCATACACGAATATAAAACTCAAATACCCCAGAGAACAGACAAAATGAAAAACAAGCTTTCGTTAGACAAAACGCCAACTCCAGAGCAAAATAAACTTCCCCAAAAATAACCGCAAGTAATTAGTGGCAGCCGTTCGAAATAAATATTCCCTTCGATGGATGCTTAGTTCTACTCTGCACTTGTTTTTGCTAAGAAACCATGATACATCGCATTAATTCGATGTTTATGGGGTTTAACGTCCAAAAGCGACTCAGGCTTTGATGGACGTCGTAGTGGAGGACTGCACATAGTCTCGATCACCTCGGGTTCTTTATCGTACACTGATATCGCAGAGCAAGTGAATGTTTTGTATTTCGCCTATATAGGAATGCGAACGCCGCGACCGGGACCGAATCCGCGTCTTTCGGGCAGTCGAGCCGCATAGCCACTGAGCCACCTCGGCGGCTATTTGCGGGCATTATCTATACGAGACGTTAAATGTGAGCTTTAGGATATGCATGCCTGTCTCACTGACAGATTGTGGAGTAATACTTTACGTAAGAGACAATCTTCAAATATATTATCGTATTTGCACATCAGAAAATTGAAAACAGATTTGATGATTCGAACATTAGCGGTTCGTGAATAAGTGAAAACAATGAAGGAAGCAAACCTGCAAAAGTGTTTACTTCTTACAAGCCAGCGCGATTTTATATAAACCCACACTTCCTGCGATGCCCTCAGCCACCCATTCACGTTGCAGCAATAAAAAAATTAGGGTCGTTCTTGTCAAAAACAAAATAACATTGCAGAGCAGCCGTTTTTTTTTGAGACCCGAAATGCTCGCCTTGTGGCTTTCCGCCAATTTTGAGAAACTCCCAGAAGTTTTAGGCTTTATGATGGTTAAGACACTAGAAACGAAGCCGTAGAAGAAAAACCGCAATGTTTTTAACTCCACGAAAGCACGTGTAATAAGGTGACGCTGATAGCTGACCGTTTTAAACGATCATTTAAATCTCGGCCGATAGCTGCGAAAGTGCCGGCAAGTCAGGCCGCGGATCATTACCTCGCACAAAGGAAATCTGCTGCTGTGCATTGCCACAGGTGCGGCTCGAGGCGGTATTTTGCGCGCAGTCTCGTGTTACCTTCAAAATTGCTCTGATTGGTACTTGTTAATATTTTTCTTTTAATTGTTAGTTACTTTCTTGCATCGTTCAAAGCCATCATGAGGCCTTGCTTATGCTTAGCGGGCGCATTAGATTTGCCTGCCACCTTACCAGTATTTCACTTTCGCAGACGCCACCGACGAACCCAAGAATGTAAGCGTCATAGAGGCCAACTGAGTAGACGTGCTGGACTATACCTGAAGGTGAGTCCTTTCCCGATTGGGCACGTTCGCTTGAGCAGTAGTATAAACGTAAGAGACACCTCGGTAGCTTACTTTCTGCATGTTTTCTCTATAATCTATTCGCTTTTCAGAACTCTAAGTATTACGGGATACATGTTCTTTGTGTCGAAAGCTCCTAGGAAAAGAACAATGTTTTCAGAAGCCGCTCTTCTCGCCAGGATGTCTTTTCAGATATGCAGTTAGGTACGAGGAACGGAATGTTTTGAAACTTTTCTAGAGGGTTTGTTACCTGTTAGAAGTTGTAATTACGCTTTAAATTCGTAAAGGCAGGATATCACGCCAAATGTTTTTTTTTTCTCAAGTGCTTGGGTAAATACTGTCTTTGGTATGGTCTTAGTGACCTTGTGCTCTTTCAGCATCAAGGGTAAATTACACACGATCATCTTTCCCACAGAAATAACTTCTGAACCATTTAATATACTGAAATAATATTTATTCATCTGATATCTGCTCTATATAATAAAATTTGAAAGGAAGTTACATTTTTCGAGGCAATATTCCAAAATGGAAAATTATGAAACGCAATTTCTATCTACCTGCAAAACGCACCGTCCTTCGAAATTTTTATTTATGCTAACCGTATAAATAAGCGGACAAAATTGACATTGCAATATTTGTTAACAACGTGTTTCATGGAATTGATTTAATGCCTATAAACGAACAAATATTTGAGCCTTGTTTCAGTACGGTATTAGTGCAGCTCTTACGAACGAGAATAAAATGCCGAAATGAACAAAATAGAACAAAGCTAATGACTAATAGTTGGTGATTTCATGCAAGAAAGTAACGCTTGCATGACTTTCCCACGGGATGAGTTTTATGCAAACGAACCTCTAAGAGGAGTTGTGTCAAGCGTAGGGAAATTTAAAGAGACAGTAGCCCCGTCTTAGAGTCTCTCTGATTACGCTGGCTAGCGTAAACGATGCCTTATTGAATCAAGTGTATTGGCGCAGATTTACTGATGTTATCGGGCAGTTCATTCGTGGACACCGGCTGCAGCACCGTACTTCTTATGTCGGACCTGCCGCATGTCCTGTGTCTCTCGTGTGATGGCTGCGTGCGACATCTGTGACGTGCTTCGAGGTGTTTGGGGCGTCTTCACTGCCACGTGTCCCACCTGATGACTGTAGACATTGCACAAAGCGAGAGGAGTGTTGCATACAGGGTGTGGTTAAGCACTTAGCCCCTACCCTTTTTACTTATTTTTTCATGCGTGCTCTGCGCCTGACGACTATTACGACAGTGTGAGGCCCATGCGGACGGTGGTCACGTGATTAATGAAAGCAGGCACGCGTGGTTCGTCGTGGGACGTTCGAGTCATAGCTTTACTGCAAAAAGCCTTCGAACAAGAAATGCTCTCCAGCCTACCGCGTCTTCTGTAGCGCTGAACGCGCTACAGCTCGCGTAGCGACAGAAAGCAATCTACCATAGCGGTTTTCACTTTATTTGCTGTCTATATTATTCATATGCATTAAAGAAAGCTATAAGGTTGCCTTCACAAAGCAAGTTGAAGAAATGTGTCCTTTACACATAGAAAAAGCTCTTTGAGACGACATAAGCAAATGGGAATTGCCAATTATCCAGTAATTGAATTTCGAAAAAGACCTGTTGGTCCTCGTAAATGTGGGTAATTTTTTCAGCCGCTATTTTAGAAAGCATATATGAATTGTCAATACAAAGTTGCATCATTGAGACGTTGCTTCATTGCGCAGTGTTTGAAAGGTCAGAGGTCAAAATTGTTAAAAGGGAATGCTGGAATTGAAGGCGAATGCAGCCAGTTTTCATGCATGCGGAACCTGCGCTGCCAAGGTGGCACTTCAATTGTTCCATTCGATGACTCAAGACAGCTATTGTCACCGCTTGGGCCGCTGCAAACGCAAGAACAAATTCTGCGCGATTAGATACCCGCGTTTGGGTGACAGCATTCATCGCGTAGTGTCTCTCTAGGCGTAGCCCAGATAGGTGACGCACGTTACGTGAGCCTTCGGCAGAGAGCGGAGGTTCACGCCAATAAGCGCCTGAAGGTGGCGCGGAAAAGTACTAAGAGTACTACGCAAAACTGCTTGCTATTCTCGCTAGGCAGTGTGTTATGGCATTGCAATCGGCACCGCCAACTTCAGCGCAAGCTCCACATAGGAACCGCTTAGATGCTTCCGTTCCAACTAGTACAAACCTCCATCGCGCCATGCAGTGATAAAATTCAGTGGTGCTGGCATACATAACGCCCGCCTAAGCCTCGTAACGGGTAAACCGACGTGCCGCCATGTACAGCACGAAACGCGCCGATAATTTCGGGATCTCCTAAACGAACGCTTAATTGCTTCTATCTGCTCACGTTTAAGACGTTTGTACGCGCGAGCAACATTCTAAGCTTAACGATATATTGCGTCAAAGTATAAGCAATACACTTTTTGTTTTGCATGCGCAAATCGCGCTTGACCATCTGGCCAAGCATAGCAGCTCAACTCCCAAGGCACAATTTTGGCCATCGCATGTAAGCACACTGAGTGAAAGAGCCATCGAGTGTTTCAAGAGTGTACAGACGAATTGCAGAGATATCCTCCTTTCCCATAAAACACGCTACCCTGCTAGCAAGCGAGTCACCTACCAGGTGCTATCATTTCTTCGCACGGACATTTGTTGTTTCATGCAAATGCAGTCACCAGTGATGACACCACTAATGGGTGCAAGAAGCCGCGCAAGCTTCCATTTCATCAGTTATTTCTGTTCTTTCTATAACGCAAATACGCCAACATCCAAAACTCTACTTCTCGAATAAAATTATAGAAGTCATCCGCCGAGTTCGATGACACAAAACACGTAAGTATATTAGTGCGTAAAAAATAAGAAATTTGAATTCCTGCTTGTGTCAAGGGCTGGCCTCTAAGTACTGCTGTATACCTAGATAACGGGAATGTTGCCGGGAGTGTACGTCATGAAGTGATTGTTTAAGCTTTCCCATTGCTAGCGAACGGGTGTGACGTACAGCCTGTGCTACCCTTGTGTTCAGCACTCGAGAGTCGCACTTTCGTGCATATGATAGGACACCTTGTATTAGGTTAAAGCTTTCTGACGTAACAGTCGTGTGAAATGTGAGCCATGTGGACCTCCAAACAAGGTGGGCACAGGCACATTGCCCGTAAGCCATGGTATACTTTATAATTTCCGCTTTAGTTTGTAGTGCGTGCACCTTGTTGAATCACTTTTAACGAAAGCGTCACATTTCAGGACATGTGACGCAGACTGTACGCCACGTGAGAAGTGAAAAGAAAACGACGCATTCAAGGTGCTATTGCGAGAAAAGAAGTTACGATGGCGGCTGAAAAATTTCCGGCCACGTTTGATTGTCGCACTAAAACTCAATTCGTATCGCTATCAAAAATAATGCAATTTGCAGTAGAAGAAAAGCTATTGTACAAGGGATATTTCGAAATTCGACACCTACCAGCAAACGAATTCCAGGCCAACCTCAGATGGTGTTTTTGGTTTGCGGAGAAAACTAATTCGTAGCTTCTCTTCACGTCTTTAAATGTACTTTTAACCATACCCTTTAATATTTCTTCCCACCGGCTATTGAAGTATGCAATTCGCTTCCCGCATCACATTGTGAATACCATGCTCGTATATGTATTCAGGAACAAAAATTTAACTGCTATTTCAGACAGGAGATATTCTTGTTGCCTTTGGTGCTTTTATTTTCACTCTATAATGGTTTCTGTTTCTGCTCCACTTCCGCGCTTGCTCCTCTCTTTTCTTTCACAAGTACACTCCGTATGGGTCTTTGCTGGCCTATAGTAAGACAAAGCACATAAACATTCAACGACACTGTTGACGTTAAAAATTGGTGAGAGGGTTAAGCTCTTCTCAATAAACTTTCAGTGGGAGCTCTGTGTGATTGAAATCAGGTGCAAAGTAGATTTTGCAACAAGATGTAATGCTGCACAAGCCACGGCTTCCACTCGCCTCCAGTTGACGGCGATCGTTTCCATGTCCACGTGTTACGGAGGCATCACTGTATTAGCCGGTTACGCTTATTGTGAACTTAGCCTATTGCGAAAAATTCTGCTTCAAATTGTGTAAAGAAATTTGTTGAACGCTTCAGCAGCCAATGGGAAAAGTTGGGCCTCAATAGCGACTAGCGGTTGAAATTGAATGTAAAATGGTTGGCGCATTCTACCATCTTTTTCCGTAAAGTTTTGAGACTGATTTATTTTCTTCTTCAGAAATAATTCCCCAAAATCAATGTTGGTGCTTATGTGTAGCGTCAACTTTTCAGGCTAACCTGAACTGTTATGCTAATTGCTGTAACAGCTGCTAGATTGCACTACACGTACAAATCACGTAACTAGTATCCTGCGCATTCTAATTTAAGTGAATGTTAAGAGATTTTTAAATTACTATTTATTCGTAAACAAGGGTGGCCACTTTCGTTGAGTGCGGGTTGATGACTCACGCGAGGTGATGACGAGCCCACAACACAATATGGTCGTCCCCAGCAGCAGCCTGGCTGCGCGCACTGCAGGACAAATGTCTTTGCAATATCTATCAACTTAACCTTGCCTTGTGCCAACTATACCGCAATCCTAGCCCTTCATGCTTCTTAATCTCCTTCGCCTGCCTAAGTCTCTGCCAGCAGCAGTTATCATGCCTTAGCATAAAAAGCGCAGTCCAAGCCCGTTTTTTCTCTTGAGTTCGACTAAGGTGTTATTAACCTACGTTTCTTCCCTGACCCCCTCTGCCCTCTTCTTATCCCTAAGGGTTACACGTATCATTTTCCCTTCCATAGATCGCTGCGTTGGAGACAATTTCAGCGAGCCCATTTCGTTAGCCTCAATGTTCTTGCCCCTTAGGTGAGCACCGGTGAGACAGAGCTGTTATATACTTTTATTTTCAGGGATACTGGTAAACTGCCACTCATAATCTGAGAGAACCTGACAAACGCATTCCATCCCATTCTTCTAATTATTTCACAAACGTGTAACTGAAGCCAGTAAGACTTCCTTGGATAGAATCTGCGGACCCCTGCGATTTTTCTGGGCAAACTGCGTGATGACAAAGGTGAGAGTCATTCTTGTGTTTCACTGCATGCTCTCGCTGCGCACTCATCATACAAAGGCTATTGTCTAGCCCGAAGCTGGTGTCCGCGCCGCGCGCCTCTTTGCTGCGCCGACGGCGAGCAGACGCCGCCCGCATCGTCAGTTGTGCACATGCGCGGAGTGACGTCAGAGCATGCAGGTGGTGTGCGCGGCGCGCGCCTACATTAAGCTAGCATTTCAAGGCTTCAGCGTGGTTCTGGTGGTGGCATGTCTACCACCATATATCTGATAATATCTGCTGCGAGTACTTGGACACAAGATATTAGACTTATTTTTGGAATATGGCGGAGTGCTTGGCTTGAGGCACACTGTCGCGGTTCGGCAGGGTATTGCACTGCCTCCGGGATCGGCCCTGGGCATATTAGCGCGGTGTGTCTTTTCTTTCACTCTTTTCTCTGATATCCTTTATTGGATTGGAAAATATTTGTCAGTATTGAGCCCTATGTGGGCGCTATACTAGATGTCCTCAAGCCCGTGGTTCTCGGCGATCTTGGGAGCCCACTATGTGGCCCGGACTTGTGTCAACGGGTCTGAGCTGGCCAGTATAGCCTCCCACCACACTAGATAAGGGACTGGTAGTAGGTGCGCCGGTGGCGGCGCCTTTTTGCAGCCCCATAGAATGTGATTGTATCCGGCTATCTCGCCGCATTCTTTGAGTTGGATTGTAATGTGTTGGGTAAATGTGAGCTAGTTTTGACGAGCTAAAGAAGGCTCGCGTCTGGAGCCGACGCCACGTTACCTCCTGCCTTTTGTCGAGCTTCTTGTCTGGAGGCGGATTTATCTTCCTTTCCAGTTTAAAGTGATTAGTGTAGTCGTGAAAGGATATGAACGCATCTCTCGTAAAATGGGGGACTCAGCCTGGCTCACTGCTCGGCTAACATAACCTCGAGCTATACTCTGAGCCAACTCGTTTCCCCTGTTTCCCGTGTGTGCCGGCACCCATATTAGTTCCATCTCTCTTTGGTTCCAATATTTATGCCTTAGGATTCGTTCTGTCTCCTTGGAGATCATATTCCTCACGAAATTGTTTATAGGGATTTTGGAGTCGCTAATTATGTTTACTGCTTTGGTGTTGACCATTTCCACCTCCTCCGCTGTCCCCGAGTTTTGTTTTAACTGAATCGGCCATTAATGTTCCCCCGAGTCGTTCACGCCAACGACCACAAAGGAGTCACCTTCCTCGTATTCCGCCGCGACTACGTAGGCAGTGTATTCTGAGCCTTCTAACTTGGCTTCAAGGGCCTTTGCTCTTGCTCGCCTCGTACCTTCGTGAAAAGAAGGGTGCATATTTTTTGGAAGTAGTTTAATAGTGAGTGTGTCCCTCACTCCAGTCGGTAATTTTTACTGCGCGTTTTTTTTCAGGTTTCTATCACGTAGTCCTAGGTTGGCCAGGATCTTGCATCCCGTATGTGCGGTGGCGAGCCATCTTAATTGTGTGATTAGATGTGCCTCGCACAGTTCCGGGATGGTGTTGTAGATCCCAAAGTTAAGAAGTCTTTCCATAGGGGTGCAGTGGGGTAATCCCAGGGCTGCTTTATATGCCTGTCTTATGATCCCCTCTATTTTGTTCTTTACCGCCAGCCCTAGTTTGAGATAGCGGATGATGTATGTTATTATGCTGATGACAAAAGCCTGAACCATTCGGCACAGATGTTTCTCTTTGACTCCTCGTCTTTTGTTTGCTATTCGCCTTATCAGCCTGGTTGTCAAGTTTATTGTCGGCTTAAGACTGTTTATTGTCTCTGTGTTCTTTCTATTGTCCTGGATTATCAGTCCAAAGGCCCTGATTTTGAGCGGCTGTTTGCAGGCATTCCTCCATGCGCCCCAAGTTTCCCTCTGCGGCCCAGATTGTGACATCATCGGCATACAGCGCATGCCGTATGCCTTCGATTCCATTCAACTTGTCTGGGAGATGCAGCATCTCCTATTTAAACAGTAGGGGGGATAGCACCGCGCCTTGTGGTGTCCCCCGCGTACCCATTCTATGCGGACCAAATTCTTCCTCTTGGATTCTGATTAGTGCGGCTCGATCGGTCAGGATGTCTTTGATATAGTTGAAAGTGTTGCGGCCACAGTTGGTTTCATTGAGTTGTCTCAATATGACGCTGTGTTTGATGTTGTCGAAGGCTCCTTTCAAGTCCAAGGCCAGGACGACCTTGTCATTGTGTGGGTGTTAGACTGGTTGTATTATGTCTCGGTTGAGCTGGAGGAGTACGTCCTGTGCCGACTTATGTGGGCGAAAGCCGAACATTGTGTCTGGAAATGTGTTTCATTGTTCCAAGTATTCGGAGAGCCTATCCCGCACCATGGTTTCCATCAGCTTGCCCACACACGAGGTGAGCGAGATGGGGCTCAAGTTGTCTGTGTTGATTTCCTTTCCCGCCTTGGGGATGAAGGTTACTAGGGCTGTTTTCCATTCACGGGGGAGCGGGTTCTCGCACTTCCATATAGTGTTGATGTATTTCAGAAGGGCCACATACGCCTGGTCAGGGTGATTGGCCACCAGTTTAACTGTGACCTTGTCCCGTCCAGGCGCAGTGCTTCTCCTCATTTTGGTCAGGGCTGCCTTGAGATCAAATAATTGGAACGGTTGGTCCAACTCAGGATTATCTTTGTCTGCGTAAAGATACTCCTGACCGCAAAGGTCCTGTTTGCAGCAGAGATACTTGTTCCTAAGTGTCTCTGCAAGCTGTGTTTTGCTGCCCTTGAAATTATGGAGTGCTCGTTGTAATTGGCGCGGTGTTTCGTCCCGGGTCTGCGCGGGGTCTATAAAGTTGCGGAAAAGCCTCCAAGTGTTCTTGCCGGACATCTGTCTGGCAGCCGTATTACAGCGATCTATCCAGTTGGCGTCAGCAAGCTGCGAGGCGTACTGAGCTGCTTTGTGCGTGAGATCTAGGACGCGGTTCTTGAGTATTATGTTATGTTTGTGTCTTTTCCCGCGTTTGGTTAGGCTGCGGCGGCCTTCCCAGATATGTAATAGAGGCGGAGGCTGCGGCGTACTTGAGAGGATAGGATAGGTTGCACTTTATTGCTCTAGCAAGGTCTTTCGTTGAGACAGAGGTCTTCATCTTCAAGCAGATGTCTCCCTCCGTCTTGCAGTGGTCGGCACCCCTTTTCCAGGGCCCCGCTGAGTTCGGCCGCTCGCTGGTAATGAATGACCACTCCTCTTTGGAGGAATGGGTTGCCGCTGGAGAGCACACTCTCACACCGCACTCGGAGTTTCTGAGCCATGGAATGCTTTATTTTTCTCACACTCCCAAGTAATATGGTATAGGGTGGGTATTGCACCGCACCACGCATGTTCAGTTGTCCCTGTATTGGTTCTGGAACATTTTGCTAAAGATGTGTAATTTTGGGAAGGTTTCGGTTTGCACCTTCCGCCAGTAAACCGCTTTTTATTGATTTAATTTGTTGTGGGGAGGAGGATACTTTAGTATCGTCCTTCTTTAATAATTAAGAATGTCGGAGTACGTCGGGATTACCCTCAAGAAGTCCTCCGGGTCTTCGTTCAAGAGTGCTCTGTTAGTGCACTTGCGAGCGAATCTATCCCTTTGGTTGCCTTCTATCTCCGTGTCTCGGTATTCAGAAAATGGTGTGTCTAATTTGATCTTTGGGTGGGCCTACGCGGAGGAGGATTTGGAGCGCTCTATGACCTATTCTGCCCTTAATGTAGTTACGGCATGCCCTTTTCGAATCTGTGAGAATTGTTAAGGAAATATTCGCGCGTTAACCCTCCGCGGCCTCTAGGGCAACAGCCATTACCTCCCCCTCGGTTAGCGTGCAGTCCCGTGCCGACGTTCAAGTGATCTCCTTATAGTCTGAGCTGGTTACTGTCGCGACGACTTTTTGCTCCGTTGTTTCCCTTCTCCGGGCTTATATCGCGGCTTCCGTGCAGACCATGTTTGCCTTGACTGTTAAGTATTTTTCTACATTTTTCTCTCGGGCGTTTGGTTTAGCTGCATGTAAATTTGGATCCATATTTTTGGGGAGCGAGCCTATTTTGACGGTGCTGCAGAAATTATCAGGCAGACGCGCTCTTATCTGCTCTGCTCTTAGCGTTGATTGATGCCCCAGTCTTATGAGGAGCGCTCTTCCAGCGGTCGCGTGCTGGAGCCTGCCTCGTTCTGACTCTAATTGCGCTTCTTCGAGTTCCTCGAACGAGCTGTGAAGCCCGAGGGCAAGCACCTTCTCCGCTGATGTGGTGGCTGGTAGGTGGAGGGCTGTCTTGTAGGTTTTCGTAATGAAGGCGTCAGCTTGGTCTCTTTTGCCATTGTTGGTGTTGTATTACGGGAGGAAGTACGTGACTCGGCTGATCCCGGGGCTTCTGGACACCTTTATCGTGTCTCCCTCCCTCATATAGCTTCTTCTTTGCAAATACTCGGGTGATCATTCTGGTGACTTGCGTTGTTGCTCGTTTGAGCAGGCCGATTGCGTGTGTGCATCGCTGGTTGCTTTGCACCCACATTCCCAACACCCTAATTAGTTCGTTCTCCGGTATTTTTTGCCTTTCAAGGATGACGTTGAGGTCTTCCTCTAATCTTCTTCCTCGCCTGACTCTCAGGAGCTCACACTTCTTCGTTGAACAGGTGAGGCTTTTTTTCTTGACGTATTCTCTACGCACGTAGCTGCTGCTTGCAGGAGTTCTTATTGTTGTCTGAGAGAGCCTTGTTTGGTCCAGACCGGGCTATCGTCGATATATATGGTGTGTTGTATGCCTTGGATGTTTTCTTGCTTACGGGTAATCTTTTAATTTGGATGTTAAACAAAAGCGGTGAAATGACGGATCACTGCGGGGTTTCTTCGTTAGGGGCGCGGAACTTGTCACTTCGCAAGTTTCCTAATCCTACTGTTGCCGTGCGATTTGACAGGAATGCCCTCACATAAATGTGTATTTTCTTTCCGGTTTTTAAACCGTCCAGCCCTGCCAGCATGGCTGCTTGGATAACGTTGTGGAATGCTCTCTTGCCTTTCAAGGCCATTATCCCGTTCTCTCTGCTGTATGGAATGTTGCTGAGGACTTGTTCCTTGATCTGTAGGAGGACGTCTTGCGTATATAATTTGGTTCGGGACCCGAACATGCTGTTGGGGGGCAGATATTCGTCTTGCATGCGTTGCTGTAGCCTTCTTGTCACCACCCGCTCGTAAAGCTTGCCAATGAATGATGTCAGTGATATCGGTCGCATATTTGCTACTTGTAGCTTCTTCCCAGGCATGGGTATCATTACTACTTCCTCATGTTTCTATTTTTCCGGCACTGTTCCCGCAACCCAGTGCGCATTGAGGAAATCCGTCAGCTGCGTGACTGCCTTATCGCTCAGATAGCGGATCAGTGCTTTCCTAATTTTTTCTGTGCCCGCTGCTGTGTTCCGGGTTGATGTCTGAAATGAAAACAAATAAAAAGCTAAATCGCGCTGTAAAACCACAAAATGGCGATGCAGGACCAAAGCTACGAAACTACATAAAAAAATCAAAACACGCAGAGAACAACTAGCTAAGCCAGAGACAGGCTTCACCAAGAGAGAAGATTCGGTACCAAAAATCAAAGCACAACCAAAACCAATGATAATTCACCACGACTAGACACGACACATTAGAGATCTGGCAGTGGAACTGCGGAGGCTACCACAAAAAACAAGGCCTACTGCAACAAATCATTAATTCTCAACAAAATTCTCCCGACATAATAGCACTGCAGGAGACGAACGCAGTGCCCACCCACGAGAGATACACGTGCCAGGAAGATGGTCGCACGGCTACGTTCGTTAGCAATAAGCTAGTCGCCATAGCTCGCGATGAAATCCCGCACACGCGGACAGAGCATATCGTGACGGAAGTCATACTCAAGAAAAAGCGGAAAGACAAAAGCACATTCGCTAAAAATTTGTATATTCTGCCGCGGGAGAGAGAAGACTTCCAAAAACACTTTGCAGGGGCGAGAAAATTGGCAAAATCTAATACTCTCCTCATAGTGGGAGATTTCAACACCAGCGGACAGATCTGGTGATATAAAAAAGAACAAAAAGGGGGCGCTGGACAACGAGGCAGCTGAAGCCACAAATTGCACCCTCCTAACGGATGAAAATGATCCAACGCGCCTGGGGAACAGCGTTAACCAGTACATATGCCCAGATCTTACGTACATCAGAGCAGCAAGGCAGGTCACGTTGGAAAGTCTGGTGGAGAACCTGGGAAGCGACCATTATAGAATAAGTACGCAAGTGTCAGTAGAAAACGTCAAGCGCCAGATTGGAACAACCCGAACAACAGACTGGAACGCCTTCCCAAACGACTGAAAGCAAATGGAAAAGGGGATTACCTCCTTAGAAGATTGGAGCAGGCAGCTTAAAGACATACAGCAGAGATACGTTCAAGAAATGGACAGGACGGAACAAACACCGTAGGTGGATTCACGGCTCCTCAATCTGTGGGCAGCAAGACGCGGACTCGCCAAAAGGTCGAAAAAGCAGAGACTTAACAGGAACCTAAAGAAGAAGAGTGCAGAAATCACCAAAGAGAGAGAGGAGTGCGCAACGCAACTTGCAAGACAGAGCTGGCAACAGTTTAGCTGCTCGCTAAACAGCACCTTAAGTACAGCAAGAACGTGGCGCATTCTCAAAGCCTTAATGCACCCCACAAAAACCAAATCGGAGAGCAACAAAGCCATTCAAAGACTGTCCATCAATTTGAAGGAACAAAGAACTTTTGGAAAAAGTCCGCGTCAAGTGCTACGGAGCGGTGCGACCCGAAGAGTACACGGTTGAATACGGCGGCCGCGAGAACTCAAACCTGGACAGGCCGCAGTGGAGAAGCCGCGACGGCGGCAGCGCACCTGTGACGTCACGCGCGGCGCACCTGTTGCGCGGTGCTTGTGCAGTAGAGGGCTGTGGCATGCACGGCGACAGCGCCTTTACATGGCGTATTGAAGCTATCACTTCAAAATGTTCTCAATGCGTTCCGGTTTACGACATATTAAGCAGCGAGCCGACTACGAAACAAAGCCTTTTAAAAGTGTTGGCTCTTACTCATCACGTTTCGAGATTTCGTGGGGTCTGCCACCATTCTGAGATCATGGAGGCATCTGTGGCAGCAACTATAAAACAGAAAATCTCCTATTGAGACTTGTAGCGGAATCTACCATGGCATTGTAAAAGCAACCACCTGCGCGTGACAATGATGATGTCGGGGCCCATTATGGTGGATAGAGGTGGAACTATGTGAGTGTGACGTATGGGGACAAATAGGCGGCGAAGTTTCGGTCTCTCGAATCTAAATGGCGGCCTCTAAAATTGGCTGTGCCCTCCAATTCCTTTTCCTCCGCTGGTCCCCAGTATGACGACATGGGACGAAATGACGGCATAGATTCGGTTTATCGAATCCAAGCTCGCGGCCATTAAAATTGGTTGTGCGCTCTCTCACCGAACTTGCACCGCTCACCTTCCTCCCTTACGGTAGGAGTAGGTTATCTACCGAGATTTGTTTGGGAGTTAATGGGTCACTTCCTTTCCTCAAAACCAGTTTTCCTGGTATTACGGCTGAGTAGGCGTTCCTCTAATTAGCCGGATGACTGGATGGAAACAACTTTTATTAGAAAAAAGAAACAAAAATCTTTCAAGGTGGTCTTTTACTAGAGCAGGAGTCTACGGGCTTGTGCCTCACATATGGCCCGACCCAATAGCAATTTCTGGTCGGCGGATTGAGCGCTCCGTAAAGCAGCCTCCCAGGAAGAATGAGTGGGATTGGGGCTGGGGGGTACTGCCTGTGGGAAGGATATTCCCAAAGGTAGCAGAAAAGTGTGGATCTGAGCACGCCACAGGTGTTTAAATGAGGAGGAAAGGTCGGGTGAAGGCATGAGAGGCGGGAGGTTTAAATAAAGCAGCCCGCCTGTAATTGTCGCCATATGGCGCTGGATAAGGGCGACAAAGTACTGTGGGGTGGTTGTAATGTCATGCGGCTGAGTTTGTAGAATGCGGTGATTTGATAATAGGTATAAAGGACCGATGGGGCCTCTTGCGCAGTGTTGGGTGCCTGGTCATCCGGGGTCCGGGAGAAGAGTTCTCGGGCCAGCGCATAAACGCGATCATTACCAGGTATCGATGCGTGCCCAGGGATCCACGACAGAGTAACCGTTTGGTGGAGAGAGGTGGCTGGGGCAAGAATACGTTGTGTGGCCGGCGTCTCCACGCCCTTTATGTAGTGGCGGTATGCGGCCTGGGTATCTGTGCAAATTTCGGTTATGTTTTTGTGAATGGTGGAGTGGGCCAGCGCAAGTTCGATGGCGGCTCTTTCCGCCTCTGCAGGTGAATAAGAAGATAGTGGCGGTGGCCCCCGCAGTGGCGTCTTCATAGGTTGCGACTGCCGCGAAGAATCCTACTTTAGAAATTTTTGTCGCGTCGACATAAAGGATAATGGAGCGGTTGCTGTATGTTTTGGTGCAATAGCTTGCTCGAGCCTGCGCCTGTCCTGGTGGACGCGCTTGCTCGAGCCTGCGCCTGTCCTGGTGGACGCAAGCGCTCATAAAGCACGGTAGGGGCTTCTGATATCTGTGATCCTGCGCGCGCAGAGGGATAATGCAAGATGTAGGACTTGTTGGGGTTGGAATGGGTGGATTGAAATGGAGCTGTCACACTAGGCATTGTCAAGTTTCCGTGCAACTCAGACGGACTAATATGTTGGTGCGTTGAGCCTCTGTTATTTCGATCACGGCATTGTGGGTACCAGTGGCCAGGAGGCGTTCGTGCTAACCGTCCGTGGAAGACGTAGGGCGGAGGTGACAGCCATGCGTATTGTGATGTCTGCCTGTTGTGTTTGGCGCTGAGTGAGTATGTGGTATGGGAGGTGGTATGTAATGCGGCTGACGATTAATGCGTTTGTCATATTGAGGGCCTTGCGTTCAGACAGGCCATGATTGCGTGCTGCCACCCACTTGTTTAGTGCAGCCACCTGTTTGGTCTGTCTTTGCAAGAGCTGAAGGGTCGGGGTAGCTTCGAGTGTGTTGTTAATGAGAAGGCCGAGAATCTTCATCTGAGACACAATGGGCACTGGATTGCCGTACATGTGCAGTTCAATGGGGGAAATCACTGGGCAGGGGTTTCAGCTGCAAGAGTTCTGATTTATTTAGAGAGCAACGGAGGCCTGTATTTGCTAATTGGGTGTTGGTGATGTTTATTGCAGACTGCAGGATATCCTGGGCTGCTTCAATGGATCCTCCCGTTTTCCGGAGGGTTATATCATCTGCGTATATGGCCGTGTGGAGCTCTGGGATAGCAGCAAGGGCCTTTGAAAGAGGCGCTAGGGCAATGTTAAAAAGTAAAGGTGACAGAACCGCCCCTTCTGGGGTTCCCCGGTTAGGCAGGGGGAAAGGCTGAGAGGCGACATCTCCAAGATAGTTTTTCCGTGCATCCCTGAAGGAAAGCGGGAACACATTGCCATATGCTGGTGCCACAGCCGGTGGTGGCTAATGTCGTCAGGATATGGTCATGGCTTATTGTGTCGAAAGCCTTATGAATATACAGGGCCAGTACGGCTCACGTAGCGGCTGTACAGCGCTGAGTGTAAAAGAGAGACTCTTTAAGGGCGAGAAGTACGTCTTGTGCCGAGATGTTTGGACGGAAGTCAAATTTAACGTTGGAGAAGAGGCCTGTTGTTTCTAGGAACGGTTGCAGGCGATTGAGAATAACTTGTTCGAAGAGCTTGCCGACACAGCTCGCCAAGGAGATGGGGCTCAAATTTTGAAGGGTGAGGGGTTTCCCCGGTTTGGGTATAAATCGCATGGTGACATGGGTCCAGGCTAACGGTAGCGTCCCAGCGTGCCAATGCTTATTAAAGAGATCGATGAGTTCCTGAAGCGAGACTTCGTCCAGATTTAGCAGTGCCTTGTACGTTATGCCATCCGGCCCCGGCGCCGTAGAGAGGTGAAAACTAAAGTGTGCTCGGCGGACTTCGGTAAAGGTAATGTCGGCATCAAATTCCTGGTTAGGTGGAGGTATATTGAGTGGATCTGCTGACTGAAGGGATCGGGGTATATAAGTGTCCCGTAGTTGGCCAATTGCATATGTGCCCTTTTGAAGCTCTAGTTGTATTAGACGTTGTGTGCTTACTTGTGTCTCAGATTTAGTGGTTTTTGGATCTATGACAACGCTTAGGAGGGACCACGTGCGTTTAGTGCTTAATGTAGCCTTCAGGTCGTTACAAAAGGTTGCCCAGTTTGCGCCGGCTAGAGTGTTCGCGTATTCTTCTTCCTCCCGAGTGAGAGCGGCTATGCGGAGTCTCAATTAACAATTGTGTCGCTTGTGACGCCAGTGCTTGAGAAGTCCCTGTCAGGCCTCCCATAGATGAGCCAGATGCGAATCAACCGGCGGTGCCGCAGGGGTGTTTTTAATGCGTTTGCTCTTCGCCTGGATAGCCTCCACCAACGGTCTGTCCAGTCGGTGACAGTACGGGGTTCGGTAGAATCAGCTTCCAAGTATGAGCGCAATTTATCCCAGTCAGTGAGGAGCTGTGAACGAGGGCTGAAAATCTTGGAATCGTAAGCAATAGTAGTGGAGACTGGAACGTGGTCACTCCCAAGGCTGTCTTGGAGCACCATGTGAGATTTAACGATTATGTTCGGTGGGGCCCATGTGAGATCAGGTGTGGTGTCGCGGGTTGCACTTGTGCCATGCGAGTGGGTACGATGATGTTTGTGACGAGGTCAAGGTTGTAAACAGCCGCTGCGGTAGAAATGAGGTTACCTTTGGTGGCCTCCGAGGTGTATCCCCAGTGCGTGTGACGTGCATTAAGATCACCCACCACAAGGAGCTGTGAGGAACGAAAGGAGCCCGGGATGCCCGAAATAACTCTGCCTTTATCTTTGGGATTGCTGTATATGTTAAAGGGACACTGAGGAGAACTGTATCAAATTTTTTTTGTTAACAAAATGTGATAGCTCGGCATTTCATTGGTATGTTCCCGGTTGTCCAGGAGCGAAATATGCATTTATTTCAAATACATTTGGATTGGAAGTTGAAAAATTTTTTCCCGCCGCTCTGATTATGACGACACGGAGAACTCTTATGACATCACAGGATGGAGTGACGTGTATGTGACGTAAACGCAGACTCTGTGATTTCTGGCGGTTAGCGTTGCGGTCTAGCCGCTGCCGAAATGAAAGCGACCGCCGCCGCACGTTGAAGGCATCTATCGGGGGTCTCTAATTTCGCTTCGATTACATTTGCAACGCCGTCTTGCGAGTGTTACGATGGATCCTATTCCCGAACCCGACGACGTAATTCTCGCAAAAACTCCGGCCTGCATTTCAGCGACCTCAGGCTCAAAGAGCGTGCGATGCTTTTGAGGGAGCACGGTTAGGTTAGGCGCCGGCGGGTCCTTTTCCCCTTCCTCAGTGAGCGGCCGTTGCAAACTAAATATCATAACACCAGTGCGGGGAGTCGCGAGCGGCCAGGACAAGGTCGGCGCCTTGCGCCCATCGGTGGCTGGCCGGGGCTTTGGGGCAAACGGATTGTGATTCTTTGAACGGCGCTGAAGGGCCAAGTTATATATTTATTTTTTTTTTCACGCAAAAAACGTAGGGGCGCTCAAAGGCCCTCGCGTTTAAAGTTGGCGGCATGAAACTAAAGCCGGCACACGACGCTTCAACGGCTTAATTCAGCTACATCCAACGGGTCCAATGGATCGGGCTCTCTCGCCCACTTGCATTCACCTTCAGATTTGTACTGTAAATGGAATAAATTAGCCGAGATCTTTACAAGAAAAGCTCCTCCCTGCTGCCGAAGCTTTTGAATTACGTCACAACGCACACGAAGCCGATTCAATCTGGCCGGGCGGGCGGCGGCTGGAGCTCTCGGCGCGAAATAGAGACATGCTCCAAGTCTCCGGCAGAGCGGTCAGAGTGCGCCGAAGCGGCCGAACGCGTCGGCGGTCAAGAGCAGTGTAGAGGGTCTCGCTTTGGCCGACGTGACTTCGCCCTGCAGCGCGCGCACGCGTGTTACGCCGGAGCATAAACGCGCCTTAACAGAGCCTGCGCTTAACTGCTAACCACCGTATTCGGTGGCGGCATCTATGAGAGCCACTGAAACCTCGCCCGCTCACTGAATAAAAAAAGAAGTTCTGTGCCAAGGATTAGAATCGAACCAGGGCCTTCGGCGTTCGAGGCGGAGACGCTACCACTCCGCCACGAGGGCTCAAGATGTAGGCATTAATAGGCATTAATAGGCACATCTAGTGAATGCACTCTGCCGATGCAGATATTTCCGCGATTTCGCAACGTATATCCTGGCCTAACAGAGCTAGATTATCAGAAACTTTTCTGAACTGCCTTGCACCTTGTCTCCCGTCCCTAGTAAACGATTTCCGTTAAGTAGTTTGAAGTTGACTGGCAGAGCCGGGAATGTTTCGCCGGGCGAGCGTGCGACGACACAAATACTTTTTTTATACTGCGAACTGGCTTGTACGATCACCGACTACCATGCCATCATAGTTTTTCATCGACCGTGGCGATCATCTGACTAGCCTTAACAGGCTCCTTCAATGGTTAACCAGCAGTTGGATTGGAACTTGGAGTTCCCCTGCTGTTCGGCGCTTGTGAATCGAGGCGCGCCAAAAACAAAACCACGGAGCACGCAGAGCTCATAGAGGCGAAGCACCATAGATAATCGAAACTCTTGTGGCCGCCTGTGGCGCCGCCAAGCATCGGTTTTCTTTGCTTCCAACATTCAGATTGTCTATTGCCTGCCTTCCTTATGTGATAAAAGTGCACTATCGTTTTTAAAACAAAACTTACTTCAATATTGAACCGCGTAACCTTCCTTTGTCAGTCAGAGATTCGCGTAATTTCTAGCAAAGAGATTTCCTCAAAAGGTGGCGTCTCTGACGTCAACACGCTTGTCTTGCGAGACTGGCCTGTGGTGGTGATTTCTGTATTTTGGTGCTTGGTATTTTCTACCTTACAATTGCTTTGTTTTCAGTAAGCGTGGCGTTATTGTGATCAGGAGTGGTATTCTATCCATACAAGCCAACTTCAATTTCTCCTCAGTGTCCTTTTAAGAATAGTGAGGCCGTATGTGTGCCCGGGTGTGCTGAGCTCTATCCCGGTATACTGAGTGTCTGTGCTTGCGGGCGTGTTTGTCGGTGTGCGGTCGAGAACCGGCATGGATGCGAGTGTCAAGATTGCCGTACGTGGCTTAAGGACTGCCGTGTGATAACCGCGGATATGAATGCGATTTGTTTCCGTGTCTTGCAGTGCGATGACGTGGAGGGGATTAGGGGAGTTTGCGATATATGCTGCTAGTTGCACTTGATTTTGGCATATGCTGCGACAGCTCGATTGCCATATAATATTTTCTTTTGGTGTACTGGACTGGCGTCACTGCCTACCTTTTCGCGTGCTGTTGTTCTCTGCCATCTTTCTGGTCTGGAGATACCGGATCAGGACAGGCAGCGGGTTGAACTGTGCGCTGCTTGCGAGGCAATTCCTCATAAGGTGCAAGTTCAAAAATCTTATTGATGCCGGCTTCATGTTTTTCCAAGCGTGTGTTGATCGTAACTTCTATCCTGTCCGTCATGGACTGCATCAGCTGTGCCTGGGCTTTTATGAGCTGTTACTGCATCGCTCTCAGTTGTTCAGCAGCTATAAAGTTGATTATGTTAGAGATTTCTGAACGAAATTCTGCGGAACGTATGTATTGTTTTACCGCCTCTTGAGGTGTAATAGGGAGGTCAGTGGTTGGATAAGAGGTATTAGGGGAGGCTGCTTGGACGGACCACTCGCTCTTTTTAGCAGGGCCGGCTCATTTCTCAGGTGTATCGTTCAGGAGTGACTGCGCCTCTCTAGACTCCTGGATGCCGACTGCGGATTCACATGCTTTCGAGGTAGAGGCCCGCGGCTCGATGGTGTCCCTCTTGGTACCACTAGGCTCCAAAGCTTTATGTCCGGCGTTCACGGTGTCCACATTGTGATTTTCCGTCTGCTTTTTGTTATCTTGTTCGTGCGACGGTTCCGGGTTCTCGTTCTCCATGGCCTGTTCTAAAGGTGCCTGGGCGGCCGTGGTGACCACTTTGTTCTTCCTCCTCAGCGGTGGGAGGGGTGGTCATTCTTCTGTGCTTTGGTTCCAAAGTTTCTCTGGGTGGACGATGGGTGCCTTGCTTGGACCGTTGGTCTGATTCACTTTCATGGGCAGTGTTGTGCTGTTGCTATATCTTTGCTGTTCTCCCGGCCGATGGACTTTGGTTTGGTTCAATTTGGGACGATGCTCATTCCTGGGTCCTGCTCCAGCTCAGTCTTGTTCTTCAGCGAAGTCTTTTGCTTCTGCTCAGTCTTCTGGTTCTTCTGCACATCGGAAAGAGTTCTCTGTCCAGCAATTTCTCAAGGATGGCTTCGGATTGGCGCTTCATCAGTTTTGCCTGTCTTTTTCCCTCTTTTGCTGTAATTCTTCTGTCTTGCCGGACAGTTCGTGTTGTGGTGGAGTGGTTGGATGTGTTACAGACGATGCAGTGCTTTTTGCAATCGAAATTTTCTGGTGCAGGATTGCGTATTCAGCAATTGTAGCACCTTTTCTCCTGCGGAGTAGGGAAATGTCAGCTCGGTGGCCTGTTTTTAGGCAGCATCCGCAGACCTGCCTCACTGGTCGGAATGGTTTGCACCTGTATTCTATGCCGCTGAGGGAGACAAACCCTGGTACTGCTTTGCCTTCAAAGGTATACAGACATGCAGCCTTTGTGCCGAAAGTACTTGCTTGAATTGTGTTTATCACCCGCCGCGGTGGCTCAGTGGTTAGGGCGCTCGACTACTGATCCGGAGTTCCCGGGTGCAAACCAGACCACGGCTGCTGCGTTTTTATGGAGAAAAAACGCTAAGGCGCCCGTGTGCTGAGCAATGTCAGTGCACGTCGAAGATGCCCAGGTGGTCGAAATTATTCCGGAGCCCTCCACTACGGCACCTCTTCTTCCTTTCTTCTTTCATTCTCTCCTTTATCCGTTCCCTTACGGCGCGGTTCAGGTGTCCAAAGATAAATGAGATAGGTACTGCGCTATTTCCTTTTTCCAAAAACCAATTATTATTATTAATGATGTTTATATGTCGGGGATATGTTTCCGTGCAGTTTAGCAATTTCTCTTCCGTTGGTATCGGTAAGGCGTTGGTAATAATGCCTTTACATGAGTTGTCTGGTGAGGCTGCATAAGCATTCATTGAATATTCCTTTCCTCCTAGATTGATTGCCTGGATGTTGCACATCTGTTCAGTGAGGTCCGGATAAGGGGTGCTCAGAACAGCGACATTTTGCTCCGGCTTGACTCTGACCCTAGCATCGTGTGTTAATTGGCGGCTGAGCTTGAATTGCAAAGCAGCAAGTAGTGACCTACCGGAATGGTTATGCAGCGTCACCCCTCTGCGTAGACGTATTACCTTGCAATCATAATGCAGCAGCCTCGGTAATTTTACGGGGTGAGCGGGTCGTGAACTTTCCGCTGGTATGTGTGCTTCTGCCTCCGTTAGAGGTTCGAATCGTTTTTTTCGTGCGTCGATCATCCTGAATGATGGCGTGGACTTTGGGTAGGCCTCAGTCTTGTCTCGTGTCGTCCAGTTGGAAAACGAGTTGAAGTACGTGTCCTGCATCGGCGTACCGTGCGGTAGGCCCTCCTCCGGTGCGTGGGTGTTAGAAATACTGGGTGTGGAGTCCTGAGGGTTCATGTCGGCAAGTTCGTGAACTCGCTCCGATGCCGTCGGCAGCGAGCACGTCCGCTGTGGCTGGATAGCAAGGCAGCAGTGTCGGCCATATGATGCGTTGACGTGGAACGCCCTCCGCCATGCGCCGCCTAGGCGGCGTTCACGTGGAACGCCGCTCCGTTTCTCCGTGCGCCACCAAGGGGAATTAGGTTTAGTGCAGGGACTCCACCTCGGAGGTCATCGTAAGCTGCTTGTGCAAAATACAACATACTCACGGGCAAACAAGTCCTCGTATAGGTCCCTTGGGTGTTCACGAAAGCCTGAGGTACGAAATTCGGGCTCTATGAAGAGTAATTGGTACAATAAAGCAGGACATTCACAGAGTCCATGTGAAGCGCTTCCGCTCCGCTCGGCTCCCTCTATAACTGTGCCTAATTAGCCGGAGTACCCGGGTTCGAAACCGACCCCGGCGGCTGCGTTTCGATGCAGGTGAAACGCAAAAGGCGCTCGTGCACCCGGATGTCAGTACATGCTAAATGTCCCCAGGTGGTCGAAATTATTCCTGAGACATTCATTACTGCACCTCTTTTTTCGTTTTTGCTTTCATTACCACCTACCTCACATCCCTTATGGCGGCATTCGTGCGTCCACCGAGATTCTTCAGCCTTCTGATAGTCTCGGCATTAAGTCCGTTTGACTGAGGGATCAGGCCCAGGACTAATAGTACCTCCTTACCCGCCAATTTAATTTTGATCTCCGTCGGTGGCTTGCACGTTAAGTGCTTTGGATTATATATAAACAACTGATTTCTGCGGCGAGCACGCCAGGCCTCTCTCGGCCGCGTACTCGACTGTGATGTCGGTGGCGGCATGGAGCAGGTTTTCAACGGCCGAATTCCCCTCTCCGGTTGACATAAAGGATGATATCATACGCATAGACACTAAATTTTAATCC
Source organism: Amblyomma americanum (assembly GCF_052857255.1). Lineage (NCBI taxonomy): Eukaryota > Metazoa > Arthropoda > Arachnida > Ixodida > Ixodidae > Amblyomma > Amblyomma americanum. The sequence continues at coordinate 108,263,413 of NC_135501.1, forward strand.
CTGGAGCTTTGCTCTCAGCCTATGGAGACCCTGAGCCTAAGTAGGCGGGTGAGCAGCAGGGTCGCGGATTAAAAGAAAACAATGATTAAACTCGTGCAGGTGTGCATCTTCAGCCGGATGAGCTACGCAACGCCGTATCTACATTTGAAATCGGTGGAAAAAAAGACAGCCTCCAACAAAAAATTGCGCAAAGAGAGCGCTTTGTCCGCCCTTGTGATCATCCACAGAGAGTCTGATTAGCTTTAGGGGTACACAATTCATGGGCTGAATTGGCAGAGGCGGTGCGTACTTTGCAAACTGAGAGACTGCGCAGCGAAGACTGGAAGATCCATTCTGACCAAATTTGGAATAAAACCGGATAGGGGTCCCACGCAAAAGGTGGAGGTAGATAGGGATGTCAAAAAAATCTGATGATTCGCCCCCTGCCAAAAGATGGTAGTGGCTTAGCTGAGCTATGCCTGGATGTGCGTAGCGACAGCTGTAGTTCTCCGCTGGTTACGCATGTCGAGTTTGTTGTTGTGACTGAAATGTTAAGTATTGAAGAAGTAATCGGTGAGACACATTCTTTATTTTTTCAATCGTTTTCTCAGAAATAAACACTACCCGATGATCGGTAAAGTACCATGCTTTTGTCTTAATGCTTCCTACACAGTATTTAGCCTGGTCGCTTTTTCTCGGATACACAAGGTCAATCCTTGCGGTCTAGGGTCCGGAGATCCCTGGTAATGGCGCCGTATCTGTTTCAGTGTATCGGCGGACACCTGAACCGCGCCATAAGGGAAGGGATAAAGGAGGAACTGAGAGAAGAAAGGAAGAAAGAGGTGCCGCAGTGGAGGCTCCGGAATAATTTCGACCATTTAAGGATCTTTAACGGGCAATGAGATCAAACAGCACAAGGGTGCCTTAGTGTTTCGCCTCCATCGAAACGCGGCCGCCGAGGTCGGGTGCGAACCCGTGTAGTCCGGATCAGTAGCCCAGCGCCATAATCACTGAGCCATCCCGTCGGGTCAAATTCGACCGCTGCGGTCGGATTAGAACAAGATTGCCGACCTTCGCGTAATTGTAATTGGCGGACTTTCGCGGGAGCATGTACAGGAAAACTACTCAGATTGTGCCTTTCCTGAATCCTGATGTGCGACGAACATCAGCGGGTGCTCAACCACGAGAGAACACTATCCCATTTCACTCTTAAGGCGGTGCTTAAGAGTCTGAACTTTTAACGAGACAGCGTTAAGGAGCTCGTGTCGCAGAAAAGCCGCTGTCGTCGGCGTCTTTGCCCGTGAGTGAAAAATGACCCATCTCGGTGGACACCTGAACTGAGCCATGAGGGAAAGGATTTTTCTTCCCTTATTGGGCGGTCGGGTGTCCAGAGAGAATTTTGAGACAGGTGCCATTTTCTTTTCTTAAAAATGATTTGCATCTCAATTCCCTTCTCTTATGGCCGGGTCCGGGTATCTACTGAGACATGTGAGCCAGGCGTCCTTTCTTTTCCTTAAAAAAATTGTTTTAATTTTCTTTGGCTATTCCGCTGTTCCGGTGTCCACCAAGATACGTTTACTTCCCTTAAATGGTCCAGGCAAGGGGTCCACCGAGGGGCGATGGTGTTCCATTGAGTTCTTGACAATGCTGCAACACGCTGTCGCCTCTTGCTCTTAAACACGAAGCTTAAGCGTCCTTCAAATTTTTTTTCACTGTATGGTGAGGCAGCTGTCACTGCACATCTGTCTTTACACACGAGATAACTTTCACATGAGGTTTTATGACACTAGTTGTTAAAGAAACAATCAAGGGGGAACTTCGGTGCATAGCAAGGTGCATGCAACTCGAGGCTAAGCAATTATTCTTAACTTCATAGAAATAAGCCTCACATATTGCGTTTATGATTAGAAAATTTATTAGACGATGCCGCTGCAGTGACTAAGTTGTTATGCATGGCTCCCGGATGCTGAACCGAAAGAGGCGGGTTCCATTCCGAAATTCGACCACTGCAGATGGAATCAAATGGGGAGGAAGTTACTATAGCGATCGCCTACTTGAAAAGAAAAGCAAAAACCGTAGTAAGCAACAGTGAGACAACCATACAAAGTTTTGCAAGAGGCAGGATATCACCGGAAGCGGCCAAGATCCTTAGCCATCAACCGCTGGATAGGAAAATTCAGCTAATTTGGACACCCGCGCAATCCGCAGTCCATGATCACGAGGCTGTTCATGAGCTAGTCTGAGTTCTCTACTTTCGGATAGCCGTAGAGCGCTGCGAACACAGAGGGAAAGAGGAGCGTCTGAAAAATTAATAGAAGATTGTTGACTATTATAAAATGAGACGCAGCTTCGTGCCCCTACCAGATAAAAATTAAATAATAGAGAAGCAGCTTGGAGACGGCAACAAACTAATACCGTCATGAAGCTGGTCTGGGCGTTTCACAAGCTACGGGAGCTTAGTGAGGACGATCAGGGCAAGCACTGTGGGGCGAGAGAGACCCCGGACCACAAAAATTGGGCGTGCGTTCATGCGCATGAGTGGGACAAACTATAGTAAGTAGAGAGGCCTGGGAGTTCATGCTGTGAATCCCGGACCATATACCTTTCAGCGTCGCACAATTCACCTGGATGAAGAGGCCACAACAAGCGAAGGGCTGCCTGCCAGCTTCTAATCAGCGCTCTCTTTCTTTGCCTGTGTGCGTTTGCGCTGTTGCACCACCATTATGCATGAACACCAACTAGCCCAATCTGCAGTTCTTCTAGAGCCTCTAATCCGCGGGCGCACGACAGCCCTTTTTCCGAGGCCTGCATGCCGGGGGCGGTGGGGGAGGGGGAGGGGATGTGTAATTTTTTCTGCTGGATGTTAGAAGTTGTTTCAATCAATCAATCAAGACCCGGAGTATAGTCCTGGATTATCGACGATGAATCGGTATTTTCCATTACCTCGACCGAGCGACTGCTCGAACTGGGGATGCGTGGCCCGAGGGAAGACGGTGAGTTAGGGGGTGAGGTAGGGTTGGATTGTGGGCCACGAGAGACTAAGTACGATCGAGACGGGTAGAGTGACCCTTGAAAAAGTGCGACGGAAGCGAGTAATTGGGATTCAAATCGACTTGAAAATTAGTAGAGAAAGAAAGAAAGCCTTGGCAGTGGCCCATTGTCTAGAGACATGCACAGAGAATTTAATGTAGAAAGAAGGGCCAAATAAGCCGACAGACAGACAGACAGACAGACAGACAGACAGACAGACAGACAGACAGACAGACAGACAGACAGACAGACAGACAGACAGACAGACAGACAGACAGACAGACAGACAGACAGACAGACAGACAGACAGACAGACAGACAGACAGAGAGACAGACAGACAGACGGACAGAAAGAAAATCTTTATTCAGCAAGTGAGGTTTTGACCCAGCTGGGTCCTGGGCCACTGCGCGGTCCCGCACTGCATCAGGTAGGCCTTGCCGGGACATGACGTCGGCAGCCCGAGTCACCGCAGCAAGCTGCGATGTCGGGTCTGTAGACATAAGCAGGACCTCCCAGTCCTCCCAGCTAGAGATGGCGTGCTGTCCCCGCGGGGGAGGGTCAGCAGGGCAGCCGAAATGGATATGGGAGAGTGTGGCGTGGGGGTCACCACATAGGGAGCATGCAGGGGATGCGCCGCAATAGTGGGATAAAAGCTGAGGGGATGACAGAGAGCGGGTCTGGAGGGGTCTGAAGAGGATCTGTTGGGAGTGCGTAAGAGAGGGGTGGGGAGGAGGGTAAGTCCGACGGTCCAAACGGGGTATTTGCGTGAGCTCCGCAAAGGTGTGCGCCCGCTCCCTCGAGAATGCTGGATCGAGACTGTCCTGAGCCCGGCAAATCAGACCTCGGGCCAATTTATCGGCAGCCTCGTTTCCAGGGTTCCCAGAGTGAGCCGGCACCCACTGAAGCTCTACCCTGCGCGGTAAATTTTGGGTAGGGGTGTTTAACAATTGCCGGGCAGGGGCGTGAATCCTGCCCCTGGCAAAGTTGGACAGAGCCGTTTTGGAGTCGCTGAAGATGTATTGGGCGTCCGAATGTGCAAGGGCTAGGGCGATGGCGGTCTCCTCTTTCTCCTCAGGCGTAGAGCCCGAGGGAAGACGGTGAGTTAGGGGGTGAGGTAGGGTTGGATTGTGGGCAACTGCTACCGCTTCATGCGCTGTACATGCGGCATCTACCCAATCGGCATAGTGGGCTTGCCCATGGTACTTATGGAGGGCATTAGCGCGAGCTACGCGGCGAGGGATGTGATATTGGGGGTGGACGTTTCGAGGAAGGGGTTTCACAACGAGAGGTGTATGGATGTGTCGGGAGATGGGTATAAGGGTTGACTGGTTAGCGGGTATGTTGATGCGAAGGGAGGAGAGTATATGGCGGCCAGTGGCGCTCGTGGCAAGTCTAAGATATTGTGTCTGAAGGTGCGCGCCAACTAGTTCCTGAATGGCGTTATGCATGCCTAGTTCTAGAAGTTTGGCTGTGCTAGCGCTAAGAGGTAGGTTTAGGGCTGCCTTAGTCGCAAGGCGGATCATTGCGTTCACGCGTTCGGTTTCCGTGCGGTTCAATTTGAGATATGAGGTTGCGTATAGAATGCGGCTAAGCGTAAATGCGTGCACTACTTTCATGTTGTCCGCTTCGTGTAAACCATTGTTAAGGGAGGACACTCGGCGTAGAAGGTGCAACACGGATTGCGTGGAGGCCTTGAGCCTTTTAAGGGTATGTTCATTTCATCCAGATTCCTGCAAGTGGAGGCCAAGGATGCGGAGGGTGGGTGTGATGGGGATAGGAGATGCTTTTAAATTGATTTGGATGGGCGAGTTAGCTCTAGATTTTGGCCTATTTAGGAAGAGCGCGGACTTAGATGGGGAGCATTCGAGCCCGATGTATGACGCGTGAGAGGAGATTCTGTTCTGCTGTTAACTGAAGAGTTTCCTCAATTTCCCCGTCAGAGCCATGAGTGGTCCATGTGGTAATATCATCAGCGTACAGGGTATTCTTTAGGTGTGGGATTAGAGCCAGTTTGTGAGCTAGGGGGATGAGAGCAACGTTAAAGAAAAGGGGAGAAAGGACCGCCCCTTGAGGGGTTCCGAGCTCTCCGAGTGTATAAGGGGGTGTGGTAATCTGATCTATGTGCAGGGAGGCAGTGCGGCCCGAGAGAAACGCGCGAGCGTAATTGTAGGTTTTAGGGCCTACCTGTAGAGCCTGCAGTTCCCGTAAGATGGAATCGTGTCGAATTCTGTCAAATGCCTTGGTGAGGTCAACTGCCAGGATAGCTTTAGTGTGGTGGGGGATGGTATCATCAAGCACGTCATGCGCAATTTGAAGTAGGGCGTCCTGCGCAGATAGATGCGCACGAAATCCGAGCATACTGTGGGGTTAAAGGTGGTTGTCTTCAATGTACGTTGTTAGCCGAGCAAGAATTATGTGCTCGAAGACCTTGCCTAGACAGGATGTAAGAGAAATGGGGCGGATGTTGTCTAGGGTGATAGGCTTGTGGGGTTTTGCTTCCACGAGGCAGGGAGAGTACCTGCCTCCGAACATTCGTTAAAGTTGTTGACTAAGTCAGAGATGGAAGCATCTTCAAGATTTCTGATAGCTGCATTGGTTATTTGATTTCTCCGGGAGCGGTATTCCGTAATTTCAATTGGGCGGCGCGAAATTTTGATTCTGTAATAAGGGCGTCAAGTTCGGGCTGGGGTGGGCCGGCATAATTAGGATACCTGCAAGGGAGACCGGGGGTTGTATAGGTGCATTTCACCTGGGCGAGGAAGGCGTCGGTGTCCTGTCGATTGTTGTGAGCGAGGCGGCGAATGCTAAGGCGCGTCTGAGATTTGGATTGCGTGGGGTCTAGCATGTGTCGTAATAGGTGCCAAGCGCGGGTTGTGGAGAGAATGCCGCGGAGACCGTCACAAACCTGAGCCCAGTTAGCTTTGCAAAGAGTGGCACTGCATTGTATTATTTGGATTGAATCTGGGCAAGTTTGAGTTTTAGTCTCCTATTGTGCTTCTGAGTCTACCACCTTTGCGTTATGTTGTCCTGTGCTTGGAGGAGGTGGGCGAGCTTGCTGTCAATAACAGGGGTGTCTGGCGTTGAGTCGAGCGTTTGAGTGTGTTGGCGAATGTCTTTTTGCAACTGAATAATCCAGGTATCTAGATCGAAGGGGGCCTGTGTTGGCTGCACTTGTCTAAATTTGCGGAGCGCGTCCCAATTAGTGTGTTTAATGGTAAATTTGCGCTGAGATCGGCGATAGTTTAGCGTTATTGGTATTAGGTGATAATCGCTGCCTAGTGTGGAAAGCATTCTTTCCCACTGCAGGTGGTCCAAGTTTCTACCAAATGTGAGGTCTGGGCTAGTATCGGAAATAACACTGTTTTCCAATCCGCGTAGGTAAGCTGAAATCATTAAAGATGATCAGGTGGAGCGCCAGCGTCTCATTGTACAAAACTGTGCCTCTGTGGTTGGCGCGCCGATAGCCCCAGTCCACGTGAGCGCAATTAAAATCTCCGGCCATAAGTAGGGGGTTTGATCCGGCCAACTGGGTTGCGGATTTGAGAAGTGAGGGGAGTAAGTTAATTGGCTGACATGGGAGAAGGTAGCAGTTAAAAAAGAACAGGCTTGATTTTGCAGGTGTGGGCGGTAAGACTTCAATAAGGCTGTTAGCGACAGGGGAGGTAATTACGTGCTCCACGTAATGCAAGAATTTACTGACATATGTGACCACCCGAGGAAGATCAGTGGGGTCTGAGGAGATAAATCGTATCCTGGCAGCTGCCTGCAAACATTGGCGTCCTGAATGGCGATAATGTCTGGTGGGGATGACGAACTTGCTATAATTTGCTGCAGAGGATCGCGCTTTCGCCGAAAGCCCCTGCAATTCCACTGAATAATCTGTAAAGAATTAAGGCCCGTCGGAGGAGCCATGTTGTTGGGTAGTGAGGGGAAGGAGGGGTGTGGAGAGTGGGACTGTGGGAGTATAGTCCGTTGAGAGTCCAGGAATGAGGCCAGTTAAGCGCTCCTCTACCTTGGTCATGATGCTACATATGACACTATTCATTAGACGGGTAATGGTAGATTCAATCATAAGCTGGCACTGTGCAGTGAGCTGCGCAGTAATGCGCTCTGTGAGCCTGGCTTCCAAGTTTTGGGCGAAGGCCTGAAATTTGGCGTCTAGGTCTATTGGTTCGACTGGGCTCTCATCAGGCCTTCTTTCTTTAGGGGGAGGTTGAGCGGGTTGGGCGGGTTGGGTGGGTGAAGGGGAGGGTGTGGTGAATGGGGAGATACAGCAGAGGTGGCGGTAGAGAGGGCTGCCCTGAGCTGCTTTACCTCCTCTCGCAGAGCCCTCACGTCCGGGTCCTGGCAGGTCCTGGTGTTCGTCCCGGCAGCCTTGGAGGTCCATGTTGAAGTAGACGGGAGGGTCGTTTTCAGCGGAGGAAACTCGTTCTTGTTAGTTTGCAGCGGAGGAAAGTCATCCTTGTTAGGGGGCATTGCCTTCTGGGCCGATGGGTTGCGTGGTTGGGCGGTACGATTTCTAGCCATGCACGAGCCGGTGCCCGTGAGGTGCTGGTCTCCACAGAGAATGCAGGTCGGGATGCAGGAGGGCACATCTTGCGGTTCATGCTTGTCTCCGCACCGCGGGCAGAGACCAGTCTTCAGCGCAGGTTCGATAATATGGAAGCGAAGGGAATTGGCTTTTGTCAATTCGGCGAGTGGCATTGCGGCTACGGCGGTGGTGTGGTAGTCGATGGCTTCATAAGCTAATAAGTTAATGAAGCCTGTATGGACATAAGACATGTACCCAGAGCTGAGGTCGCATGATAGAACATACTTTGGGGCGAGAGAGACGCTCGAACACACAATTTGGGAGTGGCCAATTTATCCCAGGTCGGACGAAAATATTGATAGAGAAGCCTGGGAGACCCTGGTATGAAGCCCGGACCATGAGCTCCAGCGCACCACAGTCCATATGGCGGAAGAGGCCGCTACCAGTGAAGAACTGCAGCCAGCATCTAACCGCGGACGCACAACTCCCCGGCTACCAAGCCCGCGTGCCAGGGGCCAGGACAAACGTCTTTTCTGAAAGAAATAAAAGTGCTTCAATCAATCAGTTCTGGTCCCTGGCCTCCCATACGTCTACAACCTCCACATCGCACTCATTCCCCGAATCATGTCGCCATTTATTCATTCGGGATGCAGGGATGCCCGAGCTGCACGCACTGATACACAGTCGCGCTATAGCACGCACGGACGGTTTTTATACGTAGATCACTCAGTGCTACAGCCCAGCTCATACCGTCCCCTTCCTCCCCTGCCCCACTGACTTCTACCAGCTATCCTCGGTTAAACCCGCTACACGGTATTTGATTAGAGGTCCTTTCGATTGTGCGTGCTGGGATGAATTCGCTCATCTTTCTTCAACGGAACAGTACTTCGTGTACGCTGACTTTAAAGCCAAGCCGTCCTTCATGTTTTGCAAAAGCGAACCAGACCCTGAATAGACACTCTGATCTAAATACGGTGCTTTGGAATATGGAATCTCGTAGAGTAACAATACGGTGGACCCCTAAGCATTGAGGGATTGTTGTAAATGAGCAATGTAATCATATCGCCCGCGACGCTAGTAACAGGGCTCAACCGATCCGCTGGCTCACCCAACTGAGTGGCAAGGGCCCTCTGATTTGGCCAGCCATATCTCATTTCCAACTGGAATTAAGGTAGGAGGTCGCCGTTATTTCTGCCCCAAACCTCCGTCTGTCTATTTCGCAGGCTTATAGCCTTTTTAAAATTGAGACCAACACACTCATTTCCCCGCAGAGACAGTTTAGTATCTTTTAGACTCCGATCTGTTATGACCAAACTGTCCTGAAGTTTATGCGGGGCTAGCAGACTGCATCTTCTACTGACCTTTGCTGCTCAATTTTCACCATTTGAAGTTTTAACCTATCCGCAATGGTGGCTCAGTAGCTACGGCGCTCGAGTACTGATACGGAGTTCCCGGGTTTGAACTCGACCGCGGTGGCTGCGTTTTTATGGAGGAAAAACGCTAAGGTGCTCGTGTCCTGTGTGATGTCAGTGCACGTTTAAGATCCCCAGGTGGTCGAAATTATTCCGGAGCCCTCCACTACGGCAACTCTCTCTTCCTTTCTTCTTTCACTCCCTCCTTTATCCCTTCGCTTACGGCATGGTTCAGGTGTCCAACGATATTAGAGACAGATGCTGCGCCATTTACTTCCCCTAAAAACAATTATTATTATTATTATTATTTACAACCCTGATTATAATCGAAATATGCCTACTAATAAAGTTTCAACATACATAAATCGAATGCTACTTGTATACATTTTGCTTTTGAACTACCTGAAAACACTTGTTTATAGCTCTTAGCTTAAATATTTTTTTTTATTAAACGGGCCGCCTTTCTCGGACGTAGATGCTAAGTGGAAATAAGGCTTTTTAACACCGTATTTTTTGTCAGATGGAGCAGAGCTCGTTAGAAGGTTTATTACGTCTTCCCGCCTCAAATCTTCACATGCTGAGTCTCTTCATATACGGTGAAAACACCATTTACTGCTGAAGTGTATCTATTTACTTACTCTTTGCGTTCCAAAAAACAATAAAAATGGAGGATTTAGGGTACAGTTGCAATTTTCTTTTCCACGATCTACGCACGTTCCAAGTTAACGCTTTATCATACATTACACAAAGTTGAAACTCAGTATACCAGTCCATTTTTATTTGCGCAAAATATGCTTCCTCAAGACTGACGTTTTTCCTCAAGAACGTTTGTTTCCAGGATTTAAGGGATGTTGTATCATTCGCCCAATAACAAAAAATTAAATTTGACTGCCTGTCTGCAAGCAGACTCCACTGAGGGAAAGCATAGTGGAGGCTAGGGGGTGAACTCGCAGCACTGCCCTGGTTCCTCTATTAGCAGTACGCGGTCCACAGGGTGACGGAAGAGCACAGAAAGATGAACGAATTCGAAGGTGGCTGGTGAGTAACCCGGTAACAGAAAGCGTCTCATAAAGAGCTTTACGTTGTTGCGTTACAGCTTCCGTTGAGCAGCAAATATCCGGTGTCGTTGCTGGCGATGCAAGCGAAAAATCCCCAGAGAAGAAACCTGGATGGCCACCTAGGGCTCATGACCTTGTGACGTCATCAGAACCTTCTCACCGGCATTTGAGGAAAGCGACCACCTTAACAGGTGGCAGTTACTGAATGATCGCTCAGGAAAAGCAACCTTCTTCGGGCAAGCCCCACTGGTAGCATTCCTACCACTGCATGGCAGTGGCGCATCGCTTAGCCGCTGCACCACTGCGCCTGAAGAGGTATGAGGATTGTCAGAGATCTATGGGTGTAATGTTGAGTGTGACCAATCAGCTATATATAGGAACAAGCCCCTTATTTGATCGCGTCATAGTTTTGATGCGCAAATTATGTATCCATCTCATATGACACTATTCCAGAGAATAAAATTTGGCAGTGGCTCAGCTCGGCTATGTCATGATATACGTAGCGAAAGCTAAGACATAGCTTGGTTAGCCTTGGTTGATCTTGACTGCAAGTGCAGGTTATTCTGGTGTCTAGCTATGTTGTTGTCGCATTAAAGTCGACACAACTGTGGTTGCGGTGCACGCGAGCTTCCCCTTTCAATCCTCCGAGATACCAGGCGTGCGCCGCAGGTGTCGAAGCGAGCGGAGACGAGCGCAACGACGAGGAACGCGATATAACGTCCTACGAAACTGCGGCGCCGGCGAGCCGCGCCGTCTGACACCATGCCAGATGGCGCGGCGAGCGCCCGAAGCACATTAACCGTCTCACATATCTTGGTGGACACCCGAACCACGTTGTACAGGAAGGGATGACGGAAGGAGAGAGAGAAGAAAGAGAAAAGTTAAAATTGAAAGAGACATTTTGAGGAAAGGCGTTGCGCTGCGCAGCGGCGGGAGACCTGTGGCTCGGTGCTGCTAGTGGCCCATGCGCAGTTGTCACTAGGAAGCGAGGGAGAGAAGTATCCTCGGCGGGGCGCGCATTGTGACGTCATGTGCCTCCTCGGAGCACGGCCACGGCGAAACCTCAAGTTCGCTGCTAGGAAAGCTTTCACTTTAAAACACGTGGCTGCAATCAAGACGTACAGGAACATCAATATTAGTAGCTTAGCCTAGCACCACAGCAATAAAAAATAGATGAATGATCATACTTGCCCACCGCGGTGCCTCAGTGGTTAAGGCGCTCGTCAATTGAGCCGGAGTCCCCAGATTCGAACACAACCGCGGCGGCCGCGATTCCATGGAGGTAAGATGAAAATAACGGAAGTGTGCTGTGCGATGTCAGTGCAGGAATTATTCTAGAGACCAACTACGACACCTCTTTCTTGCTTTCTTTCTTCTTTCACAGATTCCTTTATTTCTTCCCTGACAGCATGTTTCGGGTGCCCACCGACACATGTGAGACGGTTGCTTGGCCATTCCCTTCCGTCCAAACCAATTTCAATGATATTTTGAGTGCGACATAGCAAGGCATTGACAGCACACCACGATGAACATGACCAGCGCTTGAAATCTAGAGTGATCTAGCCGTTTTCTGCAAAGAACATGAGTACGAACGCTCTTTACTGCGCGCATATCCTGGAAATGATTGCGTCGGTAGCCTTTCTTGAGTAAGGAAGAACCGAATTTGAAGGTATTGAAGTGCCCTCTCATTTAACGAATGTATTTTTTTCCAATTATTGTAATAGTGAAATTCTAAAAGCGAGGATTTTCGTTCGACACAGTAGTAAGCACATCAATTAGCAGTCCGCAGGGATTAATGAATAGATGTGATGCCCTCAAGAGAAATAAAGGTTGAAAGTTCGCCTTCTGCGCAGGGTGTATTGAATAGGTGTGACCCTCCAAAAGAAATGAAGCATAAAAGGGCACCTCCTCGCGTAGTTTTACGTCGACTTTCCTACCACTGTGTCATCTTCGCCTCCCAGTACTGTGACTTGAGGAACATCTAGCAGGACGTGGTAAACGGTGGATGAACGAGAGTTTTCACTGACGGAGTTGAGCTGAGGTGCTGAATGCTACAGGTGGGGTTAGCGTTGCTTTATCTGCCGGCAATTGCTGCACCGTAGCATCACTTCTATATTAACAATGTCCTAAAGGCTATCGCATCTAACCCGCTATGCACACAGTCTCTTATAAAAACACACATTCTCTCCCACAGTCACCATCTGTGCACCAATAAATCCACACAATGCACATCACAGTCCACCCAGAAGTCACCATCTATGCCCATATTCAGTCACAGTAGAACATAGGTCATTGTAGTGCCACAATCCATACACACATTCACTCACAGTATAACATAGTCCACTCCGGAAGACACCATCTACGCACACATATAATCACAGTAGGCAATATTATGTTCCTGCTGTCAACATTTAGAAACAAGATCCGTGTCCTGCAGAAATGTTAAAAGAAGGCGTGAAGCCTCCCTCCTGCACGTCTGGTTTCCACTCGGGTAGACAATGTCCTGAACTGTACTGTGACGGGTTCTTGATTTCTTGAAGGAAGCGCACATCACAAACCTTTCCGCGTTGTACTCTGTGCAGTACATAATAGAATGTTCCATATCCCCGGACACATCACATAAAGAGCAGAGCGGAGACGATGCTATGCCTGTCTTATGCATCCATGCAGGAGTGCGAATTCGATGTAGAAGGATCGCCTGAGATCTTCTCAGTCCCTTGGTCACACATGGCTTGTGGGAGGCACTCCACAGGGTACTCAAATGATCTAGCACCGTTTCCCTGGAGAGACTTTTTCCGTCTTGAGGTACTTTTTTCATGGAATCCTTGAGAGAGCTTTTGGACGAGATTGCCACCTAATTACCATTGACTCCTATGTGAGAGGACACCCATTGGAAATGTAGAGTGAAGCCTCTGCTGTGCAGATTCTGCACCAAGCGCAGAGAGTTTATAGACAAGGCGTCAGTACGGAATCCGCGCTCTTACCTCTGAAGGGCTGATTTTGAATCAGGATGACAACAGGTTGAGCCAGACAAAACCCTAACTTCCGTAAAGCCGCCTCAATAGCAACTTTCAGGCGTTGTGGAGCATACGACAGCAGTAAAGCATACGGACCACTTACTGTCCAAAGAAGAAATGTAAAAAGCCGCTGCGCTAGCTTGTTCAACCTTGTCCACATAACCATCCATGAAAATTTGAAGATGGCGGGCATATTCTCTTTCCAAGTGTGCAAATACTAGCGAACGCGTTGCTGCCAAAGGAGAGCTGATCTTTACGCTAACATGGAGAACTGTGACCTTACAGTTGAGGGTAGGAAAAGACCAGGGGGGTTTCAATCGTTTCCTTTGCCTTCGGACATTAATGCCTAAAGAACTAAGAGCATTGAGTGCCAAGTAAGCCTTCGACTCATATCTCTTGCAGAGCCGCTGGAGAAGAGATCGCCCAGCTATTGTCTCTCCTAGGTGGTCAAGATGCATTAGTAGTCTCTGAGAAGCGATAAGGCTAAGAGGTTTCGATAGGGACTCATGAAGTACTGCCTTATTTGCAGCCGCCTGGGGAACTCCAATGGCTCTTCTTAGGCCCTTTCTGTAGACAACTTCGAGACGTTCTAGTTGTGATGCCGAGGGGAAAATTAAATGTAATTGATACATTTTGCGACTGACTACCAGCGCTTCATGAAGTTTGACCATTGAAAAAGGATGGTTTCCCCATTGTTCACGTGCAATTCTACGGATCACATTGAGACACGAAGATAAAGACGAAACAATCGCGTCTACAACTTTTCGGCACTTTAGACGGGAATCAATATTGACGCCCAGGAAACGCGTGTGGTTGAGTTGACGGATGCAAGTGATCGGAGTCTATCGTCAACCACGCTTGACGTCGTTGTCCTACACCTGGAAACAGAACAAAGCCGGATTTTTCCACTGACATGCAGTCCCACACATTGAAGGTAAAGTTGTGCCGAAAGTAGATCCTGTTGAGCTATCAGGGCTAATCGCTTGTGTTGGTAGCCAGTAATTCAAATACAGATGCCATCAGCATATAACGACATACGCACTTGCCTGCAACTTTTTTCAATGAACCGGGAAGGCCAGCCAGTACGACGTTAAGGAGCGTGGGGGAAAAAGGCACACCTCGTGATAGAACGCTTTCGGTGCTTAACGTACTCCCTAACCGTACACGAACTGCGTGACCACTTATAAACTCGTAAATGAATCTTAATATATGGCCCTGTATGCCCATGCCTTGAAGACTGTTTAGAATGGAGCTCTGAAGCACATTCTCGTAAGCTTTCGCAACGTAAAGAAAAATGGCTAAAGTTGAAAGGCCGAAAGCTCTCTGGTTTTCAATGTGACTCACGAAGTCTAAGACGCTTTCTTGGGCACTAAGACCTCGGCGGATTCCTGTCACACATGTTCACAGTGCCTTGCTGTCCTCAAGCCACCACGATAAGCGTTCATTTACCAGCTTCTCCATCAACTTAGCTACACAGGAGGTCAATGACACAGGGCGATACGAGGCAAGATCTGTCATGTCTTTGGCAGGCTCCTGTACTGGAACTACATGTGCCCCCTTCCATGACAGAGGAACATCGCCAGTCTCCAAAACTCGATTGATGAAGTGGAGGAGCTCCTTTATGAGTTGCAAGGGCAGATTATTCAGCATTTGATTGGTGATGCCGTCGGGACCTGGTGCACACCGGCGTCGCAGGCCACTGAGCGCAGTCTGAAGCTCACGAAGCGTGAACGGGACGTCTCTGATAGACCAGGACGAAGCATGTGGTGTCTATACATCTATTTCCAGAATTAGCGCGTACGAGTGCGTCTACAAATTCCTCTGCCAAGCACGCAATAGGTTTTTCCTTGCGTGTTGTAAGAGCTTCAAAAGGCTTCGAAGGGGGAAATTCTCCAGCAAGGCTACCAATAACTCGCCATATTGTCGTCATCGGTGAGAACACAAACTAGCGCAGAATGAGGCCTATTGCGACCTGTACAGCTTGTTCGTGTACCGTCTATTAGCAGAATTCAGCGTATTTAAGGCCGTCTTCAGTTGGCTGTCGTCGTTCTTCAGCACGAGTTGGCGCTCCGCCCTTCTCGCTGCGCAAAGGTTCCCGAGTTTTAAAACCTGGGCTGGAAAATGATCAGGTAACTTTACCGCCATAGTTGTTGCTAGCTTACTAGAAATCATTTCCTCAAAATCACCAGAAAAACGTTCTAGGTGCTCTCTGTACTTATCCCAGTTGGCCACATTGCTAATTTTAGGACCATGCATACGAAAGTCAGCAGCAAACACAAAAATCGGATAGTGATCACTGCCCATCCGGTCAAGCGCTGTTGGCCAACTTACGCGGACGTCAGGTGAATGCAGTGTCAGGTCTATAGCTGTCGCTGAGGCTGGAGGCCGGAAGAAAGTGGAGCTTCTGTCATTGGCAAAATACAGGTCCGAACGGCCAATTACCTCTACGCATGATGGGCGTTGAAATCACCGCAGATGATTCGATTAGCTGGGGAGCGGTCGCAGAGCTGCTGTAGAAACAAATCCAATACCACCTTCTTAAGCGGAGACACGTACACAGTTGGAATAGAAAGGGTTAGAGAGCCGAGTTGTATTCTCACAGCCGCTACCTCAATGTCATCAGTGCAAAGATCGGCAACGCTTAGAGAGACATGTGGAATTCTCTTCTTATGTAAAGCGCAGCACTTCCTGCAGGAAATGACTTTATGCTGCAGTTTTTATGGGCGACATATCCTGTCAAACCTCTCCCGCTCGGCAGGCCAGCTTCTGGCAGGGCCAATACCGGAACACCAGTCTCCTTCAAGAATAGTTTTGGTTCAGCTAAGCGACTTAAAATCCCAGCGCAGTTCCACTGCAATATAAACGGCACTTGTAGGCGCATACGGGATCCACAAGGTTTAACCCCATCCATATTAGATCGCAAGGAAGTTCGCTGCGATGGTGGTAATTAGGGACTGGAAAGAAAGCACCAGCTGTAGGAAGTTCTTCAGGTCACCAGGCGCCATCGCTGGAACAGGTGAACGCAGGGCCTCAAACAAAACATGAAGAATGCCAGACATACCTTGATTTTTAAACTCCTTATTTTATGCAGCGCACTCACAACATCGACAAAAGATGCCGGTGGGGACACACTCTTGGCCGCAGTAGCTAATCTTTTTGTCACTTGTGCATATGAGGGTCCCCCTTGCCGTGAAGTCTGGCTGTGATCCGGCCGCTCCGAAATATGGACACTTTTAGCTGGAGGCCGATAAGCCGACTCGCGCGCACTGGACCTTGGCGTCTTGCTGGACTAAGGTCTCTTAGGGACATTGCTGGGTAATCCAAAAACATAAGACTCTAACAATGGGAACCCGTCTAATCCTGGGACTGGTGTCTCAGTTTTTTGGGTTTTGGGACCAGCAATAAAGGATATCCGACGGTGCAGAGCGCTCACACGGAAGGGGCAGACTCCGAAACTCGCTGGATGATCACCACCGCAATTGGTGCAAGCAAAATCGGCCTCGCAGGTTTTAAAGTTGCGGTCACCTCCGCACCGCTTACAGCGTCGATCTTTAGTGCAAACTTTGGCCACGTGTCCAAACCGTTGGCATCTAAAACACCGTGGAGGCGCTTCACTGAAATTTGCAACTGCGTGCTTTGTGAATCCCAGATCAATTTTTTCTTGGCGCTCTGAGTTGGGAGCGAATGTCAACACGGCAGAGTTGGTAGGTTTCGCAGCCCATTCTTTTCCTGGAGACTCCACACGACGCACAAGTCCTTTCGCGTGCAGTACACCTTGTGGTTTCAGATAACCATGTAGGTAGTGTTCTGAATACCACTTTGGTACACCCTTAATAACACTGGTGTTTTTCATGTAGGAATGGGGCAAATGCACGTTAACTTTGATGCCAAAAATATGAGAACTCTGCAGGAGCTAGTCAACCTGCTCTTCTGTCGAGACATCCAGCTGAAGAGCCCCGTGCATGGTGAACCGACTTCGAATCGGAGCTGATCGCAGCAGTTACTGAATGGCCGCGAAAAGTAAGATGGGATTTTTTCTCTTAAATCAACCCCTTTTTCTGTGGGCTCAACCAATACCGGGATCCCTACCTTTCGTTGCTTGCGATGACTAACCAACATGAAGCCCTTGTTGTCCACATCAGTCTTATCGGCCACTGACTCGTCACCATCCACGATCGTTGACTCATCCCCATTAATCGATATGGTCTCGCTGGACGGGTTGTCGCCTCCATGTTCTGGTCGCTCCACAGCCTGGGAAGCCATGGCCGCCTCTTCCGAGCCAGCCTCCTTTGATTGGCGTGGTCCCTTTAGGATTGCCGCCGCTGGAGCAGCTGTACTATTCCCATAGAGACAGTACCGCCTTGAAGATGCTGCCGTCGTCGTATATTAAAATAAATCTAAGTAAATTAGGCCAAATTAGGTAAATAAAGAGAGCTGAGGAGACAAGAGATCGAACAACGTCTTCGTCTTCCTCTTCTTCCTCCACTGACGGACTCGCGAGGATTGTTTAAGAACTCCTAGATTCAATCGAATAATCCGTATTAGCGATCTGGCCCGTAGCGCTGATTTTAACGTCCTAGTTTTTGCAGATTATTGTGCAGTGGAGTGACAGGCAGCTAACCCGTCTAACTTCATAGATTCGCAAAGTCATCTTACAAAAACACAAATGTGCTGTGACATCTGGCTTAAGACTGTAAACGCTTATCACTCCTTTCAAGCCCAGCTTTCAGGGACATGGCCGTTTAGTTCGGCAAACTGCCACCACGGGCCGCTTCACCCTGAACTCCTTCTTTATCTTTTCTTTTCCCCTTTCCTGCCTCGCATAGCCCCACGCAGGCAGACGGGAGGGCGCACAGCTGCGGGGTTGGGTTGGGCTGTTAACCATTGTTCGGATTCCACACTGTAGGAGTAGGAAGGAGCAAGTAGGGCTTTGTGGGCGAAAAAAACTATCAATGTGGCGTGAGCCTTCGCTGCGCCTGGGGAACGCGTGTTCAGTAGCAGGATATTGAAAAAGGCGCCCAGTTAGAAGAGAAAGAGGGGACGGAAAAGGCAAGATGGCTGAAGTGCTTGTTGAGGGCGTTCTATAGAAACACTGTGTGAAGTGAAAACGCGTGGTTCTTTTTGACAAGTTGTAAGGTAGAGAAGAGATACATCCCAGCAGAAGCAAGACGCAGTGATACAGTGTGTCATGTCTCACCGGCGCCGTATCTTTTCGCTGTATAAAAATATGTATATGTATAAAAATAAAAAATCAAGGATGCCGAATGCAGGGATGTCAGATGCTTGTAGAAGAATTTTTTGGGCGAACTCAATGGAATCGTCCAAAAGGCCAATCTCAACAATCATTTGGGGAGTTAGTTGCAAGATGCCGTCTTGGTTACGTAATTGCTGTCGCCTATCTTTGTGGCGGATCAGTGAACCAGCTCTTTTATCGGCGTCATGCCATTTACAGTTTTCAGAAAAACGTCGAACTCATCAGCACGACTATAGTTCAGCGCTATATTTCGCGAAAAGTAACGGTTATAAATTTTCTTTTTTTTTTCCGAGGACGGTTACTGACTGCAATGCTCTCCTTGAGAGAGTGATATCCGCTGTTGACTTTCTGAAGGCCTTTGATGATGTATTTTAGTTACTGTATGGAGATATTTTTCAGTTTTCTTTGTCGTGCATGCTTTTATTACTGACTTATTGCCCTTGTATGCTATATCCTTGTGCCCTTCCTGCTTGCACCCAAGAAAGAGGTCTGCAGTATTGGGTAAATAAGTAAATAAATAAATAAATAGAGGACTTCATGTCCAGAACATAGCGGATCTAACATCAACTGGTGAAACGACTAATAGCTGCGCACTCCACGTTTTTTTTATGTGACCGTAGTGAGACACTCCTGTGCAATCTGAGGAGACTGAACATTCTCTTGGACACCGTCTCTCTCATCGTGTATCCTTAGCGTTCATGAACTGAGCGGCCAACAATGGCTTTGCGGGACAGTGTGCAGAAACACATTGTTTAAATTAAGGGGCTCAGATGGAGCAATGGCCGACAGACCACAGTAAGGGTAATCCCGCATGTACATTGAAACCACCACCACTGCTCTCCCAACAACAAGCTGCACAGAGCATGAGTAGGATTGTTTCTTGGTTCTGTTACGTAGTTATCAAACAAATCCATGTACCATTGTTTGCGCTTGTTTGTTAAATTATCCTAACCCGAAGAGTCACCGCGGTGGCTAAGTGGGTATGGCGCTCAGCTGCTGGCCTGAAAGACGCGGTTTCGATCCCGGCCGCGGCGGTCGAATTTCGATGGAGGCGAAATTTTAGAGGCCCGTGTACTGTGCGATGTCAGTGCACGTTCAACAACCTCAGGTGGTCGAAATTTCCGGAGTCCTTCATAGGTTTTCGGCTTTGTGTCCCCGAAGCTCTTGATGCGCACTTTGTCTAGGAGTTCCTCATCGGCTCCTTCGAACTGGTGGATTAATCGGTATATTGCTTTATTGTGTTCTGCTTTGGTTTTGGTCGGATCGATGAGCGCTTTCAGGATATGCCATGTCCTAGCTGTGCTCAGAGGTCCTTTGAGGGAGTCACTGAATTGCTGCCAGTTCGTATTCGCCAACTGTACTGCGTACTCCTCTGCTTTCGTTGTAATTTTTGCTATTTTAAGTTTGAGATTCCTGTTGTGTTTCTGTTTCTTCCACCTCTTGATTAGACCACCTCTGGCTTCCCATAGTCTGAGGAGCCTGTCGTCTACTTCAGGTGTCTGTGTTGTTAACTTGATCTCTTTGGTGTGTCATTTTGCCTTTGCTTGAGTATGTTTCCCCATTCTTCAATCGACTGAATTCCTCCTTTGATGAGGTGGTCATCGTATACTTCTCTAAAGGCGTTCCAGTGTGTGATTCTAGCCGTGCCTTGTTGCCGCTTGAGTCGGTCGGAGGCCACTTGGGTTTTGATTATGTAGTGGTCACTCCCCATATTTTTTATCATGTTTTTTCATTGCGCCTGTCCCGGACCCTTAATGAAGGTGAGGTCCGGGCAGGTGTCGGTACTGACACTGTTGCCTATTCTGGTCGGAGTCTCTGGGCATCTGAGTAAATTGTAGCCTGCAGATTCTGCCACTTCCGCTAATGTCTTTCCTTTAACATTGAAATTCTTATATCCCCAGCTTTTATCCCAGACATTAAAATCGCCTAAGACGACTAGCGTGTTGCCCTATGCCAGTTTGCTGGCGCCTTGAAAAAGCTCTTGGAATTTGGGTTTTCTCTGTTTCGGCGGGCTGTAGGTATTAACGATGAAAATGCTGTCCCTTTCCCTCTGTTTCTGAGGAATAATTTCTATGATCACATGCTCTATGTCCGTTTCAGTTATCCTGTCGTGGCTTATGGCTATGACCGCTTTGTTGACTATGATTGCCGTCCTTCCTTTTTCCTGGGTTTCGTAGCATGCGTATCCTCCTAGGGTTGGGGTGATGGCCGCTTCCTGGAGCACTATAATGTCGGGTGGCGTTTGCTGTGTTTGAATGTACTGTTGAAGTAAGCCTTGCTTCCTCCGATAGCCTCTGCAGTTCCATTGATAAATTTCTAGGTTTTCTTGTTTGCTTAAGGTTTTGTTGGCCATGTTTAAGCTTCCGTGTTGGCTGTGTTGGCGATGGCCGCCAGCGCGGGACGGTGATACGCCTTCTCTCTAATATTCTCAGTGAATTTTTGCTTGCGGATTGAGCTTCGTATCTCTATAATTTGCAGTTGCATCTGTTTCATCGCCTGCAGGTACACGTTCTACTGAGCTCCCCCTACAAGCAACCACGAGAAAGTCTAACCTGTCCCTAGAGATTACTCAGCAATCTTGAACCACTACAAGGGCTGCAGGAAACGGTACCCGTAACACATAAATCCCTCTCTAGGGAAGACGCCGTCGCCTGGGGGCTGCTACAGACGGGCTCATACCCAGATCTAAATACACTCAACAAAATACAACCCACACAATACGCAGACAAATGCCCATGGTGCCATGAAACACCCACGCTCTATCACATAACGTGGGCCTGCCAGAAAATAGAGGTGGCACCAAAAATACTAAACCCGAGTGCGGAGCAATGGGAAGGAATGCTCTCCAGCGACCTTCAGGGCGTCCAAATTGGGCTAATCCGGCGAGCACAGCTGGCAGCGGCATCCAGCGGAGCCCTGGACCAGGGGCAGACGACCATTGCTAAGAACACGGACGACACACCTGACTCCACCAAATTGCTCACCTACTCTCTAGAGCTCAATAAACGTTTTCCTTCCTTCCCGTTCACCTTCCTCCCTTTCCTTATGGCAGGATTATTTAGGTGTCCCCCAGATGTGTGCGACAGCTACTGCGTCATTTCTTTTAAACAAAACGTGGTTTCAATTTTTTTAAGAGGCCAAGTTGGTCTATAATATTCAGGAGCGCTCTACTACGGCACCTCTTTCTCTCTCTCTGTGTACTCTGAGCTTCCTCCCTTCCCTTACGACACAGTTCATGCGTCCGCCTAGATGTGACAGTTACTGCGTCACTTCCTTTCCTCAAACCCAATTTTTCAGCTTTTTTCTGCAATGTGCAACGTGCACGTTAAAGATCCTCAGGCAGTAAAAATTTTTCCGGAGACAACGTCATCACACCATCTGCATCGTACTATAGATGCAGACGATTTGACGCCGTGGGTGAGCTGGGGCAGAGATGGAGAGTTTGAAACCGCACTTGGAGAAATATCTCTAGCCGATTGTGTTAAAATACTCGGGAGAAAATTCAGAGGCTATTTTTCTGTCATCTCAAAAAAAGAAAAGCAACAGTCCCCCATTCAAGGGGAGTGATAATGCATTACTAGTGAATGGCAATGCCATCCCGGTGGTAGATAGTATTCGAATTCAAGAGCTGCGCCTAAAAGCAAATGGCAAAATCACAGAAACTATCATGAGACTTGAAGAAGGTACCTGCGAGACATGCAGCCTACTCAAGCGCATTTCTAACAAGAATGCAGGTATTAAGGAGACCGATCTTTCGAGATTGGTTCATGCTTTTGTCATTAGTCGAATGCTATACGTTTCCCTCTATTTCAAACTGGCCAAAGTTTAAAAGGACAAAATTGAAATCATAATCAGAAAAGGGATCAAAACCCCACTAGGTCTTCCTCCGAACACTTCGACGGTAAAATTTCTAAGGCTAGGTGTTTCCAACACTCTGAAGTAGCTCGTAGAAGCCACCCCGGTGTCGCAGCATCAAAGGTTTTTATAAACAAAATAACTGTAAAGAAAAATAGGCAGTGGCTTAGCTCGGCTACGCCAGGACACACGTAGCGAGAGGCACGTCTTCCTGGGAGAGCTTTCTGTGGTCATTGTATGTTTAGCAATGAGAGACATTGGGTATAAACATCTTTTATTCATTTTGCTTGACAGAGACGAAGACTACCCGATGATCTGTGAAGTAGCATGCCGTGATCTCGATGCTTTCGAAAAAGTATTTCGATTTGGTAGAGCCTCTTCAGTATACAAGCTCTATAGTAGTGGCTAAGTGCGCAGTCTTGATGTGAGGGTGTCGCGAATTGGTAGTGCGCCCCCGACTTTCCGAAGCGGAACGTTTTCGCGAGAAGTTTCGAACAAGACAAGAGAACAAAGAGATCAAATAAAACCGTATTAAAAATTTAAAGGAAAAAACGGCCACGAATCGAAAACAAGGATCACACTCTCAACACGTATACAACACTACAGAAAAACAGAGCATCCCAGGTGAAGCGTGGATGACCTGCAGACATAATTGAACGCGCGTGGTTGCAGTGTGATACCTCGCTCTCGTTGCGTCGAAAAAAGCGGCGAAAGAGATCCAGGTGGTGGTCTAAACGGTGAACAACACGGCGAGACGGCACTGGACTTTCGCAGAGAGCCCGAAGAACTATGCAGCAGCAGGAGAATAGTAGCCAGCTCCCGTCCGAAACGCCAGAGGTTTAGATCAGGCTATTCAAGGGTGTATTTAAGCATTACGAACCCCAATCTATCGGCTGCCACCTCAAAGCTTGAAAGAGACACAGGAGGCTAACATCGGTGATGCAAGGGGCTCTAAGGACCCAACGTCCGATGGCTGCCCCCTCCGCGCTAAAAATGACACGATCTCCGCTGTGTTGCCTTCTTCTGCACCTTGGTGTTCTGACACGTCAGCTCCTCACTCCTCGTTGCTCGCCGCGCTCTTTGTCGAGGTCACCTCGTAGGCACCCTTCGCACGCGCACACGCGGGGCGCTCCGCTGTCCGACGCACCACTGTCGACGCACCGCGTTTGAATTTCCACGCACCTCACATATTCCCCTTCTTCGAAAAAGTTTTTTCGCAGAAAAAACTGCCGTCGGTGCACACAACACGGATGTTCACATGGGAAGCATATAAACGCCGCTGATGCACGAACAGCAATGTTCACGTGATAAACTGTCAATTTAGACGCAGCTGAAATCACTCAAAGCACTTTACGCATGACGCATGGAAGAACATAGTGACCCACACAGAGAGATCATGTCAAGCCTTATACACTTGACAAAAGGCAAAATAAAAACAGCAAAAAATATCAAACAAAATTTAAACATGTCTGTACCATGAAGATGGATATGTACACAATTAAGTACCCAGAGCCGGAGAACGAAGGAAAGGAATAACGTACAAACACTACCAGGCTACATTTGGGCAGGTAACAATTGAAAACACCGCATAGTCGAACTGTATGTTGGGCATCACCCTCTTCACCTTAAAAATGACTCCTGCAAACAGCACCTGCGTCTTCCAAGACTGAGTTACCTTTTCCGATAGCAACGAAAGGTGAAACCTGCCCGGTCTCTTGGGGCGCACGCTCTTGGTATAGCTTAAGCATATTGGTGCGGAAGAGCTTCTTAGTGTGGCCCAAGTCGATCCAATAATCCACATCGTTATTTATGCCACCAACTTTGAATGGACATTTCCACTGCATTAGCAATTTTTTGTGGCTGCTCGGCAAAAGAATGAGGGCACGATCTCCAACCCTTAACTTCCGCTTCTTGCTGCTCCTGTCTTAGTATCTCCACTGAGACTGTTTGGCACGGAACAGATTTTTATGTGCCGCTCTCACATTTTTCTCGCGACGTTCTCTGAAATCTAGAACGTAACCATTCATCGTCCTCTTGCCTTCTCCCATCTCTTCCTTAATCAGAGCTCTGTAAGGGGTGCGAGCGCTCCTCGCACATATCATCCAAATATGAACTTAAACGGAGAAAACTCGATTCCCCTGCGGCACCTCTCTGAATGCTAACCGAGGGGGTACGGTATAATGATTCCATAGTTAGGGCTGCTCCTGACTGAGCTTCCTCAGCATCTGCTTCAGTGTGCCGTTAAATTTCTCCGCCATCCCATTGCACATTGGATGGTAAGTGGTCATGTTCAGATGTTTCACCGCTAAAATATCTTTGAGCTCTCTCATTTTTTTTGAAGTGAAAGACGACCCAGGTCACAAAAGATCTCCCTCGGCAGACCTATACGTGAGAACTTCTCCACCAAGCCTTCAGTCACGATTGCTGAATCTATATTTGGCAGAACCACGGCTTCGTGATAACGCGTGACAAAATCGATGAGAGTGAGAATATACCTATTCCATTTCACCTTCGTGGGCGACAGGGTACAGACAATATCGACAGTGACCCGATCGAAATGAGTGCCGATAAGAAGCATGCGTCCCAACAGAGCATTTTCTACTTTGCCTTTCTGGGCACGTCCTTTGACAGGAGTCGCACGAGCTGACATACCTCTTAAATTCCTCCAGCTCTCCCGGCGAGTAAAATTCTTCCACAACTCTATGTGTAGTGGTCATAATGCCCTGATGCCCCGCCAACCGGCATTCGTTGGCCAAGCCTTAACACCTGTGATCGGCAACACTTGGGAAGTACTAACTGTCGAACCTCTCTGCCAGAGGCGAGATGATAGAGGTGGTACAGCAAACCCTTTTCAACAGAATACGAGTGCGAAGTGCTATGCTTGCCCCGGAACGCCTTCCTTATTTTCACCCAACACGCCTTCAATGACTCATTGTCTCTTTGCTCTGCTTCTAACATTTCCTTGGTAAACCTCATGGAACCAACGCTTAAAGCAGTAATTTTCCTCCTTCGTCCAGAAACTTTCTTTCCAGCCAACGCCAAATTTGGGCCCTCGCCCTCACCATTTTCAATGGCGACCTCGTCAGTGACTATTTCAGGACATAATTTAGCAACACCCTTCAAGTTCTTCAAATTAATATCTGGATAAGACGGCTCACGACCCTCTGGTGTATTTCTAAATATAGGGTATAATGGCGTCTCCACGGAGTTTACCAGGGTGGTGCAAGTGAAATATGGTGAAGCAATATAGACTTCTCACTCGGAAACTTCCAGACTACTGCCATCAATAAGAAACACCGTAGATGTCGAACCAGTGAGAGCTGAGTCGGGAACTAGGGCCCTCCGCACAACCACTGTATTGCTCCCCGTGCCCAGTAAAACGCGTATGGCTATACCTTGGTGCTCTCTCTCTAGGACAGGCACGTCTTGTGCGTCTGCAGGCTTTTGCCGGACAAGTCCGACCTCCACCTTATCCTCAGCTGGTTCAAGCCTATCAGCTTTTGTGAACGCAGTTCCAGACGCAAAGCTCTCTGGTTGAACACAACGGAACGATTGGTTCTGGTTTTCGTCCTTCCTTGAGCAGGAATTTACTTCATGCGTCCTTTTCAGACAGTGAACGCAATAAAGCTGTTTTGGCTTAGAGCGACAGCCTGCAGCATTGTGTCCCGGTCGGTTAAAAATGAGGTACTGTCTTCTCGATGGTACATCCTTCTCTCTTGGAATACCCATCTCGAACGATTCTTTTAACGAAGACAAGTTGCTTTGCCGCTGGGCCTCTAGAAAGTTGTCTGCTGCCTCAGCCATTTTCTCCAGTGTCTTGTACTCTCTTTCTCAAAAAAGTTGCCAGACGACTATGACAGTTCCTCACGAACTGTTCGCCCAACACCAACTGACGTAAATCATTATATGTTGTGGCCGTTCCCGAAATCTCGACCCATTGATCGAAAAGTCTGAGAAAACGTGCTGAGAAAACGTGCGTGCCTGTTTCTTTATCAAGCGGCTTACTTTCACGAAACCTTTCGCGATAACCTTCTGCCGTAAATCGAAAATGTTGGAGCGAGGCTAGTTTCGCCTTATCATAATCCATTGAATCTGCTCGGGACACTTGACCGAAAACACGGAAAGCTTCCCCAGTCAAAGACTTATTGAGTGCTGTAGCCCATCTTTCCTTTTGCCAGCTTTGCCCTTCTACGATACGCTCAATACGTTTGAGTTATGCATCTAAGTCATCCCTGCGACCGTCGAAAGGCGGGATCATTTTCTGAGGGCTAACCGCTCCTGAGGTCCCCGGTGAGGGTTCTAGATTACCCCCGCTTTCTTGTGCTAGTTTCATTGGAGCTGCAATTTACGCTATTCAGATTCTGCAAGCAATTTTGTATGCTCGCATTAAGCTTACGTTTTACGCTCGTCAGCCTCTGCTTACGCTTTGGCGTGCTCGCGTTCGGCAGCACGTGCTGCGCGTTCTCTCTCTTGCTCGGCCGCCACCCACGTGCGCAGCTCGACGTCTTTCAACCCCATGTTTTCTACCCTAATATATCAAGAAAAGGGATTTAGCCTGCTCAACTGAAAAATCGGAGATCCCTAGGATAGGAAAGAAGCCGACGGATGCAAGAATACAGATAAAGATCGAGGGCAAGATCATCCCTGAAAGGGATATTATTCGAGTTTTAGGCATGTGGCTGCAGAGAAACGGCAAATGCAGCCACAAGATTGGCCTCCTTAAAAAGTCAACGGAGAGAGAGAGAAGAAACTTTATTGGCGCCAAACATTGGTCGACTCAGCGGGACCCGGATGTCTTCATGTTGAAGTTCCGAGTCTTCCAGGGGTGGTGCCCTTATTCCAGGGCACCACTGAGTCTTGCTACCTCAGACGCATGCTAGACCAGTCCTTTTTACACCGCCAGCACGCTGCTGGTTAGCAGGCTCTCCCACTGTTCCGCATTGGGCTCTTTTAGTTTATGGAATGAATAATTGTTTTTACAATCCGATGTAATATGGTATAAAGTGGGGGTGGCTCCACACCACTCGCATGTGTCCATGTACTGGTTCAAAGGAACAAGTTTGCCGTATGATATCTAGAGTATGATCCAGAAGATACGGCATGAAGGAAGGCGACAAGCTAAAGCTGGTGAACAGCCTATTCATAAGCAGAAAAACTTACTCACTTCCTTATCAAAGCATGCTGAAAAGGAAGAAAATCGGGCAGAGGTCCTAATCAAAGGAGCCAACAAGACAGCTTTGGGCTTACCCAGAAATACGTCGAAATACATGCTGGCAGAACTGGGGCTGCACAACACGTTCGACGAGTTAAGCAGGGCACAAGTCATGTCACAGATACAAAGGCTAAGGAACTCGGCAACAGGAAGGGCCCTCCTAAGAAGGCTGAACTATAAGGGAGTCCTAGAGATAGAGGATAGATCGGCAAACATCCCAGAAGAAATACATCGACGCTACCAGGTTAGCCATATACCCAGGAATATGGATCCAAATCTACACGCAGCCAAAAGACAGGCAAGGGTTGAATATGTAGAGGTGATGATAGCCACACAAGATCAGGTAGTCTACACTGACGCCACTCTGTACCCGTGCACTCGTAGCCAAAGGATCAAGAAAACGGTATCGGTTGTCACAACAAAGGAGGGTGGCTTTAATAGCGGCTAATCCACGAGAGGTGGGACGATACCTGGGGCAGAAAAGATCGACGTAGCTCTAGCGGCAGCCGAGGTTTATCGCACCAACAAATCTCTCACAATCATAAGAGATTTCCAGGAAGTATGCAGATGCTAAATGGTAGGAAGAATCAACAAGAAAGCACTAAGGATTCTCTTGAAAACGCAGCGAACGAAAGAAAAGATCCAACATAGGGTCTACTGAGTACAAGGACACGCCGGAGTCGAAGGCAATCTGAAATCGGACAAGCTAGTTCGCGAGATTACTATCCGAGCTGGTGCGTCAAACGCTCGGACGGCCCGGAGATAACGGTAGAGCTCACGTACGCAGCTATCCTCAACCTCATCAAAGGCAGAAGACGCAAATATCCCCAGCCACATCTTCTGCTAACACAATATGAAGCGACATGTTGGAGAATACTCCTAACAGGAGCCTTCCACAACCTTCACATTCTACATAAGATGTATCGGGAGCTGTATAGGGATACATGTCCGTGGTGCGGGGCAACCCCCGCCCTGTATCACATCACATGGGAATGCATACACAATTCAGCTTTCCGAGGTAACAAAGAGCCAAATGCGGAGCAGTGGGACGACAGGCTGACCAGCAGCCAGCTCAAGGTCCAAAGAGACCTAGTGAGCCACGCATGCCGGATGGCCAGGGACCGTGGTGCCTTGGACTAGGGGCGCCAACTACGCTCAGCCTGGAAGACATCGGCATTCTTCGGGCAAGCAGCAAGACTTCTTTATAAGAGCAATAAAATTTATTCACTCACTCACTCAACCCCATGCGTTCACCCAACTCGAGCAAATCCTTTAGTGATTCCATAGTTTCCTTTAACGGACGCACGAAGGGGGAAGGGGAGAAACCATGCCTTCGTCCAGTCGCGCGGACGCCAATAGTCTCGAATTGGTAACACGTCCCCGATTTACTGAAGGGAACGCTATCGGGTGCAGGTTCCAATGAAACAACAAAGAGAACGGACAAATCGATACGAAGGCGTATTTATAATTTAAAGCAAAACAACTGACACCAAACGAAAACAGGCAACACACTCTCAGCACGCGTACAACACTGCAGAAATAGAGCGCCCCAAGTGATGCGGAGATGCAATGAAGAGAGGATGGAACGCGGGTGGCTTTAGTGCGACGCGTCGCTGGTGCTTCGTCGAAGGAAGGGAGCCAGGTGGTGGTAGGAGTGAAGCGGAACACAAGGAGACGCCACTGATCTTTCGTGAAGAGCCCGAAGAACTAGGCAGCAGTAGGAGAATCGTAGCCAGCTCCCGTCGACAGTGGCCCGAAACGCCAGAGGCTTAGAGCAGGCTATACAATGGCGCTTTTAAGCAGTACGAACCATCAATCCTTCGGCTGCCACCTCCAAGCTTGAAAGGGACGCAGGAGGCTTACGTCGGTTATACAAGGGACCCAACGTACCCAACGTCCGACGGCTGTCACCTCCGGGCTTCAATGACATGATCTCCGCTGCGTTGTCTTCATCGGCACCTTGGTTTTTTGACATGTCAGCTCTTAGCTCCTCGTTGCTCGCAGCGTTCTTTCGCGCCGTCGCCTAGCGATTCTTAGGCCCGCTCCTTCAGACGCTGGGCCTAAGGCTTTGCGGGGTCTCCCCATGGAGGCCAGAGAAACCGCGGCGGTACAGCGAGAGATCGTCGGCATTGCGGCAAAGCGGAGCACACCCCTCTGTGGTGTGCAGCAGATATCCAGAGCCGTCATACACGAGGAGCTCCGATGGCTCAGTGGCCCGTGACAGCTGCTCCCTTGCAGCGGCGGCTACTATCCCTGCCCTGCGACTGCAGAGCCAGCAACACGCAAACTTCCTGGGCACCTCCACCACGGCGGAGAGGATGAGGATCCGGCTTGGGCCTGACCTGCTGCTCACCCTCGGCCCTCCGCCACCAAGGACTGCTCTGCTGTGCGAATCTCGTGCCGCCCTCAGCAACTTGCAATGTAACGGCCGCGGTACTTCACTAGTGCAGGAAATTCTCTGGCGCATAGAGCGCCTCGCGCAGAGAATATGTGCCGTGCGTGCACAGTGGGCGCCCGGTCATTGCGGCAATTCCGGCAACGAAGAAGCTGACGGCCTCGCGACCGCTGCACAACTACCTGCCAGCAATATGCACCTTGCGCTGGAGGAAGTGCGTGCGGCCATCCACGACCATCTCCGAAAGCAGCAAACCGACGACCCATCGCAGGAAGTGAGCGCATCGACAGTATCACCGGCTGTCGTGGACTTACACGGTCACAACGTGCAATGATCCTCCGCGCGCGCATTGGCTGCGTGTGGCCCGGGGAACGACGGTTGCGCCACGGAATCGCGACTGGTGATGTGTGTGATGGATGCGGTGCAGTGGAAACACTAGAACACCTGCTCCTTCACTGTGCCACGTTCGCCGATGCTTGTCGCGATACATTCGCGGCTTATAGGGCGCAGGGCATACTAGCAGACTCCATCAAGACGCTATTGTGGCCGCAGGACAGTGCGCGCACAAGTGAGCGAACATTGGTGAGCCTGTGTGCATCCCTCGAACACATGGGCTTGACGTCCCGTCTGTTCTTCGTCAGGTAGTTACACGCAATGACCAACGCTCCGCGAGTTCTACCTTGAACGATTAATAACTGGACGCCCCACTCCAGTCGTAGCCAACCGAGTGCTGTGCGCGTGCGTGATTTAATTCCTCTAAAATGAA
Source organism: Amblyomma americanum (assembly GCF_052857255.1). NCBI lineage: Eukaryota > Metazoa > Arthropoda > Arachnida > Ixodida > Ixodidae > Amblyomma > Amblyomma americanum. The sequence continues at coordinate 108,293,923 of NC_135501.1, forward strand.
CTAATCACGCGCACAGCTTGGGAACATTTCTTATTGTGTAACTAGTTTGTACATATTACTTCTCCCGCTATCCTCTCTTCCGGTCCCCTCACCTCTTTCATTTCATTTCTCCATTCTGCCTGTAATCCTTTATTTCCGCTGCCCCAGCTCAGGTGCTTCAGCATCGATGGCAGATGCCGGGGCTAGTAAAGATCTTTTCCTTCCTTTTTACTATTATTTTAATAAACAACCACTACCACCACCAAAAGGAGGCAGTGAAAGAAGAAAGCAAGATAGAGGTGCCGCAGTGGTGGACTCCGGAATAATTTCGACCACCTGGGGATCTTTAACGTGCATTGACATCTCACAGCACATGGGCGCCTTACCTCCATAGAAACGCAGGCGCCCTTGCCGAACCCGGGAACTCCGGATGAGTAGCCAAACGCCCTAACGTTACACTGAGCCACAGCGGCGGTTCGACGGTTAGGGGAATGAATGAGGCTTTAGGCGATAGCCATCTCCCCCGTCATTTTTGATGGGTGCAAATTAGTTATTTCCGTCTCTCTCTCCGGAGCCACCCACTGCAGCACCTGCTCCTTCATGTGATCTTTCACTCTCACTGCTCTCTTCCTTTAATATTAATAATAAGGGAAGAGACGGAGGTGAGAGTGAACGATGAAAGGAAGGAAGGGGTGCTTGTTTGTGTGCCCACGATGTGAGACGGTTACTGCGCGATTTACTTTCCTCAAAAACCAACTTTACGCGTGTGTCCTATGAGGCTACTATCCAGAAAGACAACAATAGAGGCATAATTTTGTTTGGCTTCCTTGCAAGAAACGTTTTTCTCAGTTGACTATTTTGTGTAATCACTGTAACGAAATGATGTTTTATTCTTCATAATGCCAATCTGCGAAAAGTTTCAGCAAATTTTTTTTAAACACAGGAGCTTCATCTTCGAAAGTTTGAGCGCTTATTGCAAGAGCATTTTTCTGGATTAAGATGGATGATCGGCTGCTACAGCAGTAAGTAGGATTTTCTCTGTCTCTGTTGACTGGTTGTATGCGTTTTGGAATTTCGAGCTGGGACTTGTTATTTACGCTCATGCACATTGGTGCCCTGCCCTGTTTATGTATTTGTTATAAGTAGGGAATTTGTTAGTAATGGGAGTCACAATACAGGAAAGGTTGGTGGCGCTCGCTCAAGGAAAGATTTACTTGGCCCAGGGCACGACAACGTCACCAAGCAGATGCTTAGAAATCTTAGTGATGCTGCCAAACCCAGCTCCTTGAAACAGTAAATAGTTAACAGGACATAGGCCATAAGTCGGAGCAGTTCAAGCCAACACTGCTTACCCCATACCAAAGCCTGGAAAAGATCCATCATTTCCAACCTAAGACATATTGCTCTCACTCGACCCATTACCAAATTTTTTGAGCTTGTAATCAACTCATTTTTACTCGGAGAACACAACTACTTGGTACCACTCTCCACAAATCGGCTTTCGCTCCGGTTTTAGTACACAAGATTGTTTATCGGTGCTTTGACGAGTCATTAATCGAACTTCCCGACACCTCGTACCTGATTACGTCCTTGCGGTTCACATGAGAAAAGCTTTTGACAACGTAGGACAAAACGTCATCCTTGCGGATATTGCCCAGGCCTACCCCGTAAACGGGCGCTGAACTGGATACAGAACGTTCTCCAGAGCAGACCCGTGCGTCTCAACGGTGGCACCTAAGAATGGAACCATCACACATACTACCTCGGCAGGGGAGTTCCTCAGGGTTCAATCCTCGACCCTTTAATCTTTAACTTTGCAACTGCGAAGGCAGAAACACGTCTAGAATAAGAGAGTGCAGCAAGATTCGCGATCTATGCGCACGACGTAACAGTGTAGGACGGTGGAGGCCAATGGTTTTGAGTCCGCTGATCACATGCAAGCCGACGTGCAGGCAGCGGTTCATAGCCTGGAGACCTCACTAACAGAGCTACGCCTTGAAATGACAACTCACAAGACTGAAGTTCTCAGTATTGAAGACCTGCTCGTGGTAACCCGCGCCAACAGTTGCATCTTCTCGTGGCAAACCAGGTGCTCACATCTTATAACGGATCACTCAAGCTTCTCGGTGTGCCTGTCAGCAGCTGTAACAGTCCTCGTACATCGATCAAACGCCTCAAGAGCACCTCGAAAAGTACCCTACTTTTCATCGGTCTTATGTCAAACAAGTATGGTGGTGCTAGGCATTAGGTTTGTCAGACGCTGGCTCGCGCCGTTGCAGTTGGCAAGATTCTCTGCGGCGCCCTCTCGTACGAACTGACCGCGAAAATCCACGAAGACCTAGCTCTTCTGCACAGGGCCACGTTACGCACTATTACAGGCCTACCACGACATACGCGCATCACGGCTCTATAGTAAGCGGTGGCCTTTCCTCCTATACACGAAATCATTGAGGATTCTGTAACTCGGCAAGAAACGCAGTACTTGCGCGAAAGAGGTTCGCACTTGGAAACGCTGGGACCGCCAAACCTCTGCACCGGCTGATTATGAAGACCGGCCGGCTCCGCCCTGTCTTCGTCCACACCTCGGCCGCTACAGACATACGGCTCCACACAGAGCAAAAGGGCCGTACAGCTCCAGCTAGCTCGACACCGGCCGCTGATAGAGAACGAGGTGAGGAGGACATATACGTAGATGCATGCCTGAAAGACGGCGCCATTTCAATTGCATGGCGCAGCCATGAGATTCTCAATTTCAGCGGCTGCTGTACTATTCGTGCACCCGTTGGATGGCTAAAGGAAGGGGAGCTGCTCACTATATATGGCACTCTGCTAGAGGTGGAAAACGTTCTGGTCGGCAATAAATTTCTACAATGTGACACGTCGCTCAAAATTCGAATACTCTCTGATTGATATGAAGTTGCACGCAAACTCCACAAACTATTCTGGCCCCCTTAACTGCACAGCAGATTACTTTTATAATCAGAATCCTTTCAACACGCTACGTGCGAATGCGCTTCGCCTGGATCTCGGGACACACGGGTGATGACGACGGCAACTAGTCCGCTCACAACGCGGCTCGGCAGAGTGCCTCTTTCCTTCCTCCGCTGGAATACCCCGCCCTTACCGACGAACCTGCTGATATGTCCAACTTGGCTGTCCTAACGTGCAGAATAGAGCTTGCCAAAGAGAGGAGCCGTGCAAGACTTACGACCGTTGCACCACCGGGTTACCTTGATACCTCACCTGCTCTTACACGGCATGAACAGATCTTCATTAATAAGATCATCGCCGATGCGCTTTGATGATAAACAACTTAAGAAAATGGCTCACTGGCCCTCGCTGGCATCAAGGGGGTAATATTGACGTTGTTAAGTGCCCGTAGTGTGGCAGCACGTGTCGTGCTGTCCTGTACCATCTAGTTTGGCATCGTTCAGAGTTCCGCAGGGGACGCGACGACCTCGTCGCCGAAGCATGGTTTTCCACCAATGGCGAGGAATTTCGTGCATTGACCACAGCCGGAGCGAACGGCATATTGAAAGATGTTGGCAAATATGTTAAGTGGCCTCTATAAAGCAGTGTAAAGCGTGGCGAAACGACCAATGCCGTCCCTTCATGTATCAGTAGACCCCTACTTCTCCTTTCCTTAACAACCCAATTCCTTAACCAACGGCATTGAGCCTTCCTTTGTCAAAAACAGTTCATTCGTTCATTAATAAGACACACTCAAAGGGTACGTCTCGAGTTCCGTGTCAGCAAAACATTCTCCGCACTGTTACATCGTAGAGTAACATACTGGAAAAGAGAGGAAACACCCGTATAGGCCCCAGCGGCTGACTTCGTGCACAGTGCACCTAGCGGAACCAGCAGACACATCGTCCTCAGAGATGACCGTAAATTCATTTGAATCTCAGAGACTGTACTTCCGCTTTCGCGTGCATTGCTTCAGTATGTGCTATCGCTGTCTGCTTTTCTACTCCTAAATTATTCCTCGCGGTGACCATAGCTCGGAGCTACTACTCTACCGCTTCGAACCATGTAAAAGAATGTCATGCAGAAGAACAAGGTCAAAATGACACCAGATGTTGATCACTTAGGTAGGCTTTACCTGTGTAGTTGAAAGTGGCGCAATTTTACAAAAGCAGCAAAAAAAAGAAACTGTCACACATTTCTAACCGTCAAGAGCAGCACAAACAATCGAGGGCAAAAAATCGAAACCGATACTAGAGAAACTTTGTTGACATGAAGGTTCTGAAGGAAGACGACATACCCAACCCAGATTTCACATTTCACGAAAACAGACAAATGTATGTGTTCACAAGGTGTCCCATTAACATGGGCCAAGACTAAATAATATTGTTCTTCCTAGTAGAAATTATTAAAAAGGTACGACTTATCTGGAATATCTCCGGCCATCTTCTTCGGTCCGCGAGATTGATTAGTTTGTCGACATTGAATATTTAACTTTAATAATATGACTGGAAATGCTTGGATGTGAATGGTAAAGTTTTAGAGCACCGCGAAAGCTATCCGTTCCAGGTGGTTTCGACTAAGAAGTATTAGCGCAGCGCATTTTATTTTTTAAACTTCGGCGGCCTTTAGTTTTTCGTAAATAAAACGAGTCGCGCTAATGCAACATGTCGCAATCACTTCATTCCGTGAAGATAAATCTGCAAAATTTTGAATCTGTTAGGCAGTGTGTGATTCGATATCGCTGTGAGATTTTATTGGTCGAAGTGGTGCAATTGTTTAATCAATGAAACGTGTAAATTAAACTGCTACGTCACAGTAGCCATGGACGTTGGCATAGAATCTCCGCTTGATTGTGTTGTTCTATGAAGATATATGTGCAAAAGTTCATTGTGTTAGTGCGCGATGAGACGATGCTGTGAAAAACAGTTGGCTGATGAATTTTAATTACACTTTGACAACACAATAGCCATGGATGTCGACATACCACCTGGACGTGAAAAGTAAAATAAAGAAGTCTAATAAAAACAAGAAAAATTAAAGCGATGAAGAGAATTGATTAAAAATTAAAAATAGAACAAAATGAAACAATACCATTAAAATAATTAGAGTATTGTTAGACTTTCTATTTTAGAGCGAGACGAGACAGCGTGTTGCAGAGCTGCGAACGGCGACGCTTTGCCCGGTGGACAAGTAAAGAAATTTAGGCCTGTCTGAAATAACTCGGTGGACACCTGAACCGCGTCCTAAGGGAAGGAATATTTCTGACGTGCGGTGCCGACAATGCTACGACGCCGACGACTTTCACACCGACCGAGTTGTATACGCTTTCGCATAAAATAAATAATGAAAAATAATAAATAGATATATAGACATGTGGCCGCGTGGAAAAAGAAATGCGGCTCTAATTCACGCGCCCCGCCGCGGTGGCTCAGTGGTTAGGGCGCTCGACTACTGATCTGGAGTTCCCGGGTTCGAACCCGACCGCGGCGGCTGCGTTTTTATGGAGGAAAAACGCTAAGGCGCCCGTGTGCTGTGCGATGTCAGTGCACGTTAAAGATCCCCAGGTGGTCGAAACTATTGCGGAGCCCTGCACTACGGCACCTCTTCTTCCTTTCTTCTTTCACTCCCTCCTTTATCCCTTCCCTTACGGCGCGGTTCAGGTGTCCAACGATATATGAGACAGATACTGCGCCATTTCCTTTCCCCCCAAAACCAATTATTATTATTATCTAATCCACGCTGTGAAGGTCGCTAGACGGAAGATTTCAATTGACACCTAATTGTAAGTTGCGACGTAAACTGAAAATTCACACCCGTTGGTCTACAAAGAGCGAAACCAGGTACAAGTTAAAAGTACTTGAGGAGTATCCTGTACGCCTGATTTCAAAGGAGATATGTTGTTTGCATTCCTTTTCAGCCTAAAGTTTACCGGAATGCGCCGGACCGTATTTCCCTTTTGCACACGCGCCTTATCATCTATCACGTACGCAGTCTTAACGTGACAGCATTAAGGGCCCCATGCCGCAGAAAAACAGGCGTCGTCGGCGTCGGCGGCGTTGGCCGTGTACGAAAGATTCCAGAAGCATTAAAAAATAAAACCGAGTAGGAAATTGGTCGAGTTGGGGAACCGAGCCAGAGCCTCGGAAGTGCGACACAGCACGCTAACCACTCCTTCATGCAAGCTCGGATGTTTGGAATGAACAAAGGCGCTTTACGTGAACTCGGTGTGTCTTATAACGGTCCTTTGTTCACTTAGGCCGCGGTTTGGGTGTTCACCGATATATGTGAGACACGCGTCATTTCCTTGCCTTAAAATGAATTTTATTTTCATTTGATTTTCATTTTACTTGCCTTTTCTTACCCTTTCCCCTCTTTCTATCTCCTCACCTCTTTCATTTCATTTCTACACTCTGCCTGCTATCCTTTATTTCCGCTTCCCAGCTGAGGTTCTTCAGCATCGATGGCAGATCCGGGGTTAGCAAAAAACCTTTTCCTTCCTGTTAATATTATTGTAATAAAAACACTTACCGCCGTAGCCGTAATTGAACCCGCTTCATTTGGGTCAGCATCCGAGCACTATTACCACTGAGTAACAGCAGCGCCATCGTGCAATATTTTTAAAGAGCCTTAGCTCTTACTCATTTCATTTCTCGATTTCATGTTGTCTGTTACACCTCCCTTCGGCGATTACTTGGTGTCTGCTACTTCCTCCCTTCGGCGTGAAATTTTGTCTGACAAATTCAACACTGCGGCCCCCATAGCAAATTGATGTAGAAACCTAAATGTTGATTGACTGGTGACGTCATTAGTATATCGAATTGTTGATTAATTGGTAATGTCACGTATATATTCAATTGGTGATTGATTTGAGGCATCACTTAAATTCAAGAGGTACGCCAATAATGAGAAATGAATAATGACGTCATAATTACTCCAAGATGCCGGCTAAACTAGGCCGCCACATCACTATGACGTCATAATTAAAGATCTCAGCGAAGTTAGGTAGCCAATGATGTGAAAACCACGTGATTATGACGTCATATCGATTCTAGTGAACCAAACAGCTAACCCTCGTTACATCAACGTCTTCCAGAAGGTGGCGGCAACATTTTTTTGAAATGAAAATCTTCACTACGCTAGGGAAAGCAGTCGTCGCGTAGGCCGGTGAATGACTTTGAACGACGTTTAGCCGAACTGCGTTTTTTCTAATCAGAGACAAGTGATGTGACAACTCCTATGACGTTCAGAGTTGTTGCTTAGCCACGTGAGCTATCCACGTGTCTATGGGGCGAAGTTGTCCCTTGATCGTGGCTTTAACACCTATACCCCGTTTAAAACACGAAGTGCAACGCTGTGAAGGCTACGGAAGTAGTCCGCAAAAAAAAGAAGTGTATCACTCCGCGCTGTTCTGCTGTCGCGTGCTCTAACGCGCCGCTCCGGAGAGTTGAAAGGCAACTAGGGTTGCGTGGGTTGTCCTCACGCATAGTGAAACTTCTTTTTCGCACAATGTTTTTCATTCGGATGTATGAAACGGAGTATAAACTCCGGATTAAAGGAATGGCGCAAGAGGATAGAGGGTAGTGGGTTAGGCTTTTCATTCTGAGCAGTTTGGCACTTTTGAACACATTTTTAAAATTTTTCAACTATTTAAATTAACTGATTGGTAAATGACGCGTTTTAAATTTTGTATTTAGCGTAATCAAACATTCGCGTTACGTTACGAAGATTCTGACTTTTCTCATTTTCATTTCTTTATTAACCAATTACTGAAGTAAGTGACCTTGGTAGGACATTGAACGACAGCATTAGCAACCATTTTCGTCTATTCCAGATGTTCCTCGTACTAGCAGGGACCACTAAAAATCGTTACTCATCCTCGATAGTTCACTAGCACAGAATGGGAATGCTGGCGATCTTATATCATCATGAGCGGCACCTTATGATGCTTTCTACCCGGCTGTCTGAAAATAAGTATGCGTCCATGACACGAGCGCCTGCGACGATTACATCGCTTACCTTCCACCGCCCCGACTTCCTCTTTTTCCTAACGGCGGGATTAAGGTGTTCATTTAGATGTGTGCGACAGCTAGTGTGTCCTTTCCCTTCCTAATAATATTAATTGGTTTTCAGGGAAAGGAAATGGCGCGGTATTTGTCTCATATATCGTTGGACACTTGAACCGCGCCGAAAGGGAAGGGATAAAGGAGGAAGTAAAAGAAGAAATGAAGCAGAGGTGCCGTAGTGTAAGGCTCCGGACATGGGCTTGACGTTCCGTCTGTTCTCCGTCAGGTAGTTACACGCAGCGACCGAACGCTCCGCGAGTTCTACCTTGAACGTTTAATAACTGGGCGCCCCACTCCAGTCGTAGCCAACCGAGAGCTGTGCGCGTGCGTGATTTAATTCCTCTAAAATGAACTAATCACGCGCACAGCTTGGGCACATTTCTTATTGTGTAAATGGTCTGTACATATTACTTCTCCCTCTACCCTCTCTTCCTGTCCACTCACGTCTTTCATTTCATTGCTCCATTCTGCCTGTAATCATTTTTTTCCGCGGCCCCAGCTCAGGTGCTTCAGCATCGATGGCAGATGCCGGGGCTAGTATAGATCTTTTCGTTCCTTTTTACTATTATTATAATAAACAACCACTACCACCACCTAAAGGAGGCAGTGAAAGAAGAAAGCAAGAAAGAGGTGCCGCAGTGGTGGACTCTGGAATAATTTCGACCACCTGGGGATCTTTAACGCGCACTGACATCGCACAGCACACGGGCGCCTTACCTCCATAAAAACGTAGGCGCCGTTGTCGAATTCGGGAACTCCGGATGAGTAGCCAAACGCCCTAACCACTGAGCCACAGCGGCGGTTCGACGGTTAGGGGAATGAATGAGGCTTTAGGCTATAGCCATCTCCCCCGTCATTTTTGATGGGTGCAAATTAGTTATTTCCGTCTCTCTCTCCGGAGCCACCCACTGCAGCACCTGCTCCTTCATGTGATCTTTCACTCTCACTGTTCTCTTCCCTTAATATTAATAATAAGGGAAGAGACGGAGGTGAGAGTGAACGATGAAAGGAAGGAAGGTGTGCTTGTTCGTTTGCCCACGAAGATGTGAGACGTTTACTGCGCGATTTCCTTTCCTCAAAAACCAACTTTCCGCGTGTTTCTTATGAGGCTACTATTCAGAAAGACAACAATAAAAGCATAATTTTGTTTGGCTTCCATGCAAGAAACGTTCTTCTCAGTTAACTATTCTGTGTATTCACTGTATCGAAATGATTTTTTATTTCATAATGCCAATCTGCAAAAAGTTTGGGCAAATTTTTTTTTAAATACAGGAGCTTCATCTTCGCAAGTGTGAGCGCTTATAGCAAGAGCATTTTCTTGGATTGAGATGGATGATCGGCTGCTAAGCAGTAAGCAGGCTTATTTCTGTCTCTATTGACTGATTTTATGCGTTTTGGAATTTCGAGCTTGGACTTGTTATTTACGCTCAAGCACATTGGTGCCCTGCACTGTTTATGTAATTGTTATAAGTAAATTGTTAGTAATTGGAGTCACAATACAGGAAAGGTCGGTGGCGCTCTCTCAAGGAAAGAGTTACTTGGCCCAGGGCACGACGACATCACCTAGCAGATGCTATGAAATCTTAGTGATGCGGCCAAACCCAGCTCCTAGAAATCATCATCATCATCATCATCAGCCTTACTACACCCACTGCAGGGCAAAGGCCTCTCCCATGTCTCTCCAATTAACCCTATCCTTTGCCAGCTGCATCCACCCTTTGCCTGCAAACTTCTTAATCTCATCCGCCCACCTAACGTTCTGCCGCCCCCTGCTACGCTTACTTTCTCTTGGAACCCACTCCGTTACCCTTAAAGACCAGCGGTTATCCTGCCTTCGCATTACATGCCCTGCCCAAGCCCATTTCTTTCTCTTGATTTCGACTAGGATGTCATTAACCCGTGTTTGTTCCATCACCCACTCTGCCCGCTTCCGATCTCTTAACGTTACACCTATCATTTTTCTTTCCATGGCTCGCTGCGTTGTCCTTAACTTAAGCTGAACTCTTTTCGTTAGCCTCCACGTTTCTGCCCCGTAGGTGAGTACCGGTAAGATCATGCTGTTGTACACTTTCCTCTTGAGGGAAATTGGTAAACTGCCACTCATGATCTGCGAGAATTTGCCATATGCGCTCCACCCCATTCTTATCCTTCTAGTTTTCTCCCTCTCATGATCAGGATCAGCTGTCACTACCTGCCCTAAGTAGACGTATTCCGGCACAATTTCTAGGCTCTCGCTGCCAATTGTGAACTGTTGTTCCCTTGCTAGGCTGTTGAACATTATCTTGGTTTTCTGCATGTTAATTTTTAGACCCATCGATCTGCTCTGCCTGTCTAACTCGTTGATCATGATTTGCAGTTCACCTCCTGAGTGACTCAGCAAGGCAATGTCATCAGCAAATCGCAGATTATTTAGGTATTCTCCATTTATTCTTATTCCCAACTGTTCCCAATTCAGGCCTCGAAATACCTCCTGCAAACATGCGGTGAACAGCATTGGCGAGATCGTGTCTCCTTGCCTGACGCCCTTTCTTATTGGAATTTTATTGCTGACTTTATGGAGGACTATAGTAGCTGTGCAGTTGCTATATATATCTTCCAGTATTTTGACATAAGGCTCTTCTACCCCCTGATTACGCAATGCCTGTATGACTGCTGAGGTTTCCACTGAGTCAAATGCTTTCTCGTAATCAATGAAAGCTATATATAGAGGTTGGTTATATTCTGCGCATTTCTCTATCACCTGATTGATAGCGTGAATATGATCTATTGTGGAATATCCTTTACGAAAGCCTGCCTGATCATTTGGTTGATTAAAGTCTAACGTTGCCCTGACTCTATTAGCGATTACCTTAGTAAGTACTTTGTAGTAAGTACTGCTCCGGTTTATGGCCTGTCTCCTGTTAACTATTTACTATTTCTAGGAACTATTTGCTCCTAGAAATAGTAAATAGTTAACAGGAGACAGGCCATAAACCGGAGCAGTTCAAGCCAACACTGCACCTCATATCAAAGCCTGGAAAAGATCCATCATTTCCAAGCTGAGACATATTGCTCTCACTCGCACCATTTCCAAATTTTTTGAGCCAGTAATCAATTCATTTTTACCTGGAGAACAAAATACTTACTACCACTCCACAAATCAGCTTTCGCTCCAGATTTTAGTAATCAAGATTGTTTATCGGTGCTTCGACGAGTCAATAATTGAACTTCCCGACACCTCGTGCCTGATTACGTCCTCGCGGTTGACATAAGGAAAGCTTTTGACAACGCAGGAGAAAACGTCATCCTTGCGGAGCTTGCCCAGGCCTACCCCATAAACGGGCGCTGAACTGGATACAGAACGTTCACAAGAACAAACCCGTGCGTCTCAACAGTGGTACCCAAGAATGGAACCCTCACACATACTACCTCGACAGGGGAGATCCTCAGGGCTCAATCCTCGACCCTTAACATTTTAACTTGGTGACGGCGAAGGCAGAAAGATGCCTAGAACAAGACAGTGCAGCAAGATTCGCGATCTACACGGACGACGTAACAGTGTGGGAGGGTGGAGGCCAATGGTCTTGAGTCCACCGATCCGAAGCCGACCTGCAGGCAAGGTTCATAGCCTGGAGACCTCACTAACAGAGATGAGCCTTGAACTGACACCTGACAAGACTGAATTTCTCACTATTGAAGACAAGGCTCGTGGTAACCAGTCCCAACAGTTGGATCTTCTCATGGCAAGCCAGGTGCTCACATCTCATAACGGATCACTCAAGCTTATCGGTGTGCCTGTCAGCAGCTGTAAGAGTCCTCGTACTTCGATCAAACGCCTCAAGAGCACCTCGAAAAGTACCCTACATTTCATCGGTCTCATGTCAAACAAGTACGGTGGTGCTAGCGATTTGGTTTGTCAGACGCTGGCTCGCGCCGTTGCAGTTGGCAAGATTCTCTACGGCGCCCTCTCGTACGAACTGACCGCGAAAATCCACGAAGACCTAGCTCTTCTGTACAGGGCCACGTGACGCACTATTACAGGCCTACCACGACATACGCGCATCACGGCTCTATAGTAAGCGGTGGCCTTTCCTCCTATACACGAAATCATTGAGGATTCTGTAACTCGGCAAGAAACGCAGTACTTGCACGAAAGAGGGACGCACTTGGAAACGCTGGGACCGGCAAACCTCTGCACCGGCTGATTATGAAGACCGGCCGGCTCCGCCCTGGCTTCGCCCACACCTCGGCCGCTACAGACATACGGCTCCACCCAGAGCAAAACGGCCGTACGGCTCCACCTAGCTTGACACACGGCCGCTGATAGAGAACGAGCTGGGGAGGACATATACGTAGATGCATGCCTGAAAGACGGCGCCACATGAATGGCATGGCGCAGCCGTGAGAATCTCATTTTCAGCGGCTGCCGTGCTATTCGTGCACCCGTTGGGTGTATAAAGGAAGGGGAGCTGCTTCGTATATATGGCACTCTACTAGAGGTGGAAAACTTTCTGGTCGGCAATCAATTTCTACAAACTGACAAGTCGCTCAAAATTCGAATACTCTGATTGATATGAAGTTGCACGCGAACTCCACAAACCATTCTGGACCCACTAACTGCACTGCAGATTACTTTTATAATCAGAATCCTCTCAACACGCTACGTGCGAATGCGCCTCGCCTCGATCTCGGTACACACGGGCGATGACGCGGGAACCAGTCCGCTCACCACGCGGGTCGGGACAGTGCCTATTTCCTTCCTCCGCTGGAATACCCCGCCCTTACCGACGATCCTGCTGATATGTCCAACAACTTGGCTGTCCTAACGTTCAGAACAGAGCGTGCCAAACAGAGGAGCCGTGCACGACTTACGGCCGTTGCACCACTGGGTTACCTAGATACCTCATCTGCTCTTACACGGCATGAACAGATCTTCATTAATAATATCATCGCCGATGCGCTTTGACGTTAAACATCTTCAGAAAATGGCTCACTGGCCCTCGCTGGCATCAAGGGGGTAGTATTGATGTTGCTAAGTGCCCGTAGTGTGGCAGCACGTGTCGTGCTGTCCTGTACCATCTAGTTTGGCATCGTTCAGAATTCCGCAGGGGACGTGACGACCTCGTCGCCGAAGCATGGTTTTCCACCAATGGCGAGGAATTTCGTGCATTGACCACAGCCGGAGCGAACGGCATATTGAAAGATGTTGGCAAATATGTTAAGTGGCCTCTATAAAGCAGTGTAAAGCGTGGCGAAACGACCAATGCCGTCCCTTCATGTATCAGTAGACCCCTACTTCTCCTTTCCTTAACAACCCAATTCCTTAACCAACGGCATTGAGCCTTCCTTTGTCAAAAACAGTTCATTCGTTCATTAATAAGACACACTCAAAGGGTACGTCTCGAGTTCCGTGTCAGCAAAACATTCTCCGCACTGTTACATCGTAGTGTAACATACTGGAAAAGAGAGGAAACACCCGTATAGGCCCCAGCGGCTGACTTCGTGCACAGTGCACCTAGCGGAACCGGCAGACACATCGTCCTCAGAGATGGCCGTAAATTCATTTGAATCTCAGAGACTGTACTTCCGCTTTCGCGTGCATTGCTTCAGTTTGTGCTATCGCTGTCTGCTTTTCTACTCCTACATTATTCTTGGCAGTGACCATAGCTCGGAGCTACTACTCTACCGCTTCGAACCATGTAAAAGAATGTCATGCAGAAGAACAAGGTCAAAATTACACCAGATGTTGATAACTTAGGTAGGCTTTACCTGTGTACTTCAAAGTAGCGAAATTGTACAAAAGCAGTAAAAAAAGAAACTGTCACACGTTTCTAACCGTCAAGATCAGCACAAACAATTAGGGCAAAAAATCAAAACCGATACTAGAGAAACTTTGTTGACATGGAGGTTCTGAAGGAAGACGACATACCCAACCCAGATTTCACATTTCATGAAAACAGACAAATGTATGTGTATACAAGGTGTCCCATTAACACGGGCCAAGACTTTAAATAATATTGTTCTTCTCAGTAGAAATTATTAAAAAGTTGTGACTTATCTGGAATATCTCCGGCCATCTTCTTCGTTCCGCGAGATTGATTAGTTTGTCGACATTGAATATTTAACTTTAATAATATGACTTGAAATGCTTGGATGTGAATGTTAAGGTTTTAGAGCACCGCTAAAATTATCCGTTCCAGGTGGTTTCGACTAAGAAGTATTCGGGCAGCGCATTTTATTTTTTAAACTTCGCGGATTTTGTTTTTCTTAAATTAAACGAGTTGCGCTATTGCTACATGTTGCAATCACTTTATTCTGTGAAGATAAATCTTCAAAATTTTGAATCTGTTAGGCAGAGTGTGATTCGATATCGCTGTGAGAATTTATTGGTCGAAGTGGTACAATTGTTTAATCAATGAAACGTGTAAATTAAACTGCTATTTCACAATAGCCGTGGACGTCGGCATATAATCTCCGCATGATTGTGCTGTTCTATAAAGATATATGTACAAAAGTTCATTGTGTTAGTGCGTGATGACACGATGCTGTGAAAAACAGTTGGCTGATGAATTTTAATTACACTTTGACAACACAATAGCCATAGATGTCGACATACCACCTGGACGTGAAAAGGAAAATAAATAAGTCTAATAAAAACAAGAAAAATAAAGCGATGAAGAGAATTGATTATAAATTAAAAATAGAACAAAATGAAACAATACTATTAAAATAATTAGAGTATTGTTAGACTTCCTATTTTAGAACGAGACGAGACAGCGTGTTGCAGAGCTGCGAACGTTCGACGCTTTGCCCGGTGGACAAGTAAAGAAATTTAGGCCTGTCTCAAATATCTCGGTGGACACCTGAACCGCGTCGTAAGGGAAGGAATATTTCTGACGTGCGGTGCCGACAATGCTACGACGCCGACGACTTTCAGACCGACCGAGTTGTATACGCTTTCGCGTAAAATAAATAATGAAAAAGAATAAATAGATATATAGACAAGTGGCCGCGTGGAAAAAGAAATGCAACTCTAATCTACGCTGTGAAGGTCGCTAGACAGGGAAGATTTCAATTGACTCCTAATTGTCCGTTGCGACGTAAACTGAAAATTCACACCCGTTGGTCTACAAAGAGCGAAACCAGGTACAAGTTAAATGTACTTGAGGAGTATCCTGTACGCCTGATTTCAAAGGAGATATGTTGTTTGCATTCCTTTTCAGCCTAAAGTTTACCGGAATGCGCCGGACCGTATTCCCCTTTTGCACATGCGCCTTATTTTCACGTACGTAGTTTTAACGCGACAGCCTTAAGGGCCCCATGCCGCAGAAAAACAGGCGTCGTCGGCGTCGGCGGCGTTGGCCGTGTACGAAAGATTCCAGAAGCATTAAAAAATAAAACCGAGTAGTAAATTGGTCGAGTTGGGGAACCGAGCCAGAGCCTCCGAAGTGAGACACAGCACGCTAACCATTCCTTCACGCAAGCTCAAATGTTTGGAATGAACAAAGGCGCTTTACGTGAATTCGATGTTGTCTTATAACGGTGCTTTTCCTTCACTCAGGCCGCGATTTGGGTGTTCACCGATATATGTGAGACATGTGTCATTTCCTTGCCCTAAAAAGAATTTTATTTTCTTTTGATTTTCATTTTACTTGCCTTTTCTTACCCTTTCCTCTCTTTCTATCTCCTCACCTCTTTCATTTCATTTCTACACTCTGCCTGCTATCCTTTATTTCCGCTGCCCCAGCTCAGGTTCTTCAGTATCGATGGCAGATCCGGGGTTAGCAAAAAGCTTTTCCTTCCTTCTAATATTATTGAAATAAAACCACTTACCGCCGTAACCGTAATCGAACCCGCTTCATTTGGGTCAGCATCCTAGCACCATTACCCCTGAGTAACATCAGCGCCATCGTGCAATATTTTTAGAGCCTTAGCTCTTACTCACCACATTTTTCGATTTCATGTTGTCTGTTACACCCCCTTGGGCGATTACTTGGTGTCTGCTACTTCCTCCCTTCGGCGTGAAATTTTGTCTGAGAAATTCAACACGCCGGCCCCCATAGCAAATTGATGTAGAAACCTAAATGTTGATTGACTGGTGACGTCATTAGTATATCGAATTGTTGATTAATTGGTAATGTCACGGATATATTCAATTGGTGATTGATTTGAGGCATCACTTAAATTCAAGAGGTCTGCCAATAATGAGAAATGAATAATGACGTCATAATTACTCCAAGATGCCGGCTATCCTAGGCCTCCAAATCACTATGACGTCATAATTGAAGATTGCAGCGAAATTAGGTAGCCAATGATGTGAAAACCACGTGATTATGACGTCATATCAATTCTAGTGAACCAAACAGCTAACCCTCGTTATTTCAACGTCTTCCAGAAGGCGACGGCAACGTTTTTTTGAAATGAAAATCTTCACTACGCTAGGCGAAGCAGTCGTCGCGTATTCAGGAGAATGACTTTGAACGACTTTTAGCCGAACTGCGTTTTTTCTAATCAGAGACAAGTGATGTGACAGCTCCTATGACGTTCAGAGTTGTTGCTTAGCCACGTGTGCTATCCACGTGTCTATGTGGCGAAGTGGTCCCTTGATCGTGGCTTTAACACCTATACCACGTTTAAAACACGAAGTGCAACGCTGTGAAGGCTACGGAAGTAGTCCGCAAAAAAAAGAAGTGTATCACTCCGCGCTGTTCTTCTGTCGCGTGCTCTAACGCGCCGCTCCGGAGAGTTGAAAGGCAACTAGGGGTGCGTGGGTTGTCGTCCCGCATAGTGAAACTTCTTTTTCGCACAATCTTTTTCATTCGGATGTATGAAACGGAGTATAAACTCCGGATTAAAGGAATGGCGCAAGAGGATAGAGGGTAGTGGGTTAGGCTTTTCATTCTGAGAAGTTTGGCACTTTTGAACACATTTTTAAAATTTTTCAACAATTTAAATGAACTGATTGGTAAATGACACGTTTTAAATTTTGTATTTTGCGTAATCAAACATTCGCATTACATTATGAAGATTCTCACTTTTCTCATTTTCATTTCTTTATTAACCAATTACTGAATTAAGTGGCCTTGCCAGGACATTGAACAACAGCATTAGCAACAATTTTCTTCTATTCCAGATGTTCCTCGTACTAGCAGGGACCAATAAAAATTGTTACTCATCCTCGATAGTTCACAAGCACAGAATGGGAATGCTGGCGATCTTATATCATCATGAGCGGCACCTTATGATGCTTTCTACCCGGCTGTCTGAAAATAAGTATGCGTACATGACACGAGCGCCTGCGACGATTACATCGCTTAGGTTCCACCGCCCCAACTTCCTCTTTTCCTTTCGGCGGGATTAAGGTGTCCACTTAGATGTGTGCGACAGCTAGTGTGTCCTTTCCCTTCCTAATAATATTAATTGGTTTTCAGGGAAAGGGAATGGCGCGGTATTTGTCTCATATATCGTTGGACACTTGAACCGCGCCGAAAGGGAAGGGATAAAGGAGGAAGTAAAAGAAGAAATGAAGCAGAGGTGCCGTAGTGTAAGGCTCCGGACATGGGCTTGACGTTCCGTCTGTTCTCCGTCAGGTAGTTACACGCAGCGACCGAACGCTCCGCGAGTTCTACCTTGAACGATTAATAACTGGGCGCCCCATTCCAGTCGTAGTCAACCGAGAGGTGTGCGCGTGCGTGATTTAATTCCTCTAAAATGAACTAATCACGCGCACAGCTTGGGCACATTTCTTATTGTGTAAATGGTCTGTACATATTACTTCTCCCTCTACCCTCTCTTCCTGTCATGCTCCATTCTGCCTGTAATCATTTTTTTCCGCGGCCCCAGCTCAGGTGCTTCAGCATCGATGGCAGATGCCGGGGCTAGTATAGATCTTTTCGTTCCTTTTTACTATTATTATAATAAACAACCACTACCACCACCTAAAGGAGGCAGTGAAAGAAGAAAGCAAGAAAGAGGTGCCGCAGTGGTGGACTCTGGAATAATTTCGACCACCTGGGGATCTTTAACGTGCACTGACATCGCACAGCACACGGGCGCCTTACCTCCATAAAAACGTAGGCGCCGTTGTCGAATTCGGGAACTCCGGATGAGTAGCCAAACGCCCTAACCACTGAACCACAGCGGCGGTTCGACGGTTAGGGGAATGAATGAGGCTTTAGGCTATAGCCATCTCCCCCGTCATTTTTGATGGGTGCAAATTAGTTATTTCCGTCTCTCTCTCCGGAGCCACCCACTGCAGCACCTGCTCCTTCATGTGATCTTTCACTCTCACTGTTCTCTTCCCTTAATATTAATAATAAGGGAAGAGACGGAGGTGAGAGTGAACGATGAAAGGAAGGAAGGTGTGCTTGTTCGTTTGCCCACGAAGATGTGAGACGTTTACTGCGCGATTTCCTTTCCTCAAAAACCAACTTTCCGCGTGTTTCTTATGAGGCTACTATTCAGAAAGACAACAATAAAAGCATAATTTTGTTTGGCTTCCATGCAAGAAACGTTCTTCTCAGTTAACTATTCTGTGTATTCACTGTATCGAAATGATTTTTTATTTCATAATGCCAATCTGCAAAAAGTTTGGGCAAATTTTTTTTTAAATACAGGAGCTTCATCTTCGCAAGTGTGAGCGCTTATCGCAAGAGCATTTTCTTGTATTGAGATGGATGATCGGCTGCTAAGCAGTAAGCAGGCTTATTTCTGTCTCTATTGACTGATTTTATGCGTTTTGGAATTTCGAGCTTGGACTTGTTATTTACGCTCAAGCACATTGGTGCCCTGCACTGTTTATGTAATTGTTATAAGTAATTTGTTAGTAATTGGAGTCACAATACAGGAAAGGTCGGTGGCGCTCTCTCAAGGAAAGAGTTACTTGGCCCAGGGCACGACGACATCCCCTAGCAGATGCTATGAAATCTTAGTGATGCGGCCAAACCCAGCTCCTAGAAATAGTAAATAGTTAACAGGAGACAGGCCATAAACCGGAGCAGTTCAAGCCAACACTGCACCTCATATCAAAGCCTGGAAAAGATCCATCATTTCCAAGCTGAGACATATTGCTCTCACTCGCACCATTTCCAAATTTTTTGAGCCAGTAATCAATTCATTTTTACCTGGAGAACAAAATACTTAGTACCACTCCACAAATCAGCTTTCGCTCCAGATTTTAGTAATCAAGATTGTTTATCGGTGCTTCGACGAGTCAATAATTGAACTTCCCGACACCTCGTGCCTGATTACGTCCTCGCGGTTGACATAAGGAAAGCTTTTGACAACGCAGGAGAAAACGTCATCCTTGCGGAGCTTGCCCAGGCCTACCCCATAAACGGGCGCTGAACTGGATACAGAACGTTCACAAGAACAAACCCGTGCGTCTCAACGGTGGTACCCAAGAATGGAACCCTCACACATACTACCTCGACAGGGGAGATCCTCAGGGCTCAATCCTCGACCCTTAACATTTTAACTTGGTGACGGCGAAGGCAGAAAGATGCCTAGAACAAGACAGTGCAGCAAGATTCGCGATCTACACGGACGACGTAACAGTGTGGGAGGGTGGAGGCCAATGGTCTTGAGTCCACCGATCCGAAGCCGACCTGCAGGCAAGGTTCATAGCCTGGAGACCTCACTAACAGAGATGAGCCTTGAACTGACACCTGACAAGACTGAATTTCTCAGTATTGAAGACAAGGCTCGTGGTAACCAGTCCCAACAGTTGCATCTTCTCATGGCAAGCCAGGTGCTCACATCTCATAACGGATCACTCAAGCTTATCGGTGTGCCTGTCAGCAGCTGTAAGAGTCCTCGTACTTCGATCAAACGCCTCAAGAACACCTCGAAAAGTACCCTACATTTCATCGGTCTCATGTCAAACAAGTACGGTGGTGCTAGGGATTAGGTTTGTCAGACGCTGGCTCGCGCCGTTGCAGTTGGCAAGATTCTCTACGGCGCCCTCTCGTACGAACTGACCGCGAAAATCCACGAAGACCTAGCTCTTCTGCACAGGGCCACGTTACGCACTATTACAGGCCTACCACGACATACGCGCATCACGGCTCTATAGTAAGCGGTGGCCTTTCCTCCTATACACGAAATCATTGAGGATTCTGTAACTCGGCAAGAAACGCAGTACTTGCACGAAAGAGGGACGCACTTGGAAACGCTGGGACCGGCAAACCTCTGCACCGGCTGATTATGAAGACCGGCCGGCTCCGCCCTGGCTTCGCCCACACCTCGGCCGCTACAGACATACGGCTCCACCCAGAGCAAAACGGCCGTACGGCTCCACCTAGCTTGACACACAGCCGCTGATAGAGAACGAGCTGGGGAGGACATATACGTAGATGCTTGCCTGAAAGACGGCGCCACATGAATGGCATGGCGCAGCCGTGAGAATCTCATTTTCAGCGGCTGCCGTGCTATTCGTGCACCCGTTGGGTGTATAAAGGAAGGGGAGCTGCTTCGTATATATGGCACTCTACTAGAGGTGGAAAACTTTCTGGTCGGCAATCAATTTCTACAAACTGACAAGTCGCTCAAAATTCGAATACTCTGATTGATATGAAGTTGCACGCGAACTCCACAAACCATTCTGGACCCACTAACTGCACTGCAGATTACTTTTATAATCAGAATCCTCTCAACACGCTACGTGCGAATGCGCCTCGCCTCGATCTCGGTACACACGGGCGATGACGCGGGAACCAGTCCGCTCACCATGCGGGTCGGGACAGTGCCTATTTCCTTCCTCCGCTGGAATACCCCGCCCTTACCGACGATCCTGCTGATATGTCCAACAACTTGGCTGTCCTAACGTTCAGAACAGAGCGTGCCAAACAGAGGAGCCGTGCACGACTTACGGCCGTTGCACCACTGGGTTACCTAGATACCTCATCTGCTCTTACACGGCATGAACAGATCTTCATTAATAATATCATCGCCGATGCGCTTTGACGTTAAACATCTTCAGAAAATGGCTCACTGGCCCTCGCTGGCATCAAGGGGGTAGTATTGACGTTGCTAAGTGCCCGTAGTGTGGCAGCACGTGTCGTTCTGTCCTGTACCATCTAGTTTGGCATCGTTCAGAATTCCGCAGGGGACGTGACGACCTCGTCGCCGAAGCATGGTTTTCCACCAATGGCGAGGAATTTCGTGCATTGACCACAGCCGGAGCGAACGGCATATTGAAAGATGTTGGCAAATATGTTAAGTGGCCTCTATAAAGCAGTGTAAAGCGTGGCGAAACGACCAATGCCGTCCCTTCATGTATCAGTAGACCCCTACTTCTCCTTTCCTTAACAACCCAATTCCTTAACCAACGGCATTGAGCCTTCCTTTGTCAAAAACAGTTCATTCGTTCATTAATGAGACACACTCAAAGGGTACGTCTCGAGTTCCGTGTCAGCAAAACATTCTCCGCACTGTTACATCGTAGTGTAACATACTGGAAAAGAGAGGAAACACCCGTATAGGCCCCAGCGGCTGACTTCGTGCACAGTGCACCTAGCGGAATCAGCAGACACATCGTCCTCAGAGATGGCCGTAAATTCATTTGAATCTCAGAGACTGTACTTCCGCTTTCGCGTGCATTGCTTCAGTTTGTGCTATCGCTGTCTGCTTTTCTACTCCTACATTATTCTTGGCAGTGACCATAGCTCGGAGCTACTACTCTACCGCTTCGAACCATGTAAAAGAATGTCATGCAGAAGAACAAGGTCAAAATTACACCAGATGTTGATAACTTAGGTAGGCTTTACCTGTGTACTTCAATGTAGCGAAATTGTACAAAAGCAGTAAAAAAAGAAACTGTCACACGTTTCTAACCGTCAAGATCAGCACAAACAATTAGGGCAAAAAATCAAAACCGATACTAGAGAAACTTTGTTGACATGGAGGTTCTGAAGGAAGACGACATACCCAACCCAGATTTCACATTTCATGAAAACAGACAAATGTATGTGTATACAAGGTGTCCCATTAACACGGGCCAAGACTTTAAATAATATTGTTCTTCTCAGTAGAAATTATTAAAGAGTTGTGACTTATCTGGAATATCTCCGGCCATCTTCTTCGTTCCGCGAGATTGATTAGTTTGTCGACATTGAATATTTAACTTTAATAATATGACTTGAAATGCTTGGATGTGAATGTTAAGGTTTTAGAGCACCGCTAAAATTATCCGTTCCAGGTGGTTTCGACTAAGAAGTATTCGGGCAGCGCATTTTATTTTTTAAACTTCGCGGATTTTGTTTTTCTTAAATTAAACGAGTTGCGCTATTGTTACATGTTGCAATCACTTCATTCTGTAAAGATAAATCTTCAAAATTTTGAATCTGTTAGGCAGAGTGTGATTCGATATCGCTGTGAGAATTTATTGGTCGAAGTGGTACAATTGTTTAATCAATGAAACGTGTAAATTAAACTGCTATTTCACAATAGCCGTGGACGTCGGCATATAATCTCCGCATGATTGTGCTGTTCTATAAAGATATATGTACAAAAGTTCATTGTGTTAGTGCGTGATGACACGATGCTGTGAAAAACAGTTGGCTGTTGAATTTTAATTACACTTTGACAACACAATAGCCATGGATGTCGACATACCACCTGGACGTGAAAAGGAAAATAAATAGGTCTAATAAAAACAAGAAAAATAAAGCGATGAAGAGAATTGATTATAAATTAAAAATAGAACAAAATGAAACAATACTATTAAAATAATTAGAGTATTGTTAGACTTCCTATTTTAGAACGAGACGAGACAGCGTGTTGCAGAGCTGCGAACGTTCGACGCTTTGCCCGGTGGACAAGTAAAGAAATTTAGGCCTGTCTCAAATATCTCGGTGGACACCTGAACCGCGTCGTAAGGGAAGGAATATTTCTGACGTGCGGTGCCGACAATGCTACGACGCCGACGACTTTCAGACCGACCGAGTTGTATACGCTTTCGCGTAAAATAAATAATGAAAAAGAATAAATAGATATATAGACAAGTGGCCGCGTGGAAAAAGAAATGCAACTCTAATCTACGCTGTGAAGGTCGCTAGACAGGGAAGATTTCAATTGACACCTAATTGTCCGTTGCGACGTAAACTGAAAATTCACACCCGTTGGTCTACAAAGAGCGAAACCAGGTACAAGTTAAATGTACTTGAGGAGTATCCTGTACGCCTGATTTCAAAGGAGATATGTTGTTTGCATTCCTTTTCAGCCTAAAGTTTACCGGAATGCGCCGGACCGTATTCCCCTTTTGCACACGCGCCTTATCTATCACGTACGTAGTTTTAACGCGACAGCCTTAAGGGCCCCATGCCGCAGAAAAACAGGCGTCGTCGGCGTCGGCGGCGTTGGCCGTGTACGAAAGATTCCAGAAGCATTAAAAAATAAAACCGAGTAGTAAATTGGTCGAGTTGGGGAACCGAGCCAGAGCCTCCGAAGTGAGACACAGCACGCTAACCATTCCTTCACGCAAGCTCAAATGTTTGGAATGAACAAAGGCGATTTACGTGAATTCGATGTTGTCTTATAACGGTGCTTTTCCTTCACTCAGGCCGCGATTTGGGTGTTCACCGATATATGTGAGACATGTGTCATTTCCTTGCCTTAAAAAGAATTTTATTTTCTTTTGATTTTCATTTTACTTGCCTTTTCTTACCCTTTCCTCTCTTTCTATCTCCTCACCTCTTTCATTTCATTTCTACACTCTGCCTGCTATCCTTTATTTCCGCTGCCCCAGCTCAGGTTCTTCAGTATCGATGGCAGATCCGGGGTTAGCAAAAAGCTTTTCCTTCCTTCTAATATTATTGAAATAAAACCACTTACCGCCGTAACCGTAATCGAACCCGCTTCATTTGGGTCAGCATCCTAGCACCATTACCCCTGAGTAACATCAGCGCCATCGTGCAATATTTTTAGAGCCTTAGCTCTTACTCACCACATTTCTCGATTTCATGTTGTCTGTTACACCCCCTTGGGCGATTACTTGGTGTCTGCTACTTCCTCCCTTCGGCGTGAAATTTTGTCTGAGAAATTCAACACGCCGGCCCCCATAGCAAATTGATGTAGAAACCTAAATGTTGATTGACTGGTGACGTCATTAGTATATCGAATTGTTGATTAATTGGTAATGTCACGGATATATTCAATTGGTGATTGATTTGAGGCATCACTTAAATTCAAGAGGTCTGCCAATAATGAGAAATGAATAATGACGTCATAATTACTCCAAGATGCCGGCTAACCTAGGCCTCCAAATCACTATGACGTCATAATTGAAGATTGCAGCGAAATTAGGTAGCCAATGATGTGAAAACCACTTGATTATGACGTCATATCAATTCTAGTGAACCAAACAGCTAACCCTCGTTATTTCAACGTCTTCCAGAAGGCGACGGCAACGTTTTTTTGAAATGAAAATCTTCACTACGCTAGGCGAAGCAGTCGTCGCGTATTCAGGAGAATGACTTTGAACGACTTTTAGCCGAACTGCGTTTTTTCTAATCAGAGACAAGTGATGTGACAGCTCCTATGACGTTCAGAGTTGTTGCTTAGCCACGTGTGCTATCCACGTGTCTATGTGGCGAAGTGGTCCCTTGATCGTGGCTTTAACACTTATACCACGTTTAAAACACGAAGTGCAACGCTGTGAAGGCTACGGAAGTAGTCCGCAAAAAAAAGAAGTGTATCACTCCGCGCTGTTCTGCTGTCGCGTGCTCTAACGCGCCGCTCCGGAGAGTTGAAAGGCAACTAGGGGTGCGTGGGTTGTCGTCCCGCATAGTGAAACTTCTTTTTCGCACAATCTTTTTCATTCGGATGTATGAAACGGAGTATAAACTCCGGAATAAAGGAATGGCGCAAGAGGATAGAGGGTAGTGGGTTAGGCTTTTCATTCTGAGAAGTTTGGCACTTTTGAACACATTTTTAAAATTTTTCAACAATTTAAATGAACTGATTGGTAAATGACACGTTTTAAATTTTGTATTTTGCGTAATCAAACATTCGCATTACATTATGAAGATTCTCACTTTTCTCATTTTCATTTCTTTATTAACCAATTACTGAATTAAGTGGCCTTGCCAGGACATTGAACAACAGCATTAGCAACAATTTTCTTCTATTCCAAATGTTCCTCGTACTAGCAGGGACCACTAAAAATTGTTACTCATCCTCGATAGTTCACAAGCACAGAATTGGAATGCTGGCGATCTTATATCATCATGAGCGGCACCTTATGATGCTTTCTACCCGGCTGTCTGAAAATAAGTATGCGTCCATGACACGAGCGCCTGCGACGATTACATCGCTTAGGTTCTACCGCCCCAACTTCCTCTTTTCCTATCGGCGGGATTAAGGTGTCCACTTAGATGTGTGCGACAGCTAGTGTGTCCTTTCCCTTCCTAATAATATTAATTGGTTTTCAGGGAAAGGAAATGGCGCGGTATTTGTCTCATATATCGTTGGACACTTGAACCGCGCCGAAAGGGAAGGGATAAAGGAGGAAGTGAAAGAAGAAATGAAGCAGAGGTGCCGTAGTGTAAGGCTCCGGACATGGGCTTGACGTTCCGTCTGTTCTCCGTCAGGTAGTTACACGCAGCGACCGAACGCTCCGCGAGTTCTACCTTGAACGATTAATAACTGGGCGCCCCATTCCAGTCGTAGCCAACCGAGAGCTGTGCGCGTGCGTGATTTAATTCCTCTAAAATGAACTAACCACGCGCACAACTTGGGCACATTTCCTATTGTGTAAATAGTTTGTACATATTACTTCTCCCTTTATTCTCTCTTCCTGTCCCCCCACGTCTTTCATTTCATTTCTCCATTCTGCCTGCAATCCTTTTTTTTTTCCGCGGCCCCAGCTCAGGTGCTTCAGCATCGATGGCAGATGCCGGGGCTAGTAAAGATCTTTTCCTTCCTTTTTACTATTTTTTAATAAACAACCATTACCACCACCTAAAGGAGGCAGTCAAAGAAGAAAGCAAGAAATAGGTGCCGCAGTGGTGGACTCCGGAATAATATCGACCACCTGGGGATCTTTGACGTGCACTTACGTCGCACAGCACACGGGCGCCTTACCTCCATAAAAACGTAGGCGCCGTTGTGAAATTCGGGAACTCCGGATGAGTAGCCAAACGCCCTAACCACTGAGCCACAGCGGCGGTTCGACGGTTAGGGGAATGAATGAGGCTTTAGGCTATAGCCATCTCCCCCGTCATTTTTGATGGGTGCAAATTAGTTATTTCCGTCTCTCTCTTCGGAGCCACCTACTGCAGCACCTGCTCCTTCATGTGATTGTTCACTCTCACTGCTCTCTTCCCTTAATATTAATAATAAGGGAAGAGACGGAGGTGAGAGTGAACGATGAAAGGAAGGAAGGTGTGCTTGTTCGTTTGTCCACGATGATGTGAGACGTTTACTGCGCGATTTCCTTTCCTCAAAAACCAACTTTCCGCGTGTTTCTTATGAGGCTACTATTCAGAAAGCCAACAATACAGGCATAATTTCGTTTGGCTTCCGTGCAAGAAACGTCCTTCTCAGATAACTATTCTGTGTAATCACTATAGCGAAATGATTTTTTATTCTTCATAATGCCAATCTGCTAAAAGTTTGAGCAAATTTATTTTAAACACAGGAGCTTCATCTTTGCAAGTTTGAGCGCTTATCGCAAGAACATTTTCATGGATAGAGATTGATGATCGGCAGCTACATCAGTAAGCAGGCTAATTGTTGTCTCTAGTGACTGATTTTATGCGTTTTGGAATTTCGAGCTTGGACTTGTTATTTACGCTCATGCCCATTGGTGCCCTTTACTGTTTATGTAATTGTTATAAGCACGTAATTTGTTAGTAATGGGAGTCACAATGCAGGAAAGGTCGATGGCGCTCTCTCAAGGAAAGAGTTACTTGGCCCAGGGCACGACGGCGTCACCTCGCAGATGCTTAGAAATCTTAGTGATGCTGCCAAACCCAGCTCCTAGAAACAGTAAATAGTTAACAGGAGACAGGCCATAAACCAGAGCAGTTCAAGCCAACACTGCCTAACCCCATATCAAAGCCTGGAAAAGATCCATCATTTCCAACCTGAGACATATTGCTCCACTCGCACCATTTCCAAATTTTTTTAGCTTGTGTGTTCACGGTCTTCTTTTATTGAGAATGCAAAGTACTGTCGAAGGCGACGTTATTTGTTAAAGCGCAGGGCTGTGTTTTTCATGCTGCTGCTTTTATTGTGCAGAGACGTTGAACTGAATCCAGGGCCTGATAACGACTCTGCTCTTCAACAGCTTCAAGATGGCCAGGCTGATATTAAGCAGAAATTGTTATCTATTGAGGAAGACCAGGCTGAGAACAAGGCTGCCATGCAGGCTCTTAGCACGAGGTTAATAAAACTAGAGATGCAGATAGGCCATCTTGATGAACTGAAGAGCACTGTTGCGAAATGCCAGAAGAATAATCAATTGCAACATGCCGAGCTGCAGAGCCTGAGGTCCTAACTAGATCAGCTAGAGAACAGGAGTCGGCGTTGCAACTTGCTTTTCTTTGGCATTGAAGATACAGATCAGCAAGAATCAAGTGCAACAAGTGAATATCATGTGAAAGAAGTCTGCAGGGAACATATAGGAATTGAAGATTTAAAATTTGAAAAGCGCACCGAATTGGAAAATTTAGCCCAAGTAAAAAGCGACCCATCGTTGTAAAGCTTGCGACACATAAGGAGAAGTTAGCAGTCTTTGCAAAAGGAAAAAAACTCAAGGGTATTTCTTTCAGTATATCTGATGATTACTGCGATAATGTACGAAAGAAACGAAAAATTCTCTGGAAATACGCGAAAGCACATTGTGATGAATCAGATCGTCCGGTCATCAGATATGATACTTTATGCCTGAAGGATGGAAAGTATGTATACGATGAAAATCAAGAGTGTGTGAAGCGGGTCACGTGACTTAAAGCCGATAACTGTCGCTTGTCTTTTTTGGTAGTTAATTGCCGTAGCAATAAAAACAAAAAAGATGAATTACTGGGTCTCGTTGAACTGACGAAGCCGACCGTCGTTCTTGGATGTGAGTCATGGCTACATGGTGATATTGCTGATAGTGAAGTGTTTCCAAGTAATTACTGGAGCTATAGGAAAGATCGCGACACGCATGGTGGGGGTGTTTTCATCCTGGTAGATGAAACAGTTAATTCCCAGAAACTTAATATTGACGTTGGAACTAGTGAGGCTGTTTGGGTCAAAATACGTTTAGGAAATGGTAAATCTATTGCTGTGTGTTCATTTTACCGACCACTGGGAAGTGCATCCGTCACCTTAAGTGACTTTTCAAAAGCTGTCGAATCAGTTAAGCATGACTACATGGACTTCGGAGGTGACTTTAATCTGCCTGAAATTGATTGGTCCCATTTAGGCATGGTATCAAGTAGCGGTAATAAGGAGACTAAAGCAATGCTTAATATTTGCGCCTCTTTCACTCTGACGCAAATCGTGTCTCAACCAACCCGTCGGAACAACGTTCTAGATCTTTTCTTCACTAACATTCCTGAGGCTGTGCACCCTCCTGTAATCTTGCCCGGAATCAGTGATCACAGTTCAGTCTTGTGCGAAATGAAGCTGGATTAAGTCAGAGTTAGTGACGGCGGGCGGCGTCGCATATATAGCTATGGTAAAGCACGTGTCAGTGATATCTGCGCTGCTCTCCTATCCTACTTTCATGTGTTTGAAACGCTGTTGATACGATGTCAGTTCACGAGTTGCGGAAAATGTTCGAAGAAAAAATTTTAGAGTTACGTGAAATGTACGTTCCTAGTTGGATCTTGACGCCACGACGAAGCAAAAGCAAGCCTTGGTTTAATAAAACTGTGCGCAGGTTCATATACAAAAGACAGGCTGCTTACAGGGCGTATAGATGGAATCCTTCTATACAGAACAATGAAAAATTAAAATATACAACAAAAGCAGCGAAGGTAGCCGATAAACAAGCAAAAGACTTATTTTTTTCTTCTTTTCATTTGCGCATAAAAGAGCGCCCAAAAGAATTTTGGCAGTTCATGAAAAGAAACAGCAAGGATCAAGTATCGATTCCATCTCTTGTACATGAAGGTTCCATTATCGACGAGAGTATCGATAAAGCTTAGTGCTTCAACGAGTTTTTTCTTCTGTATTCTCTGCTTCTTCCAACACCTCTCACGTCGAGCTCAATTTTGGTAGAGTTAATTCTGATCACATGCGTGGTGTCGAGTTTAATCAAAGAGGAATTGAGTTGATACTCAAAGGGCTGAATGCTAAGAGTGCTCCTGGTCCTGACGATCTACCAACTGCTCTTTTCCGTGCATGTGCGTGTGAGTTGTCTGCATATCTGAGAGTCATTTACACAAAATACTTAGAGGAAGGAGCACTCCCTTCTGACTGGAAGTTAGCCAATATAGTTCCTGTGCACAAATCAGGCCCTCGAAATGTTGTTTCCAACTATCGTCCCATCTCTTTGACGAGTATTGCTTGTAAAGTTTTGGAACATGTGTTTTTCACTAGCAATATTAATCATATGAATACGCATTCCTTACTAAGCAATCAGCAGCATGGTTTTCGTAAGGGCCTTTCTTGTGTAACACAGCTGACTGAACTAATTCATGATCTGACAAGTGCACTTGATGAAGAGTTGTCTGAAAATTGCGTCTTCTTGGATTTCAAGAAGGCATTTGATGTTGTTCCTCAATCTTTTTTGCTTGAAAAGTTGTCTTGGTATAACATTGATGAGAGAATGATTGACTGGATACAAGATTACTTGCACTTAAGGAAACAAAGAGTGGTTATTATTGGAAAACTATCAAGCGAATGCATTGTATCTTCTGGTGTACCTCAAGGATCAGTGCTCGGACCTTTGTTATTTTTTATTTTTATGAATGACATATGCTGTAATATCTCTTCTCATATTCGTCTGTTTGCAGATGACTGCGCATTGTATAGGGTCGTTGATAGTCCGAATGACTGTGCAGTTACAGAATGATTTGAACCAGGTGTTTGATTGGTGTAAGAAATGGGGTATGTTTATTACCTTGCAAAAATCTGTGTATGTGCGAGTCACAAAAAAGGAAAATCCCCTTGAATTTTTATTATACAATTAATGGGACACAACTTTCCTCAGTATCAGAATACAAATATCTCGGCGTATTCATAACCTCCAACCTAAGCTGGAGACGACATGTCGACTATGTAACAGGAAAGGCGTGTCGCGTTCTTGGTTTTTTAAGGCGTAACACTAAGCAATTCCCTTTAGAAACAAAAGAGTTACTTTTTATGACAAACGTTCGCTCGGTTCTCGAATATGCCTGCGCAGTATGGGACCCTTGGCATAAAACGGATATAGATAAACTTGAGAGGTTACAAAACTTGGGTATTCGATATGTCTTTACCAACTATACCAGGAGCTTTAGCGTTTCACGTGCAAAAAACTCGCTGGGATGGAAGACGCTTGAAAAACGTAGATATTGTTTGAGGTTAAAATTTTCTCATAGTATTTACTATTCCAATACTGGTATAAACCGTGACCTGTACATCCATTCACCAAACTATATTTCGCTATGTCGTGACCATCGATTAAAAGTTAAGGAAATTAACTGTAAATCAGAGATGTGCAAATATGCTTTTTTCCCTAGGTCTATAAGAGATTGGAACCGGCTCTCTGAAGAGGTGGTATTATTACGTCAGGTGATTTATTCTCTTCATCTCTGTGAATGCTGTTTTTAGGCTGTATTACTGTTGCATCATGGTTGCATTGTATGTGCTGCACTTTGTTACCTTTCTTTTCGTTTGTATGATCTGTTATTCCCCCCCTCTAATGCCACTTGTGGCGCTGTGGGTATTACAATAAACAAATAAACAATTCATTTTTACCTGGGAAACCCAACTACTTGGTACCACTCTCCACAAATCGGCTTTCGCTCCAGTTTTTAGTACTCAAGATTGCTAATCGGTGCTTCGACGAGTCAATAATTGAACTTCACGACACCTCGTGCCTGATTACGTCCTCGCGGTTGACATAAGGAAAGCTTTTGACAACCTACGACAAAACGTCATCCTTGCGGAGCTTGCCCAGGCCTACACCGTAAACGGGCGCTGAACTGGATACAAAACGTTCTCCAGAGCAGACCCGTGCGTCTCAACGGTGGTACCCAAGAATGGAACCCTCACACATACTACCTCGACAGGGGAGATCCTCAGGGCTCAATCCTCGACCCTTAACATTTTAACTTGGTGACGGCGAAGGCAGAAAGATGCCTAGAACAAGACAGTGCAGCAAGATTCGCGATCTACACGGACGACGTAACAGTGTGGGAGGGTGGAGGCCAATGGTCTTGAGTCCACCGATCCGAAGCCGACCTGCAGGCAAGGTTCATAGCCTGGAGACCTCACTAACAGAGATGAGCCTTGAACTGACACCTGACAAGACTGAATTTCTCAGTATTGAAGACAAGGCTCGTGGTAACCAGTCCCAACAGTTGCATCTTCTCATGGCAAGCCAGGTGCTCACATCTCATAACGGATCACTCAAGCTTATCGGTGTGCCTGTCAGCAGCTGTAAGAGTCCTCGTACTTCGATCAAACGCCTCAAGAGCACCTCGAAAAGTACCCTACATTTCATTGGGCTTATGTCAAACAAGTACGGTGGTGCTAGGGATTAGGTTTGTCAGACGCTGGCTCGCGCCGTTGCAGTTGGCAAGATTCTCTACGGCGCCCTCTCGTACGAACTGCCCGCGAAAATACTCGAAGACCTAGCTCGTCTGCACAGGGCCACGTTAAGCACTATAACCGGCCTACCACGACATACGCGCATCACGGCTCTATAGTAAGCGGTGGCCTTTCCTCCTATACACGAAATCATTGAGGATTCTGTAACTCGGCAAGAAACGCAGTACTTGCGCGAAAGAGGGATGCACTTGGAAACGCTGGGACCGCCAAACTTCTGCACCGGCTGATTATGAAGACCGGCTGGCTCCGCCCAGGCTTCGCCCACACCTCGGCCGCTACACACATACGGCTCCACCCAGAGCAAAACGGCCGTACGGCTCCACCTAGCTCGACACACGGCCGCTGATAGAGAACGAGGTGAGGAGCACATATACGTAGATGCATGCCTGAAAGACGGTGCCACATGAATGGCGTGGCGCAGCCATGGGAATCTCATTTTCAGCGGCTGCCGTACTATTCGTGCACCCGTTGGGTGCATAAAGGAAGGGGAGCTGCTCGCTATGTATGGCACTCTACTAGAGGTGAAAAACGTTCTGGTCGGCAATTAATTTCTACAAACTGACACGTCGCTCAAAATTCGAATACTCTTTGATTGATATGAAGTTGCACGCGAACTCCACAAACCATTCTGGACCCACTAACTGCACAGCACATTACTTTTATAATCAGAATCCTCTCAACACGCTACGTGCGAATGCGCCTAGCCTGGATCTCGGACACACGGGCGATGACGACGGGGACCAGTCCGCTCACAACGCGGCTCGGGAGTGTGCCTTTTTCCTTCCTCCGCTGGAATACCCCGCCCTTACCGACGACCCTGCTGATATGTCCAACAACTTGGCTGTCCTAACGTGCAGAATAGAGCGTGCCAAACAGAGGAGCCGTGCACGACTTACGGCCGTTGCACCACCGGGTTACAGTGATACCTCAGCTGCTCTTACACGGCATGAACAGATATTCATTAATAATATCATCGCCGATGCGCTTTGACGCTAAACATCTTCAGAAAATGGCTCACTGGCCCTCGCTGGCAATAAGGGGGTAATATTGGCGTTGTAAAGTGCCCGTAGTGTGGCAGCACGTGTCGTGCTGTCCTGTTCCATCTAGTTTGGCATCGTTCAGAGTTCCGCAGGGGACGCGACGACCTCGTCGCCAAGCATGGTTTTCCCACCAATGGCGAGGAATTTCGTGCATTTACCACAGCCGGAGCGAACGGCATATTGAAAGATATGGGCAAATATGTTAAGTGGCCTCTATAAAGCAGTGTAAAGCTTGGCGAGACGACCAATGCCGTCCCTTCATATATCAATAGGCCCCTACTTCTCCCTTCCTTAACAACCCAATTCCTTAACAAACGGCATTGAGCATTCATTTGTCAAAAAACAGTTCATTCGTTCATTAATGAGACACACTCAAAGGGTACGTCTCGAGTTCCGTGTTAGCTAAACTTTCTCCGCACTGTTACTTCGTAGAGTAACATACTGGAAAAGAGAGGACACACCCGTATAGGCCCCAGCGGCCGTCTTCGTGCACAGTGCACCTAGCGGATCCGGCAGACACATCGTCCTCAGAGATGGCCGTAAATTCATTTGAATCTCAGAGGCTGTACTTCCGCTTTCGCGTGCATTTCTTCAGTTTGTGCTATCGCTGTCTGCTTTTCTACTCATAAATTATTTCTGGCGGTGAACATAGCTCGGAGCTACTACTCTACCGCTACGAACCATGTAAAAGAATGTCATGCAAAAGAACAAGGTCAAAATGACACCACATGTTGATCACTTAGGTAGGCTTTACCTGTGTAGTTCAAAGTAGCGAAATTGTACGAAAGCAGTAAAAAAAGAAACTGTCACACGTTTCTAACCGTCAAGATCAGCACAAACAATTTAGGGCAAAAAATCGAAACCGATACTAGAGAAACTTTGTTGACATGGAGGTTCTGAAGGAAGACGACATACCCAACCCAGATTTCACATTTCACGAAAACAGCCAAATGTATGTGTATACAAGGTGTCCCATTAACATGGGCCAAGACTAAATAATATTGTTCTTCCCAGTAGAAATTAATTAAAAGGTATGACTTATCTGGAATATCTTTGGCCATCTTCTTCGTTCCACGAGATTGATTAGTTTGTCGACATTGACTATTTAACTTTAATAATATGAGTGGAAATGCTTGGATGTGAATGTTAAGGTTTTAGAGCACCGCGAAAATTATCTGTTCCAGGTGGTTTCGACTAAGAAGTATTAGCGAAGCGCATTTTATTTATTAAACTTCGCGGGCTTTAGTTTTTCGTAAATAAAACGAGTTGCACTAATGCTACATGTCGCAATCACTTCATTCCGTGAAGATAAATCTCCAAAAATTTTGAATCTGTTAGGCAGTGTGTGATTCGATATCGCTTTGAGAATTTATTGGTCGAAGTGGTGCAATTGTTTAATCAATGAAACGTGTAAATTAAACTGCTAGGTCAGAGTAGCCATGGACGTCGGCATAGAATCTCCGCATGATTGTGTTGTTCTATAAAGATATATGTGCAAAAGTTCATTGTGTTAGTGCGTGATGAGACGATGCTGTGAAAAACAGTTGGTTGATAATTTTAATTACACTTTGACAACACAATAGCCATGGATGTCGACATACCACCTGGACGTGAAAAGTAAAATAAAGAAGTCTAATAAAAACAAGAAAAATTAAAGCGATGAAGAGATTGAATAAAAATTAAAAATAGAACAAAATGAAACAATACCATTAAAATAATTAGAGTATTGTTAGACTTCCTATTTTAGAGCGAGACGAGACAGCGTGTTGCAGAGCTGCCAACGGGCGACGCTTTGCCCGGTGGACAAGTAAAGAAATTTAGGCCTGCCTGAAATATCTCGGTGGACACCTGAACCGCGTCGTAAGGGAAGGAATATTTCTGCCGTGCGGTGCCGACAATGCTACGACGCCGACGACTTTCAGACCGACCAAGTTGTATACGCTTTCGCGTAAAATAAATAATGAAAAAGAATAAATAGATGTATAGACAAGTGGCTGCATCGAAAAAGAAATGCGGCTCTAATCCACGCTGGGAAGGTCGCTAGATAGGGAAGATTTCAATTGACACATAATTGTCCGTTGTGACGTAAACTGAAAATTCACACCCGTTGGTCCACAAAGAGCGAAACCAGGTACAAGTTAAATGTTCTTGAGGAGTATCCTGTACGCCTGATTTCAAAGGAGATATGTTGTTTGCATTCCTTTTCAGTCTAAAGTTTACCGGAATGCGCCGGACCGTATTCCCCTTTTGCACACGCGCCTTATCATCTATCACGTACGTGGTTTTAACGCGACAGCATTAAGGGCCCCATGTCGCAGAAAAACAGGCGTCGTCGGCGTCGGCGGCGTTGGCCGTGTACGAAAGATTCCAGAAGCATTAAAAAATAAAACCGAGTAGGAAATTGGTCGAGTTGGGGAACCGAGCCAGAGCCTCGGAAGTGCGACACAGCACGCTAACCATTCCTTCATGCAAGCTCGGATGTTTGGAATGAACAAAGGCGCTTTACGTGAATTCGGTGTTGTCTTATAACGGTCCTTTTTTCACTTAGGCCGCTGTTTGGGTGTTCACCGATATATGTGAGACATGCGTCATTTCCTTGCCTTAAAATGAATTTTATTTTCATTTGATTTTCATTTTACTTGCCTTTTCTTACCCTTTCCCCTCTTTCTATCTCCTCGCCTCTTTCATTTCATTTCTACACTCGGCCTGCTATCCTTTATTTCGCCGCCCCAGCTCAGGTTCTTCAGTATCGATGGCAGATCCAGGGTTAGCAAAAAGCTTTTCCTTCCTTTTAATATTATTGTAATAAACCCACTTACCGCCGTAACCTTAATCGAACACGCTTCATTTGGGTCAGCATCCGAGCACCATTACCACTGAGTAACAGCAGCGCCATCGTGCAATATTTTTAAAGAGCCTTAGCTCTTACTCACCACATTTCTCGATTTCATGTTGTCTGTTACACCTCCCTTCGGCGATTACTTGGTGTCTGCTACTTCCTCCCTTCGGCGTGAAATTTAACACGACGGCCCCCATAGCAAATTGATGTAGAAACCTAAATGTTGATTGACTGGTGACGTCATTAGTATATCGAATTGTTGATTAATTGGTAATGTCACGGATATATTCAATTGATGATTGATTTGAGGCATCACTTAAATTCAAGAGGTCTGTCAATAATGAGAAATGAATAATGACGTCATAATCATTCCAAGATGCCGGCTAACCTAGGCCGCCACATGACTATGACGTCATAATTGAAGATTGCAGCGAAATTAGGTAGCCAATGATGTGGAAACCACGTGATTATTTAGTCATATCAATTCTAGTGAACCAAACAGCTAACTCTCGTTACTTCAACGTCTTCCAGAAGGTGGCGGCAACGTTTTTTTGAAATGAAAATCTTCACTACGCTAGGCAAAGCAGTCGTCGCGTATGCCGGAGAATGACTTTGAACGTCTTTTAGCCTGGTTCAGGTGTCCAAAAATATATGAGACAGATACTGCGCCATTTCCTTCCCCCCAAAACCAATTATTATTATTATTATTTTAGCCGAACTGCGTCTTTTCTAATCAGAGACAAGTGATTTGACAACTCCTATGACGTTCAGAGTTGTTGCTTAGCTACGTGAGCTATCCACGTGTCTATGTGGCGAAGTTGTCCCTTGATCGTGGCTTTAACACCTATACCCCGTTTAAAACACGAAGTGCAACGCTGTGAAGGCTACGGGAGTAGTCCGCAAAAAAAAGAGGTGTATCACTCCGCGCTGTTCTGCGGTCGCGTGCTCTAACGCGCCGCTCCGGAGAGTTGAAAGGCAACTAGGGATGCGTATGTTGTCATCACGCAGAGTGAAACTTCTTTTTCGCACAATCTTTTTTCATTCGGATGTATGAAACGAAGTATAAACTCCGGATTAAAGAAATAGCGCAAGAGGATGGAGGGTAGTGGGTTAGGCTTTCCATTCGGAGCAGTTTGGCACTGTTGAACACATTTTTAAAATTTTCAACTAATTAAATGAAATGATTGGTAAATTACACAATTTATTTTTGTATTTAGCGTAATCAAACATTTGCGTTTCATTACGAAGATTCTGACTTTTCTCATTTTCAATTCTTTATTAAACAATTACTGAATTAAGTGGCCTTGGTAGGATATTCAACGACACCATTAGCAACCATTTTCTTTTATTTCAGATGCTCCTCGGACTAGCAGGCACCACTAAAAATTGTGACTCATCCTCGATAGTTCACTAGCACACAATGGGAATGCTGGCGATCTTATATCATCATGAGCGGCACCTTGTCATGCTTTCTACCCGGCTGTCTGAAAATAAGTATGCGTCCATGACACGAGCGCCTGCGCCGATTACATCGCTTACGTTCCACCGCCCCAACTTCCTCTTTTTCCCAACGGCGGGATTAAGGTGTCCACTTAGATATGTGCGACAGCTAGTGTGTCCTTTCCCTTCCTAACAATATTAATTGGTTTTCGGGGAAAGGAAGTGGCGCGGTATTTGTCTCATATATCGTTGGACACCTGAACCGCACCGAAAGGGAAGGGATAAAGGAGGAAGTGAAAGTAGAAAGGAAGCAGAGGTGCCGTAGTGGAAGGCTCCGGTATAGTTTCGACCACCTGGCGATCTTTAACGTGCGCTGACATCGCACAGCACACGGACGCCTATCTCTTCTTCAAAACTAATTTCCCGGGTACTTCGGTTCAAACCCGACCGCAGCGGCTGCGTTTTTATGGAGGAAAAACTCTAAGGCGCCAGTGGGTTGTGTGATGTCAGCGCACGTTAAAGATCCCCAGGTGGTCGAAATTATTCCGGAGCCCTCCACTACGGTTCTCCTTCCTTCCTTCTTTTGCTCGCTCTCTTATCCCTTCCCTTACGGCGCGGTTCAGGTGTCCAACGATGTATGAGACAGATGCTGCGCCATTTCCTTTCCCCCAAAACCAATTATATATACTTCGGCTGCAAACCCCTCCGGGGCGGAAGCGTTTCCACGGAGGCAAAACGAAAATGCACCCACATACTGTATGATTTCAGTGCACGGTAAAGATCCTCAGGAGGTCGAAATTAATCCGGAGCCATTCACTACAACACCTCTTCCTTCCTTTCTTCTCTCAGTTTCTCCTTTATTCTTTCCTTAAAGCGCAGGTCAGGCGTCCGTCGAGGTGTGAAAGATACTGAACCATTTCCTTTTTTCGAAAAACCAATTTTCGATCTCATTTTTTCTCCGGCTCAGGAGGCGCTCGTGTAGTGAGCCGCAGTGCCGGTTCGAGCACTAGACAGTTTTAGCTGTGTGTACGCAACGGCTCATCGTACGCAAGGAGATTCCGGGGACGGCAGTGCGCATGCGCAAAACGCAAGCGCAAGTCCTGCTTCTTGCGTTCGTAGGCTAGTCAGCGGACTTTGCGCTGCGGCGCGTGCGTGGCTTGCGTACGCTAACGTTGACAAGATAGCGGCGCCCTGCTCGCCCGCTTCGGAATAAATACATGTCGCCGCTGGATTCCCCGACGCAATAGCTCGCTCAAATGGTAGCGGTTCGCTTTTATTTCGCCTACTCTTGCCCACAAGCAGCAGTATAAGTGATTACTAGCCCTTGTTTTTCAGATAATTTGGTGATTTTCAAGCTCCTAGGCCTAACTATACGCAATGTGTTTCCCTGGTAGCAACGACAACTGGCGAAGCATTTTTATGGTGTTTTGCCAGTTCTTACATTTTCTTCGGTTTGCATACTTTCTTCTTGGAACAAAAAAAGGCTCACAAGGCACTCACACTAGTTATCAGTAATCACGGATGAAATTTCTTTCCACCGAGCGTTGATGTGCTTTGACGTCTGGTCACTAGATGGCGCTACATGCGCCTGATGGACGCTACGGCTCGGCCAGCTAAAACTATACTTCGGAGCGGAAAGCGTAACGCACGCAGCGCCGTAGCGCTTTGCGTACGTCAGCACTTGTGTGCGCACAGCTAAAACTGTCTACTACCGCGGCAGCAGCGTTTCAAGAAAGACGAAGCGCTAAAGGCGCCGGTGTGCTGTGCGATGTCAGCGCATGTTGAAGATACCCAGGTAGACGAAATTATTCCCGAGCCGTCCGCTACCGCAACACTTTGTTCCTTCTTTCATTCCCTCCATTATCCCTTCCCTAACGGCGCGGTTCGGGTGTCCATCGATATATGAGACAGATACTGCGCCCTTTCCTTTCCCCAAAAACCAATTATTATTATTATTCTTCCGTGCCAGCGAACGTTAAAGATCCCCAAGTGGTCCAAATTATCCGGAGCCCTCTAACATGGCACGTCTCTCTTCCTTTCATCTTTCACTCTTACCTTCCTTCCTTTACGCCGTCGTTTGTTCACCCAGAAGTGACACAGCTACTGAGTGATTCCGTTTCCTCAAAAACGAACTTTGCACGTGTTTCATATGACACTTCTGTTAAGAAAGACAACAATATAAGGGTAATTTTGTTTCGCGTCAGTATAAAAAAACCGTTCTTCTCAGTTAACTATTATATCTAACCGCTGTTGCGTAATGCTGTTTTTCTTCATACTGCACTTCCTTGAACAGCTTGTGCAAATTATCTTTCAATATGGAAGCTTCAACTTCGCAAGTTTTAGCGATGCTCGCAAAAGCATACTGCTATAGACTAATCCGTTATCGGCTCCAACTACAGTTCGAGCACAATTTGTTGATCACAAATTGTGTTGACCCAATTCCCCCCGCCTCAATGGCTTCGAGTGGGCTGATTCTTCGTTGTTGAGTACTGGTTTCATGCAACAGGATGTAAAACCAAAACGACCTTCTCAGTTAACTATTATATCTAACCGCTGTTGCGAAATGTTTTTGTAGCGGGAGCTACACTAGGCTACCAGTCAAGCATTTCTCGGTACACGCGAGAGGCCAGTTGTGCGCATGCGCCGTTACCATGGCTACTGCCCTTAGGCGCATGAGGGCAGTTGAGGTGGCAAGTAACGAAGCGGGGTAGGAGCCTTAAATTGAGCTACGACTGCTCTATATGGCATGTTCAAGTCTGCACGTTAGGACCGCCAGGTTCCTGGACAAATCAGTAGCGTCGTCGGTAAGCGGAGGGCGGGGACAGGGGAGGATGACAGCCGAGGAAACAGCGAGATACTCTACCGTGCTGCGTTGAAGTCCACCGGTTCCTATCATCATCGCCCATGTCTGCAGGGATTCACACGAGTGGGATGTATACATACATACGTTGCGCGTTGAGTAGAATCTGAACGTAGAAGTAATGAACCTCGAGATAGAGCGCGTCGAAAAAGGATTGTAGAACTCATGCAGAGCTTCGTATCTGTCAGACAGTGGGCGGATATTGGTGACGATGATGGCCTCTGGTTGAATGGCACGTACCCACGCGGGGGGATTGACCAGGGTACATTGTTGATACAAATACACACATGGGTAAAGAGTGCGGTTGATACTCAACAAGTGAGTTTGTGGCAGTGGCGAGCAAATGTTCACTAGTGTAGCACGGCCGCTATTGTAGTTGTGTTGTCCCGGCTGCGCCATATCACAGATATGGAGTTGTCTTTTTGCAACGCATTGACGTAAATGTCGTCCTTATCTTGCTCCCTTTCAGCGGCCCTGTGTCGTGTTAGCTTATCTGTGTCACCGGTTGTGGTCTCAATGGAGGCGTACGTATTCAGCAGCGGAGGTGTAAACGAACCAAGGGTTTGCAGATGGCCGTCATAATGGACCGGTGCGGCGGGTTGCCGCTGTCCGCGTTCAAAGGCCCGACCGAGTTATGTGTAAATTCTGCATGTCATGTGTGCAGTTAGTTTCTTATATATTGCTCTGAAAGAAGGGAAGACAGTCCCCTATCTAGAGTCAGGATGCGTCTGTGTGCAAGGCCCGTTGTGATGAGTAGCTTGGCTTTGTGGAGATAGGTCATCGTGGCATTTTGCTGTGAATTTATCTGCGGGGGCGTGGCACAAAAGCATGCCGTCTGCTAACAAGCGCCAGCGTATGAGTTGCCTCCTGCCTCACACCACCGTTCTCTTTTGACTGCGAACGATGAGACGTACGGTATTTTTCAGGGTGTTCTTGAGACATTTGATCTAATTACGAGGACTTTATAGTTGCTGAAAGCTGCACTGAGGAGCTCGTTGCCTCTTTATGTGTTGTAATGACTTGCTAAGCAAAAAAAGGGGGACTGCTCAGACGAGTTAGTACAAATATTGCCTGTATTGAAACGGGATTCAGCTTTGTCCGGCGCTAGCTCGAGGCCAAGTTCAGTTACTTAGAGGTCTCTAGGTTATGCACCACCGCCTGCCGCTCAGCTTACATCTGATCGGCCTACCGAGTCATTGGATTGTAGCTACAGTGTTGCATATAGGCTGTACATACCGGTAATACTGCAGAGTTATGTATACACCGAGGGTGATGGATTTTGGTTGGTTATATCTGTGATGAACATTCTAATTTATTTACATGTGCTGTCAGAACCCGGAAGTTGGTTATATCTTAGGTGGAATAATTAGGTTCGTTATATTTGACGTTATACACGAAAGTTTGTTATATCCTGATTTAACAAAAGTTAATTATATTAGAATTGACATGCTTAGGTTCATTATATCGCAGGTTAACACACTAAAACTGCATTATATCCGAGATAGCATATAAAGTGCATTTTATCCGAGGTGGCCACACGCCCACATGTGAGGGTGGTTGCCATTTTCGCTTGCACTGATCCTCCTACTGCTAACATTTTAATTGACACTTGGGCTATGGCAGGAGAGGAAATTTATGAAGTTTTGAAAAAGTTTCGCATTCTTCGTTCAAAGTTTAAATTAAACGACGGCATCGATAGACTTTTATTCGGTTCAAGTTAAGTATCTTATCTCTTCATATCTTTTAAAACATTACCTTCACGGCTCACAGGCGTTATGGAGATGGTGGGCATGTTAGGGAGCATACACGAATATAAAAGTCAAATACCTCAGAGAACAGACAAAATGAAAAACAAACTTTTGTTAGACTAAACGCCAACAATACAGGAAAATAAACTTCAAAAAAAATAACCGCAAGATATTAGTGGCAGCTGTTCGCGATATAAAATGCTCTTCGATGGATGCTTAGTTCTACTCTGCACTGGTCTTTGCTAAAAAAGAGCGATACAACGCATTGACGCTTATGCGGTTTAAAGTCGAAAAGTGACTCAAGCTATGAGGGACGTCGTAGTGCAGAACTACACATAGTCTCGAACACCTTGGATTTTTTACCGTGCACTAACATCGGAGAGCAAGTGGATATTTTGTATTCTGCCTCCATGGGAATACGACCGCCGCGGCAGGGATCGAATCCGCGTCTTTCGGGCAGTCGAGCCGCATAACCACTTAGCCACCTCGGCGGCTATTGGCGGGAATTATATGTACGAGACGTTAAATGTGACCATTAGGATATGCATGCGTGTCTCACTGACAGATTGTGGAGTAATATTTTAAGTAAGAAACAATCTTCAAATTTATTTTCGTATTTTTACATCGGATAATTGAAAAGAGATTTGATGAGGCAAACTTTAGCTGTTCGTGAATAAGTGGAAACAATGAAGGAAGCAAATCTACATAAGTGTTTACTTCTTACTAGTCAGCGCATTTTTATATAAACCCACATTTCCTGCGATGCTCTCATCCTCCCATTCACCACGCGGCAATAAAAAAATAGAGTGGTTCTTATCAACACCAAAATAACATTGCAGAGGTGCCGTTTTTGTGAGACGCGAAATACGCAGCCTTGTGGCTTTTCTTCAATTTTGGTAACACCCAGAAGTCTTACGCTTCATGATGGGTGAGACACTAGAAATGAAGCCATAGAAGAAAAACCGCAGTGCTTTTAACTCCGTGAACCCACCTGTAATAAGGTGACGCTGATGGCTGACCGTTTTAAACGATCATTTAAATCTCGGCCGATAGCTAAAAAAGTGCCGGCAGGTCAGGCCGCGGATCATCACCTCGCACAACGAAACTCTGCTGCTGTGCATTGCAACGGGTGTGGCTCG
Organism: Amblyomma americanum; assembly: GCF_052857255.1. Taxonomy (NCBI): domain Eukaryota; kingdom Metazoa; phylum Arthropoda; class Arachnida; order Ixodida; family Ixodidae; genus Amblyomma; species Amblyomma americanum. Next base: position 108,336,728 of record NC_135501.1, read on the forward strand.
AGGCTGTATTTAGAGCGCAGTCTCGTGTTTCCATTAAACTTACTCTGATGGGTGCTTGCTAAGCTTTTTTTCTTTATTGTTTTTTCTTTTTGTACGCTATTTCTATCTAACTGCAAAAAAACCGTCCTTAGAAATGTTTGATTTACGCTGACCGTATGAATAAGGTGGAAAACATTGACACTGCAACATTTTTTGAGCAACGTGCTTCATGGAATTGAATTATGGCTTATAAACGGACAAACTTTTAGCCTTGTGTCAGCACCGTATTAGTGTAGCCCCTTCGAACGACCATGAAATGTCGAAATGTGCAAAATTGGACAAAGCTAGTGATTAACAGTTCGTGATTTTGTGAAAAAAGAGTAACGCCTGCATGATTTTTCCTGGCGATGAGTTTTATGCAAACGTACCTCGGGGACCATTTGTGTCCAGCGTAGGGAAATTTAATAGACAGTACCCCCGCCTTAGAGTCGCTCACATTGCGCTGGCTAGCTTAAACGATGCCTTATTGAATCAAGTGTATGGGCGGAGATTTGCTGATGTTATCGGGCAGCTCATTCGTGGACACCAGCGGCAGCACCGCGCTTCTTAATTCGGACCTGCGGCATGTCCTGAGGCTCTCGTGTGGTGGCTGCGTGCGATATCTGCGAGGTGCCTCGAGGTGTTTGGGGCGTCTTCACTGCCACGTGTCCCACTTGATGACTGCAAACATTGCACAAAGCGAGATAATTGTTGCATGCAGGGTGTGGTTACGCATTTACCCCCCCCCCTCCTTTATCTCTTCCTGCAAGCACTCCACCTGAAGACGATTACGGCATTGTGATTCACATGCTGACGGTGGTCACGTGGTTAATGAAAGCAGGCACGCGTGGTTCTTCGTAGGACGTTCGGGTTATAGATATACTGCGAAAAGCCTTCGCACAAGAAATGCTCTCCTGCCTACTGCGTCTTCTGCAGCGCTGAATGCGCTACAGGTTGCATGGTGAAAGAAAGCACTCTAACATAGCTGTTTTCTTTTAATTTGCTCTTTATAATAATCGCATACATTACAGAAAGCTATAAGTTTGCCTTCACAAAGGAAGTTGAAGAAATGTTTCCTGCACAGATAAAAAAAGCTCTTTGAGACAACATTAGCCTCTGCATATTGGAATCGCCAATGATCCAGTAATTGAACTTCGAAAGAAACCTGTTTGTCCTCGTAAATGCGGGTAATTTTTCCGGCCGGTATTATAGAAGCCATATATGAATTGCGAATAGAAAGTTGCATCTTTGAGACACTGCTTCATTGCACAGCGTTTGAAAGGTTAAAGGTCAAAATTTTTTAAAGGGAATGTTTTAATGGGAGGTGAATACAGCCAAGTTTCATGCATTGGCACCGCTCATATGGTTCGCTTCTGACCAGTAGAAACCTTCTTTGCGCCGTGCAGTGACAAAATGCAGTGGTGCTGGCATATATAACGCCCGCCTAAATCTCCAAACGACTAAACTGACGTGCCGCCATGCACAGCACAAAACGCATTGATCATTTCGGGATGTACTAAAACCGCGCTTAATGGTTTCCATCTGCGCACGTTTAAGAAGTTTGTACGCGCGAGCAACATTCTAAGCTTATCGATATATTGAGTCAAAGTATAAGCAATTCACTTTTTGCTTTGCATGCTCAAAGCGCGCTTGACCATCTGGCCAAGCAAAGCAGCTCAACTCCCATGGCTTAATTTTGGCCCTCGCATCTTACCAAAGTGAGTGAAAGAGCCATCGAGTGTTTTAAGAGTGTACAGGCGAATTACAGAGATATCCTCCTTTCCCATGAAACGCGCTACCCTCCTATAAAGCGCGTCACCTACCAGGTGCTATCATTTCTTCCCACGGGCATTTGTTGTTTCGTGCAGGTGCAGTCACCAGTGATGACTCCGCTGATGGGTGCAAGAAGCCGCGCAAGCTTTCATTTCATCGTCTATTTCTGCTCTTTCTTCTATCACGCAAATACACCAACATCTGGCGGCGTTACTTTAACCCAAAACCGTACTTCGCGAATAAAGATACAGAAATCATCCGCCTAGTTCGATGACCCAGAGCGCTTAAGTATATAAATGAGTAAAAAGAAGTATTTGGGTTGGCCTCTAAGTGGTGCTGTATACCTAAATAATGGGAATGTAGCCGGGAGTGTATGTCATGAAGTGATTGTTTAAGCTTTCCCATTGCTAGGGAACGGGTGTGACGTACAGCTTGTGTTACCCTTGCGTTCAGCACTGGAGAGTCGCACTTCCGTGCATAAAATAGGACACCTTGTAGTAGGCTCAAGCTTTCTGACGTAACACTCGTGCGAAATGTCAGCCATGTAGACCTCAAAACAAGGTGGAGAAAGGCACATTGCCCGTAAGACATGAGCTACTTTCTAATTTCTGGTTTTAGTGCGTAGTGCATGCACCCTGCTCAAGCACATTTCACGAAAGCGCCACATTTCACGAAATGTGACTCAGACTGTACGCCACGTGAGAAATTAGATTCTAGAAAACGACGCATTGAATGTAGTAATGCGAGAGAAGAGGTTACGTGCGCGGCTGAAAAAATTGCGGCCACGTTTGAATGTCGCTCTGAAATTCAATTCGAATCGCTGCAAAAATCATGGGATTTGTGTTAGAAAAAATGCTAATGTACGAGGGATAATTCGGAATTCGACACAAACCAGCAAACGAATTCCAGGCCGACCTCAGTTGGTGTTTTGGTTTGCGCAGAAAACTAATTCGTGGCTTCTCTTCACGTCAATGAGTGTAGTTTTAACCGTACACTTAAATATTATTTCTTCCCACTGGCTATTGATATATGCAATTCGTTGCCTGCGTGACATTGTAAATATCATGTTCGTATAACTGCTAAGGAACAAAATTTAACTGCTATTTAAGATATGAGATATTCTTGTTGCCTTTGGTGCGTTAATTTTCACTGTATGATGGTTTCTGTTTTTGCTCCACTTCCGTGCTTGCTTCTCTCTTTACTTTCATCAGTACACTCTGTATGGGTCTGTGCTTGCGTACAGAAGGACTAAGTGCATAAAAATTCATCGACCCTGTTGACATTAAAAATTGAGAGCAGGGCTACGCTCTTCTTTTACAAACATCAGTGGGAGCTTTGCGCGTGATCAAAATCGGGCGCAAGGAAGATTTTGCAACAAGATGTAATGCTGCACAACCCACGGCTTCCGCTCGCCTCCAGGTGACGGCGATCGTTTCCATGTCCACGTGTTACGGAGTCATCCCTATATTACCCAGTTACGCTTATTGTGAAGTTAGCCTACTGCGCAAAATTCTTGTTCAAATTGTGTAAATAAAGTTGTTCAACACTTCAGCAGCCAGCGGGCAAAGTTGGGCCGCGATAGCGACTTGCGGTAGAAATGGAATGTAAAATGGCTGGCGCATTCTACACCCTTTGTCCGTAAAGATTTTAGGCTGATTGATTTTCTTCGTTAGAAAAGATTCCCCAAAACCAACGTTGGTGCGTATCTGTAGCGCCATCTGTTCAGGATAACCTCAGCTGTTTAGGTTAATTGCTGTAACTGCTGCTAGACGGCACTATATGTAAAATACGGTGTCACTAGTGGTCTGCACATTCTACTGTGAGTGAATGTGAAGAGATGGACGTCCACATGGAACAGACTGTAAACAAAAATTCGGTGTGAAGCATGGCAAGACAGCGGTACAGACGTATGAGCTGCTTCGTGATGCTTCTGGCAACGAGACATTATAGCGGGTGGGAGTTTTCGAGTCGCTCAAGAGGTTAGTTTTGGCGAGAAAGTGGGTGGAAGACGACACAAGGCAGAGGCGCCCTTCAACCTCACGGAATGATAACAACGTGGCTCGGATCAGAGAAATTGTACAGCAAGACCGCACCATTACAGTCCGCATGCTTCCGATGCTGTCGACATTAGTAAGACAACATGACAACATATTTCGTGTGAGAACTTGGGGAAACGAAAGCTGAATGCCAGACTTGTGCAGCACTCCCTCACAGAGTACCAGAAGGACACGCGGGCATCAGTGAGCGCTGATTTGCTCTCCGAGGCAGAGAAGGGTGCTGCATTCGTCGACAGCATCATTGCTGAAGGCAAAATATGGTGTTTTCAGTACGATGCTGATAGTTTATTTTCGATGCCAGAGGTGTCATAAACCATGAGTTCGTCCCACAAGGGCAGACGTTGAATCACGAAAGCAGCATTGCTGTACCTCCCCATCCACAGTACTCGCCTGACCTCTCCCCATCCGATTTTTTCTCCTGGTTTCTCGTGTGAAGACAGCCCTAAAAGGTCGCTGGATGGGGAGCGTGGAGGCCATTCAAGACGCCACTACAAGTGAGCGGACAGTCTTCCCAAAAGAAGCGTTTTCCAACTGTTTCCAAGACCTCAAGAAGCGTGGAAGCTTTGGATAGACAGCAAGAGAAACTATTTCAAATGAGTAGTGCACAAATTATTTCAATGTTAACCTCATTTTTTTTCAATGGACTCAGTCTCGGAAGTTTACGGACAAAGGTTTTAAATCGCCCGGTCCAGTATACTCGAGCCGCCGAAGCGAAGAGAGATACCTTGTGGTTTTTCTCTCAAAGAACCGTGTCCGACGTTAATGTATGGTCGAACAGGCCAACATATCAAGGTAGACGCACTCTGCATATCTCGACAACAGACAAGCTGCATTCAATTGCGCTCTCATTCAGTTCTGTGTCTGTTGTCATGGTCCTTCCGTTGATTCTCATGCCTGAACCTTATCGTCATAGCAATGACACCTAGTGAGCAGTTTCCCCAAGTTTTGGCCGGCGTTTGCATTTGCTACGAAATTAAACATTTAACGGCCCGAAAAAAAACAGTCCTTTATTGCACTCAATACAGTCATTAATAAAACAAAATGTTTTCTGGTCCCACAGCTGAGGAGCTTTGACTTACTCAAGATGGAGCAAAGTAAATTGCATTACCCGGGCGCAACAGTTTTCATGCTCAACTAAACCGGTCGCTGCCAAGTCGTGTGGCAGTGCAACGTATCGCGCACCCTTTGTGGACTGACAACAAGAATCGTGTAATATCAAGCTACGGCATCATATGCGTCATTCAACAGGCGACTGTTACTTAAATGCATTCAATCAGTGGAAAATTCCGGATCGTGCTGCCACCAAGCGCGTCCGCAGAATTTTTTGGAGGGAGAGAGAAGGATAGACGCCCGTTGCTTATAGTAACCAGGAGAGAAGAGAAACGGTAGGCATCCCCCAAAAAGGCCCTATTTGCGGTACAAAGTTTACAGATGAAATAAAGTTCAGAAGCGGCAAAATAATGCGGTGCTTATAGAAGACACTTTGGGTATTATTGTTGAACAATACAATGAACTTTACAAAAAAATGTGGAAAATTACTATAGATTCGTAAGCAAGGGTGGGTAGTCTTGTTGAGTGCGGGTTCATGACTCACGCGAGTTGATGACAAGCGCACAACACAATATAATCGTCATCAGCAGCAGCCTGGCTACGCGCACTGCAGGACAAAGTTCTTTCCTATATCTATGAAATTAACTCTGCCTTGTGCCAACTGTAACGCAATCCTAGCCCTGAAAACTTCTTAGTCTCGTTCGGCCGCCTAAGTCTCTGCCGCCAGCAGTTATTTTTACTTCGCATTAGAAGCGCGGCCCAAGCCCATTTTTATGCGAAGCATAATAGGGACACTACTTAGCTCAACCATAGTCCAGCCTGGCGCGGCCGCGACCACCAAAGCTAACTCTCGCTCCTCCCGCTAGGGGCGCTGCAGCCGAGCACGTGGTCTGACGTCACGATAGCTGAGGAGAGGCGGGGCTCAACTCGCGCGGTCGCCGCGTGGCCGCGACCACCAAGGCTAACTCCCGCTCCTCCCGCTAGGGGCGCTGCAGCCGAGCACGTTGTCTGACGTCACGCCAGCTGAGGAGAGACGGGGCTCAACTCGCGCGGTCGCCGCGCGGCAGCGACCACCAAGGCTAACTCCCGCTCCTCCCGATAGGGGCGCTGCAGCCGAACACGTGGTCTGACGTCACGCCAGCTGTGGAGAAACGGGGCTCAACTCGCGCGGTCGCCGCGCGGCCGCGACCACCAAGGCTAACTCCCGCTCATCCCGCTAGGGGTCGATTGTCGTCGCGGCATTGTATAAAAGAGCCCCGCTCCTCACGCCGAGGCAGTCATACAGCATTACCAAGCCTAAACCAAGTGTATCCAAGCGTTACCAAGTGTCACCAGGCTATACCCTTTCAAAAATCTATTATGCTTCGCATCCTAGGCTTAACCTTAGCTAAGCCAGGCCATTTTTTTCTCTTGAGTTCAACTAATGTGTTATTGACCCACGTTTCTTCCCTGACCCCCTCTGCCCTCTTCTTATCCCTAAGGGTTACACGTATTATTTTCTCTTCCATAGATCGCTGCGTTAGACACAATTTCAGCTGAACCCCCTTTTGTTAGCCTGAGTTGTTTTGCTCCGTAGGTGAGTACCGGTGAGATACAGCTGTTATGTACTTTAATTCTTGAGGGATACTGGTAAACTGCCACTCATGATCTGAGAGAACCTGACAATTGTTCCTCATCTCATTCTTCTAATTATTTCAGAAACATGTAACTGCAAACTGTAAGACTTCCTTGAATAGCATCTGCAGACGCCTTCCATTTTTCTGGGCAAACTGCGTGATGACAAGGGTGATAGTCATCCCTCTGTTTCACTGCATGCTCTCGGTGCGCACTCCTCATACAAAGGCCGTTCAGCCTGTCATTTCTCATTGTGAAGTGTAGCGAAGTTTTAAAGGGGCTCTGAAAGGGGCTCTAATAGAGTTGCAGTATGGCTGGGATGTTAAAGCATGCCTCTTCACGAATACTGTCCGGCAAGAAATTTTCTAACGCGCTTTGTAGAAACTCAGTTATCAATAGTCAAAGTTTGAATTTCAGCGTCTTCGCGTCTTTCCCTCTCTTCTGGTTCCTTTTTGCACGCTTGGAGGTCGGCGCTCCTCAGCCGGCCCCACCTCCTGGAGCGGAGCCTCCTCATTCGCCGGAGCTACGCACATTATTGTGCGCGGCCACGGTAGCTACCTTACGCGTGAAAGATTCCAACCAGGAGGAGTGTGCGAGTATGAAAAAGTCACGGAAGGGCTCGGCAACTTTTGCGCATGATTGTGGGACCTCTGCTCCGCATAGAAGTGTATTATTTGTCTCAGGTGTTCATGACAATACAATGCAAGCATTGAGCGAGTTGTTGTGCTTCCCTCGAAAGGTGTTTCAGAGCCCTTTTAAGGCGAATGCCTTTAATGGCGGATGTTCGCGTCCGTCCGTCCGTTACGCTCTTCGAATCGATAAGAAAAAAATCTTCGTGCACGGTGCGATTTGAACCACCATTTTTCCGGTCCGCAGCTGAGCGAGCCAACCACTACGCTACTTCCTGCCAACGCATATGTAGTTCTCCTTGTATAGGACGCTGGGGAGTGTTTGCAGAAAAGCGTCGAATCAGGCGGATGCCTCCCAAACGCCCTCCAGTGTCTCCAGCATTTATGATTCACAAACTACTGTGTACTTAATTAACATCTTAAGTTCACATCAGCCACACAAGAAGCAACACCGCGCTAAAGGCTTTCGCCTCACCGCACTTAAGGTCAACAAAGTACCCCCTTGAATTTTTCACGGTTCTTATTGCGCCGAAGGTGCGTTCAGTGGCGCAGATGATAACTGGTAAGACCAGACGTACTCAATGGCTATTGCGTTTGCCGGGAATAACGTCGTGGCCGGAAGGAGAAGTTTCGAGCAGTCCCCTGTTTTGTTCCGCCATATCTCGAACGAGGAGATGTCCTCTTCCTGAATGTTTTAGATGCAGTAAAAGCTTTGGGGTTCTTCAGCGAGGACAATAAACTCAACACGGCTCAAATACTTCATTCTTCTAGGATGCAGCCTGAGAAGTCTGTTGCTCTTTGGGTTGCTTTCACAAAAGCGGCCGGCCAAAGAAGCATTGAGATAGTCTAAGTTGGGAACGTATATTGTTACACGTTTTTATTTCTCCGGCGACTGAATCCCGTAGTTGCTGGGGTTGCCTGATGAGAGACTTGCCTAGTTACATATATAAACCGTTTTATGTGATTGGCAGCGTCACTACCTTGAGGACCGCAGTTAACATTCGCAGAATAAAGCGATGTAGAAACGGCAAAGGGCGCCTTTCGCTTTCGATGAGCACGCAAGCCAAAGGGAGAAGACTGCAGGCCACTGGTTGCGAATACTCCTCTTGTCAGGTGTTACAGCTTAGTTAATATGCAGGATCCGGGGCACATGGGTTAGACAAAAGGCGTAACTACAATCAGTACGAGATGTCCGCGTTCTCTGCTTTGTCTAGAAACTGTCCCAAGTTACAAACTTCAAACAGGCGAGTGGGACTGCAATTTAATCATGAGCAAGGAGAAGGCTTACTACGCCGTGGCTTACTACGTCGCGGGAGCTCACTGCTGCTGAAGTCACATCCGAATAGTCGGAGACGTCAGCTACTATCCTGGTGCTGAAAGTCACATAACTCTGGTCAAATGCGGTCATATGTCGCACTCGTATATTCGGCCCGGCAGCTGTATAACACTCCGTCAAACACCCCCTGACGCTTGAAGAAGCGTCGAATGTCCATAAATCGGGACCTCGCGAAGCAAAGCTGGCTAGGGAATGCTTGGTGTTTGTTAGCGAAGGGACGAGGTGGTCGCATCAGTGACAATGGTCACAGTGTAAAAAATACAAAATTCATTCAATTTGGGTCAATTAGCTTAGAACCTTTTGTCCTTCCTCTTTATAGCTTCCTCCGACCATTTCTCCCTTTCTGTGATCTCTCTAGTGGCCGTGTTACCAATTTAAGGTTTGCCTCTTTGCTTAAAGTATTCGTTACTTGTTTCATTCTTCTTGTTGGCATATTCCTCCGCCATAGTGCACGTATTGCTCCAGGCTGTACACACGCGCCACAGCTGTGTTGATGACAGTGCGGTTGTCAGGGTTTTTATAATGTTTACATTTTTAGGAAGTGCTTGACATTCATTCTAATACACAGAAAACGAAGGGGGGGGGGGTAAAATGTTATGTAATTGTCTCTTCCAGTGATAAAAAAGGCGTATGTAATGAGTTTTCCCAATTAGATAGGTAAGAATATTTAAAATTAGAACTCCGTTTCTTTTAAGGCGGATGAAAACAACGTGATTTGCTATTTTAGTTCCAGCAAATGACCTTCTTATTTGGATACCGCTGGGTCCCTTTGGATTTCACAGCAGTGCAAGCTTGTCCCTCAAGCAGTGGGGCTTGAGGGACAGTGCAGTGGAAACTATGAAATGAGAGAGAGGAATGAGGGGGTCTACAAGGAGATGGGGCGCCACTGCAAGGTGTTAAACTATCCATACTAACCATAGCGGTAAAGAATTTCGGTGAAACTTATTCGGCACTTTATAACAAAAGTGATTTTTTTCACAAAAGAAAATGCAGAAACGTCTTTGAATTCAGAAGAGAACGTCGAATATTTGCAAGAATCGTTTGTTGCCTTCAACGGTCAGCACATCCACTCTTACACTGATGTAACATGAGTAAGAAGCTTAGCCATAAGGTTCAATGTGTACAGTGCGCTCGCAGTCTTGAGTTCCTCGGACGGAAAAGCTTGACTTCAGTGCATTGATCAATCTCTGTAGCTTTTTCTAGTGCACTGAAAATAAAATGAGTTGGCGCAAAGCTTTGCACTGTGTTCTGGTCTTTGCAGAGTCCCGCCGGCACGCAGCTTTATTTCCTTATTTGGGATGCAAGACGCAACCCGATTTATCTCTAACGATCCGAGCCAGGTAGAAGCAATTCTACGTTGTTGCAGACCTTTTTGGTAACGCCATATCTCGAAGATTCATAGTCAGCTTTTGAATGCGGACAACAGAGGCAGGAATATTGTTCGAAGAGCGAAGATCACGCTTTTTGCTATCGACACTGCCGAGTCATTCAGTTCTTAATGGGCGGGAGTCTGCGAAATAATCAGTGGCTTTGTCACAAATTTTAAGGAGCCTAAATTAAGTTTTAAAGGAAAGAGGTGTGAAAAAGGCAACGTGGATTACCGAAAAATAAAGACGAAGAAGCATTCGGTGAAGTGGAGAGAGATGACTGGTGGAGAAGAGAAGAAGAAGACGACGACAAGGCTTACGAGTACTAATGCGAAGGCTATGAAAGGGCGAGTGAGAGCGAGGCACGGGGGGGAACAGAAGACAAGCGGAGGCTCCGGTGGGTCAGGGGCACATCGGCTGGAAGGGAGCGACCCCGGCTACTGCTCCAGTGAGCTCGCGTTCTACGACTTCGCATCGTGGACTTCCTGCCGTGCCTGAGCCTGTTCCGTAGAGTCAACGGAGGACGCTACCACCTGCGACGGCCAGGGGTGTCTCCAGCGCTGTTGCCACCCATCCGCCAACAACACCGCCATCACCTCCACGGGCGCTTGGACGGGGAGCTTGTACTACGCAGCCAGCGACGCCGTCAGCGACACCAGCCCAAGCGAGAAACTGACTGCACCCGTCTCATCTGTCGCGGGCCTTTCCTCCTTTCGATGTTCTTCAACGTTGAGCATCCTGCACTCGGGATCGGGGTCTTCGACACTTCTTGCACCCGTAATGTTCCCGAAGATGAGATCGTAGGTGGGTTGGTCCACGGTTTTTGCCACTACCTTCCCAGTATAATATGGCCTGGACGCTAGAATCCGGGTTTCAGGAAGGTACATCAGTCTGCAATCTTCAAGAGTGACGACCGACGCTTCCCCTCTAAGATCCTCGTCCTTCACCAGGCTTCTGCGAACCAAAAATGTGTTGGCTCCGCTGTCTCTAAGCACCAATATAGGACGGTCCCCTATTTGCCCAACCACCACCGGCATTGCTGCTTTCGATTGGGGTGTTCCACTCACCCCCTCATTTTCCAGTGGTGTTAGATCTCCTTTCAGCTGTGGAACATTGGGTGGCGTGACAAGCATTACCCTAGAGTCGACAACGCATGCAGCTCGGTCCTGCGTTCCGTATCGGCACTTACCCAGAGTATGACCCCTCTTCTTACAACCTTGACAAACAACCTTTGTTTTTTGGGCAGCGCTACTAGTCCGACAGTCACCTGCGCGTTGTCGCACCTTGCCGCACAGAAAACACCTTACTGGCGCCTTAGATGCCCCGCCATATGTTCTCGGTTTTGCCGCATCTGTTTCTAGGATCTTTTGGGTTTCCCCCTTTGCCTTACTCAAATTTCTTAGCCCTCGAGCCTCGAGGAATTGTCCTGCAGTGGCGGCGAACTCTTCCAATGAACACAACTTTCATTCCTTCAGGAATAGCGCCAGCTTTGAGTTGCAACATGCTAAAAATTGTTCTGTGACCGGCTTGTCACGCACCCCTTCAAAACTCTTTTCTGTGTTTGACATATCAAGACACCTATCAAAATAGTTGTCAGCCTGCATGAAACTGCTGAGCGGTTTCCGAATCCTCAGGCTTCGCGGTGCCAAATCTTTCACGAAAACCCTCTGCCGCAAGTCGCAATCTTTGGAGGAGTGCCTTTTTGACTTTCTCGTTTTCAATGGAATCAGAAGCAGGCATCCCTCCAAACACATTCAGCGCCTCTCCGACTAAACACATGCTCACTGCCGTGGCCCATTCACTGCGATCCCAGCATTGCCCCAAACTTACCCGCTCGAGTCGTTGCAGATATGAATCCAGATCGTCTCTTTTGTCATCGAAAGGAGCCATCTGCTTTCTTGGGCAAACTCTGGCCGGTCTAGGAGTTCCTGTACCCGCTAAGGAACGCTGATCATTGTCAGTGATCTCCTCATATCCTCCCGCGACATGCGCCTGTTTCCACAATATAAACTCCTTCTCCAGTTCTACACTTCTTTACTCCTGTTCTTCTGCCTCGCGAGCTCTTTTCTCTTCTCACTCCTCCTCCTCGTGAGATCGTTTCTCTTCTCGCTGTTCTGCCTCGCGAGCTCTTTTCGCCTCGCGTTCTTCTGCTTCACGAGCGTCTGCGCGTGCTTGCGCCCTTTCCTCTCTCTGCCTCTTTGCCGCTTCTTTCTCCTCGTGAGAGAGACGCATCGCCTCTTCCTTGCTTAAGCCTAGCTTGAGCGCCAGCTCTAGCGTTTTTGCGAAGTCCATATTTTGTGCCGTCGAGAGATCGGAATGATCCGAGACTAAGCAAAAAAAAACTAAATGAATCTTGGCACAGGACTCGCCACTTATCTATGTCACGGTCCTCACCGGAGAACACTCGGACCCAAAGAATGGACTAGGCGACAGGTGTACGCACACAGACACACATTTAATACACCCTACTTGACACACACACCAGAACACAAAACTAACAAAACTAATACAAGACACAAACGCTATAAATAAACACGACCCGGGCACACTGCTACCAGCGTCTACTGCTAGCATTCTACTATTAGCGGTCGGCGTTCGTGCTCACGGTTGGCTCGGTGCGGCTGCGGCGTTGTATGGATCCAGTAGTTGGCATCGAGGCGGCGTTCGGCGTGCTTGGACTGGCGTCGCTGACGGCGTTCGACGCGCTTGGGCTGGATTCGCTTTCGGCGTCGCTGACTGCGTAGTACAAGCTCCCCGTCCAAGCGCCCGCGGAGGTGATGCCGGCGTTGTTGGCGTCGGGGGCACCACCCGGATGGCTGACAACAGCGCTGGAGACGGCCGTGGCCGTAGCAGGTGGTAGCTTCCTCCGTTGATTCCACGGAACGGGCTGAGGCACGGCAGGAAGTCCACGATGCGAAGCCGTAGAACGCGAGCTCACCAGAGCAGTAGCTCAGCTATACGCCAGGATATGCGTAGCGAGAGCTACATGCGAACACATAGCCCTTGAGCTTTATTCTATGGCTGACGGGCTTCGTCACGTCAAGCAACGATTTCGAGGTCGTCCGAAGCAGCTTCTCGTAGCCCACGAAGATGCTGCGCGCACTACACGCGAACACCATCAGCTTCTTCACGCATGGAGCACTCACTAACTGTGCGCATACCCTTAGGGCTTTTATAACAGTCGGGTAATTACTCATTGCCATCCACCCGAGCGGAGCCAAAAGGCTACAAAGGAAAGCTGCGTAGCTCTCTAAGGCTTTTTTTACGTCAAGCTCAATGGCGAGACTCAAATGTAACACTGGCGCAACGGTGCAGCTGGTTGCCATGGTAACGGCGCATGCGTGGTTGTGAGGTGTGACGCCACGCCTCATTATCGCGCATGCGCCGTTAGGATGACAACCAGCGGCGCCATTGCGCCAGTGTTGCATTCGCGCCCGGGTAGATGGATGGATGGATCACAACTTTTATTTAAACCGGAAATGAAGACCAATAACTACTCCAGGCCTGCGTGCCGGGAACGGGGGCCAGAGCTTCCGCGACTAAACGATAACAGAGAGATTTTGTCTCCTCACGGCCTCAGCCGCCGGGCAGATAGCTTGTTTCTGCCAAGCGGTATCTTCGCTCTGCAGCAGGGCTCCCCAGCTTTCTCTGCCATGAATATTTTTTCGACTCCGGGAAGTCGGTGCATTCCCATATTATATGGTTGTGCGTGCCCCCTCTCATCGCACGTTTAACAAACATCGTATCCTAGTTCCCCTGGTAGGACGTGAAAGGCCCATACTGGGTTAACAAAATTTCCGGCTTGCAGACGCCTTATTGCGGTCGCTTCTTTATTACTTAGTTTAATATCCGGTGGTGGCACCAGTTTTCTGTTTATTCGATAGTTCTCAACGAATTCGGAACAGATTAGCGCACGCTCGTCCAGGTTCCGAGAGTACGGCGGTTCCGGAAGTAGAGAGCTCGGGCTAACTCGTGTGCCACTTCGTTGCCGAGAACAGGCGCGTGCGCTGGGCTCCATATTAAGCTGACTTTGTGGGTCAGCTTTCTGCCGATCAGGATCCTCAGCGCTTCCGGCGAGATTCTGTCTTCCATGAAATTCCAGATCGCAGTTTTACTATCGCTGACTACGAATTTTGCTTTCGTTCCAACTCAAGCGAGCGCTATGGCAACTTCATCGGTCTTCTGTATATTGCGGCTGCGAATAGTGGGTAGTATAATAGAGATAGACGGGCTAGTTAGTGATTATTCGTAGAATGCATCTTGAACCGCGCAAAAAAGACAAGGGACGAGGAAGAAACCAACAGGACAGAGCACGGAAGTTCAACTGGTTTATTATAACAGTTCCTCACAGTTATACAATCATCGTAATTCCATTGTGACATGACAAATGATCATCACGTAACACTGGTGCGCAGGCGTGTACGGGACGTCATGCAATCTAGAAACGAATACTCTTTATTAGACAGGTAACCGAGGTTTTGCTGGCACATGAGCCGGATTCCTTCTTGATGCAGTAGGCCTCCTACACTTCTCTGCTTACATTAGACCCGAACTTGTTCCCGTACACGCCTGCGCAAAAGTGGTACGTGATGATCGTTTATCATGTTAGAATGTGATTACGATGATTGTATAAAAGTAACACGCTGTTGTAATAAACCATATGAGCTTCCGCGCTCTGTCCTGTTGGTTTCTTCCTCGTCCCTTGTTTTTTTTGCGCGGTTTCAAGATGCGTTCTACGAATAGTGGCTGCCGACACGGGGATGCCTAATCCGTTGACTACTGAGACAACCGCCGCTCCTGACTTCCCACTAGCGGCGTAAACGTAGGCGACCTCTTCGGACTTCAGGAATTTGAACCGTTTTGTAAGCGCCTCGGCACTCTTATTCCTCCTTTTGGTGTTATACTCCGGATGCATGTTCCTCACGAGAAAGCGGGTGCACACTAGCTGGAAAGAATACAAAGAAGCAATGGCACCTGGATGTAGCGCTTGACGCATGTCTCCTCACTTTACCGCGCATGGGCTGTCAATCTGAATGTGGTTAACCACACTGAGATCAACCGGTGACGACATCACTGGGATTTCAACTGCACTTGCGATATCTGTTGCTCAAACCACCGTCGTCGCTTCGCCGCACTGGCTAAGTGGTTATGGCGCTCGTCTACTGAGACAATGTACCCGGGTTCGAGAGAGAGAGAAAAACTTTATCGAGGTCTCTTAAGAGATTGGTGGTTCGGTCTTCGTCTTCATCTCTGTCGACGCTTGACCTCATTCAGCAAGGTTGGGCACCTGCACCAGGGCTCCACTGAGCTTAGCTCCTTCGCTTGCGTGCTGCTGCACTAGTGCCCGTCGGGCAGTGAACTCGCAGCTGGTGAGCCGGCTCTCCCATTGCTCCGCACTCGGGGTTTTGTGTTGGTGGAATGCGTAGTTGCGTTTGCACTCCCAGGTGATATAGTATAGCGTGGGGGTTGCCCCGCACCACGGGCATGTGTGCTGAATTATGTAGGATACATTTTCTGTAGGATGTGTAAGTTAAAGCATGTTCCAGTTTGCAGCCTCCGCTAACTAGCTGCTGAAGGAAAACATTTTTGATAGTCCCGATATCTACCATCGATACTGAAGCACCAGAGCTGGGGCAGCAGAAAGGTGCTTCAGTATTGATGGCAGATGCCGGGGCTAGCAAAAATCTTTTGTTTCCTTATATTATTATTTTAATAAAAAATCACTTACTACTACTACCTTTGCAATACTGCGTCCGTCGAAATAATAAAAAAGAAAATTGGTTTTTAGGAAAGGCAATGACGAAGTAACGGTCTCCCATATCTTGGTGGATGCCAGAACCGCGCAGGGAGCAAAGGGATAAAAGAGGGAGTAAAATAAGGAAGTAGTATTAGTAGTAGTGGTTTTATTAAAAATAATAGTAAAAAGGAAGGAAAAGATTTTTGCTAGCCCCGGCATCTGCCATCGTTACTGAAGCACCTGAGCTGGGGCAGCGGAAATAAACGACAGCAGGCAGAATGGAGAAATGAAATGAAAGAGGTTAGGGGACAGGAATAGAGGATAGGGGGAGAAGTAATATGTACAAACTATTTACACAATAAGAAATGTGTCCAGGTTGTGCGCGTGATTAGTTCATTATAGAAGAATTAAATCACACACGCGCACAGCACTGTTGGTTACAACTGGAGTGGGGCGTCCAGTTATTAATCGTTCAAGGTAGAACTCGCGGAGCGTTCGGTCACTGCGTGTAACTACCTGACGGAGAACAGACGGGACGTCAGGCCCGTGTGTTCGAGGAATGCACAGAGGCTCACCAAAGTTCGCTCACGAGTGCGCGCACTGGCCTGATGCTACAATAGCGTCTTGATGGAGTCTAGTAGTATGCCCTGCGCCCTATAGGCCGCGAGCATATCGCGACGAGCATCGGCGAACGCGGAACAGCGAAGGAGCAGGTGTTCTAGTGTTTCGACTGCACCGCATTCGTCACACAACCACTCGTCGCGATTCCGTGACGCACCCGTCGTTCCCCGGGCCGCACGCAGCCAATGCGCGAGCGGAGGATCATTGCACGTTGTGACCGTGTAAGATAAGGAAGGAAGAAAGATGCGAAATGAAAATTGTTTTTTTTTTTGTGTGGAAAGGACATGACGCAGTATCTGTCTCACATCTCGGCTGACACCTGAGCTGCAGCGTAAGGCAAGGAATAAAGGAGGAAGTGAGAGAAGGAAGGAAGAACGAGGTGCCTAGTGGAAGGCTAGTGGATGTCCCCAGTCGTTCATGCGGTATCGAGGCAGGCCCATGCTGCCCGCCACTATGCCTATAATAAGACTGCAGCACGCAACGACAATTTGCATACGCGGATCACTCCGTACTACAACCCCGCTCATACACAAAGTCCTTACCAAGACCCAACAGACATTACTACCTTCGATATTCGCTCGATTGTGCGTGCTGTAAAGGAATTCCCTCATCTTTTCTAGATAATGTAGACTGACTCTCAAGCCGCCCTCTGTGCTCTTCAAAAGCGAACCAGACCCTGAATATTGACTCTAAGGTAAATATGGTGTTATGGGGTATCAAACATCGCATAAATTATCATTAAGGTGGACCCTTCAGAATTCAAGGAATTAGCTGTATGATCAGCTCGCCCCCAATGTGTAACGGCGCCCTTCTGACGGGGAAGCCATATCGCAATCCTACCTATAATTCAGGCTGGAGGTTGCCGTTATTCCTGCTTCAATAACCTTCTGCCTATTTCCCTGGCTGATACTCTTCGTAAAATTGCGACCAGCACGCTCATTACACCACCAAAGCTGAGTTTGTACCGTTCATGCTCTGATTCATCATGCCCACACTGATCTGAATTCTATGCGTATCTGGCACACTGCATCTAACTGCCCTGCCGATACTCAATTTTTATGTTTGAAGTGTTAACCCTGAAGATTATCTAAACGTGGTTGCTGATGAAGTTCCGACGTACATTAAATCTTCTGCTACTTGTTTGAAATGTGCCTTCAAATAACCTGAAACCTCTTGTTTATAATTCTTTGCTGAACGTTGTTTTTTATATAAAGGGGCCAACTGTGTCGCACGTGGATTTTAAGGCCGAGTAGACTGACAGTATAATATCTGTCACTCGAAGCAGACCTCGTTACGAGGGAATTGCGTCTTCCCGCCTCAGGTCGTCACTGGCTATCTCTTTTCGCATTAGGTGGAAACCCCAGTTACTGCTCAAGTTATCGACTTACTCTGCGCAACAAACAAGGTAAATCGCGAATTTAAAGCAGAATTATAATATAATTTCTCCGTATCTCAAGTAACGCTTCATCAGACGTAGAAAAAGGCTGATTCCTTGGCTACCACTATACTGCCTTATAAGCACAATATTTTGCTTATGTGATACATTTTAATACTTATAGTTTGTTTCCGGGCTTTTAGGCAATTTTGTATAATTCGCCCATTAACCAAACAAAAAAATTGGTGCCTTGTCAGCAGGCAGTCTCCCCCGAAGGAAAGCACGGCGGAGGAAAGAGGGTGAAGTCGCAGCACCTCAGCGCTTCCTCGCATAGCAATCTATAGGTCACAGGATCACGGAAGAGGGTAGAAGGATGAAGGAACTCTAGGGTGACCGTTGAGAAACACGGTAGAGGGAGGCGTCGCAAGCGGCTTCCGTTCAGCAGGAAATATCCGACGTCATTGGCGGCTCTGCGAGCGAAAAATTCCCGGAAAAACTTCTATCGGACACCTAGGTGACATGACATTATGACGTCATCACAACCTTCTCACCGGCATTCGAACGAACCGACCACCTTGGGGGCAACCAATCCGAAGTACCCGAGTGCGAACCCGACCGCGGCGGCCGCGTTTCAACGCAGACGAAACGCGAAGGCGCCCTTGCGCTGCGTGATGTCAATGCGCGATAATGGTCCCCATGTGGTCGAAATTATTCCGGAGCCCTCCACTACGGCACCCATTTTGTCCTTTCTTCTCTCGGTCCTCCTTTATCTCTTCCTTTACGGCGTGGTTCAGGTGTCCGCCGAGGTGTGAGACAAATACTGCGCCAGTTCCTTTCGCCAAAAAGCAATTTTCCTTTCTTCATTACCTTGGCAGGCGGTAGTTAATGAATGTTAGCTCGGCAAGAGCAACCGGGACCCGAAAAACCCCACCAGTAGGATTCCTTGCCATTATAGTGCAGTGGCGCAGTTCTTAAACACTGGACCGCTTAACCACTGTGCCCTGGTGCAGTGGCGCCCACCATTAGGCCAAAAAGTATGACGATTGTCAGACATTTATAAATGCAAAACCGAGTGTCGCAAATTCTGTATATTTAGGCACCAACCTATTCACTCCATCGCGCCTTACCCTCAAGACGCAGCTTGAGTCTCCCTATGAGATGAGGCCATTTTAAAGAATATACAACACGTCGTTGGAATGAAAACATGCAGATATATCAGCCTAAGTAGTTTATACTAGCACGATATTCCTAAAAAAAATAAATTAATGAATGTACTTTCCCGCTGTTGCGGCCTGGTGGGTAAGGCGCTCGTCCACTAAGCTGGAGTACCCTTATTCGAACCTTACCGCGGCGGCCGCGTTTAGGTTTAGGTAAAACGGAGAAAACGAAGTGTGCTGTGCGATGTCTGTGCACGTTAAAGATCCCCAGATTTTCGAGACGCACTACGGCACCTCTTTCTTTGTTCTTTCACACACTTTCCCCATCGAAAAATCTCATATGGATGCATATGTGTCTGATATGAATTTTATATGTCTAGGATGTGGTCATACGAGATGAAAGGTGTCTAGTATGTGGTCATACGAGTTGATATGTGTCCAATATGTGTTTCGTATGGGCTGATATGTGTCTTTCGTATCCCTCGTATAGGCTTATCTGTGTCCGTATCCCTCGTATGGGCTGATATGTGTCCTTCGTATGCCTCGCATGGGCTGATATATGTCCTTCGTATCCCTCGTATGGGTGATATGTGTCCTTCGTATGCCTCGCATGTGCATATGTGTCCCTCGTATGCCTCTATGTGCTGATACGTGTCTATCTTATCAGTTGTTTGAGCCGAAATATGGATCTCGTATCTCCCGAATGGGCCGATGTGTCTTCGTATCACTCATTTGAGCCAATATGCAGCTCTCGTATCACTCATATGGGTGAACTGCGTCTCTCAGTCAGCTGATATTGTCACCGACTCGAAGACGACAAAGTTGGCAGTGGAGCGGCACGGAGCGCTCGCGCTAGGCCCACCGCCATTAAATCGCTGCCCCGACGGCTCTGCTCTGCTGGGAACGATCGGCTAAGTTTCGGGTGGCTGATTGTGGCATTTTCTCTCTGCGTCTTTGCGCGGTAAGGCAGTAAGCCCGGTCTATGTCCACCCAGTCTCCCGGCCAGGGGAGTTCCCTCTGGTCGGCTTCTCTGTCAACTGATCTCCTACCGTTGGAAGCTTTTTTGCGCAGTGGTGTCGGCAGTATCCCTGTCGTGCTGGTGCCTAAGGATGGTGGTGCTATCAGGATGAACAACCCTGGTGCTGTTCGGGCTGCTCTCCAGTCGACGACTTCTCATTATGAGTCCATCTCAGAGGTTCGCCAGTTTGGACGCGGTGGGATTCTGTGCAGATCGCCAGACCTTGCCTGTGTAAGAGATTTACTAAACTCCTCATCCTTTGCCTCCCTTCGGGTAAGTTCTTTCATCCCTTCTCATCTGGCATGCACGAAAGGTATTGTACGAGGTGTAGACTCTTCCCTATCTCCGGCAGAGACTCTTGAGCTTCTGTCGGCTGCAGGTGTTGTTGCTGTGCACCGCTGTAGTCGGGATGTAAACAACGTGCGGATGCCCACTGAATCAGTGATTGCTACCTTTGCCGGCACTTCCTGCCCCTCTGAAATCAAGGCATGGCCTCTAATTTTTCGGGTCGACCCATTATCATCAAGGCCTCTGCAGTGTAACAACTGCTGGCGTTATGGACATAGCGCTGGCGGTTGCAAATCCAACTTGAGGTGTTGCATCTGTGGGGATGGTCATACAACAAGCACCTGCACTGAGAAGAATGAGAAATGTTGCCTTTGCGGTGGTGCGCACTCTGCAAACTACTCAAATTGTCCCTCTCGAGCTCAGGAAATTCAAATTCTGGAAATAATTGACAGGAAGCGCTGTTCGCGCCGTGACGCTATTTCAGAGGTCAAAGAACGTGCACGCGGTTATGCCGGTGTGACCGCTCGGCAAGGTGTCATGCTAGACTCAACGCTGTCCCAGGCAATTGCGGCTGCTGTGGAGGCTTCGATGTCTAAAATGGTAGAAAAGATTGTCGCAAGTGTGTCGGAGTGCTTTACAAATGTTTTAGCGGCTCAGATTACACATGCCGTGCAGGCTAGTTTGGCACCTCTTTCGACAACAATTCCCTCTTCTCTTATCCGGTCTCAAATTCCAGTAGCATCACAACCCCAGGAACAAACTTCTGTCACTTCCGCTGTACCTACCTCGGGTACTTCGAGGGATGTTGATATAATGTATGATTCCGAGATGGTGGAGCCTGATGCGCGGCTTCTTAAGCGCAGTGGGTCCCCCATGTCTCATTCGTTGTCTTCTCAGGGCACCCAGCCAAAATCAAAGAAGAAGCAGCTTGGCACTAAACCCAAGGATACCATTTTGGAGCAGGCAGTTGCTGCTGCTAGACTTCCGCAACCATAGCGTCTTTGCGAGTTCTGCAGTGGAACTGTCGCTCTATTCTTTCCGCTTCCACAGATTTACACTGTATTTCTACTCAGCTTAATCCGGATGTCATTATTCTGCAAGAAACGTGGCTTTCAGCCGACAAACATTTTCATATCAAAAATTACCGGTCATTTCGCCTAGACCGCCAGTCAAGAGGCGGGGGTTTACTAACTTTAGTCTCTTCAACATTTTGCCACAGGGCTGTGGTATCTTTTCAACAAATGTCTCCTGACTGTGAGATTTTGGCAATAGACTTTGTCCTTCCTGGGTGCTCTCTATTTTCAATAGCAAATTGTTATTTCCCCAATGGAGTTCAGGATGTTAGACCTCTGGATTTTTTACTAGTAAACTGTAAAAACCCAGTTCTCGTGGCTGGGGACTTCAATTCTCACCATGTGTCTTGGGGTTTTAGGACTAATTCGTGCGGCAAGCGCCTTTGGGACTGGGTTTCTGATCACAACCTGATGTGCTTAAATTCAGGATCGGCCAGTTATCTTCGCTCACACACTCAATCTGTTTTAGATCTCACGTTCATTAGTCCTGGAATCGGCGTAACGAATTGGTCGACAGTTGATAGCGGCACTTCAAGTGATCATATACCTATTCATTTTGATATCATATGTCGTGTTACTCTGGCGTCTTCTCAGTTGCGGTCACATGTAAATTATGACAGATTTCAGACGGCGTTGCGCTCTGCCCTTGCTCCAGTGTCTAACATCGCCGAGGTCCACCAGTCAGCAAGCATATGTCTGGCTATTGAGGAAAGCCGTAAAAAGTCGGAGTTCCTGGTGAGGCCAATAAAAGGGAATTCTTCTAACTGGTGGAATGCGGACTGTACAAGAGATTACAGGCGGAGGAAGGCAGCATGGAAAAAGCTTCTTCATAACCAATGTCCGAATAACTGGAGTGATTATAAATTTATTGCAGCCACCTTTAAACGCACAGTTTCTCGCGCAAAGGAAAAATATGACTCAGAACACTTCGATTATCTTTCAAAGGCGGGAAACCGACGTGCACTATTCGGTTTTCTACGGTCTAGGAAACAGCTCATGTCCTCTCATAATGTTCAGTCATTAGTTATGTCACCTGTAGAAGCTATCCAGGCGGTTGAATTAATAGCCACAGGCCTGCAAAAGCGGTTCTCGTCTTTACTACCTATGCGACCATTGTTGTTTGCACCAGTCGTACCAAATGATAATGCCTCACAAGTAAATCTATCAGAGCTTTCACAAGTTGTCCAGAGATTGCCAGCTGCTGCTCCTGGCCCTGATGGTGTTACCACAAAGATGCTCAAGATTCTATTTGAAGAGTCTCCCAACTCCTTATTGCACCTAATAAACTACTCTCTCAAACACGCTTGGATACCTTCTGAGTGGAAGCTGTCCAAGGTGATTCCTTTACTTAAAAATCAGGGTGGAGGCTATGAATTGGATAATATTAGGCCAATTTCTTTAACATCAAACGTGGTAAAGTTGATAGAAAGGTTGTTACTAATTCGGGTGTCAGCCATTGTGGACCGCAAAAGTATACTCAGCCCGTGCCAACTCGGTTTCCGGCCACGGTGTTCGATATGGAATGTACATGCTGATCTTGAGAGCAGAATTCTCCTTGCTCGTCGTCAACGCCTGGTCGCGGCTTTGGTTACGTTAGATGTCGCCAAAGCTTACGACAATGTAGAACACTCCATCCTGATACATAGGCTACAGTCTCTTCAATTTCCAGATTATATAGTGGCATGGATATCTGCATTTCTTCATAACAGGGAATTCTTTTGCATCCATAATGGTGTTCATTCAGAGAGGTATAGACAAACGCGAGGTGTACCGCAAGGAGCTGTTCTTTCTCCTGTGCTCTTTAATATTCTGTTAAGCTCAATTCCTCTCCACCGACATGAACGCACTTACGTCTATGCGGACGACATTGCGTTTTTTGCTGCTGCGCCGGATATACATTCTCTGTATGGTCTGTTGCAGTCATATTTGAATACACTTGCGCACTGGTTGAGCGGATTACACCTGAAGTTAAATGTTGGCAAGTGCGCTACTCTTGTTTTCCCTCTATTCACTCCTGTAGTGGTCTCTCTCACTTGCCAGTTAAAAATAATACCGCAGGTTCAATCCCTAAAATACCTAGGGGTCATTTATGACAACAAACTCACCTGGCGACCTCACATTGACCATGTCGCGGCGAAAGGGGCTCGTGCCGTGGGCATGTTACGGAGATTATGTCATCACCGGTACGGCATGCGCAGAGATGCGCTATTAATGATCTACATAATGTATGTCAGGCCAATTTTAGAATTTGGATCAGTGTTGTTTTCAGGCTCGGCTACATATAAACTTCGCCCTCTCGTCCTTTTAGAGAGGGAAGCACTTCGCATGTGCCTCGGCCTTCCAAAATGTGTGGCTATCAATGTGCTGTACCTTGAAGCCCGCATTCCGTCTCTCTTATCACGCCTTCAATTTTTAACTGTGCAAACTTACCTCAGGATCTATGAATCCCATTTCCACCGTTCCCAAAGCATTTTCTGTTCTCAGCCGACCTCCTTTTTTGGTGCCCCCTGGTCTCGTTTCAATTCCCCTCAGGTAGTGTTTGTGCAAAGATTACTTCAGCCTTTAGATGTAAACATTTATGATATCCTCCCTGCGCTTCGGAATGGGCCCACTATCCACATTGTTTTCGACGACATATTCCCAAAAAATGCAAAACTTTTGCCACCGAGTATTCTAAATGGCTTTCTAGAAGATCATCTGAGGACCCTACCAACCGATATAGCAATAGCCACTGATGCATCGCAATGCAATGAAAAAGCAGGTGTGGGAATATTTTGCTCCCATTTATACTGGTCCTTTTCTCTGCGCCTTCCAGATTTCACCCCTATTTTTCAAGCAGAGTTTCTAGCAGTTGTACTTGCTCTACGCAAGCTAGACCCCTCTATTACAGCAGTTGCAGTAATTACTGATTCTTTATCTTTGTGTTCGTCACTCGCTGCACAGGTTGACGGTCCCATTTTATCAACTTTCTTATCCCTACTTCCTCCGCATTTGAGCCTTGTTCATTTAATATGGGTTCCCGGCCACAGCAGTGTGACAGTAAATGAGATTGCTGATAATCTCGCAAAGGCTTCCCTCAGCGGCCCCGTGTTGCCAATCATCCCGGCTACAGCCTACATTACAGCATCTAGATTTCGGCGACGTGCGTATTTAAGCACGCAGAACACATCACTTTTAACATCGGCGGATTATGAGCACCTTAAATATTATTGGAACAGGAAAATTTGTTGCTCTCGGCAGCTTGAAGTATCACTGACGAGGCTACGCTGCCGCATCCCCCCCTAAATTTCTATTTACACAAGTCGGGTTTGGCGCTCTCTCCCCTTTGTGCATTTTGCCGTGAGCCAGAATCCATTGAACATTTTTGGCTGTATTGTCGCCGATTCAACTCACTGAGAAAAAGGTTGCTGGAGGAGCCCTTGCAGCATCTTGGCCTTAGTTTGAGCATCCCGCTCTTGCTATCATTTGGCGCCACCACATTTGGGTTCAGCCACAGATCTGTTTGCACCGCTGTTCAAAATTTCCTGATAGAATCTAACCGACTGCCTTGCTAAGTGTTTCAACCTTTTCTTTTCTATCAATTATTACATTTTGACTAAATCATTATTATTTAATCACTCTCTTTATTATTATTCTTAAAATTTTAAAATCAAAACACTCATCCCTTTTCTGTTCTTGACGAAAAATTCACCGGTGTTATGCTCCCACGTGCTTTTCCTTTTTGTTAACTGAGTTCAGTTGAATAGCCACCCGATTCTTGGCCGATCCCCCAGTGTGGGTATGTGCCATTTTTTGATAGGCTAACAACAACAACAAATCGTTCCATCTCCATCTGTTATGTAGTACTGTCTTCACCTGCTTGCCGTCACGTAACATTTGGCGTGAGGTGCGGAGTTCATCCCCATCCTGGTCCTGGAGCTTCGGCGTCCTGCGTGTGCCGTGGTCGTCGGTTGTGTGTTCCTGCCCGCACCGCCCGGTTGTGCCCCAGCCCGCCAGATCAGAACCGACCATGTCGTTCACCCCAGCCCCGTCCCCTGCCCCGACCAGAAGACACGACAGCTTGACGACGCCGCCGCTACTCGAACCTATGACCCCACCGACCCTAGAAGCCACCAACATATTCGAACACAGCCCCTGCCCATGCCGTTCGGTGTGTTCATGGGCCTCGGCCGTCGGCTCACGTGATCTAGCTAGCTACGGCCGGAAGCTTCCTGGACCAGCGCTCATCTGATCATCATCTGTTCATCTCTTTCATCGTGACGGCAAACCCTGCATCTTCTTCTCTTCTGTGTTCATCCGTCCTGTCGCGCTCATCGTCACGCCTTGCGTTTCGTCTTCACTGCCGGTCTTTCAGTTCGCGCGATCGGTACGATCGATCGGCAGCCCCGGGTAGTGTCACGGTCTCGAAGACGACAAAGTAGGCAGTGGCGGGCACGGAGCTCTCGCGCTAGGCCCACCGCCAATAAATCATTCCATCGCCATCTGTTATGTAGTACTCTTCACCAGCTCGCCGTCACGTAGCAATATGTGTGTCTTTTATAAGGCTCTTATGAAATTAAATGGATAACATTTTATCTTGGCTTTCACGCGGTGCACTTGAGCTCATAATTAAAGAACACAGGTGATCAAATTAGATCCCTCTAACATGGTGGGATGTCAAATCCCAAGTATAGTACCATTTTACGCTGTATCAGCTTAGCACATGAATGGACAAGCATATGGCCTTCCAATGCTGTCCTGTTTCACAGCTACATCTTAACTGAAACGCACAGATTCGAAAAAATTTTTAGAACACCTTCAGGAAAAGTAAAATTAAGCTAATGACACCATCTAAAACATAATAGATAATGAGGCCACAAAACATTGGTTCATGGGTAAATGACTCCAGTAGCTTCCAATAATAAGGAAGTGACTATACAGATGCAAAAATTCCCATACATATATCCCAAGCTTAGAGGCGTGTTGAATAATTTGCCTCCTTGTGTATAACATGCTAATTACTGAAAGTGAAAGATATTATTATAAACAAAGCTTCAGATGTCTCTTTTCAGAGCTGTAATTCATTTTTTGATATCGTTCCCCACTTACACTGATGCCCTTGAGTCATCGATGCACTATTGTTGTTTACATGCCCTCAGAGAAGAATGAGGCTGATGGCCCCAACTGGACACTAAAGATCTTCAAATATTTCTTCAGCTACGGAATAGCCAGTAGCTACAAGGCACTAGGTCAGAACTATCGGTGGGTGATGCAGAACATCCCGAAACTGCAGCTTATTCAGCACGGCGGTATTTCCACCTAACTTGTTGTCATGCCAAGCATTGTCACGTTAAATGATGAATTTTTAGGACAAACTTCAAGAAAAAGTGCACGGTCCTTCAGCATACTCAAGTTCAAGAATGCCCGCAATAACCGTCTGCTTAATGTGACAATCATCACAAATAAATTCATCCACATGTGCCACGAGCTCAGATGCGAGATGCAGACAGTGGGCATCCACTGCACTCCTCGTCTTTCACACTCAACACAGCTGGATCTTGCATGTACGTACAGTTTGTGCCCACCTTCTGACTGGAAACATAACATACCCATTACCATAAATTGGACTCATTCAATGGTGGATAATGATAGGGAGAACACCTTCTGCCATCCAAAATTTGGTTTCGAGAAACTGTTATAACCGTACACTGATGTATACTAACATTTTCTTTGTGACTACTTCAATACCAGTGGTGCCATGTGCAAAATGAAAATATCATGAAAAGTGGGAGCATCAAACTTTCTTTTCGTTGTAACGTCTTTCTCTTTCATGAGGTAATAAATGTGTTACAGACCAGGAGGTAAAAAATATACTGATCACCCCTCGTATAAACAGAATCCACTAATACCATCTGTTTAATGAAACAACCCTACATAATACACAAAAACACTACATATATACTATATCATGGAACAAGAGAAAGAGTTTTGTACACAGACCACACGAACAACACAGCAGCAAGTGACATACAACATTAGTTACATTTCTCCATATTTACAATACTCAAATACAACTGAAGAATGAAGAGGCAGGTGCCTCTCAAAGGACGAGGCATTGTAATGAGCATGGAGGAGGAGGACGCAACCAGCAGTGCATGCGAGTTTTGATGATGACGAGATGTGAGCCCGTTAACAGGCCAATGTGATCCATTAAACGTCTGCGTATACAAGCCGAGCACATTGAGCACTGCCATAATGAGATTAGCAAAAATGTGAATGGCAATGTCTCTAATGAGCTATTGTAGACGCCATGGTGGAGGGCTCCAGATTAACTTCAACTGCATATGCGCTGACAAAGCACAGCAAAGAGGCGCGTTTTCCACTTCACCTATATCAACATGTGGCTGCTCTCGCCTGGATTTGACTCAGCTTCCTCGGGCATAAACCACAATGGAGTGAATAAATGTCCATCCAAACAAGTGTGACGTGACAACTAAAGAACTGAATATGGACAGGTAATGACAAAAAAGTGGGCCATATATGCCCTTTTCACTGTGTGAAGATGTCACCCATCTGAAAACAAACATAAAAATAAAAAGACATCAAGTGTCACCCGCTTGAAAAATAAGCAGCCTAAACATTAGTACACTTTCATTCACAGAAATGGAGCTACCTCTCACAAGGAAATGGGTGTGGTAGGCATGCAGCAACCCAATTATATAGTGTGCGCCATCCTGATTGTCTCAGGTTGTCGGACATTCCATGCAAACAACTTGCGAAGTGAATTATAGAGAAGCTTTTGCCACTTCATTCTTGAGACGTATTCAACTATAGTTTACACAACACACAAAAGAAAATACCGCTTATCAAAGGGACACTCGGAAATGTCCACACAATTTCTGTTCTTAGTTTCAAACCATTCTGTTATTCTTTTTAACCATTCTATTACTACGGCCGAATGCCCGTGTGTTTTTTTCTTGCAGGAATGAAGGGTTTATTTGAGATATGTCAATAAAAGAATTCCAAAAAGTTTCTATAGTTCGACGAAAGCTATATATTCGGAAAAAAACAATCCGGTATACACTGCAAACTGCCTTCAAAGATCTTTCCTGACCGAATGCTTTGTCGGATCGAACATCTCTCAGAACACATCGGATGTTTTAAACTTGTTTACCAATAGACATCGGCTTTGTGACCAATACCAGATATACAATATGCAAGATATACCCACTACAGGGGGCCGATCACGCATCTATAGGGCCGCCTACCCGTGTGTGCTTTTTTTCTTGCAGAAATGAAGGGTTTTTTTTAGCTATGTCAATAAAAGAATTCCAAAAAGTTCCTATAGTTCGACGAAAGCTATATATTCGGAAAAAAACAGTCCGATATACACTGCAAACTGCCTTCAAAGATCTTTCCTGACCGAATGCTTCATTGGATCGAACATCTCTCAGAACACCTCGGATGTTTTAAACTTGTTTACCTATAGACATCGGCTTTGCGACCAATATCAGGTATACAATATGAGAGATATACCTGCTCCAGCGGGCCGATCACGTATCTATAGGGCCGCCTACCCGAGTTCAGGTGGGCTATACTCAAGAACCACGGAACAGGGGGGTGGCAATGGGGAAGGGCGCCTCCCCCCATTTTTCAGGGGGGAAGTTCCCCCCGCCCCCAATCTCCATTTGCTTCTACTTGGATCAGATTTCTGAAAACTGAAACACATATTAGTTCTAGGACTCTTTTAATTCAAAGCACAGTGGGGCTACATGAGCTGCTTGGCTTAGTAGCCAGTTGTAAAGCATTTCGTATATGAATAACCTAAACCGGTCATGTCCCCACATACTTCGATCGACTATATATCGACCTGACCGTGTACATGATCATGATTAGCAGAATTTAAACAAACTATGCACAGGCTTTTTTAAAGAAATTGATCACTCCTCGTGCGTTCAGCTTCCCACCTATGAGCTCTTCATTTCTATTAATTTTATATTGCCATAAATTTTTGCACCATTTTTTCGTTCGCACTCACAACCTCCGGCACGTGGCTTTATCATTTTGATTTGGAATGCGAGGTGCGACCAGACTTATGCCGTTGATCATGGCCACGTGCAAATGATTCCACATTTTTCCAGATTCTTGCTGCTTTTGGTCCTTTATCTTGAAGGTTCCTTGCCAGCTTTAAATTCAGCATGACCAAGAACTGCATGGAATTCAGGTCGATGACCGCCGAGCACGCAAAATTAAGCCTATTGCAGCCGCCGAGTAATTCAGTTCTTAGTGGGCGTGAGTCGTTGTTGTTGTTAGCCTATCAAAAGATGGCACATACCCACACTGGGGGATCGGCCAAGAATCGGGTGGATATTCACCTGAACGCAGTTAACAAAAAGGAAAAGCACGTGGGACCGCAACACCGGTGAATTTTTCATCATGAACAGAAAAGGGATGAGTGTTTTGAGTCAGCCCCTAAAACAGTTAAATTTGGAATCCTTTTCGTTGTCTTCCTGACAGCTTGAGTGTCGTCACCGCAACGGGATAATTTGCATCAAGCTTTGAGCATTGAAAAAAAAATATATAAAAATTTATGTAAATGAGCAATAAATAAATAAATAAATAAAATAAGCTCGAAGTCTGCCCTCCCACTAAAAAAAAAAGAGTTCAGGAGTCCCTGGCTATATACTAATTGTCTCGAGCATAGCCCAAACCTTCACCCGCTGCAATTGCGACCCGCACGCGACAGCAGTGTGCCAGAGAACACTACGAAACTATAATTAAATAGCTCCTCGATCACCTCGATCGAAGCACCTCGATCGAGGGCGCGGTTGTGCTACTCAGTTCCGTGTTCTAGCGCACACTAGCAGTTTATTTTTTAGAGCCTCTTCCTTCTCTTACCTTGCACACTTCTGATTTCTTAACATAAAATCTTTCAGTGCATAAATTTACCTATTCAGCAATCTATATTTCCCCCTCTGCTGGTCCTAAGTCGCTGATTTCAGGACAGTGGCAATATAGTACTTTTAATATCTACCACGCACCGTGCGAGAAAATAATTTTTTGCAGCAATTACAGACTTTTCAAGCACTTGCTGCATTTAGGGGAGTTCTAAAACTGTTTTTTTTTATCGTAGATAACACAGATTTGCTGTTTACAGCGCAGAGAACAGGGAAGGGCCCAGTGTTATTTATGATCAAGAGCCGCGCAACAGGAGCTTTTATATTTCGAAACCGAAACTGAAAATGTTCTAGCGTCGTCTGACGGCTAGGCCAAGACTTTATAGGTGCTTCCTGTTTGTTGTAAGCCACAAAACGTTCTGCTTAAAGCACTAAGTAAAAAGCGCAAAGGACAGTCAGGCACCGCGCGCCACAATAGCTTCCAGCTTTGAAACCGAAACCGAAGGCGATTTGTCACGTAGTGACTACTTTGTTTAATGCAGTGGCGATCAAAAATCGCAGAGCACTTCAAACATTTAGGTTACAGCGGTACCATAAAGCTCATACATGATAGAGCCCTTAGAGTTACACTAAGCCACCCTATTCACACTCCATGGGCAGTCACAGGTGCAAGACCGATTTGAGGGGCTAGTTGGTTCTGCTTATGTTGGACCAACGCTCTGTGGCACAGCTTGACACGGAACTCATAACTATTTCCCCTTCAAAGTAGTATTTGTAACTTTTCAACTATAAGTATTTCATGGTGTGTAGAGCCCCACGTCGTCTGCTACTACATGCGGTCAATCAGCAGTCAACTGGATGGCCGGATGCGCTGCACGAGGAGGCTGCGACATGGAGCGGTATAGAGATCACGGTCGGAGACGCAAGTTCTGCCGCAGGAAACAAACAGACGAAATTGAACGAATAAAACATATTTATTATTCTGGCTTGTAAAGAAGAGGTCATCATCATCATCATCGTATGCAGCGCCCTGTGCGGTGCGCGTCGCCAAGCCAATCCAAATCTGCGGTCGTTTGCGTCCAACGTTTGCGTCGTCACTCGTGTCGGTGTGTGTGGTTGTTACAGTTATTAGATTGTGTGTTTTGCAGCAACATGTGACACTTCCACTATGGGTTCGTCAGCTGCGGCGAGCTATGCGTACGTGAAATACTTCGACCGACGGCGCCAAAGCTATCGTACACGTCTCTATGTCGTCCTTGTTTCCTTTGCGCTACACCTATCCATGATGCCTCACCGACTGGCGGTAGCGACCTGGCGAAAAAAAGGACGTCTACTGGCTAGGCGAAAAGATGAGAAAGCATTCTATTCCGCCCAAGTAATGGAGCTTGGAGGTGAGTTTTGCAGTTACTTCGCTACGTGGTCAGATTTCAGAAGTGCCAAACGTGTGATGCGTGTACAGTCAAGCCTAACGCTTTTAGCAAAGCTTGGTGGCGTTTTACATAAAGTCGATGCACATGCTTTTTTACTGTTGCGAGCACTTGCAGGACGCTTACGACAGCACTTCCTCTGTGATTGCGATCCGAGCACGCAGCAGCCCAGCGCATGCTTCCCAAAGAAGGGAAAAACTGCGTGGTCGCGTTGTAGCAGGTCTCGACGTAAGCGTCACTCTGAGCGAAATAATATTTCGTGATTTTTTCATGAATTCAAGTAATTGCATGAGGCAGGGAGAAATCGGCTGTGTTCAGATCTACTAATTTTTCGCATCATATGATTTTTGGAAAGCAATGAACGCGACACACTAACTGATCCGTTTCTGTAGCTTGCCCTGTGTTTGCTGTCGCTTTCATTATTTTATCTCTCATTTCTTGTGTTCCAGTAACAAAGGCGGAGCTTGTCCAGAGGATGTCGAAGAGAAAAATCACTGAAATGGACCTTGAAAAGTCTGAGCCAGCAACAACAGTTGCACAGATACATGTATGCACTGAGCGAAGTTTTACTGCGGATGCCTCTGCTACTGCCACTCGCAAGCTTACCAGTTGCAATATGTACATTACATAGCAGCTTACTTCAGAGCCAGACAGGCGTCTCTGTCTGTGTGTGTCTAAAATATTTGTGGTTGCGGGAAGCAGCCAGGCTCCCTTCAGCAACAGAGAGCTTTGTAGCGGATCTTATAAATTGTAGCATAGAGATATTGCTTAAATGCTACCATTGTAAAAGATTGCGTAGGATACTAGAGAACCGCATGTGGAATGGAAGCATCGTTCTGTTTTTTGTTCTCTCACATATTGTGTGCTTCATGTCAGGGCAAAGTTTCATTTTTTGTATTGCCTCCTCGCATTGTTGTTTAAAATATTTATTGTTTGGGGGAGCAGCCAGGCTGCCTTCAGCAACAAAGAGCTTTGCAGCGAGCCAACCGATACGGCGTTGCGGGACAGCGCACTTGTCTCATTGGAGCACGTTGTCTTAGCTTGGGATTTCAACTCGGTGGCCCGTTTTCTCAGTGCCATGATACTGGTTAAATATATGTATTGCTGGAAATTTATAAGCCCTGCTATTCTTCGGTTATGCGGCTTACCAAAGCGAATCGGGCCACATGAGACACGGATAGGACCTCTGATAATTATTATCAACGAGGGGTGATAATTATTATTCACGTGTCTATCGAAAACTCCGTGCCGCGCTGTGGGCTACAACTGCGGTGGGCTTTCTCCGGTCGGGGCGGCTCTTGTCAAGACACGATTAATTACTGGAAGGCTCCGTTCCCCTCTTCCTGTCATCTGTCAATCGCTGGTCGCTTCTTGCAGGGAACCAGTCAAAGGGGGAAGGTCATTTGCATCGAGCCGAACGTGGGAAGAAGAGGCTCCTTCCCAGCTAGTCATCCTTTCTTTTTGTGCAGTCGTCGGCCTCCTGATGACGCTGTCGAAATTGCCGCGGCTGTTGCTGCGCCACCGTGGTCATCCCTGTCGATGGGATCTGCACCTTAATCCTCTTCGGCTGGTGTGCATTCTGTTCATAACAGGCCCAACGCGGGCGCCACCGAAAGCTCCCCATTTGACTTTCAAACAAAAGGGGTGCTGTCTACTCTTGTAAACGGAAGGGCAGCCACACAGAACAAGCAAGGATGGAGGACTAAAGCTACTATACCAAGTTGAAGGGAGAAAAACCTCTGAGAGGGAATGGAGGGATAGGAGCATGGAAAAGCAGCTAGTTTGCCATATATGTAACTCCAATATAATGTCTTTTATTAAAGAATTGTTTGTGGTTGTGCGTTCCGGGGACGGTGCCTCACAACAACCTAGGCAGAGGATATTTCAGCCAGAGGGTAGTCGGGGCCCTTTAAGTGGTGGCTGCCGGCTGGCGTGCATGTGTGCTCTGCCAAATTTGTTGTGCAAAATTTTTATTCTCTATGGAGGTCATTTTCATTTGACAACAGAAGATGAAGCACAACCTTGCGTGTGCAGATTCGGTCGTTCCCATAACGCTTGGGTCTCGGGTCTTCTTCCACAAGTGCTTAAAATACTTGAGAAATACGGTATGCATACTTCACCTTGCATTTGACAAAAAAAAGTTTCCCAGTGTGGATCATCATGCCTGCACACACAGTGCGGGGCCGACATGCAAGGCCAGATTGCAATACCTTTCTTTCGAGTGCTAGCTTTGCAGTAAAAGCGATAGCATACAGACACGACGTGTAGCTAAATTTGTACAGTACACGCACTTGAGAAAAATGTTCAACCAGCTGATATGCACGCCTGTCAAAATTATACGTGCATTACTTGCTGGCAGCAATATTAACAGCTGGAGGGCGGCAGACTACACTTGAGCGGAACATATCCTGATTGTTTTCTGCTTACAGCCCACAGTAGTTAGTTCACAGACAGAAATTGCAACTACCACATGAGAGTCAGTATAGGCAGGGTCGATCATTGGCGCCCAAGTAATTAGTGCGTAGTCAACAAATATGCAATAATCTGACACTACAGCATGTTGTTTGAGCAGTGCATGTGCAGTTTTTTCCTCCTCCTCCTCATCATTATCAGCCTCACTACACCCACAGGGCAAAAGCCTCTCTCATGTCTTTCCAATTAACGCTGTCCAATTAACCCTCCTGTGTGGTGTCAAATGGAAGTCTTTAGAGTGCGACTGCCCGTCACATATGCTTTTGTGGATATCTCCAAGCTTACATGCAGACTTCACGACAGCACACAACGCACTGAAGGACATATACTTGCGTTGTTGCCGCCGATGTATGCATCTGAGTGCAAGAGTCCGCAGCTGCCCTGAATAACTAACGTCCTTTCTTTCGCTCCCAAGGATCAGATTTCTACCGTACGCATGCGAGCAATGAGACGCAACAGCACGCAAAGCAGCAGAGGGCACTTGCCTTCCGTGATCCATGGACGGCCATGGCGCCATGATTGCCAGCAGGCTGGTTCTGGCGGCGACCAGTTCATGTTAGCATGATGCACCTTCCTGTCAGGAGTGAATTTTCTAGCAGCGAACAGGCTCTCCGAGCGCGGCAAGTTGAAAAAGCCCAATGATAATTTAAAGATGTATAGACACCTAATTTTGGTGGCATGTTTTCTTCTCTACAATGATTCAGAAGACACTACTATGAATGAATAATCATGTAGTGTTTGCCTGGGACCTATAAATAATTTATAATCGAATATTTCTGTCATGCTGTCTCGGTTTCAACAGCCGAGTGAAGACTGTGACATCAGAGAGGTTATATGTAACGTGAAGCATGGAAAAAATGCGATATATTTGCTGTCTGATCGTTTTAATTCACTACAGTGTTGAAGCCAGCCTTTCTCAATAGTCGAAATAAGAAATGTAGCAACACCGATTATATTGCAGTTTTTTATGCCTCGCATGACCTATAAGCTCACTTTGACGTCATAGTCCCCATTCAGCTCTTGAAACTGAAACAGCGCGAGAAAGAAATTCGATAATAAATCATTTAGTAGTCTTGAGAGAATATTTATCATCATCAGCCTGATTACACCCACTACAGGGTGAAGGCCTCTCCCATGTCTTCAATTAACCATGTCTTGCCAGCTGCGCCCACATTATGCCTGCAAACTTCTTAATTTCATACGCCCACCTAACTTTCTGCCGCACCCTGCTATGCTTTCCTTCTGTGGGAATCACTTAAGGGCCAACAGCTATCTTACCTTCGCATTACATTCCCCGCTCAAGGCAACTTCTTCCTCTTGATTTTGGCTAGGATCTCATTAACCCGCGTGTGTTCCCTCAACCACTCTTCCTGCTTCCGGTCTCTTAAAAGAGTATAGACACCTAATTTTCGTGGCATGTTTTCTTTTCTTCAATGATACAGAAGACGCTACTATGCATGAATCACCATGTGATGTTTGCCTACGACCGCTAAATAATTTATAATTGTTTTTTCCTGTCTTGCTGTTTCAGTTTTGGAACAGCCGAACGATGGCTCTGACGTCAAAGAGCGCTTTTCCTTCACGTGAGCCATAGAAAATTGTCCATAGAATCGCTGCTTCATTGTTCTAATTTACTGCAGTGTTGAAATAAGCCTTCCTCAATTGCTGGAATGACAACAAATGTGCAAGCAGTGATTATATTGCTATTTTTCATGTCTCGTGACGTGTAAGCACACATTGACGTCACTGTCCTTGTTTAAGTGTTGAAGCCGAAGCTGGACGAAAAAGAAATGCTATTATAAATTATTAAGCGGTCTTAAGCGATTACTAGCTGCTACTCCATGTATAATAATGCCTTATGCATCATTACAAACAAGAAAACACGCACCCTAACGGTAGGTGTTATACTGCTTTAACGTTACGCGTATCATTTTTCTTTCCGTGGCTCACTGCGTTGTCCGCAACTTAAGCTGAACCCTTTTTGTTAGCCTCCACGTTTCTGCCCCATTGGTGGGTACTCGTAAGATACAGCTGTTGTACACGTTTCTCTTGAGGGATATTGGTAAACTGCCATTCATGACCTGAGAGACCCTGCCATATGCGCTTCATCGCAATCTCATCCTTCTAGTTATTCCCTCATGATCCGAACCAGTTGTTACTATTGATACCTGCCTTAAATAGACGTATTTCTTTACCACTTCATTTACCTCGCTACCAATTGTGAACTGCTGTTCTCTTGCTAGACTGTTGAGAATAGGAGAATACCACAAGGTGATCCATGTAATATTGCCTGATGCCTCATTAGAAAGCAAAAACACTGACCCAAAAGATGGGTGTTTATACTCCTTTAAAGTTAGTTGGTGCATTACAGAATGTGACTCACCAGTGTTACCAGTCAAACCATTTAACATCATATTTTGATCTGTTGATTGAAATCAAGTTTTTTTCGTGTTCTTGTTAATGGCATTTCATTATTTCTTTGCTCCTTATTTGGAAAAATTTTTTCTCGGGACTCGGACCAGGTTCAAGAAGTGTAATGTGATAGTAAACTGAATATGTTTGAAAATCCCCTGAAGTTGCCCGTTAATTTACCTTTTACATTAGTCTTTTGTAGCAAATGTGAACACTTTTCATACTTTGCAGTTTTCCACTAGCCTGGATCCAGCTGCACCACAGAACCCGGATATCTCGCTGAGGTTAGCAGCCAGGTATGAAGGTGTCGCATATTTAGAATGTAAGACAAGTGGGCTTTGATGCCCCATCGGCCAGTGCTGATTAAGGAGCAAAACGCAGACGGAAGAAGAGGATGACAAAGTTCAGTTTGGTGCTCAGGAACGCTTGGCTACCGGGGTGCGTCGTGCAAACAAAGATCGTGGCCGTCCACACTTCTTGTTTGATTTGCATCTTTACACTTGTGGAGGGGCTGGGTGCGCCGTGCTAACAAGAAGTGTCGACGGCCACAATCTTTGCTTTGCTAGTACAGCGCACCTCGATAGCCAAGCGTTCCTGTGCGCCAAACTGAACTTTGTCAGCCTCGTCTTCCGCCTGTGCTTTGCTCCTTCTTCAGCACGGGGCGCTGGGGCATTAAAGCCCAATTGTCGATCTTACAAGAATGATTTTGTAAGCTTGAAATGCTTTTAGCTCTCATCCTTGATAAATGCAGGCAAACAACCTAGAAGCTGGAAACATGGGGATGAGCATCACTGCACACCTCTCGGAAATGGGAAATTTTCTGTCCGAATGGTATGAAGCAGAAACAAAATTGCCTGCAGAGCAGCCCTAGGCACAATTTTAACCTGTGGCAGCTCAGAACAGCTTTTCTTAGCGATGGCTTTGTGGACGAAATGCAATTTTTGTTTGTGTTCTGGTTGTTGACGTTTCATTATTTTGCAGAATTATTTCTTGCAACTGAGACAAGGTTCAAGAAGTGTAATGTGATAGTAAACTCAAAGTGCTTTAAAATCCCCTGGAGATGCCAATTAAAGGAACACTGAGGAGAAATTGATGTTGGCTTGTATCGATAGAATATAAGTTCCTGATTACAAAAACGCCACTCTTACTGAAAAACAAAGCTCTTGTAAAGTAGAAAATAACAAGAACCAAAATGCAGGTATCGCCGCCACAGGGCAATCTCGCAAGTACAAGGGTGATGACGTCATTGGACAAGAGTCACCACCTTGGAGGAATTTTCCTTCCTACATGAAGCTGCGAATCTCTGAGGTTGACAAAGGAAGGTTGCGCGGTTCAATATTGAAGTAAGTTTTGTTTTAAAACCGATAGTGCACTTTTATCACACAAGGAAGACAGACAAAAGACAAGGTGAATGTTGGAAGCAAATAAAGCCGATGCTTGGCGGTGCCACAGGCGGCCAGGAGAGTTTCGACTTGTTATGGCGCTTCGCCTCTATGAGCTTTGTGTGCCTCATGGTTTTGTTTTTGAAGCGTCTCGATTTACAAGCGCTGAACAGCAGAGGAACTCCAAGTGCCGCTTCAAGTGCTAGTCAACCTTTGAAGGAGCCTGTTAAGGCTGGTCGGATGATTGCCGCGGTCGATGAAAAACCATAATGGCACGATGGTCGGTGATTGTACAAGGCGGTGCGCAGTACAAAAAGCACTTGTGTCTTCGCACGCTCGCGCAGCGAAACTTTCCTGGCTGTGCCAGTCAACTTCAAACAGCTTAACGAAAATTTTTTGTTAGAGACGGGAGACAGGGTACAAGGCAGTTAAGAACAATATGCTGATGGCCTAGCTCTGCTAGGACAGCATATACGTAGCGAAAGCGCGGAGACTTCTGCATCGGAAGAGCGCATTCACTAGATGCGCCTTTGTTCATGGTTAAATCTTGAGCCGTCGTGGCGGAGTGGTAGAGTCCGCCTCAAACTACAAAGTCCCTTGTTCGATTCCGAGCCTCGGCACAGGTTTTTTTTTTATTCAGTGAGTGGGCGGGGGTTTCAGTGGCGCGCATAGATGCCGCAACCGAATACGTTGGTTAGTGGATAAACGCAGGCTCTTTTAAAGTGGCAGTTAGGAGAACTCTATCAACTTATTTTGGTTAGCAAAATTTGATATTTCGGCATTTCAAGGATTTGTTGCCGCCTGTCCGGGAGTGAAAGATGCATTTATTTCAAAGAAATTTGGATTCAAAGTTGAAAAAGGTTTTCTCCCCACTCCGATTCAAACTCGAGAACTTTATGACATCACGGTGCACTCTTATGACGTTAAAGGACGCAGTGACGTGAAACGTGACGTAAGCGCAGTTGTTGTGATTTCTCGCTTCTAGCGGTGTGGTCTAACAGCCGAAATGAAAGCTACTGCTTCCGCACGTTGAAGTCATCTATCGGGGGTCGCTACCGTCACCTCGTTTACGTTTGCACCGGTGTCTTGCCTGCGTTATGATCGATCCCGTTCCCGAACCTGACGACGAAGTGCCCCTAACAATGGACAAAGTTTTAGGCCCCTTAGCCAGCTTCAGGCGACAGAGACTTGCAATGAACTTTCTTTTTACATATTTAAAAGACACTGGACATCTCGATAAGCTCTAAATTCACTTGCAGGTTACCTTCATGCATTCTTCTTGCAGTGAACTTCGTCAGCCCATTCATCGGACTATGCACTCCATCATTCCATCGGTTACATCAATACTCGCCACTGCATCCTTAGTACCCATTTCATGGCTGTATTTTATCTTCGTTTTTTTTCCACCTCTTCCACGCTGCTCTCCTTCAGTCTTTATCTCCCAATTTCCCCTCCCTACGCAGAGTAGCATGCCAGCGATATTGAAACGCTGGCTAAATTCTCTGTTTCTTCATTAAAGAGTCTCTCTCTCTCTCTCGGAGTCTGCGTTTGCGTCCTGTTTCACGTCACTGCGTCCTGTAACATCATAATAGTGCGCCGTGATCTCATAAGAGTTCCTGAGTTTGAATCGGAGTGGCGGGAGAAACTTTTTCAACTTCGAATCCAAATTTCTTCGAAATAAATGCATCTTTTGCTCTCGGACAAGCGGCAACAAAGCCATGAAATGCTGAACTATAAGATTTTGCTTACAAATGAAATTTGGTTGAGTTCTCCTCACTGTCCCTTTACTGTCCCATGTAGTCTTTGTCAAAAGTGTTAAGGCTACAGCATTAAGCTGCAGTGAAATCAATGTTCCTAGAATAATTCATGTAGCGGATCATTCAAAACTGTAGTCAAGCAGGAAGCTTCTGTATCGCAAGAAGAAACCTAGCATTTCAAGGTCACTTGGTCTTTAATATTGCTGTAATGGCTCTGTTATACGGCTGAAGCGAAAAGACTTCACCGACACTGTACATTACTCTTGTTTCAAATGCGAACACTTTGCACACTTTCCAGGCTTCCACTAGCATGGGCCCTGCTGCACCACGGAATCCAGGTGTTCTTGCTGAGGTCAATGGCCAGGTACGATGGCTTCTCATATTTAGAACTAGTTTGTACGCTTGAAATGCTTTTAGCTCTCGTTCTTGGTAACTGCAGGCAAACAATCTAGAAACTGTGGAAACGTATAGGGCTGAGGATCAGTGCACACCTTTCGGACACGTGAAATTTTCCATCCAAATGGCATGGAGCGGAAAAAAATTGCCTGCACAGGAGCCCCAGGCACAATTTGAACCTGTGACAGCTCAGGGCAGCTTTGCTTAATGAACTCTTAGATCACTAGATTATGACCACAACCTTTCACCTTTCAAGTTCTAATTTGCACAGCGTCTTGTGCTAAGATTTAATTGCTGTGTTTTAAATATTCATAATCTTTCATCTGTTAGTTCTGTGCTTCCGAATATTTGGCAGCATTACTGTTGCCAGGGTGCAGTGGAGCTTGAAGTAGAGATAAAAAGGCTCATCTATGTTGTCAAAGGCAGCTTGATATGATTGCACACAAACGTGACCTGGTGGCCCATCGCGCTGCTCACTCCAAAGAAGAGAGCGATGTGTCATGTTTTATCATTAGTAGCGTTTGCAAGGAAAACTGCCATTTTTCCTGAGGAATAGGATTTTAGCAGTTTTAATGTGGAAAATATTAACTCTCTCCAAAATCTGTTATAGGGCTTTATACAAAGCATATGTGCAGCTGTTTTACTGAAGGTCCACCTCGGGAGCGGAAATTGTCAGCGCAGAGCGGTGGCGCTGGCTTTTTTCCCGAGGTCGAGACTTCTTGTTTTGCAAGGACGCCACAAAACTTTTGTGGGGTTCCCCACATAAGTGACGCTCCTTCCTGGTGATGCTCCTTCCCCGAAGAGCCTTAGGGGAAAGAGCGTTCAGGGAAGGAGCATCACCGGTTCAGTATGCCGGCAATTCCTTAAGGCTGGTGCCATGCAGAAGCCTCGGATGAGCTCAGAAAAACTAGCAGCTGTGGGCAGTAAGCCTCTTTCATTTAGGTACATTTCCTGACTGACAAAGGCATTTGTTTATTTAGGTGTGCATGACTTAAATACATTTATTTTACAGCACCTGCATGTCTTCAATTTTGTCATGATTAATACTATTTCAGATGCATTTGATGCATACATTAAAGCTGCACGAGCTGCCGAGGATGAGAAAATGTGCAGAGCAGTTGAATTGCTACCTGGCGGACATGCTGAGGGACATCAAGTAATCATCACCTGCACCTGCCCCTGTAGTCAATGACTGTAGTCAGATAAAAATGATAAAATAAAGGCAGCAAGAAAAATTATTGACTGCAGCCAGGTATTTAGTGCTGGAATGCAACATTTGCTGCAGTGAAGGGTTGCAAGTTCATTCAGGTAGCCTACATATTCAGAGCCATTAACTGTACACCAGAGTACGTGTTGCAAGGCCACTGTATCCCCATGTCGAGGCCCTCGTATCTGTACGAAGGTTACGTGGCCCTCGTATATACAAGGGCCGGGAGTGACACATATGCAATAACGTATATATGAGGCACGTATCACACGTATATATGTTTCGCCATACGTGGAGAGGAACATATATGCTGTACGAGCACGTATACATGCGAACATATATGTGGACACATATCCAATAATTGTGTATATTTGAGACACATTTAACACATATATACGAGATTTTTCAATAGGGTTTTTATCCGTTCCTGTACGGCACGGTTCGGGTGTCTACCGAGGTATGTGAGACAGTTATTGCCTGATTTCCTTCCCTCAAGAGAGAGAGAGAAACAACTTTATTGTAACACCAGTCAATGAACGCCAGGAGAGAAGTCCATCTCCCCTGTCGGCCCTAGCCGTCGGCCGGGATCCCTTGGGATACAGCAGCAGCAAGGGCTTGACCGTTGATGTCTTGCTGGACGTTGGCTTCTGGGCTGTGGAGCAAAGCCTCCCAGGATTCTATAGTGCGTGAGCTATCATATTTAGCCGGGCACGTCCACACCATGTGGACCAAATTTGCTGGCTGATCGCAAAATTTGCACTTTGACCTGAATACTGTAGGATGCCACTTGCTGTAGAGTACTGGGTTGGGAAAAACCCCTGTCTGTAATTTCCTCCAAAGAACCTCCTCTTTTTTCTTGAGCGTTTTGTCCGCTCCCGGATAAATCTGACGATTTAGTCTGTAGTATTGTGTGATTTCCTGGTATGCGCGCATATCGTCTGTGCTGTTTGTACTTCCAGAGATTTGGGAGGTCCCAGGGGTCGACCGGTAAGTGAGACCTCGGGCGACCGAATGAGCCTCCTCGTTCCCTTTAAGTCCTTGGTGAGCTGGTGCCCAAACGAGCAGAATCAGTTCTCTGGGTCCTCCTTCCCTGCTTAATATACGGATGGCAGTGTCCGTCACCCTCCCCGATTCGTAATTTCTCACAGCGTTTTTTGAATCGCTAATGACCACCTTGACCCCTCCTTGGCTGGCGGCTAAGGCTATCGCCACTTCCTCAGCTTCTACTGTCTTGACACCACTGACTGTGCAGCACGCGACCGGGGTTCCGTCTTCCTTAACCGCCACAGCCGCGTGTGCGGCTTTGCTCTCATATATTGCAGCGTCCGTATAGAGGACGTCCTGTCGACCTGTATACCTAGCATGTAATGCTTCTGACCTGTCTTTGAGCCTGCCTTCGTGAAAGGCGGGGTGCATGTTTCTGGGCAGCGGAGGGATTTTAATCTTGTCCCTGATTTGTCGTGGTATGTCTCGTGAGCGGGCATGTTCATGCTTGGGCTCGTAGCCCAATCTCTCTAAAATTTTCCTCCCCGTTTCAGAACCGAGTAGCCTTTGA
The DNA here is from genome assembly GCF_052857255.1 of Amblyomma americanum. Taxonomy (NCBI): domain Eukaryota; kingdom Metazoa; phylum Arthropoda; class Arachnida; order Ixodida; family Ixodidae; genus Amblyomma; species Amblyomma americanum. The sequence goes on from NC_135501.1 coordinate 108,379,325, forward strand.
TGCTGAACGGTAAGGGCAGCCTCAATGAGCTCCGCGAGAGTGCTGGAGGCCCCTAGCTTCATAAGTCTCTCGGTGGATGTGTTCGGGGGTAGGCCGAGTGCGACCTTGACACTTTTCCTGATAATGATATCGAGCTTGTTCCGTTCCGCTCCGTTGAGTTTCAGGTAGGGTGCCACGTACACTATCCTACTGATTACGAAGGTTTGCACGAGTCTCAAGAGATTCGCCTCCTTCATCCCAGCCTGCCTGTTCGCTATTCTTCTGATAAGACGACACGTCTGATTTGCACTAGCTTCTAACCTAGCAAGCGTTTCATGATTCTTTCGATTCGCCTGAATCCTTAGCCCGAGGACGCGGATACTGTCAACCGCGGGGATCTCTCCGCCATTGACATACAGGTGGATGTCTGCCTCGTGCTTTTGGTGAGGCCGCCGTTTTCCAGGGGGCATCAGGAACAGTGCTTCCGACTTTTCGGCCGAGCATTTAAGTCCCTTGGGTTTCAGGTACTCTTCAATGATGTCAATTGCTTTTTGCAGAGAGCTTTCAATTTGTCCGTCACTCCCCTTATTTATCCATAATGTTATGTCATCCGCGTATATTGTGTGGTTTAAATTCTCAATGTCCGCCAACAGTTCGGGGAGTCTCAACATCGCAATGTTGAAGAGGGTCGGTGATAACACCGAGCCTTGCGGCGTTCCTGTGTTACCAAGTATAATGTCCTCGATGGAGTCTTCCCCTATCTTGAGAGTGGCTTTCCTGTTCGTAAGAAAGTCCTTGATGTAACTATACACTCTCTTACCTACATTTAGTGAGTTCAGATTCTCTAAGATCGACACGTGCCTCACGTTGTCAAGTGCCTTTGCCACATCCAACCCCACAATCACTTTCGTGTCTCGGGTTTGCTTGTCTATAATTTGGTCCTGAGTTGCAGCATCACGTCGCATGCCGACAGCTTTGGTCGGAAGCCGATCATGGTGTCTGGGTATAGCCCATTGTCCTCTATGTACCTACTGAGCCGCGTCTGAACATGTTCCATAAGTTTACCCACGCAGGAGGTGAGCGATATCAGCCTGAGGTTCTCGAGGCCCAGTTTCTTCCCCGACTTGGGAATGAAAATGAGATTTGCGAGTTTCCACTCCTGTGGTATCGTCCCTTTCTCCCAGCACTCCTGCATGTACGTTGCGATGTTGGCGATGGACCTGTCGTCTAAATTACGAAGCATTCTGTTGCTCACTCTATCCGGCCCCGCTGCTGACTTAGTCCGCAGGCGATTAATCTCCGCTCTGACTTCTGCCAGGGAGAGCGGGGCGTCTAATTCCGAATTCTCTCTCCCTTCATAGTCCGGGAGGGGTTCGGGTCCGGCGGGATTTATGTACCTGTTGCGAACTTCTAATAGTTCCTTCTTAGTGCCTTCAAACTGATGCGCCAGTCTTTCCAGCTGTTGTATGGACGCTGAATTTGTGCTAACCAGATCTAAGAGGTGGCGAAGAAGTCGCCACGTTCGTGCGGTACTCATATTCGTCTCCATCTGATCGCAGACGTTCCCCCAATTCTGCTTCGTGAGTGCGATTGCGTGCTCTTCAATTTCTCTGTCTAAAGCCGCTATCTGTTTCCTGATATTCCGATCCCATCTCCTTTGTCGAAGTCGATCCTCCAACCCTTTCTTTTTCCTCCAGAGATTTATTAATCTCCTGTCTACGGCTTCGTTGACCCCCTCGATTTCCACCGCTTCGGTGGCCTCTTTAGCAGACCGTACCACCCCATCGCTGCATTCCGCAATGTCAGAGACGGGAGCCGGGTTGTCCCTGAGTGCCCTGAAAGCGTCCCAATTTACGGCCTCTACCTTCCGTTTCCCGGGAATTGTCGGGCCTCCTTCTACCACCACTTCTATGATCTTGTGATCGCTTCCCAGATCCTCGTTTGTATTGCACCACGTGGCTCTAGTGCCGCTCCCCGTCAAGGTCAGGTCAGGTGTTGTGCCACTCGCGACACTATTTCCCTTCCTTGTGGGTTGCAGCGGGTCGGTTATCAAATCCAGATTTTGAGTCTGTATGTCGTCCCACAATTTCCTGCCCTTGATTGAAGCCTGTTTGTATCCCCATGCGGAATGGTGAGCATTAAAGTCCCCCACGATCAACAGCGGGTTGTTCTTTATCTTACGTCGCGTCGTTGCGAAGAGATCCCTGAATTCACATTTCCTTTGTTTGGGAGAACTGTAGACATTTAATACGAACAAGCTACTTTCTTTCTTCGCGGTATCAGTTCTACGAGAGCATGGTCTATTTGTGTACTTCCGATGTTATGCTGCACCGCCGTGATGTTTCGTTTGACTAGGGTGGCCACCTGCGTGTTTTCACCCTCGCCTACGTATGATTTGTACCCCGACAATTTTGCTTTTCTGCCGCATTCTTGTAGTGCTATTAGCTCCGGTCGGTCCCCGTTCCTCAGGAATTCCTGCAAGACAGCACGCTTGCGCGTGAAACCTCTACAATTCGATTGCCAAACGGTGGTTTTACTGGATCTGTGAGCCATGATTGCCAATCAGCTGATTCATCTGGTTTCCTTGTACTTGTTGGGTGAGGTGTTCGTACGCCCGGTCCCTTTTCGCAAATTCTTCCTTAATTTGTTCAGTGAGGTTATTATCCCTCTGTTGTATTTGCTCTGCGACACTGTTATCTCGTTGATGCAGCTGCTCTGAGAGGGTTTGGAACATCCCTAACATGCGTTCTTCAAAAGCCTTGCGCCATTCATTGTCCTGTCTAGATTTGGCCTCAAATTTTGCCTCCAATTGTTCTATTTTCATGTCTATCCCTTTCTCTGTGTCCATATCTATTATGGGCTTCTCTACTTCCTTTGGCCTCTTCTTAGCCGGCGGCTGAGCCACTCCCTGCTCCTCTGATGCTCTTACAACTGGATTTTGTGGCATCTGCGATTGTTTCGCAGGTGCTGCATTAGGCTTAAGCGCTATTCTAAGCTCCTCAATTTGCTTGCTCATCGCTGCGAGCTGTGCCTTAAGCAATCGATTTTCTTCCTTAATCTGGAAGATTTCTTCATCGCGTTTATCCTGGGAGGCTTCGCTCACCCAACCCACCTTTCGGCTCGGAGACTTGGGCCTCGCTGGGTTGTTGACGACAGCGCCTCCGGAGGGGCCCGCAGTCCCGGGTTGGGCCTTCTTTTGCATCTCCGCTTCCCGCAGATTCGGTAGACGCGGGAAGGACTCTGATCTCTCTCTCGACTCGCTCTGGTTTCCTGACTGACTCCTGGATCTCCCTTGATGCTTTTCGAACCGGCTCCTTCCTACTTCGGTCTCCTTCGCCTTCCGCGCGTCCTCTTCCATGACTTCCATAGCCGGCTTGGCCTCCCATTGCCTATGTTTTATCGTATAAGGGGTCCTGAAAGCTTCCTTGCATTTCCGGTCTGCTGTCAAGTGACCTATGCCGCACAATTTACACTTGGGCTCGCATACGTGATCCTCGGGTGGGGCTATGATTCCGCATACCAGACACTTAACTTGAGGGCTGACACATACGTCCGATCTGTGTCCTAGCTCGCCACAGCGGTAGCACACCTCGTACCGCTTCTTGTAGAGCACGCACTTTAGGGGTACGTCGTAACAGTACACCCACCTCGGCACTGTCTCGTGTTTGAAGATGACGATCGCCGAACTGGATTTGCCCATCTTCCTAACGTCAAGTATCGGCGGGTTCCTCGGGTTGCCGAAGGCCTCTGTCAGTTCCTCTATGGTCAGTTTCGGGTCGATGCCGTGCACCACACCCCGCCCGCAGTCCTCGTGCGGCGCCAGGTACGCTGTGACTTCGTACTCGTCGTCGCCGATATGGATAGACTTAATCTTGGTCACCTTCCAGACAGTGTCCATGTCTGGATTGCTGAAAATCAGGGTGCCTTGTTTGTCGTTATGAATCAGCACGTCCTTGTCCTGCCCTTTGACCCATGGAATTTGCGCTGCCATACGCACCGCCGCACTCAACCTCGTAGTCGGAACTTTCGCGAGCGCCAGCCCATTCTTCGGCCGAATAATTATCTTGTAGTCATTAGCTGGCAAACGCGGAAGGTACGACGCAATTGAGCGCTCCGCGTTCTTTTGCCCCAGCTTTTTATATGCGGCGTTCGCCTCCGCCGCTATCTTTTTGCCCTCTCCGGATTCGGCTCCGCGTTCCAATCTGGCGTCTCCATCTTTGCCTCCTCGTCGTTCGCCTCTCGTGAGGTCCTGCAGTTCTTTAACATGTTTTCCCACTTTAGTGATCCAATCCGAGGTTCTCAATTCTTCGGGTGTAATCTCCGTACCCTCTACGGTCACCTCCATGGTCATGCAACGGCGTTTCGAAGCGAGCGCCGGGGGCTTCGGCTGTCGCCGAGCCGCCGCGTTCGTTTACCGCTAGCGGTCGGCTTAGCTAGGCGGGAAACATGGTCGACACAAAAAGGCCATAAAATGATCAAACGTCCACTCACGCTCATGAAAATGTCACCCAGATGACCCTTGTGACTTTCCACAGGTGATGGCAAACAATTATTCCATGAATCGGCACAATTTCCACCAGAAAAACCAACTTTCCACGGAACCGACGTGAGTCACGTCCGCACTCCCTGGCCCCCTGGTGGCCTCCCCCTCCTTCCCTCAAAACAATGTTATTTATGCGCCATAGCAAAGCACACTACGGTGAACATGTCCAGCGCTTAAAACCTGAAGTGGTCTAGCCGTTTTCTGCGAAGTGCATCTTTACGAACGCACTTTAATGTGCGTACAGCGTGGGAAAGATTGCCCGTGTAGTCTTTCTTCACTAACAGCAAAGAAAAAGAGTTGAAGGCATTGAATCACACCCCTATTTTCGCGCATATATTTTATACAACTATTTAAATAACGAAATACAGGATGCTAAAAGCGAGGCTTTCTCTTCGAAAGAATAGGAAGCAGAGGAGTTAGCACTGCACTGGGGTTAATGACTAAATATGACCTTGTTGAAAGAAATGTAGTAAAATGAAAGGTTGCCTGCTCAGGTAGCTTTAAGACTTCTTTCCTCCAATGCTGTCGTCTTCCTCGCCTAGTACGGTGACTTGAGGAAGTTGTCAGGACGTGGTAAATAATGGGTGAATATGCTTTCGCAACGACGGACTGGAGAGGTTATTTTAACAACTGCCAGGTCCATTCGTATAATCCCTATTAGCGATCTGGCCCATAACGTTGAATATAACATACGGCTATTTGCAAATCATAATCCAGTCCACTGGTTGGCAGCTAACCTGTCCAAATTTAGAGATTTGCAGAGTCATCTCACGAAAATAGAAATGCGGTTTAGTATCAGGCTTAGGACTCTACACGCTCATACAACTTTTTTACTGTCTCTCCCCAGCCGTCGTATTACCAACTTCAGCCTACCGCTTTTACGATTCTCCTCTAGCCTACACATTTTTGTCCTTATGCGTCCATATCTCCTGTATAAAATATCGGTGCAATACTAACTAAATTCTCAACTGTGGTAATTGCACCCTCGGCTGCTTATGCCGAAATTTTTCTTTGCGTCGCCCCTGACAAACATATAGGATAATCAACATTTGCCAACTAATGTGCGATGACAGTTGGCGTTAAAGAACCCCAGGAGGTCGAACTTTACGGTTCCTTCCACTACGACGTCCCTCATAGCACGAGACGCTTTAAGACGTTAATTTCCATAAACCATAAACTAAGCTAGCGTGATAAATTTGCTCGAATTCACTCATAATCGCGCAGCTAGATTTAGCCTTTCTAATTAACCTAATCGCACTAGTATTGCGAAATCCAAATTTCAGCTTGATCTGCACACCTCAGCTTCCCGTCGTAAACTAGAGCGCGTCTGCCTCTATAACAGGATTTTTCATAGCTTGCCGTCAGACATCCTTCGTCCAGGATATTGTTTATCCCACCACAGTCAGTCTAAGACGTTTACGGCCTGCGTGCCTCTGTCACTACACTTCAGAACTCATTTTTCTGCTCACAGCCCTGTACTGTAATTATATTCCCTGCAACGTCGCGTTTTTAGCTGATCGTCACGAATTGATGAAAGTTGATGCAGGAATAAAGACATGTGCCACCTCAGAGCATAGATATTCTCATTTGTCATACACTGTGAAGGCAGAACGACCTAGAAACGTCTTATTGCACCCCCTTTATTATCGACATGTGAAAATCTACGATACGGCGTGACTGGCAGGTCGTTTTTTAAAGTTCGCTCCCAGACGTCTCAGGAAAATGCAGCGTACCCGGAGTAAAAAAAACATTGCGGGGGGTTTAGCTGCGGTTAATCATGGTGTCAACGCGATAGCGATCCACGGGTTAAACGGGTGCAGTTTAGTTTGGCCAGCCCCTTGTTTGAGGAGCAGAGCCTTGCCAGCCCGTCCTAGCTTCTTCGAATCGCTGCTCACCCGCATTGCACCATGCTAGAAGTTCGGGATCCTTCGACGTGCTGTCGTGCTGAGTACGTGCGCAGACATTCCGCTTCTTCAGTCATCGTGCATATGATTAGGGAGTGCTTCGTACCACCACTTTATATGCAGCCGAGCAACGGCGCGCTACACGTGCTCTACTGCGTATTCGCGGCTGTGACATCACGCACGACTGAAGAGTTGGCGGAGGCTCCGGCGCAGTGGAGAGGATAGGATAGGATACACTTTATTGCTCGAACAAGGTCTTTCGTTCAGGCAGAGGTCCTCATCTTCAAGCAGATGTCTCTCCCTCCTTCTTGCAGAGGTCGGTGCCCCTATTCCAGGGAACCACTGAGTTTGGCCGCTCGCTGGGCATGGATGACCCCTCCTCTTTGAAGGATTGGGTTGCTGCTGGAGACCACACTTTCCCACCACTCCGCACTCGGATTTTGTGAGCCATGGAAAGCTTTGTTTCTGTCAAAATTCCAAGTAATATTGTATAGGGTGGGTGTTGCACCACACCATGAGATCGAACCCGCGGATTGTATCGCGTATTGTATCGTATGGGATCGAACCTGTGTCCCTGTATTAGTTCGGGAGCATATTGCTAAGGATATGTAAACTGGGGAATGTTTCGGTTTGGAGCTTCCGCCAGTAAACTGCTTTTTGTTGATTTAATTTGCAGGAAACCCCTGTCCATACTTGCTGGTGGTATCATACAAAAAGTGAAAAAAGCATCATGCGATATGATTCCAGCCAGTCTAAGCTTGTCAAAAGGAGTGTTGCCCAATCGTGTATGATGCAGAGCCTGAAGAAGTCCTGCGAGCACAAAATGACTGAGAGCATCAGCATGCAAATAAGTCGGCTGACCGATAGTGGGTTCCCTGACAACATGATCGCGTCAGTGGGCGAAAAAGTGCTGAAATTCCTGACGAGGAAAAAAAAAGAAGTCGGATGAACAGAGTAAAAAAGAAGGAATGGTTGTTATACCGTATATACATAAGGTATCGCACGGATTGAAGAAGGTGGCGAACAAACACCAAGTGAAAGTTGTCTTCAGCGCACCAAAAAAGCTGATAAGCCTGTGCAACAAGGTGAACGCAAAAGGAAAGAGTGACAAGTGCAAGGAATGTGACATTGCCCACAGGGAAAGGTTCGTACCATGCCAGAAGAACATCATATATAGAATACCAATATCATGCGCAAAACAATACATTGGACAATCGGGAAGATGTCTCAACACGCGACTTTTGGAGCATCACAATGACAGCGACAAAATTAACCACCCGGGAAATCTAGCGCAACGTTGCAGCAGGTGCAAGAAGAAGTGCGCACCAATTTTCCACAGGACCACAATTGGAGGAAAACAGAAAGAAAGGATTGAAAGAGAGATAGTAGAAGCATTTTTAATCGAGAAGGCGGAAAATGGAACTTGTGTAAGCACTCCTTCTATTGCACTTACAAAAACTGAGATTGACCTGATAAGTGCAGATGCAGTGTCGTAGTGATGGTCATGTGTTTGATGATGGGATGGTTGCTCCCTTCAAAACCTGACGCTGCGTATATAAACGCAACTTCCGTATAGAATAAACAGTTGTTAGTTTGCGCTTGTGCCGTGTGTATGTGTCCTTTTTTGTGTCGCTTGTAGCGCATTTGTTCCCAGTGTAATTGGGGAGTGCCCAAATTATCCCTGGGCGGACAAAAATATTGATAGAGAAGCTTGGGAGACCCTGGTAAGGAGCCCTGGCCATGAGCTCGAGCGCACCACCATCCATATGGCGGAAGAGGCCGCTACCAGTCAAGGACTGGCAGCCAGCATCTAGCCGTGGACGCGCAACTCCCCGACTTCTAACACCGCGTGCCAGGGGCCAGGACAAAAGTATTTTATGTTGGAAATAAAAGTGCTTGAATCAATCAGTCTAGGTCCCTGGCCTCGAACAAGTCTACAACCTCCACATCGCACTAATTTCCCGAATCATGTCGCAATTTATTCATTCGGGATGCAGGCATGCCTGAGCTGCCCGCATTGATACACAGTCACGGTGTAGCATGCACGGACGCTTTCCTTACATGGATTACTCCATGCTACAGCCAAGCTCATACCGTCTCCTTCCTTCGCTGACCCTCTTAGTTCTATCAGGTGTACTCATTTATACCCGCCACACGGTACCTGATTGGAGGTCCTCTCGATTGTGCGTGCTGCAATGAATTCGCTCATCTTTCTTCGACGAAACAGTGCTTTTTGTACGCTGACTTTAAAGCCAAGCCGTCCTCCACGATTTTCTAAAGCGAAACAAACCCTGGATATACACTCTGAGCTAGATATGGTGCTTTGGAAATTGGAACCTCGAAGAGTAACAATAAGATGGACCGCTAAACATTGAGGGATTATTGGAAACGAGCAATAAAATTATATCACCCGCGACGCTAGTAAAAGGGCTCCACCTATCCGCTGGCTCACCCATTTGAGTGACAAGGGTCTTCTGATTCGGCAAGCCATATCGCAATGGTGTCTTGAATTAAGGCAAGAGGGAGCCGTTATTCCTGCCCCACAACCCCGTATGCCTATTTCGCAGGCTTATAGAATTTTTAAAATTGAGACCAACACACTCATTTAACCGCCAAGAGTGTGTTCGTACCGTTTCCCCTTATAAAAATGGTCTATATGCAGTCTATGGACTTCTGATTGACTCTATTGCCTTCCTATAGATATATCTTTGTGTGTATTCATATTCTAGACTGTATATAGACAAATGTCTACTAAAAGTGTATGGCCATAAATCTATAGATTGTCTATAGACTACCTATAGGATTAGTATTGCCTATAAACTATTTTTTGGGGTTTGTCTATAAATAGTCTTTAGACTTTATTTATAGAAGTCTATGGACAGTCTACAGACTGTCTAAATAAATTTTTGTATGGGTCCACTTCGATCTGTTATGCCCAAAGTGTCCTGAATTCTATGCGGGTCTACCACACTGCATCTTCTACTGACCTTTGCTGCTCGATTTTTGCCATTCGAAGTTTTAACCCTGATTATAATCTAAATATGCCTACTAAGGAAGTTTCACCGTACTTTAAATCGAACGTTGCTTGTTTATATCTTGCATTTGAATGATCTGAAAACCCTTGTTTACAGTTCTTAGCTTAAATATTTTTTTATTAAAGGGACCACCTTTCTCGCACGTAGATGCTAAGTCGAAATAAGGCTCTATAACAGAATAATTTTTGTCACACGGAGCACAGCTTGTTAGGAGGCCTATTACGTCTTCCCGCCTCAAATCGTCACTTGATGAGTCTCTTCATATAGAGTGAAAACCCCATTTACTGCTGAAGTGAATGTTCTTACTTACTCTTCGCATTGCATAAACAAGGAAAATGGAGGATTTAGAGTACAGTTGCAATTTACTTTTCTACGATCTACACACGTTTTAAGTTAACGCTTTATCATATATGGCACAAAGTTGGCAGTTTGTCTACCAGTGTAAAATGAGAAAAATGAGTCTATTGGTCTCAATTTTATATGCACAAAATATTCTTCCTCGAGAGTGCTTTGAAACATATCATTTCTTTCCAGGATCTAAGGAAATTTGTTACATTCTTCCAATAACGAAAAAAAAAATTAAGTTTCACTGCCTGTCTGCACGCAAACCCCACTCAGGGAAAGCATGGCGGAGGCTGGGGGTGAACTCGCAGCACTGCATTGGTTCCTCTATTAGCAGTACACGGTCTACAGGGTCACGGAAGAGCGTAGAAGGATGAACGAATTCGAAGGTGGCTGGTGAGTAGCCCGGTAACGGAAAGCGTCCCATAAAGGGTTTTGCGCTGTTGCGTAACAGCTTCCGTTGAGCAGGAAATATCCGGCGTCGTTGCTGACGCTGCAAGCGAAAAATCCCAGAAGCAACCTGGATGGCCACCTGGGGCACATAACTAGGTGATGTCATCACAATCTTCTCACCGGCATTTAAGGAAAGCGAAAACCTTGACAGGTGGCAGTAAATTAATTATCAGTCAGGAAAGGCAACCTACTTAGGGCAAATCCCACTGGTAGCATTCCCTGCCATCGCAGGGCAGTGGCTCATCGCTTAGCCGCTGCATCACTGCGCATGAAGAGGTATGAGGATTGTCAGAGATGTATGGGTGTAAAGTCGAGTGTGACCAATTTCTTATATATAGGAACTAACCCTTTTTTTTCAATTGCGTCGTTGTTTTGAGGCGTAAATTATGTGTTCATCTGAGATGACACCAATCCAGAGAATAAAATTTGGCAGTGGCTCAGCTCGGCTATGCCAGGATATACGTAGCGAAAGCTAAGGCACAGCATTGTTAGCCTTGGTTGATCGTGATTGCAAGTCCAGGTTAGTCTGGTTGTCTAGCTATGTTGGTGTCGCATTAAAGACGACACAACTGCGGTTGCAGCGCTCGTGAGCTCTCCTTTTCAATCCTCTGATCGGCATGTTATCAGACATGCGACTCAGATATCGAAGCGAGCGGAGGCGAGCGCAACGACGAGGAACATGTTGTGACGTCGTACCAAACGGCGGCACCGGTGAGCCGCGTGGCGTGACTTCATGCCAGATGGCACAGCAAGCGCCCGAAGCGCATTAACTGTCTCACATATCTCTGTGGACACCCGAACCGCTCCGTACAGGAAGGGATAATGGAGGGAGAGGAAGAAATAGAAAACTGAAAATTGAAAGTTGCATTTTAGGAAAGTCGCGCGCTGCGCAGTGGCGGAACACCTGTGGCTCGGTGTTACTAGTAGCGCATGCGCAGTTGTGACTAGGGAGCGAGAGAGAGAGAGAAATAAACTCGGCGGGGCGCGCGTTGTGACGTCATGTGCCTCGTCAGAGCGCGGCCAAGGCGAAATCGCAAATTCGCGGCCAGAAAAGCTTTCGCTTTAAAACCCGTGACTGTAATCAAAACATAAAGGAACATCAAACCAAGTAGCTTAGCCCAGCACCACATCAATAAAAAATAGATGAATGATCACACTTGCCCGCCGCGGTGGCTTAGTGGTTAAGGCGCTCGTCAACTGAGCCGGAGTAGCCCGGTTCGAACCCAACCGCGGCGGCCGCGATTCGGTGGAGGTAAAATGCAAAAAGCGCACGTGTGCTTTGCGATGCCAGTGCAGGAATTATTCCAGAGACCAACTACGACACGTCTTGCTTGCTTTATTTCTTCTTTCACACATTACTTTATTCCTTCCCTGACACCGTGGTTCAGGTGTCCACCGACACATGTGAGACAGTTGCTTGGCCATTCCCTTCCATCAAAACGAATTTTCAATGATATTATTTGTGCGGCATAGCTATGCATTCACAGTGTAACACGATAAACATGTCCAGGGCTTGAAATACAAAGTGATATAGCCGTTTCCTGCAATGTGCTTCATTACGAACGCTCTTTGCTGCACGTATAGGCTGGAAAAGATTGCGTCGGTCATCTGTTGAGTAAGGCAAAAGAAACGAATTTGAAGTTATTGAAGTGCCCCTCTCTTTTTACGAACATATTTTATCCAACTATTTTAACAGTGAAATTCTAAAAGCGAGGCTTTCTGTTCGAAGGAACAGTAAGCACATAAATTAGCAGTGCGCAGGTGTTATTGAATAGATGTGACGCTCTCAAGAGAAATAAAGTATGAAAGGGAGCCTGCTGCGCAGCGGTTATTGAATAGGTGTGACCCTCTCAAAAGAAATAAAGTGTGAAAGGGCGCCTCCTCACGTAGTTTTTTGTCAGTGCACGTTAAAGATCCCCAGGTGGTCGAAATTATTCCGGAGCCCTCCACTACGGACCTATTCCTCTCTTCTTTCACTCCCTCCTTTATCCCTTCCCTTACGGCGCGGTTCAGGTGTCCAACGATATATGAGACAGATACTGCGCCATTTCCTTTCCACTAAAAACCAATTATATAATTATATTTCATCCCATGGTGTCACCTTCGTCTCCAAGTACGGTGACTTGAGGAACACCTAGCAGTACGGGGTAAAGGGTGGATGAGAGTTTCCACTCACGAACTCACGAGGGTTGTTTAAGAACTCCTGGATGAAATAAAATAATCCGTATTAGCGATCTGACCCATAACACTGTTTCTAACGTCCTAGTTTTTGCAGATTATTGTGCAGTGCACTGGCTGGAAGCTCACCCGTCTAACTTTATAGATTTGCAAAGTCATCTCACAAAAACACAAATGTGCTGTGACATCTGGCTTAATATTGCAAACGTTAATCACTCTTTTAACCTCTCTCCGACGCCGTCGTATTACCAATTCCTACCTACCATTTTTATAGTTGTCCTCTAGCCGACACACTTTAGTCCCCATGCATCGATATCTCCCGGGAGAAATGTCGGTGCAATAATAACAAAATTCTCACCACTGCTAAATGCAGTGTCTTCTACATATTCCTTAATTTGGCTTTTTTCACTCCTGTCAAACATATCGCGATCCCTAGAATGCGCATATTCTATACTCGATCCTCACCAAGATAACGAGCCGCCGCGGTGGGGCAGTGGCTATGGCGCTCGGCTGCTGACAAGAAAGTCACGGGTTCGATCCCAGCCGTGGTGGTCGAATTTCGATGGAGGAGAAATTGGAGAGGCCCGTGTACTGCGCGATGTCAGGGGGCGTTAGAAAACTACGGCATCGCTCATAGCCTGAGTCCCTTTGAGACGTTAAACCCCATAAACCATAAACTATAATCCAAGCTAACGTAATAAATTTGCTCGAATTTACTCATAACCGCGCAGCTTGATTTAGCCTTTCCAATTACCCTCATTGCACCAGTATTAGAAACCTAAATTCCAGCTTGATCTGCAAACCACAGCTTCCCGTCGCAAGCTAGCACGTGTCAGCCGCTATCACAGGTTCTTTCATAGCTTTCCATAGGACATCTTCATCCCTCCAGTGTATTGTTTTTCTCGCCACAGCCATCCTAAAGATGTTTACCTCAGCGCGCCTCTATCACTACATTTTACAAGCCGTTTTTTCTACTCACAGCCCTGTATTGGAATGACCTTACCTCGCTTCCCTCGACATCGCGTTGTTAGCCGATCGTCACGAATTCAAAACCGCCGTAAAAAAATTACTTCTTACCCTTACAGCCTACCTTGCCGGCCTCGCGTCACGTGATACCCTTACAGCCAACCTTGACGCCGACGCGTCACGTGGTACCCCATGCTGTGGCCTTTGATGAAGTGTAGCGGCACTGGCATCGCCAGCGGTGCTGATGAAGATGAAGTTGGCACGACCTGCCTCGCGCAAACCAGAAGCTCTCGCTCGTGCAACAGAGAACGCTTTCGGGAAACAGCCTAGCCAGCAACGTCAACAGTACTCTCCACTGTATCAGCCGCCGCGGCTACCGGGACGTCAAATAAATTTGGTTCACCCTCCACAGAAGCAATAAAACACGTGCCACTTCAGCGCGCCTTATAGCCATTCTCCTTATTAATACACTGTCAATGCAAGACAATATGAATACGTCCTGTTGCACACCCCCTTCAATATCGATGTGTGAAAACCTGATACCATATGGCGTGACTGGCAGGTCTTTTTCTTAAAGTCCGCTGCCAGACGTCCTAAGAAAATACAGCGTACCTGGAATAAAAAAAAATTCCTGATTATTTAGATCCTGTTAAACCTAGTGGGTACGCGATAGAGATCCACGGATTAAACAGATTTACTTTAGAAGAGCCTTGCCAGACCATCCTGGCTTTTTGGGCTCGCTGCTGACCCACCCTGCACCATGCTGCAACTTTGGGATCCGTCGACGTGGCTTCGCGGACACCGTACTTCTGTCGTACTCAGTAGGTGCGCAGACATTCCGCTTCTTCACTCATCGTTCATTTTACTAGGAAGGTGTTATTGCGACTGATGGACGAATTAAATGTAAAGTGCGTAGGCCTGCCCACTGGCTGAAGCTGAGAAACAATACCATCCACGTGCACACAGTAGGAGAGTTAACAGAGATGGGAGGTGAACAATTAAAAGAAAGGATGCGCGTCACAACAACGGCATCATCCGAAACGACAATGACGGCTAAGAAACAAATACACCCGGCGGCAAGGAGCCCTGACCACAATGATGAGAGCTGCTAGATCGCAGCCTCGTAGGGCCAGGAAGCCATCCACTTCGAATAGGGAGCTTTTTTTCTTCGTCTTAAGTGGATGATAGAAGGATTGAAAGGTGGAAGACACGTGCCTGTCTACTGGAGGGCTAGCCACCACTTCCACTGCCAGCGTGTCACAGAAGGAGGTGTGGCATGGGGAAGATTGATAGGAGAGGGTAGACGCGCAGCCGCAGTGTCAATGCCAGTTGGCATATGCTGCCCTCTCAGGCCTAGAGGCGGTCAGAGAGGCCGGTGGCATCTAGGAAGGAGAGGAGGTGCCAGAAAGCCTTAGCAGGATGGTGGCGGCCAGGGAAAAGGAGGTGTTCCACTGAAGAGCTGAGGAGGCCGAAGGTGCGGAAGCCCGCCTACATGATGGTCCTGGCGGGCACAAAGGCAGGGCACTCACATAGAAGGTGCTGGGTAATCTTCCCTGGGTTGTTGCAGAATGTGCACCCAGGGAGGACAGTGAGGCAGAGGGTAAAGACGAGAGCCGGTGTTGGCCCAGAACACACTGAGTTTTAGGCGCAGGCTGGCTCCTTGCCCTCAAGGCCAACAGCTGGGAGTCGGCGTAATGGTTGACCATTGGCCATCCTGGGATCTGGGTAGTGAAGCAGGAGGTGCCTGTCCACTATGCTCCTGTCCAGGTCCAAGGGGCACAAGTCCTTGGAGCCACAAGTTCTTGAGGTGTGCGCCCCCTTGGCCAGGGTGTCTGCATCCTTGTTGCCCTAAACTCCGATATGGGCTGGCACCCAGGTCAGCTGGATGCGGGTGCCTCTGGAGTCGATTGTGTCCAGCCGGCAAAAAAGCTTGCGGATGATGAGGGGGCCTCTGAAGGGCCTTTGGAGGAGCTTGGAGGCTGCCCTGTAGTCAGTGTAGATTGGTGCCTCCATGACTCGAAGGTGCTCACCGAGGATGTCGGCAGCCAAATGGATAGCGGCAAGCTCGGCGGCTGTAGACAAGGCCACAAATGGGAGCCTGGCCTTTCTGCTCATATGGAAATATGGGGCAGGGCAGGCCGCAGCCGCGGATGGACAGGGTCCTGGCAGAACCGAGCCGTCTATGAAGATCCGGACCATACCATGGGGTTCTGCCTGGAAAACAGCCACGACCTCCTGCTGTAGGCCCACAGCAGGATTGTTCTGCTTGTTCCGGGAACCAGGCAGGGAGAGGTGAACCTCGTAGAGGTGTCCAAGGTGCCGGCCAGGAGAGAAGGGAAGCTATCTGGCTGCCCCCAACGATGTCTTCGAACTCTTGGGCCACCTGGTCCATATTTCAGTCGGGCCTGTTCAGGAGGCGGTCCAGGAGAGGACGCCCGTCAGGCGCACTGTGGAGGCGCTCTAATTGGCGGAGGAAGGTGCGCCTAGACAGAATTTCGATTGGCCAGGAGCCCGCTTCCGCCAGGGTGGGGGCCACAGGAGAGCAGCGGGGAAGCCCCAGGCATAGGCGTATAGTCGCCCGCAGTTTGCGCTCGATGGCCAGATGTTGGGCCACCGTGTGCCGGACATGCAGGAGAGCATACGTAAACTGCACTACAGCCGTGTCTTAGTAGACCTGAAGTCCCAGTTTGGGGATGATGCCGTTCCTTTTGGCTTGGAGGGACAATACGACCTCCTGTACTCTGGAGGACTGGGCCAGGAAATGCACTGCAGGGATCCAAGTGAGTAGGGCGTTGGTGCGGAGCACAAGGTATTTTACCTCCCGGCTCCAAGAGAGGTCATGGCCACTAAGGTGCACGACGGTATAACCTGGGTGGGCCCCCGCCCTGGTGTTGAGGTGCATCGCCTGGGTTTTAGTAGGCGAGATGCCAAGGGCAACACACTCCAGGAAGGTGTCTACAGCACCGATGACCCGCTGGACATTCTTGAAGGTCTGGACCCTCTGTCTGCGTGATCCACGGCACCAGTTGGCAATATCCGCGTAGATTACCACGTGGATGGGTAGCCGGAGGTCCCTAGGAAGGAAGGCGGGAAGGGGGGCTTAGACAGCGTTGAAAAGCAGCGGGCTCAGGATGCCCCCGTAGGGAACGCCTCGCGAGATGTGCCGCGGTGAGCTGGTGATGTTGCCCAAGCGAACACACACCCAGCGATCAGCCAGGATCCCCTGGCATACTGGAACGGCGCACTGAGCATGCTCTACTGCACGTGCGCGGCTGTGACGTCACGCACGGCGGAGTAGCCGGAGCTTCTCAGGCGTAGCGCTGAAGCCGGCGGCGGCGGCGAACCTGTTACGTCACGCGCGGCACACGTGTTGTGCGGCGCTTGGGCATCGTTACAGAGAGGGCGAAATCGGCTTTACGTGGCGTATTGAAACTATCGCTTCAAAATATTGTCTATGCTTTTCGGTTTACAGCATATTAAGCCGCGAACCGACCACGGAACAAAGCCTTTTTCTCTCAACCATGATATAACAGAAAGTCTACCAATGACGCCTCGACGTTGGCTGGCTCACACTCGCGCTGTGAATTACGCTGTGCGAACGCAGTATGCTTTCTGGACGTGGTCTGCGAACCAAGTGTAATCACAACGCACCTGGAGAGAAATTTCCTGCGCGCGCGTGTTTCAGTCTGGGTTAGTGTAAAGGTGTTGGTCGTAGAGGCAGTTGTGTGTGGGCGTTGAGATTTTGCGTTGCGGGCGTCTTTGAAGCGCCAGTGCAAGTAAAATTGAGAATTGGTTGTGGGGAAAAGGAGAGACACTGTAGCTGTCACATATCTCGATGGACATCCGAACCGCGCTTTAAGTGTGGAAATAAAAAAGGGTGTCAAAGAAGAAAGAGGTGCCGCAGTGGGTCTCTGGAAAATTAAATATCACCACCTGGGGATCTTTACCCTGCACTAGCATTGTACAGCCCACGGGCGCCTTTTGTATTTCGCCTCCATAGAAACACGGCCGCCGCGCTCGGGTGAAATCCCGGGTACTCCGCCTCAGTAAACGAGCGCTTTAAATAATGAGCCCCCCAGCGAGTCAAGTGGAAGGTCTCTTCTTCGGTTTGGTAGTGATCATAGCAAAACAAAAGGCGCCGCAACTATATTAGGTATACAATGAAAAACGTATAGCTATTTGTAAAAAATAGGAGAGGACACCTTAGCTCCCCAATAACGATGTGACGCGAAAGCGCGTAGTGGGTCATGCATCCATTTTGAGGAGCTTTACAAATATGAACGCATGTTGACTTGTCTTTCAATTGTTTCAATTCAATATTTGAACAAATACTTGCTCTAAATACTCTTAGTTCAATCAAGCATTCGATTTGCATTCCGAACATTTTTACACATTTGAACACACCTTATCTAACGTTGAACGCGACAGCGTTAAGAGCCCTGTGTCGTGGAAAAGCCGGTGTCTTCGTCGGCGGCGTTGGCCGTGAGCGGAAAGCCCCGAAGGATTTACCGATAAAACCGGGTAGGAAACAGGTTGAGTTGGGGAATCGAGCCAGGGCCTCCGGCGTGCGAGACGAACACGCAAACCCCTCCTTGAAGCCAGCTCGATTGTTTAGAATGAACAAAAGCGTGTCTAGTGAATACGGTGTTGTCTTAGAAGGGTGCTTTAGATGCATGTACTGTGGCGTGTATTAGTAATTATGAGCATAGAAATTACAGAAGTCACAGTTAACGGAGTAGCAAAGTACGTTTCCGCTAAGTTTCCTCTTCGCTTGGCGCGCACGTAGCGCCATCAGGCGGCGCCCACTTAAACCTTTCCCTCCTCCTTCTCCTCGCAATGTACGCCACTGCCCTTCATGGCGATTGGTCCAACAGATAGATCGCGAAGGCAGCGCTCCTCCGCTTGTCTCGTTCTTGCGCAGTGGGGCTGTGCGGGGAAGCGGAAATCACGCGGCGAGCGGCGAAGAACGTTGCGCACATCTAAGGCGTGTACGCCACGAAGCTTCCGGCTTGTTGCCCGTTCGTTCGGCGCGCAAGCTATGCTGGCGTTCGTGGCATCGGGTTTGTCGAGAACAATGTGCCGACGAACTAGGACTGCAACTTGAGACCCGCGCGTTTCTGCGGTATGACGACTCCCAGGGATTCATGAATATAGAGAATGGCCTTCTGCGTATATAGGAATTATTCCTTTTCGCTATCGCGTCATACCCCCAAGGTGGAGCTTGAGTGTACCCTCCAATTTTTCATTTCTTTATTAACCATGCAGTCAGTGAAGTATTCTTGGGGGCAGCTTGAAGGTCACCTTGAGAAACCACTTCTTGTCTTACAGATGATGCTCGGACCAGCAAGGAAGACTGGAAATTGCGACTCATCTTCGGTAATCCAGCAGCATACTGCGGCAATTCTGGCCGTCTTACACCATCATGAGCTGCACCCTATCATGATTTCTACCTGGCTGACAGCAACAATGCATGCGCCCGCGGAAGGCGCGCCTGCGACGATTACATCTCCGAACTTTCACCGCTCACCTTCCTCTCTTTCCTTACGGCAGGATTTAGGTGTTCCTCAGATGTGTGCGACAGCTACTGCGTCATTTCTTTTCCTCAAAACGAGCTTTAGATTTTTTAAGAGGCCAAGTTGGTCTAAATTTTTTAGAAGCCCTGTACTACGGCACCTCTTTGTTTCTTTCTGTTCACTCCTACCTTCCTCCCTTCACTTACGACACAGTTCTTGCGTTCGCCGAGATGTGACAGTTACTGCGCCATTTCCATTCCTCGAAACCAATGTTTCAGTTTTTTTGTTTTTTTGTTCGTGCACTGTGCAACGTGCACGTTTAAGATCCTCAGGTGGTAGAAATTTTTCCCGAGCCATCCTCATCACACCATCTGCATCACATCATATATGCGGACAATTTGACGATGTCGGTGAGCAGGGGCAGCGATGGACAGTTTGAAAGAACACTTCGGAGAGCCATAGATGCAATAGAGCAATATCTCGAGCCGATTGTGTTAAAATACTTGGCAGAAAAATCAGAGGCTCTTTTTCTGTCACCTCAAAAAAAGAAAAGAAACAGTCCCCCTTGCAAGGGCTGTGATAACGCTTTACGAGTGAATGGCAATGCCATTCCGACGGTAGGCAGTATTCGAGTCCTAGGGCTCGATACAACCAAATGCAGAAACACAGAAACCATCATGAGACTTGTAGCAAGTACCCGCCAGACGTGCCGGCTACTCAAGCGCATTTTTAACAAGCATCCGGGTATTAAGGAGGCCAGTCTTTTCAGATTGGTTCATACTTTTGTCATAAGTCGAATGCTATACGTTTCCTCTATCTCAAACTGGCCAAAATTGAAAAGGACAAATATGAAATCCTAATCAGAAAATGAATCAAAACCGCACAGAGTCTTCCTCCGAATACTTCGATGGTAAAACATTTAAGGCTAGGTGTCTCTAACACTCTGAATGAGCTCATAGAAGCCGCCACAGTGTCGCAGCACCATAGGTTTTTAAAAAGTAGAAAACTGTAAAGAAAAATTCGCAGTGGCTTAGCTCGGCTGTGCTAGGACATACGTAGCTAAAGGTACGTTCTTCTGGCTGAGCTTGTTGTGGTCACAGTATGTTTAGCAATGAGAGACATTGGGTATAAACATCTTTTATTCATTTTGCCTGACAGAGACGAAGACTGCACGATGATCTGTGAAGTAGTATGCAGCGATCTCAATTTTGTCGATGCAGTATTTCGATTTGGTAGAGCGACTTTAGCATGCAAGCTCTATAGCAGTTTCCCATTGCGTAGTCTGGACGTGATGGTGTCGCGAATTGGTAGTGCGTCCCCGACTTTCCGAAGTGGAACGTTATCACGTGCAGGATCGAACAAGACAAGAGAGCAAAGAGATCAAACAAAGAAAAACAAAGCCGTATTTTTAATATAAAGGAAACGAACGGACACGAAACGAAAACAAGGAACTTACTCTAAACACGCGTACAACACTGCAGAAATACAGAGCGTCCCAGGTGAATTGGGGATGCCTTGCAGACAGAATGGAACGCGGGTGGTTGTAGTGCGCGCGTCGCTGGCGCTGCGTCGAAGGGTGCCGCGGAAGGGAGCCAGGTGGTGATAGGAGTGGAGAGAAACACAGGGAGACGCCGGTATTCTTCCGTCAAGAGCCCGAAGAACTAGCCAGCAGCAGAAGAATCGTAGCCAGCTCCCGTCGACGGCGGCCCGAAACGACAGGGGCTTAGAGCAGGCTACCCGAGGGTGCTTTTAAGCAGTACGAACCATCAGTCCATTGGCTGCCACCTCCTCGCTTGCAAGGATTGCAGTAGCAGGATTGCGTTTGTGATCCAAGGGAGGTCACGGCAGCATGGACCTAACGCCCGACGGCTGCCACTTCCACACTTGAATGACATGATCTCCGCTCCGTTGCCTTCCTCAGAACCTCGGTTTTCTGACATGTCAGCTCTCCGCTCCTCGTGCTCGCCACGCTCCCTCTCGCCGTCGCCTCGCACACACCGTTCGCACACGCACATGCAACACCCTGGGCTGGCACGCGCAGCGCTCCGCTGTCCGGGCACCCCTGTCGACGCACCGCGTTCGAATATCCACGATGATTTAGTGTGCACCTGACAGAGGGTCCGAAGGTAAATTAAAGTCAAACTTTTCTTTCATACAGTGACTAAGAAATCTTGTTTCCTGTTGAATTCACCCAAAGTAACACACAACTGTGAAACCGTGTCGTAGGCTGGGATACAAGTGGCAGCCACATCAATCGTCTTCTTGAGAGATGTTCCCGGTGCCACGAAGACACCTTGGATGATAATGTTGCTTTCCAGAAGCCGAACACAGCAGGCTTCACCATTACTCACCGCGATCGATGGGAGACGTCTGACCGCGGTGATATCTTGCTTCACGTACACACAGACTCCAGCGTTCTTAATTGGTTCAAGCCAACTACCAGGCGACAACCTCAGGATCGGAAAAGTTAATGTTCGCTTGTCTATACCGCCGTTTAGCAGCGGCTGGATTCTCCTTCTCTGCAAGCATGTCAAACGTTGTGATATAGATGCCCACTACATCTCCGCCTTTTATACGCAATGCTGCAGATGCGACGCGGGGTTCGGGTGATAGAGCGGCGTGCGGCGAGGCGGCGAGGAAGAACGCGGTGCAGCTGTGGGGTCCCTCTAGTTAAAATGGTATCTGCGCATGCGCGCAGCTGCTCTTCCGCGTGGCGACACGCTCGGCTTTGACGGTGGATGGGCGCGCGGCCGCCGCATCCGCGAAGCGCACGTCGCCTTTTGTTCCTCTACGGTCGCCATGGTAACGGCGCCTGCGCACAACTGACCTCTCCTATGTACCGCGAAATGCTCGACTGGTAGGCCAGTGTAGCTCTCGCAACAAAACTATGGAGCGCCTGGGGTTGGAACCCTAGGAGTGTTCAAAGGACAGATAACGTGCTTAGAGCAACCAGGATTTGACAAAAAATTCCACCGCTGCCAAAGAACATGCGTCCGGTATTTTACGAAGGTAGACGCAGTGAAAGGCCTGTGGCCCTAAAGGGCAATTTTCGAGGTAGATCCGATGTGGGCTACACGGACGCTGCTGAATAAGATCGCAAGCCAGCACACACAGCGGTAGTGGTTCGTTTGAGTGGAGACCCGGTCTCGTGCTGCACCCATAAACACGCAAGTTAAACGCACTGTTAAACGCACAAGGGTGATAGTGAGTGACTCTAAGGCATCCTTTAAAAATTGTGATATGGGCAGAATCTCTGCTGCAGCCGCCAAACTTCTGAGAGAAGGGCAAGTACAATCAGAGCTAATCTTATTGATCTGGTCCGCGGCTCATCAGGGTCTGTGGGAGAGCGAGAAGGCGCACGTGACCGCCCTAGGGCTCACTTTCCCGTTGGTGGCCTTTGACGTGCCGCCTCCACGCGAGGAACACCTCCCATTGGGTAACGAACTCATAAAATTATATGAAATAATTTCTTATTATAAGCTCGGTCGTCATGCCTATCCAGCAGCAGATAAAAAACTCAGTAGGATAGAGGAAATATTGTGAAGGAAGTTGCACACCGGGCTGTTTCAAAACCCTCAACTGTACAGTAAATGGCATCCAGAAGTCTTTGATCCTAGATGTACGCACTGCGAGAGCATTGCAGATCTAGTCCACATGGTCTGGATTTGCCCTTTTTATATCGACCTGAATAGAAATGTGCAATCCTGGGAGACCTTATTGCTCGACGACGAAGCAGAAGAACAACGCAAAGTCATCGGTTTCTCCCTTACCGCAGCCGAGTCCCCAAGGATTCGGGCCGACGGTTAGGGGAATGAATGAGAGTTTAGGCTATAGCCTTCTCCCCCGTCATTTTTGATGAGTGAACATTAGTTATTTCTTTCTCCCTAGGGCGAGTGCGTACGCGGACAGATCTGCTCCCGCCTTCGTAAATGTTTTCGGTCGGATTTTGTGTCCCCTATCGCTGGAATGCACGCCATTCGACACGGTTTCTTCTGAGCACTTCCTTCGGTGAGTGTGCCTTGTGCGCAAATTGTGGAACTTGTTTTTCGAGCATGCCGCGGCAACGCTACGCACGGGTACGTTTAGACCTAACACGACGAAGGGGGACATTATGCCCGAAGTAGAAATGGTGGTCGGAGAGCACATCTCCGAAGAAGAAGCCAACAGCCCAGACTGGACGACAGCGTTAGGCAAGGACAAGATAGCTCGGCAAGAAACGCCAGTTTCATAGAGCAAGAAATCCCACGTAGGCTGAAAGGGTGGCTGCAGCACGGCTGCCCCACAAGGCGTGCTGCAACTTCTCGCAGCCTCGTCGAGCCGCCCCAGACTACCGAGGGAGGACATACGAATTATCGTCCGCCCAAGTGGCGGGTTGGATGTCAAGAAGATAAGCCAAATCAAGCTGGCTCAAGCCTTGGCCATGGCGGCTGCACTAGCCCTCACAGAAACTGAGGCCGCCTATTCTGCCCTAATTTCACTCAAAACGTTCTCGTCGTCTTCAGCGCGGAGAAGAACGCCTCGGCTTACGCCGGGATCCAGCAAATCCGCATAAGCAAAGAACTATACAAGGTGGCCGCATACATCGCGGCCCCAGGACACAACTGCAAAGGGGTCATACGAGGGGTCGACGCAGATATCAGCGAGGCACAACTCCAGCGCATGATAGCCAACAATCGTAACCCGACGGCTCTAGAAACCAAACGAATTAAGAACTCCACCACTGTGGTCGTCCTCTTCTATGGCATGAGAGTGCCTATGTCTTGTGCGGCGTCAGTATGCTGCGCTACACGATCTACAAACGCCAAATTGAGGGGTGCTACGCGTGTGGCGGTTTGGGACATCGTGCGAACGTCTGCCCCAATCTCCCGAATAAGGAATACAGGGGCTGCGGTCTAACCTCACCACCGGATGACCACGAGTGTTCGCCGCAGTGCGCATTAAGCGGCGGACCGCATCTCACGGCGGACAAAACGTGTAAGCCGCGCTTTCAAGTCCCATACGTCGTACGCAGACGCTAAAGGCGTCGTAAGCGCGCCAAGAACAAGCACCAGAAGCAACAGCTGGCCAAGGAGAACCGGGCCGGTGACTCCAGCACGGCGGGAGCCCCCAGGAGGGAGCGTTACGTCACGCCAGCTGGTCGACAACGCAGTCTCTCTAGAGGGCGCTCTCGTTCCTGACGGCGCTCTACCTCCCGGGCTCGGATCCAGGAAACGACAACCTGGGCCGATCGTGCCAAGACGAAGCAGACGACGGCGGCTTCAAAGGTAACGCAGGTAGCCTTGCCGGAGCATAAATTAGATCCCAGAGTCGCTCAGCTCATGCAAGAGAATTCTAAACTTAAAGCAGAAATGTAGCAGATGAGAAATGCAGCAGATGACTTTGAGTCGCTCCGTACGTCTTACTCCTGGCAAGCCGAGAAGCAACAGGTGCCTCCATCAGGGGAACCACAGGCACACTCGGGTAAACGTAGGGCCGCGCCCCCAGAGGGGGACGTCGAATCTGTGGAGACCGAGTGCAATAAACGGCTTAGAAAGCATGCAGCAAGCCATTAAGCAGCTCGCTTAAAGCGCGACTGCCCTCCTTAAAAAGATGGCATGGCAGACAGGCCGAGTAAGCTATGGCTAGACAGAATTCACAGGAACCCAGTCGGTGACCTTTAAGTCCAGCGCCATCCCCATCAACAAGACGGACGAATGGCTAATTCAAAGCAATCACCATGGCGGTCAACCCCAATAAATTGGTTGTTTGGCAGTGGAACTGTGCCAGTTTCCAACGGCGCAAAGCTCCGCTGCAGCAATTCGTTTCGGCACAGGTGGTCAAACTGCACATAATTCTGTTGCACGAAACTCTCGATGACGCGCTCACCTTCCCGGGATACTGGGCCGTATCGATACGGGAGGAGGGAAAGCGAGATTTAGCAACCTTGTCGCACGGAAGTGCTCCTTTCAAGTACACAAATTACTACTTGGTAAAACCAGGGCGGAGATCATTACGGTCTAAATTATCCCTAACAGTTGGCTTAAGAGCAGCGTCTTCCTTTTAAACATTTACAGCTCGCCGTCGGATCAACGCCAGGCATTCGCCACGATCATGACAAAGGCGGTGGCCCTGACCAAGGGGGCCCCCTTTGTGATAGCGGGTGACTTCAATGCACGCCACGACGCCTGGGGATACCCACGCCAATCCACCAAGGGCAATCTCCTTCTCCAGGCAGTTTCTGACTTCTCAATGGAGTTGATTACGGATGCTCAATACCCCACGCGAACCGGCACGTCGGTAGTCCGAGACGTCACTCTGGACCTGGCGTTCGTCAAGAACGCCCCCGGAGCAGGATGTCGAAATTTGCAAGAGAACCTGGGTAGCGATAACTTCATTGTGGAGATTACCCTAACAATTAGCACGGCCCCTACCAGGGAATATTGAAGTGACGGACTGGGATGCCTTCCCGGAAATGCAGAATGTGGACCAGACCGACTACGATAATCTCGATAGCCTGTTCACAAGAATACAGCAGGATGTACAAGCTGTGACGAAAATGGTTAAAACCGACCTAAAAGTAGATGGAATAGACGCGCGCCTGGCGCACCTCCTAGAAGCCACAAACTCCATCTTGAGCCTCTGGAGAACGCACAGACTCCACCGTCGACTCTGAAAGAAAACTGCGGAGCTCAATCGTGGAGTAGAAACTGATTCCATCGAACTGTCCAAACAGCAATGGAAAGAAGTATGTCCCTCAGTTGATGGGCAGATGAGAGTGGCGGGCAAATGGAACCTGCTCAAACATTTACTCGACGATTCGCAAAGCAAAAGCAATCAATGTCTAGCCATTGATCGCATAAAAGGTGGCGGGCGTATCTGAACACGTGCTCCTGCAAGAGTTTGCCGAAAAATATCTCCTGCTGCGCCCCTCCGTTGACGGGGATAATCTTCGTAACCGGGGGGTGGGGGGGGGATGGTGGGGGAGCTCGACGCCCCCTTCACGGAATCCGAAATCTGGGAGGTGCTGCAGACGCTCAACGGTTGCTCTGCTCCGTGCCCGGATGGCATCTCCAATAAGCTCCTCTGCAACTTGGACGCACACTCAGTTGCGCTGCTCAACGAGGAAGTCATTAAAATCTGGGAAACGGGCCTCGTCCTCGACTCCTGGAAGACAGCCTCAGTGATGCTCATCCCAAAGCCAGGCAATCCTCTTGCACCGGAGAGCATGCGGCCCATCTCGCTCACGTCCTGCGTGGGCAAGGTGGCCGGATGCCATTCACCACCGTATATCTAGGCACATAGAAACCAATGAGCTATTCCCTCACAGCATGGTTGGCTTTCGGCGGCATTCTACACACAGGACGTCATGCTACTTAAAAAGAGGCAGATAATCGATAACGATACTAGGGATACTAGGCGAATCCTCGCCCTACACTTGGCCAAGGCGTTTGATAACATCTCGCACCGGTTCGCGCTAGCGCCAAATCGGACCTGGGCCTTGGGCCACGATTCCATACGTACGTTAGCTCCTTTCTCAGGGATCGCAAGGACACTGTCAAAATAGGCCAAGTCAGATCCAAGGAATTTATACCCCTGTCACACGGGCGTTTCGAGGGCCCTCGAACCGATAGTCTGTCGACTCAAAGGCGATCGAGCGCTGCCACACGGGCAGTTTCAATGGCGATCGAGTCAATAGCCTATCGAGTCAACGGAGTAGCGCAGAACTCCATCGAGATTTCGAGGGCCTTCGAGAGCTGCCCAAGGTTGCTAGCGTTGCTTCGAGCGGCGCCAAGCGCACTTTCGTACACGACACATTCACGGTGCAAAAACATAAACAAACATTATTCGCATAAAATTTAATGCAAGCAGTCTGTAAAATTATTTTAAAATTATATTAGACTTGTTTTAAGCGCACTAAGCGCAATAATTTTGCGTTGCTTGCGTACTTAACGTTGACAACATGGCGGCACCCTGCCCGCCCGCTTCACAGCGATAACAGATTCGTCGCTAATCCCTCAAAGCAATATCGTGTTCTAAGCTGTTGTATTCGCCTTCGATTTGCCCATCCTTACCCTCGCATAAGGTTTCAAGAGACAAATAGCTCTTGTTTTTCAGATATCATGGCGATTTCTCAGGTCTTAACCCTGACGAAGCAGCGCTCCGACGCAGTTGGATTGGCTGGGTTTTGGCTCGTCTTGTATTAGAGTGGCTACAGCAGTGTCTACATATGTTCGTCGCGTACGTGCAATTAAAAGGGTTTTGAACGACTTTCGCGTATGCGTGTATTTCAGCATTTAGTATACATTTATCAAATATTTTTGTTATTTTTGCAAAATCCAAAGTAGCGATTCTGGCGCCACACATCCGTGGCGTAAGACACGAGAACCATTTCAATGGCCATTGAGATTTGCCGTGTAGCAGCGGCGAGTTCGATGGCGATTGAAAATCTCGAAGACCCTCGACTCGAGGGTGATTGAAACTGGCCGTGTGACAGGGGTATTACATTGGGAGCGACAGCCAACCCGCAAGGGGCGGTCCTCTCTCCCCTACTGTTTAAGATCGCCATGAAGGGTCTCTCGGACAGACTGGCCACAGTAAGAGGGACGGGTCACGCCCCCTACGCGGGTGATATTACCGTGTGGTGCATGGGAGGGTCTGACGTTGCAGATGAGAGTGCGCTCCAATAGACGCTCGACGTCACAGTACACTTCCTGCTAGACACGGGCCTGAGTCTGTCATCAACCAAGTCCGAACTACTACTGCATAGGCCCACCCGACGGACGGTTCGGTATTCCACACCCTGAAATCAAATTCCCATAGCTCTCTTTACGAGGGACGGACAACAAATTTACAGAGTGGATACCATCAAGGTCCTCGCACTCTTGCAAGAATCTCGCTGGGGCAGCTCACAGACTATAGCCCGCATTACCTCCATGACGGAGAATATGCTTCGGCTTATCCTCCGGGTCTCGAATCGCAGGGGGGGGGGTTAAGAGAGAGCAATCTTTTCAGACTCTACCATGCGTTTCTTATAAGCCACGTTAACCATGCAGCCTCCGCGTTGCGCTGGTATAAACGGGATGAGGCCAAAATTGACGCCCTCATGCGCAAAAGCATCAAGCGCGTGCTGGGTTTACCCCTCACTACCAGTACCGAGTGTCTCATGCAACTAGGCATGCACAACACCCTGTCACAGGTGATCGAGGCCCAACATCTTCGCGAGCCGGGAGACGCATCCTCGAATCCGTTGGATGTGGCCACCAGGAAATCGTGAAGCGCAATGCGACCCTATCACCCATGGTCCGAGATACATTCAATGTAGATCCCATGCCACGTAACGTCCACCCTGAATACAATGTAGGGCGCCGGATAGCCCGGGCTCGTTCCCTTTTTAAAAATGGTGACGGCCACACAGAATCTTGCATGTTTCGTTGCTGCCGCCCAGTACGGGCGCTCTGATCACTATGCCGTAGTTTCAGTTGACTGCAATGGCACTCTCATTAACTCAGCATCCGTGCGGAAGGTTTCTGCAACAGTAGCCGAGCAGGCTGCTATAGCTCTAGCACTGAAGGACCCTCTAGGTCCCAATATCTTTAGACTCCAGGTCTGCAGCCCGAGCGTT
Source organism: Amblyomma americanum (assembly GCF_052857255.1). Lineage (NCBI taxonomy): Eukaryota > Metazoa > Arthropoda > Arachnida > Ixodida > Ixodidae > Amblyomma > Amblyomma americanum. The sequence goes on from NC_135501.1 coordinate 108,407,839, forward strand.
TGCCTCCGACTCGATTTCAAAGGAGGCGGTGGCCATCCTTGGCAGCGAGGCGGCTGCTGAGGGGGCCCATATTGGAATCAATGTGCACTCTGGAGTTGTTAACGCCCACCAATGATTTGGGCCATGTGTGCGCGCGGTCTTACACGCCGCGGCGGTTCCGGTGGACTCACGGGCGGCGACTTAGGACTATACAGGGATTAGCTTCTCACGTTCCATGAAATCTTGGCACATTAACAACGTGCACGGCGGGCGTATCCGCTACCACATCCTACGCTTACTAGACCATAATCGGCGGCCTTTCACATGCTCCAAACAGGGTCGTTCCCCTCCAGGGTCCGATTCTGTCACTTCGCGCTTAATGTAGAACCCGACTGTCCAGACTGTGGGAAGGCGCACTGCTCTTTATCTCATATGCTCTGGCAATGCCCTGCGTTACGCAGCTCATCGCTTACCACTCTATCCGACTGGGAGGCAGCCCTTAAGAGCGGCGATCTTTCAGAGCAACTACGGGCTGTCCAGAGGGCCTTTGACATGGCGGAAGACCACAATCTTCCGACTCCGACGTGGTTGCGGCCCGCGACGGCTATGAGGACTCCCTGAAAAGGGAGGTACCCTAACGCGGTTCCATAGGACCGCCAATAAAGTTCTTTGTCTGTCTGTCTCTCTCTCTCTCTCCGGAGCTTGAGTTGGTTCTTGTAGTGCAGCTCCGGAGAGGGAGAGACAGACAGACAAAGAACTTTGTTGGTGGTCCTGAGGAACCGCGTTAGGGTACCTCCCTTTTCAGGGAGTCCCCGTAGCAGTCGCGGGCCGCACCGACGTCGGGGTTGGAAGATTGGGGTCCTCCACCCTTACGCAGGCCCTCTGAACAGCCCGTAGTTGCTCTGAGTAGTCGCCGCTCTTGGGGCTGATCCCACTTCTCAGATTGACACTCTCCTCCACAAACATAAGCAGCCACATTCTCTCCTGTCTAAAGATTCAACAAACAGGTCCACTCCCAACAACACCCTCGCCATCCCAACACACATCAGGGGCAGACTCAAAGTTCACCCTTTGCCCAAAAATGTACACCCAATTCACAACCAGGCCAGACGCGAAGCTCGTGCCAAGGCTTTACACAAAGCTCATGCAAACGACAAAGACGCGGTCTACGCTGACGCGGCAGAGTACACCCACAATTCGGCCTATGCCATCACTGTAGCATCGCATGACCTCAAACACATAGCCTCGTGCTCGATTAAGGCAACAACTTCACTGGAAGCCGAAGACTGAGCCATAGCGTTTGTCATTTCCTCCTCCGCTGCCACACTCATTCTGAGTGAGTCTAAAACAGCAATCACGAATTTTTCAGGAGACAGATTCATTCTAACACCCAAAAAATTCTCACTTCTTGCTCCACAAAACCCCGACCAGTTCAAATTGTTTGGGTGCCTGCCCACGCAGGCAACCCCGGCAACGAAGTGGCCCACTCTCTTGCTCGAGCGTACGTCAACCGAGAAGGGCACACCGTAGACCGGGGTAGCGCTAGGGACCGGCTCTTCACCTATCATTAAATAACTCGTCATTACAGGGAGAAAAGGCTCGTCTATCCCCCACCACACATCTTCCTATCGAGAGAACAACAAACTACCTGGAGACAGCTCCAGGCTCGCACATTCCCTTCACCGGCTTTGTTAGCCCTTATCTACCCAGGCCAATACAAACCCAAATGCTCTCTTTGTGGGGCTCCGAGAACCAACATTGACCACATTTTGTATCTCTGTCGAGAATTCCATACACCATCTCGCTGGAACCTCACGGACAAAGAGGGCTGGGAGATCGCGGTTTCCAGCTCCGCACCAGCCGAACAAAGGCGGTTGGTAGAATGGGTTGGAGGGGTCGCCGCACGTCATGGACTGTTGGCCACCACCCGAAATCAAGAGCCAGACAAACCCTAGGCAGTGACTAATCCATAAGACTCATCAATAAAGTTTTCACCTACCTACCTCTCTCCGGAGCCATTCACTGCAGCAACTCTTACTTCCTGTCATCTTTCACTCTCTGAACGTAAAAGCGCAAAAAACAAGGACGGGAAAAAGACACACAACACGAGCGCTCGTGTTGTGTGTCTTATTCTCGTCCTTGTTTTTTGCGCTTTTACGTTCACCGCTCGTGTTGTGTGCCTTACTCTCGTCCTTGTTTTTTGCGCTTTTACCTTCAGCATGATCAGTTGGAAGTGAGCGCTCGTGTTGTGTGTCTTATTCTCGTCATTGTTTTTTGCGCTTTTACCTTCAGCATGATCAGTTGGAAGTGAGCGCTCGTGTTGTGTGTCTTATTCTCGTCCTTGTTTTTTGCGCTTTTACGTTCAGCGCTCGTGTTGTGTGTCTTATTCTCGTCCTTGTTTTTTGCGCTTTTACGTTCAGCGCTCGTGTTGTGTGTCTTATTCTCGTCCTTGTTTTTTGCGCTTTTACGTTCAGCGCTCGTGTTGTGTGTCTTATTCTCGTCCTTGTTTTTTGCGCTTTTACCTTCAGCATGATCAGTTGGAAGTGAGCGCTCGTGTTGTGTGTCTTATTCTCGTCCTTGTTTTTTGCGCTTTTACCTTCAGCATGATCAGTTGGAAGGGAGCGCTCGTGTTGTGTGTCTTATTCTCGTCCTTGTTTTTCGCGCTTTTACGTACAGCGCTCGTGTTGTGTGTCTTATTCTCGTCCTTGTTTTTTGCGCTTTTACGTTCAGCGCTCGTGTTGTGTGTCTTATTCTCGTCCTTGTTTTTTGCGCTTTTACCTTCAGCATGATCAGTTGGAAGTGAGCGCTCGTGTTGTGTGTCTTATTCTCGTCCTTGTTTTTTGCGCTTTTACGTTCAGCGCTCGTGTTGTGTGTCTTATTCTCGTACTTGTTTTTTGCGCTTTTACCTTCAGCATGATCAGTTGGAAGTGAGCGCTCGTGTTGTGTGTCTTATTCTCGTCCTTGTTTTTGCGCTTTTACCTTCAGCATGGTAAACCAACTCGCCCAAACTCAGGCTAGCATGGTAAACCAACTCGCCCAAACTCAGGCTTTCACTATCACCTTCTTCCTTTCCTTCATAATAATAATAAGGAAAGAGAGGGATGTGAGAGTGAAAGATGAACAATAATAATATTAATTGGTTTTTTGGGAAAGGAAATGGCCCAGTATCTGTCTCATATATCGTTGGACACTTGAACCGCGCCGTATAGGAAGGGATAAGGGAGGGAGTGAAAGAAGACAGGAAGAAATAGGTGCCGTAGTGGAGGGCTCCGGAATAATTTCAATCACCTGGGGATCTTTAACGTGCACTGACATCGCACAGCACACGGGCGCCTTAGCGTTTTTTCTGCATACAAATGAAAGGAAGAGGTTCTCGTTCTTGTGTCCGCGATGATGTGAGACAGTTACTGCGCGATTTCCTTTCCTCAAAAACAACTTTCCACTTGTCCTGTCTGAGGCTACTACTAAGAATTACTACAATAAAGGCATAATTTTGTTTGGCTTCATTGTAAGAAACGTTTTATTTAGTTAACTATTATGTCTATCCACTGTAGCGAAAGGATTTTTTATTCTTCATAATGCTTTTCCGCGAAAATTTTGAGCACATTTTTTTTAAATACCGCAGCTCAGGTGCGCAAGTTTGAGCGCTTATCGCAAAAGCATTTTTCTGAATTGAGAAGGATGATCGGTTACAACGGCAGTCAGCACCCGTTTTCCTGTTTTGAATTGACTCGTTGTATTCGTCAATTGATATTTCTCTTTTTATCGCAGATTTTGACAGCTATAGAGAATTTTTGAGGCTCACATTTACAGCTGCCTGTCAGGTGCACGTCTCAATCTAGCTAAAAGCCAGGAAGGAAGGAAAACGTTTATTGAGCTCTAGAGAGTAGGTGAGCAATTTGGCGGAGTCAGGTGTGTCGTCCGTCTTCTTAGCAATGGTCGCCTGCCCCTAGTATAGGGCTCCGCTTGATGCCGCTGCCAGCTGTGCTCGCCGGATTAGCCCAAGTTGAACGTCCTGACGGTCGCTGGAAAGCATTCCTTCCTATTGCTCCGCACTCGGGTTTGGTATTTTTGGTGCCACCTCTATTTTTTGGCAGGCCCACGTTATGTGATAGAGCGAGGGTGTTTCATGGCACCATGGGCATTTGTCTGTGTATTGTGTGGGTTGTATCTTGTTGAGTGTATTTAGATTCGGGGATGAGCCCGTCTGTAGCAGCCTCCAGGTGACGGCGTCTTCCCTGGAGAGAGATTTATGGGGGGGGGGGGGGGTACCGTTTCCTGCAGCCCTTCTAGTGGTTTAAGATTGAGGAGTAATCTCTAGGGACAGGTTCGGCTTCCTCGAGGCCGCTTGTGGAGGGAGCTGGGTAGAAAGTGCACCCTCGAGCTACCCTGTCGACCGCTTGGTTGCCTTCCACTCCAGCGTGTCCCGGCGTCCATGCCGTCGTATGTTTTATTGGTTCTTCTGTGCTTTGTTTGGGTCGGTCCCCAGAGCGGAGTATGCGGAGCGCTTTGTGACCTATTCTGCCGAACATGAAGTTTCGGCATGCCGTTTGAGAGTCGGTTTACTATTGTTAAGGATCGCTTAGTCCGGCAGCCTCTGCTGGCGCCAGAGCGACGGCCACTTCTTCAGCCTCGACTACCGTGCAGTCCCGTAGCGACGCGCTGATGATTTCCCGCATGTCCGAGTTTATGACAGCCGCTACCGCGTTGGGGTTGTTTTGTCCCGTCCTTCTGGGGTATGTGGCTCCGTCCACATACACCGTTGTTGTCTGGCGGGCTAGTGATTTTTGGATCTACTCGGCTCTCGCCTTTCTGCGTTCTTCGTGTAAGTTGGGGTCCATGTTCTTGGGGATGGGGATCACTTTAATTGTGCCTCGTATGCCGTCCGGGATAGTCGCGGTTCGCTGGATTTCTTGTATTTGTTCGTTGCATCCCAAACTCTGCAGAAGCTCCCTGGCAGACGAAGTCTGCTGTAGTCTCTGCAACTGGGCGGCGTGTTGTGCCTCTCTCAGTTCTTCAAAGTTGTTATAAAGTCCTAGTTCTAAAAGCTTCTCTGTGGATGTGCATTGCGTTAGATGGAGTGCTGTTTTGTATGCTTTGGGTATAATCGCATCAATCTGTTGGATTTCGCTTTTGATTGGGTTGTAGTATGGAAGACTGTAGGTGACTCGGCTGATCACCAGGCACCTGACCAGATTTAACGTGTCTTCTTCTCGCATGCCCGAGCGTTTATGGGAGACGCGCGTGATCACGCGGGCAACTTGTAGGGTGGAAGCTTTGAGTAGAGCAAGTGCATGTGTACACCGTTGGTTTGATTGTATCCACATGCCCAAGATTCTTATGAGTGTTTTCTCTGGTATCGGTTTTCCCTCTAGGTAGACGTTGAGCCTAAGCTCGTCGCTGTTCGGGACTGAGCGGTTTTGTTTCGCTCTCCAGACTCTGAGCAGTTCTGATTTTTCGGTGGAGCATGCTAGCCCTCTCGCTTTTACGTAGTTCTCTACGCAGGTCGCGGCCTCCTGTAGTCTTTCTTCCTTTTCTTTTAGTGAGCCCGTATTTGTCCAGAAGTTGATGTCGTCGGCATACATGGCATGGTGTATTCCTTCCACTTCCTTAAGTTGTTTGGCAAGGCAACGTTAAAAAGAGTAGGTGTGATGACCGAGCCCTGGGGAGTTCTCTTGTTAGGGGTGTGGAACTTCTCCGAGCGGAGTTCTCCCAGCCCTATCGTCGCTGTTCTGAGAGGAAAGCTTTGACGTAACCGAAGACCCTCCTGCCGCAGTTCAGATCGTCCAGGCCTGTCAGGATGGCTTGGTGGCTTACGTTGTCAAAAGCTCCTTTGATATCCAGTGCCATTATTACGTTCTCTCCGTCCCTAGGGACGTTACTTAGAACTCCTTCTTTTATTTGTAGAAGTACGTCTTGGGTCGACAGCTTCGCCCTGAAACCGGACATACTGTGGGGATAGAGTTCGTGATCCTCCATGTATTGTTGTAGCCTTAATGCTACCACTCTCTCGTACAGCTTGCCCAGGCACGATGTGAGGGAGATGGGTCTTAGGTTTTCGATTTGTAGCTTTTTACCCGGTTTCGGAATCATAACCACCTCTGCATGCTTCCAATCCTCGGGAACGGTCTCCGCTGCCCAGTGCTTGTTGAGGAAATCGGTTAATTTTGCGACTTGCTCGTCACTGAGGTTGCAGATGAGTACCGTTGTTGATTTTGTCCGCACCCGCTGCCGTATTCCTAGTTGTACTTCGAATTGCTGCATAGATTTCTTTCCGTGTAATGGGTCTATCTAGGTTTGGATTTTCTTTCCCCCATAATCTCTTTCATAGGTTCTCGGGTTTGTGTCCCCGAAGCACTTGATGCGCACTTTGTCCAGGAGTTCCTACTCGGTTCTTCGAACTGGTGGATTAATCGGTATATTGCTTTATTGTTTTCTGCTTTGGTTTTGGTCAGATCGATGAGGGCTTTCAGGATATGCCATGTCCTAGCTGTGCTCAGTGTTCCGTTTAAGGAGTCACGGAATTGCTGCCAGTTCGTTTTCGCAAACTGTACTGCGTACTCCTCTGCTTTCGTTGTAATTTCTGCTATTTTAAGTTTGAGCTTCCTGTTGTGTTTCTGTTTCTTCCACCTCTTGATTAGACCACGTCTGGCTTCCCATAGCCTGAGGAGCCTGGCGTCTACTTCGGGTGTCTGTGTTGTTCTCTTGATCTCATTGGTGTGCTCATTTTGCCTTTGCTTGAGTATGTTTCCCCATTCTTCTATCGACTGAATCCCTCCTTTGATGAGGTGTTCGTCGCATGCTTCTCTAAAGGCGTTCCAGTCTGTGATTTTAGCCGTGCCTAAATGCCGCTTTAGTCGGTCGGAGGCCACTTCGGTTTTGATTATGTAGTGGTCATTCCCAGATTTTCCTTCAGGTTTTCCCATTGCACCTGTCTCGGACCCTTAATGAAGGTGAGGTCCGTGCAGGGGTCGGTACTGACACTGTTGCCTATTCTGGTCGGAGTATCTGGGTCTGTGAGTAAATTGTTGCCTGCAGTTTCTGCCCCTTCCGCTAATGTCTTTCCTTTAACATTGAACTTCTTGTATCCCCAGCTTTTATCCCGGGCATTAAAATCACCTAAGACGACTAGCGTGTTGCCCTTTGCCAGTTTGCTGGTGACTTGAAAAAGCTCTTGGAATTTGGCTTTCCTCTGTTTCGGTGGGCTGTAGGTATTAATAATAAAAATGCTGCCCCTTTTCCCCTATTTCTGCGGAATAATTTCTATTATCACAAGCTCTATGTCCGTTTCAGCTATCCTGTCGTGGGTTATGGCTATTAACGATGAAAATGCTGCTCCTTTTCCTCTGTTTCTGTTGGTTGGTTGTGAAACTTTATTTCCAGCGAATATAGAGGAGCGACACGAAGTCGCCCCCCGCTTAAACGGCGGCCGCTATCCCTTGGGCAGCGGCGGCGTCTTCAGCCAGCTGGAGGAGCTTGATCTGTATCCCCGGGTCGGGGCTGAGCAATAGAGCCTCCCAATGAGCAGAGTCGGTAATGAAGTGACTCGCGGGTAGGGACTGTGGGCAGTTCCAGATCATATGATTTAGATCGGCTTTCGCATCACAATTTTTGCATTTGTTTGAGTAGAGTCCTTCCGAATAGAAGCTACACAATTGGGGATTTGGATACGTGTTAGTTTGAAGTTTGCGCCAGGCTTTGGCCTGTTGCATGGAGAGCGTTTTATCTGCTGGGGGGAATCTGAGTCTTGCAAGCCTGTAGTGCTGCAGGATTTCTCTGTAAGAAAACAACCTGTTCTTGCCAGAGTATAGGGCGGGTGGGCTGCACGACCCAGCTCGGTGGGACAGTTCTCGAGTTAGGTTATGAGCCGCCTCATTACCAGCAAGGGAAGCATGAGCAGGCGTCCAGATTAGGCGAATGCGCTGCGTGGGCTGATAATTTAGCAGAATCCGGGCTGCTTGTGGGGAGATTCTTCCAAACGTGTAGTTACGTATAGCCAATTTTGAGTCGCTGACAATGCCTTCTGCCGAGGATCCCACAATGGCTAGAGCAATGGCTGTTTCTTCTCCAACATGTGTGTGCTGAGTGCGTATAGTGCCCCCAGTTATGAGTGTACCACGTTCCGTGGTGACCACAGCTACCATCTTGTCAGCCGAAGAATCTGCCGCATCTATATATACCACAGAGGTATCATTAAGAAAGCGTTTGCCTAATGATTTGGCTCTCTCTCTACGGCGTTCAGCGTGGAAATCTGGGTGCATGTTCCGAGGTAGTGGAGGAATGACCAGAAGCTGGCGTATATGTTTGGGAAGGTCAGTTGTGGATCCGCCTTGTCGTTCGTATGTTATGCCTAGTGTGGACAGAATGTGTCTGCCAGCTGGTGTGGCCGATAGTCGTTCGTACTGCGAGACGGTTACCGCTTCAATAATCTCGCTTAGGGTGTTATGAAGACCGAGACCTAACACTTTCTCAGTCGCTGTGTGCATGGGTAGCCCAACTGCCTGTTTGACGCATTTTCTGATTATGGCCTCCACTTTTTCTTTTTCAGCTGACTTGAGGTGTAGGTAAGGGCATACGTAAGCTATGCGGCTTATCACAAAGGCTTGTACTAAACGGAGAGTATTGCTTTCCTTCCAGCCCGAGCGGCGGTTACTAATGCGGCGAATGAGTCGCACAATTTGCTGCGAGGTTCCCTGAAGCTTCCGAATTACGTCACCATTGAAGCCATGTTCTTGTAGAATTAGGCCCAAGATTTTAATTTTGGGCACTCGTGGAATGGGGACTCCGCCAATACTGAGTTCGATGGCCGGTGGGGTTTGCGCAAGGGATCTGATGTTGCGGAATATGAGAAATTCAGATTTGGCTGGAGAGCACCGCAGCCCCCTAGGGTGTACATAGTTCCCCACGATATCTATTGCATGCTGTAGTCTCTCCTCGATTTCGGCATCATTGCCCTCGGCGGTCCACAAGGTGATATCGTCAGCATAGAGGGTGTGGTGGAGTTGTGGAAACTGCGCTAATTGGTGTGGAAGTTTCAACATTGCAACGTTGAAGAGAAATAGTGATAGGACCGATCCCTGCGGGCTGCTCTTGTTGCCGAGGGGGGAAGTCATGTGAGTGGAGACCTCCTACATGAAAATGCGCCTTTCTACCTGACAGAAAGTCGCGGATATAGTTGAAGGTGCGGGCTCCCACCCCGAGTTCATGAAGGTTCTCCAAGATCGCATCATGTCTGACATTGTCAAAGGCCTTTTCCAGGTCAAGTCCAAGAATTATTCTGGTGTCCAGCGTTTTTGCCTCAATAATCTGATGTTTGAGTTGAAGCATTACATCCTGCGTAGAACGTTTTGGTCGAAATCCAATCATGGTTGGAGGGTACAGCTCGTTCTCCTCCACAAACCGGTTGAGGCGGGTATGAACTACGTGCTCCATGAGCTTACCTACACAAGACGTGAGTGAAATCGGCCTGAGGTTCTCAAGGCTGAGTGCTTTCCCTCGCTTTGGGATGAGAATTATCTCTGCCGTTTTCCATATTTGTGGGATAGAGCCCTCCGACCAGCATTTCTGCATATACTCAGTTAGTGATTGTAGCGACACTTCATCCAGGTTGCGGAGGATCTTGTTGGATACTGCATCTAGGCCCGTGGCGGAATTGGAGTTTAGCCTGGCAATCTCTGCCCTAACCTCATCCACAGTAATGGGGGAGTCGAGCTGCGTGTTTTCCGGACCAGCATATTCTGGGAAGGCTTGGATAGGAGCATTGCCAATATATCTATCTTTAAGTTCAAGGAAAAGGTCCTCTGGTGGGCCTGCATACTCATGCACAAGCTTCTGCAGGTTCTGCCTCTGGGTGGTTCTGCTACCTGTAGGGTCAAGTAGATGACGGAGCAAGTGCCAAGTCTTAGAGACTCCCATATTGCGATCCATTTGGTTGCATATGTCATCCCAGTTTTGTTGAGTAAGTTTAGCTGCATGATCCTCGATCTCCTTGTTTAGCCTAGCTATTCCTCTGCGCAGATTGCGGTTCCACCGCTGTCGTTTGAGTCGGTTCTCGAGTCCTGTCTTTGCCTCCCATAAGTGAAGAAGCCGGCTGTCCGCAATCTCCAGGTGGTCAGCCTGGTCTAACGTATGGGTGACTGCTTTGGCATCTTGACAAAGATACTGTGCCCAGATATTTATGTCTAGTATTTCGGGCGTATCAGCTTCTCGGGCGGCTCTTTTAGCGCGGAACGTGTCCCAATCGACAAGGGTGGGGGCTCGAGCGCTACGACGTTTGGAGCCAGTTGAGGTCACTATTTGCAATATGTAGTGATCGCTGCCGAAATTTTGTTGAGTGTTTATCCATGTTGGAGTGCCCGAATTTTTAGCAAAAGTCAGATCGGGAGACGTATCCCTGGAAACACTGTTACCGCAGCGGGTGGGGTCTAGCGGATCTGTAAGAAGAGTCAACCCACACTGTTGTGCGGTGAGCCACAGTTTTCTACCTTTAATGTCCTCCTGTGCGTAACCCCAAGCCGGGTGTTGGGCATTAAAGTCTCCCGTGAAAATGACGGGGTGATTGCCTGCGAGCCTCAGGGTCGCCTGAAAAAGCGGGCCGAAGCTTGCTTTCCGTAACTTTGGGCTGCTATGGACATTCAGCACAAACAGACTGTGGTCGGGTTTCCTAGGCGGAATTAATTCGACTAGCACGTGTGTGACATTTGTGACTGGGGTATCGTGCTGTACTACCGAGATATTTCGTTTGACAAGAGTCGTGACTCCAAGCGTTCCACCCCCCGATGAAAAGGATTGATACCCAGCTAGCTTGCTATTAGATTAGTTTGTGTCTCTTGTAGTGCGATTAAGTCCGGTCCGTCCCTATTGTTGAGGAATTGTTGGAGTACAGCTCGTTTGCGGCTAAATCCTCGGCAGTTCCGCTGCCAGATGTTGTAATTGGGTTGTGGCGCCATGTTGTTGCTGGTCGGATACCGCTTCAGAAGAAGCGGGTTTGCGAATTTTGTGAGGAAGGAGCCTGCTCTCTGCTTCCTGCTGTCAGCTGCCTAAGTTGATTAATTCCTGCCGGTGTCTGCATAATTCTTCCATGATGGAAGTCATTGTAATCTGCACTTGAATGAGGGTGCTGTTAGCCTGCGTTTGCGCTTCTTCAATTTTGTGAATGGTGTCAGCTAGTGTTTGGCCTTCGGACAGGGAATCGCCTGCTTTTCGCTTAGGCGGGGGTGCCCGCGTTGATTCAGCATGCATGTCCGTTTCAGCGGAGGTAGAGGGGGTAGGGTTATCTGTTTTTGTGGAATAATTTCTATGATCACATGCTCTATGTCCGTTTCAGCTATCCTGTCGTGGCTTATGGCTATGATCGCTTTGTTGACTAGGATTGCCGTCCTTAATTTTTCCCGGGTTTCGTAGCACATGTATCCTCTTGGGGTTCATGAAAACAGGTAATTATATGTATATACAACGTATCCTGCTACATGAGCCAAGATTTTAAATAAAATTGTTCTTCCCAGTAGAAATTAATGAAATGATATAATTTATCTGGACTAACTCCGGCCATTATCCTCGTTCCCCGAGCTTGATTAATCAGTCGACATTGATTATTTATCTTTAATAATATGAATAGAAATGCTTGAATATGAATAATAAAGTTTTAGAGCACCGCGAAAATGGTCCGTTCCCGGTGGATGCGACTAAGAAATATTAGCGCAGCGCATTTTATTTTTCTAAACTTCGCGGGCTTTCGATTTTCTTAAATAAAGTGAGTTGCGCTAATGCTACATTTTTTATGGAGGTAAAACGCTAAGGCGCCCGTGTGCTGTGCGATGTCAGTGCACGTTTAAGATGACCAGGTGGTCAAAATTATTCCGGAGCCCTCCACTATGACACCTCTTTCTCCCTTTCTTCGTTCACCCCCTCTTTTATTCCTTCCTTTACGGCGCGGTTCAGGTGTCCAACGATATATAAGACAGATACTGCGCCATTTCCTTTCCCTAAAAACAATAATGCTACATGGTGGCAATCACTTCGTTCCGTGAAGAGAGAGAGAAAAACTTTATTGCTGAAGAGGAAGTCGGGGCACACCCCTGGGTCTCCGCACGACCCCACTGCACTCAAGTGTTTATGTCCCTAAGGTCCATTACACTGGCAGCCCGGCCGGTGGCGATTGTCTGCACGACTGGGTCCTCCGAGGGCAGCTGGGTCTCCAGGTCCTCCAAGGTCTTCAGGTCCTCTAGGCCGCGCGGGGGAGGGTCCCCCGGGCAGAGGGAGAGGATGTGGATGGAAGAGGCGATTGGTTCTGGGCACAAGGTGCAGGCAGGAATGGGGAAGGAAGGGTGATAGTGGGCTAGGGTCAGGGGTGAGGGGAGTGTGTGTGTCTGTAGTTTGCGCCAGTGTTGAGTGTTTGTTATCTAGGCGCGAGGCTCTGGCGCGAGGCTCTGTAGGCCTGCGTCATCTCGCTGAACGAGTGCATTCGCTCCCTCGCGATTCCCCGATCCGAGGCCACCTGAACCCGGTTTAAAGAACCTCAGGCTAAAAGGTTGGCGGCCTCGTTTCCAGGATTCCCGGAGTGCGCAGGCACCCTTACAAGCTCTACATGACGGGGTGGGGGTGCATCGGGTGAGCCCAGTATGCCAAAAGCAGGAACGTGGACTCGGCTTCGCGCAAAATTTAGAACTGCAGTTTTAGTCTGTTAAAATGTACTGGGCTTCCGTGCGGGTGATGGCAATTGCGATGGCGGCTTTCTCTGCAGCCTCTGTGGTGGTGTCAGGCGGGAGAGAGGTAGTGTGAGGAGGGCGGATGAAGAGCAGTCCATCACGGCTGCGCTTGCTTCGTCATCTGTGCAGGCGGCGTCCACCCATACGGCGTCCGGCTCGGAGCCGTACACTAGGTGGAGTGCCTTCGCACGGGCTCTGGGGCGCTGCTCATGGTGGGAGGGGTGCATATTTTTTGGCAGTGGCTTGATGACCAGCTCTCGGTGAAGGGATCGAGGAATGGGGAGGAGGGTTGGGTCGTTGGCCGGTATTCTGATTCCGAGGGAGTCCAGGATATACCGGCCTGTGGAGGTTTGTGCAAGCCTTATGTATTGGGCCGGTCGATGGGTCTCCACAAGTTCCCCGATCGTGTTTTGGAGGCCCAGGCCTAGTAATCTGTCTGTGGGGGTGTTGAGGGGAAGATGAAGTGCGACTTTGAATGACTTGCGGATCAAGGTATCCAATGTATTTATGTCGTGTTTGGATACTTCTAGGCATGGGGTAGTGTAGAGCACATGGCTGAGGACAAATGCATGAATGAGGCGACAGAGGTCGCGCTCCTTCATGCCTCTCTGATGGCTCGAAACTGGGTGGCTGCTTCCTGTAAGGTGTTCTCTATGTAGACTTCACTGCTGTGGGTGGTCCACAGTGTGATGTCGTCGGCATAGTGTGCTTAAGGTGGGGGATAGTTGCCAATTTTCGGGTGAGGGGGATGAGGGTGATGTTAAAGAGGAAGGGGGAGAGGATGGACCCTAGAGTTGTTCCGATACTCTGAAGCGTGTAGGAGGGGGAAGAGAGAGGTCCAAAATGTATCTCAGCCGTGCAGTCAGTAAGGAATGCTTGAACTTAGGCGTACGTGCGCGCACCCATATTCAATGGAGATAGGGCAGTCATTATCGCCTGATCTTCGATGCGATCAAAAGCTTTGGAGAGATCCAAAGCTAAGACTGCCTTTGTGTGTCTAAGCAGAAGCGGGTCGAAAGTGTCATGTGTGAGTTGCAGGATGGCGTCCTGTGCGGATAGATGGGGGCGGAATCACACCATGCTATGCGGGTATAGATTGTTGTCCGCCATGTGCGTTGTGAGTCTTGCTAACACAAAAGGCTCGAAGAGCTTTCCGAGGCATGAGGTTAGCGAAATCGTGAAGATAAATCTGCAAATGTTTGAATCTGTTGGCAGTGTGTGATGCGATCTCGCTGTGGGAATTTATTGGTCGATGTGGTGCAACTGCTTAAATAATCAAACATGTAAATTACACTGCTGCGTCACAATAGCCACCGACGTCGACATAGGTTCTCCTCATGATTCTGTTGTTCTATAAAGATATATTTGCAAACGTTCATTATTAGTGCGTGATGAGGGGATGCTGTGGGCATGATTTGGTTGATGACAACAACTACTACTACTAGTATTGCTACGACGCTGACGGCTTTTGAACCGACCGAGCTGTATACGCTGAGGCGTAAAATAAATATTAAAAAGAATAAATAGATCAGGTACTAGCGGCGTGGAAAAAGATATGTGGCTCCTTTCCACGCTGTGAGGGTCGTTGGACCGGGAAGTTTTAGAATAACACCTAATTACCCGTTGCGACGTCACTTGAAAATTCACACACGTGGCCCTACAAAGACTGAAACCAGAGACAAGTGAAATGTACTTGAAGTGTATTGTGTATGCTTTATTTAAAAGGAGATATGCTGCTTTCATTTCATTTCTAGCCTAATGTCTACCGGAACGCGTCGGACCGTATTCCCATTTTTCACACGCGCCTTGTCATCCATCACGTATGCGTCGTTTTAACGCGACAGCATTATGGGCCACGTGCCGCTGAAAAGCCGGTGTCGGCGGCCTCGGCGGCGTTGGTAGAGTAGGGGAATGGAACCAGGACACACACACACACACACACACACACACACACACACACACACACACACACACACACACACACACACACACACACACACACACACACACACACACACACACACACACACACACACACACACACACACACACACACACACACACACACACACACACACACACACACACACACACACACACACACACACACACACACACACACACACACACACACACACACACACACACACACACACACACACACACACACACACACACACACACACACACACACACACACACACACACACACACACACACACACACACACACACACACACACACACACACACACACACACACACACACACACACACACACACACACACACACACACACACACACACACACACACACACACACACACACACACACACACACACACACACACACACACACACACACACACACACACACACACACACACACACACACACACACACACACACACACACACACACACACACACACACACACACACACACACACACACACACACACACACACACACACACACACACACACACACACACACACACACACACACACACACACACACACACACACACACACACACACACACACACACACACACACACACACACACACACACACACACACACACACACACACACACACACACACACACACACACACACACACACACACACACACACACACACACACACACACACACACACACACACACACACACACACACACACACACACACACACACACACACACACACACACACACACACACACACACACACACACACACACACACACACACACACACACACACACACACACACACACACACACACACACACACACACACACACACACACACACACACACACACACACACACACACACACACACACACACACACACACACACACACACACACACACACACACACACACACACACACACACACACACACACACACACACACACACACACACACGCACGCACGCACGCACGCACGCACGCACGCACGCACGCACGCACGCACGCACGCGCACGCACGCACGCACGCACGCACACACGCACACACGCACACGCGCACACACGCACACGCGCGCGCGCACGCACGCACACACACCATTTTAGTTACTATTTTACCACGTTTATTTTTATTCGTTTTTAATTTTAATGTTTATTTATTTACATATTTTGTTTATTTCTTATATATTGTAATTATCTATATTACGAATTCATAATTATCAGTACGATATAGGATTTCTAGGCTGTTGGTTGCTTTTCCATTCGGTTTAGCATTGAATTTTCAGCCCGGTGCTTTTTGCTGATGCCGCCGACGAGACGAAACTTTTATAGAGCTTCGGTAGGGCTTCCCTGCAAAAATTAGGTGCGGTTCAACTACCGCTGAAGCTGGTTGGAGAGCGAGAGCTGTGGTTGTATCAAGTAGACGCGGCTTGGCCTCTAATGTTGAGTGCGTTTTGCACAATGGATAGAAAACGCGCCCACTCTGCCAGGTGGCGATTAAATTAATGGTTGATCGCGGCGGCTTATTGCTGCAGTGGCGCTTGTCTGCCATAACGTTGCCAGCGCGAATGCATGCAGCCCAAATATCTCTCTCCCCACCGCCACGTATTCAAATCGCGTTTAAGGCATCCACTGCCCTCCTTGTACAAATGTATTGATATGTATACAGCGTATTCATCACCTCTCCCTCTATCCTTTCGGACCGTCCCTTCACTTCTATCATTTCACTTCTTCACAATGCCTGCTATACTTTATTTCCGCTGCCCCAGCTCAGGTGCTGCCGCCGTAGTGAAGGCAGATGCCGGAGTTAGTAAAAACTTTTTACCTACCTTTGTGTTCTTATTTTACATTCAACTCTTACTGTTGCTACCACTACTGGCCCATGGAGCCAGTTGTGCGCCTTTCTTGTCAAAGCCAACGCATGCGTCGCACATCTGTCACTATCGCCATGTAGACTAAAGCGCGACTGGTGGTACCACCGTCCAGGGTAGGAAGTTATGAGTCTTTGCTTTCGAGGAAAATTTAAAATTGGTTTTTAAAATCTGTCTCACATATATCGGTGGACACAAGAACCGGTTTTGAGGAAAGGAAATGGCGTAATTACTGTCTCACATATATCGGTGAACGCCCGAACCCCGCCATAAGGTGTTTGATCTCTGGCTGACTTGAAGTTCAAAACCTCGTTCATCGCGACATCGTTGGGAGGTAGCGTAGTGAAAGTTCAGCTTCAAAACCCGCGCTCTATAAAGTTCAATGCTTTCGCATTCGTCCACGTAAGCAGGCTTAAGAGCCTTGGTAACTTATATCTACAAATAATGATTCACGGTGGTGGTGGTAGTGTTTTTGCATTAAACTAATAGTAAAAGGGAACGAAAACATTTTTGCTAGCCCCGGCATCGGCTATCAATATTGAAGCGGCTGAGCTGGGGCAGCGGAAATAAGAATAGCAGGCAGAATGGAGAAATGTAATGAAAGAGGTGAGGGGACAGGAAGAGAGGTTGTCCGGGTTGTGCGCGTGATTAGTTCATTTTAGAGGAATTAAAACACGCCCACAGCGCTCTGTTGGCTACAACCGGAGTGGGGCGTCCAGTTATTATTCGTTCAAGGTAGAACTCGCGGAGCGTTAGGTCACTGCGTGTAATTACCTGACGGAGAACAGACGGGAAGGAAGGATGAATGGAAACAACTTTTATTAGAAAAAAGGAAAGGAAAAATCTTCCAGGGTGGTAACCAACAGGTCCAGGAGTCCACGGGCTTGTGCCTCACATAAGACCCGATCCACCAGCCATTTCTGGCTTGAATCTTCCAACTGCCGCCGTTGCTCAGGGATACCACTCTGTGTCTGTTGAAGGCCTTGTCTTCGGCGTTTCACGCCCGATGCGGTTCGCACCTTCGTACCACCGTAGCCTGTCGTCCTTTCGGTATCTCGTCTTGGATGCCGAACTTCGTCGTTATCTCGGTGGATGTCTTCGTCCTTTCCTCGGGACCACTGCAGATCACCAGTCCTGTCGACGGCGCCAGTAAAAGGTTTGCCTGTGGTGTTGGTCCGGTGATTTCCAGAAACTGGATGCACCGCTTGAAGGCTTCTCGATGATATGACTTGCAGGGGAAACGATTTATTGAGAAACGAACTTTTATACCGGCTATTTACAGATGGATACAAAAAAAAGTCAGTATACGGCCACAACTATAAACGGCCGGCCTAGCCGACTGCCTGCACAGAGGCGAGGGACAACGCGTCCGAACAGTCAAACTGCGCGCCCTGCAAAAGCTCTCAACGGTCACTCCCTTCGCACTCGGCCAGACCGAGCGCCTGCCAGCTAGGAGTGGCTAGAGACAAAAGCACACGGGCGCGGCTCCCTTCGCGGGTACACCCCGAAGATGCCCGCGCCTCTTTCCACAAGTAAAAATAAACTTCTAACTGCGGCTCATCAGTTTTGGAGAATAGGAAAGCTCAGAACTGATGTCAGCGTTTTCCCTTACCCCCGAGTTCCTCCCTAGGTGGTCTCGCAATCCTTCACCAAGGGGACAGGGGTCCAAGGTCGAGGCCGGCAGAGAGCCCCGCCGTTCGGAGCGATGAAGGAAACCGCAAGGATGAATGGGGAGACTAACCAAAAAGGCATGAGTACCCTTCTAACGGCGTGCACCAAAGCAAAACAAAATAAAACAAAACCGGACGCGTAGCCTAGGTCACTGCCCTCGCGCCGAATATTCCCAACACATGTACAAAAAGACGCGACAGCGCGCCGAACCCTATATCTTCCCCCCAGGACTCGGCTAATCTATTCAGAGATAAGCCGAGGCAACAAACAACAAAAAGGGTTCAGCAAGTGGCGGTTGAGTACCTCTACACGAGCAAGCAACCAGAGCCTGCGAGCCCGCATGCTGCGACCCTTCGTCTCACACTCACACCCATTCCGAGGACAATGCAAATGACAATGCTAATGAGAATGCTAAGGACACTGCCAATGACAAATACTCTCAATCTTGTAACTAAGACAGCACATCATTCTCGGGGCAGTCAAACATCTGTAATATGCAAACAAAGACAGCTCCGAGCAGTTTATATCACACTGTTCATAATCACTGAAGCACACAAGGTAAAATCAGCATAACTGCCGCACAAGAACATTCGGTCATGTCCATGTCTGTAGTCCCTGAACACTGAGTCCTGCCAACTCTGGATCCCCGAAACCCACCTAATGCATCTGCGCTTACTCGAGCCTTCTGTTTCATCTCGAGACGTGCTACCAAGGCTAGCCGTGTTGCATACCTGCGCACGGGTCCTTCTTGGGACGTGGCGAGGCCTGTTAAATGTAGAGTGGGCATGGCCAACGCAGAACAATTCAGCAGCTTCCTTCCGGGTAGAACACTCGCACCCGCCGTCTACGACCGAAAATCGGTGCAGCACAGGCGGTCAGCGCACTGACATTCCGTTTGCTCTGCTGTCTATCCAACTTACGACCCTCGTTGGAGGTCAGCGCACTCAGGCCACGCGCCTTCACTATGGACAGAGCCATGTTTTTTGAGGCCTTCATGCTTTGCGTGCTCAACTGCAGTAGCGTCTACGCTGGACGCCATTCCCTCGGGCTGCATAGGCAAATGCATGTCAAGATCGTACCGTGATTTGGCATGCGTCGCAAACTTTTGACGTGTTTCCGTGCCCTGTTCACTGTAAAGAACGTAGACACTGTCCACACCAGCTGATCTGCCGTATGGCAATCTCTCCACTGTAGCATTGCCTGTACCCGTGTCCGCTGTCTAAGAATCAGCTCTAGCCAGCTGCGACACCTGCGCCTCAAGCGACGCCGCTTCCGCTGTGCTCGAGGTTTCATCCGCGTCATTGGTGAAACACCGCCGACGCACCGCTTCCATGTCGATGCACAAAGTTCACACTGGACGCCTGCTCCTGGCGAACCACCCTTTACCTCATGCTCATGAGGTTCAGCGCAAAAGTCCTTCATGCCCTCAGGTGCGTCGCCCACCGGATGGGTTTTATCAGCCTTCCCCTCCACGGGGCTCATCTCCAACCCAGCAGGTAGGGACCGCTGTTCTCTTTAACCTCGATTGCTGACTGAGCAGCATCCGGCAACTCAGCGCCAGCAATCTCTACATTGTTTGCCGAGACTTGCGCTTCGCCCGAAGCGCTTTCTATCCCTACCGGCTTCAAGCTGCAGCAACTAACCACCTCTTCTTTTACACTGCTCAGCGATTCGTTGCCATTTCCTCAACCCAGAGGATTTATCGGCTCTGAGCTCGCTCTAGGGGTACCACCTCCTGCTGCGCACTTCGCTCTTTCTGGAGAGATTCTTTCATCTCCTTGTACTCTTGTTTGGCTATCGCTAGTTTGCGCTCGAGAGATTCCAGGCTGACATCGTCCAGCCTATTTTCGAGGTAACTATCTCGCCCGGACCATAAGGCAAACCTGGCATAATGCCCACTCGAACACGTGAATGTGAATGCGGCAGCGATCTCTACATTGTTTGCCGGGACTTGCGCTTTGCTCGAAGCGTTCTCAATTCCTACCGGCTTCAAGCTGCGGCAACCAACCACATCCTGTGTTACACTGCTCAGCGATTCGTTGCCGTCTCCTCTACTCGGAGGGGGTGATCGGCTCTGAGCTCGCTCTAGCGGTACCACCTCCTGCTGCGCACTTCGCTCTTTCTGGAGAGATTCTTTCATCTCCTTGTATTCTTGTTTAGCTGTCGCTAGTTCGCGCTCGAGAGATTCCAGGCTGACATCGTCCAGCCTGGACCATAAGGCGCGCCTGGCGTATTGCCCACTCGAACACCTGAATGCGGACATCGCACCCGTTGCTCCCTAACCCTGCGGCTCGAGCGCTACGGAGGCAAGCAAATGGGAAGGGGGACTCACTCTGCCGTCGTGTCGCTGCCCATGGCTAATAATTGAACAAATACTTTCTCTAAATGTTCTGAGCTCAAACAAGCATTCGAATAGCATTCCGAAAATTTTGACACACATGAACCCACCTTATCTAATTTTTCAGCGCGACAGCGTTAAGAGCCCCGTGTCGCAGAAAAGCAGGGTTCGTCCGCGGCGTTGGCCGTGAGCGAAAAATCCCGAAGCATTTATAAATAAAACCGAGTAGGAAACAGGTCGAGTTGTGGAATCGAACCAGGGCCTCCGGAGTGCGAGACGAGCATGCTGACCACTCCATGAAGCCAGTCCGGTTGTTTAGAATGAACAAAGGCGCGTCCACTGAATCTGGTGTTTACTTAGAAGGGTGCTTTTGAGGCACGTACTGTGGTGTATATTAGTAATTATGAGCCTGGAGATTACAGAACTCATAGTTAAGGAAGTAGCAAAGTAAGTTACCGCTAAATTTCCTCTCCGATTGGCGCGCACGTAGCGTCATAAGGCGGCGCCCACTAAAACCTTTCCCTCCTCCTCGCAATGTGCGGCACAGCCCTTCATGGCCATTGGTCCAACAGGTAGCTCGCGAAGGCAGCGCCTTTCCGCTAGTCTGGTTATTGCGCTGTGGGGTCATGCGGGTACGCGGAAATCACACAGTGAGCGGTGAAGAACGCCGCGCACATCAAAGGCGCGTTCACTACGAAGCTTCGGGCTTGCTGCCAGTTCCTTCGTCGCGTAAGCTATGCTGGCGTTTGTGGGATCTGGTTTTTCGAGTAGGATGTGCCGACGAACTACGACTGCAATTTGAGTCCGCGCGTTTCTGCGGTACGACGACTCCCAGGGATTCATGAATATAGAGAATGACCTTCTGCGTATATAGGAATTAACCCATTTCGCTATCGCGTCATACCCCCAAGGTGGAGCTTGAGTGTACCTTCCAATTTTTCATTTCTTTAATTAACCATTAAGTCAATGAAGTATTCTTGGTGGCAGATTGAAGGTCACCTTGAGCAACCACTTCTTGTCTTATAGATGCTGCTCAGACCAGCAAGGCCGACTGGAAATTGCGACTCATCTTCGATAATCCAGCAGCATACTGCGGGAACTCTGGCCGTCTTAAGCTATCATGAGCTGCACCCTATCATGATTTCTACCTGGCTGACTGCAACAATGCATGCTTTCACGGAAGGAGCGCCTGCGACGATTACATCTCTGAACTTGTACCCCGCTCACCTTAATGTTACCACTCTCTCGTACAGCTTGCCGAGGCACGATGTGAGGGATATGGGTCTTAGGTTTTCGATTTGTAGCTTTTTACCCGGTTCTGGAATCATAACCACCTCTCCATACTTCCAATCCTCGGGAACGGTGTCCGCTGCGCAGTGCTTGTTGAGGAAATCGGTTAATTCTGCGACTAGCTCGTCACTGAGGTTGCTGATGAGTGCGTTGTTGATTTTGTCCGCACCCGCTGCAGTATTCCTAGTTGTGCTTCGAATTGATGCATAGACTTCTTTCCGTCTAATGGGTCTATCTAGGTTTGGATTCCCTTGCCCCCGATAATCTCTTGCATAGGTTCTCGGGTTTGTGTCCCCGAAGCACTTGATGCGCACTTTGTCCAGGAGTTCCTCATCGGTTCCTTCTAACTGGTGGATTAATCGGTATATTGCGTTATTGTTTTCTGGTTTGGTTTTGGTCGGATCGATGAGCGCTTTCAGGATATGCCATGTCCTAGCTGTACTCAGTGTTTCGTTTAGGGAGTCACGGAATTGCGGCCAGTTCGTTTTCGCCAACTGTACTGCGTACTCCTCTGCTTTCGTTGTACTTTCTGCTATTTTAAGTTTGAGCTTCCTGTTGTGTTTCTGTTCCTTTCACCTCTTGATTAGACCACGTCTGGCTTCCCATAGCCTACGGAGCATGGCGTCTACTTCGGGTGTCTGTGTTGTTCTCTTGATCTCTTTGGTGTGCTCATTTTGCCTTTGCTTCAGTATGTTTCCCCATTCTTCAATCGACTGAATCCCTCCTTTGATGAGGTGTTCGTCGCATGATTCTCTAAAGGCGTTTCAGTCTGATTTTTGATAGTTGCCGCTTGGGTCGGTCGGAGGCCACTTGGGTTTAGATTATGTAGTGGTCACTCCCCAGATTTTCCATCAGGTTTTTTCATTGCGCCTGTCCCCTTTAATAAAGGTGAGGTCCGGGCAGGTGTCGGTACTGACACTGTTGCCTATTCTCGTCGGAGTCTCTGGGTCTGTGTGTAAATTGTAGCCTGCAGTTTCTGCCGCTTCGCTAACGTCTTACCGTTAACATTGAAATTATTGTATCCCCAGCTTTTATCCCGGGCATTAAAATCGCCTAAGACGACTAGCGTGTTGCCCTTTGCCAGTTTGCTGGCGCCTTGAAAAAGCTCTTGGAATTTGGCTTTCCTCTGTTTCGGTGGGCTGTAGGTATTAATGATAAAAATGCTGCCCCTTTTCCCCTGTTTCTGAGGAATAATTTCTATTATCACAAGCTCTATGTCCGTTTCAGCTATCCTGTCGTGGGTTATGGCTATGATCGCATTGTTGACTAGGATTGCCGTCCTTCCTTTTTTCTGGGTTTCGTAGCACGTGTATCCTGCTAGGGTTGGGGTGATGCCCGTTTCCTGAAGCACTCTAATGTCGGCCGGCGTTTGCTGTGTGTGAATGTACTGTTGAAATAGGCCTTGCTTCCTCCTATAGCCTCTGCAGTTCCATTGCCAAATTTCTAGGTTTTATTTTTGCTAAAGGTTTTGTTGGCCATGTTTAAGCTTCCGTGCTGGTTGTCGTGTTGGCGAGGGCCGCCAGCGCGGGACGGTGATACGCCTTCTCTCTAATATTCTCAGTGAATTTTTGCTTGCGGATTGTGCTCCGTATCTCTATAATTTGCAGTTGCATCTGTTGCATCATCTGCTGGTACACTTTCTACCGAGCTCCCTCCGCAAGCGACCTCGAGGAAGCCGAACCTGTCCCTAGAGATTACTCGGCACTCTTAAACCACTACAACGGCTGCAGGAAACGGTACCCCTACCACATAAATCTCTCTCCAGGGAAGACGCCATCGCATGGAGGCTGCTACAGACGGGCTCATACCCGAATCTAAATACACTCAACAAAATACAACCCACACAATACACAGACAAATTCCCATGGTGCCATGAAACACCCACGCTCTATCACATAACGTGATCCTGCCAGAAAATAGAGGTGACAACAAAAATACCAAACCCGAGTGCGCAGCAATGGGAAGGAATACTCTGCAGCAACCGTCAGGACGTCCAACTTCGGCTAATCCGGCGAGCACAGCTGGAAGCGGCATCCAGCGGAGCCCTGGACTAGGGGTGGACTAGAAGACGGATGACACACCTGACTCCGCCAAATTGCTCACATACGCTCTAGAGCTCAATAAACGTTTTCCTTCATTCCTTCCTTCCTTCCTTCCCGCTCACCTTCCTCTCTTTCCTTTTGGCTGGATTATTTAGGTGTCCCCCAGATGTGTGCGACAGCTACTGCGTCATTTGTTTTCAAGAAAACGTGGTTTCGATTTTTTTAAGAGGCCAAGTTGGTCTAAATTTTTCAAGAGTGCTCTACTACGGCACCTCTCTCTCTCTCTCTCTCTCTCTCTCTGTTTACTCTGACCTTCCCTTCGCTTTCGACACAGTTCATGCGTCCACCGAGATGTGACAGTTACTGCGTCACTTCCATTCCTCAAAACCAATTTTCAGCTTTTTTTTCTGCACTGTGCAACGTGCACAATAAAGATCCTCAGGTAGTAAAAACTTTTCCATAGACAACGTCATCACACCATCTGCATTGCACTATAGATGCGGACAATTTAACGCCGTGGGTGAGCAGGGCAGATATGGACAGTTTGAAACCACACTTGGAGAAATATCTCGAGCCGATTGTGTTAAAATACTCGGGTGAAAATTCAGAGGCTCTTTTTCTGTCATCTAAAAAAAGAAAAGCAACCGACCCCCATCCAAGGGCTGTGATAATGCTTTACGAGTGAATGGCAATGCCATCCCGACGGTAGACAGTATTCGAATTCAAGAGCTGCGCCTTCAAGCAAATGGCAAAATCACAGAAACTATCATGAAACTTGAAGCAGGTACCTGCCAGACATGCAGCCTACACAAGCGCATTTCTAACAAGAATGCAGGTGTTAAGGAGACCGGTCTTTCGAGATTGGTTCATGCTTTTGTCATTAGTCGAATGCTATACGTTTCCCTCTATTTCAAACTGGCCAAAATTTAAAAGGACAAAATTGAAATCATAATCAGAAAAGGAATCAAAACCCTACTAGGTTTTCCTCCGAACACTGCGACGGTAAAAATTCTAAGGCTAGGCGTCTCCAACACTCTGAAGTAGCTCATAGAGGCCGCCACGGTGTCACAGCAAAAAAGCTTTTGAAAACTAAAAAAGTGTAAAGAAAAATTGGTAGTGGCCTAGCTAGGCTATGCCAGGACATACGTGGGGAGAAGTACGTTTCCCTGGGTGAGCTTGTTGTGGTCATTGTATGTTTATCAATGAGAGACATTGGGTATACACATCTTTTATTCATTTTGCTTGACGGAGACGAAGACTGCCCGATGATCTGTGAAGTAGCATGCAGAGATCTCAATTTTCTGATACAGTATTTCGATTTGGTAGAGCCTCTTTGATATAGAAGCTCTATAGTAGTTCCCCATATAGCAGTCTGGACGTGAGGGTGTCGCGAATTGGTATTGATCCCCCGACTTTCCGAAGCGTAACGTTGTCTCGTGTAGGCTCGAACAAGGCAAGAGAACATAGACATCAAACAAAACAAGGCCGTATTTAAAGTTTAAAGGGAAAGAACCGACACGAATCGAAAACAAGGATCACACTCTCAACACGCGTACAAAAACTACAGAAATACAGAGCATCCCAGGTGAAGCGGGGATGCCTTGTAGACAGGATGGAATGCGCGTGGTTGTAGACTGATTCTTCGCTGGCGTTGCGTCGAAAAAAGCGGCGAATGGGAGCCAGGTGTTAGTATAATCGGAGAAGAAAACTGGGAGACGCCGGTGGTTTCTCGTCAAGAGTCCGAAGAGCTTATAAGCGGCAGGAGAATCGTAGCCAGCTCCCGTAAACGGCGGCCCGAAAGGCCAAAGGCTTTTAGCACGATCTTCAAGGGTGCATTTATGCAGTACGGACCCTCAATCGATCGGCTGCCACTTCCAAGCTTAAATGGGACGCAGGAGGCTTACGTAGGTTATCCAAGGGAGCCCACGGCAGGAAGGACCACACAACATGGTTGTTCACATGGGAAGCATACAAACGCCGCAGATGCACGAACAGCAATTTTAACGCGGTAAACTGTCTCTTTAGACGCCGTTGAAGTCACTCAAAGCACTTTACGCAGTGACACACGGAGTAACATCGTGACCCATACAGAGAGATCATGTCAAGCCTTATACATGTGACAAAAGGCAAAATAAAAACAGCACAAATATCAGATACAAAATTTAAACATGTCTGTACCATGAAGATGAACATATGTACACAGTTAAGAACCCATAGCCGGAGAACGAAGGAAAAAATATAACGTACAAACACTACCAGGCTACATTCGGACAGGTAACAATTGCAGACACGCGATAGTCGAACTGTACCTTAGGCATCACCCTCTTCACCTTACAAATGACTCCGGAAAATCGCACCTGCGTTTCCCGAGACCGAGTAACCTTTTCTATTTGCAACGAAAGATGACACCTGCCCGGTCTCTTGCGGCGCACGCTCTTCGTATCGCTTAAGCATATTGATGCGGAACACCTACTTTGTGTGGCCCAAGTCGATCCAATAATCCACACCGTTATTTATGCCACCAACTACGAATGGACATTTCCACTGCATTAACTGTTTATTGTGGCTGCTCGGCAAAACAATGAGGGCAATTTACTGCCGCTTCTTGCTGTTCCTGTCAAAGTATCTCTACTGAGACTTTTGGGCACGCAACAGATTTTGATGTGTTGCTCTCACAGTTTGCTCGAGATGTTCTCTTAAAATGAGAACGTAACCATATTGTCGTCTTCGTGCCTTCTCCCAGGTCTTCCCTTAATGACAGCTCTCTCAGGAATGCGAGCGTTCCTCGCACATGCCATCATATATTAAGATAAATGGAGAAAACCCCAGACTCGCCTGCGGCACCGCTCTGCATGCTAACCGAGGGGACGGTATAATGATATCATGTTTTGGGCTTTTCCTGACTGAGCTTCAGCAGCATCTGCTTGGGTGTGCCGTTAAATTTCTCCACCATCCCATTGCACATTGGCTGGTAAGGTTTAATGCTGAGATGTTTCACCGCCAAGAGATCATTGAGCTCTCTCATCCTTTCGGAAGTGAAAGCTGAGCCCTGGTCACAAAGGATCTCCCTCTGAAAAGCTATACGTGCGAACATCTCCACCAAACCTTCAGCTATGGTTGCTGAATCTATATTTGGCAGAGCCACGGCTTCGGGATACCGCGTGGCAAAATCGACGAGAGTGATTATATATCTATTCCCTTTGACCCACGTGGGCGACTGCGGACCGAGAATTTCAACAGTGGCCCAATCAAATGAAGTGTCGATAAGAGGCTTGCACCCCAACGGAGCTTTGTCTACTTTGCCTTTCTGGGCACGTCCTTTGACAGGTGTCGCTCTTAATTTCCTCCTGCACTCCTGGCCAGTAGAATTAATCCACAACTCTATCTGCAGTGGCCATAACGCCCTGATGCCCTGCCAACGGGCTATCGTGGGCAAGCCTTAACACCTGTGATCGGCAAGACTTGGGAAGTACTATCGGTCGAACCTCTCTGCCAGAGGCGAGCTGATAGAGGTGGTACAGCAAATCGTTTCAACAGAATACGAGTGCGAAGTGCCAGGCTTGCCACTGAACACCTTCTCTACTTTCACAGAACACGCCTTCAATGACTCATCGTCTCTTTACTCTGCATCTAACATTTCCTTGGTAAACCTCATGGAACCAACGCTTACAGCAGTACTTTCCCTCCTTCGTCCAGAAACTTTCTTTTTAGCCAACACCACTTTTGCGCCCTCGCCCTCACGATTTTCACTGGCGACCTCGTCAATGACTATTTCAAGACATAAATTAGAAGCACCCTTCAAGTTATTCCAATTAATACCTTGATTTGACGGCTCACGGGCCTCTGGTGTATTTCAAGTTATATTAATTAATGAGTCTCCATGGACTTTACCAGGGCCGTGCCAGTGAAATAAGGGGAAGCGATATAGACTTCTACCTCGGGAACTTCTAGACTACTGCCATTAATAAGGAACACCGTTGATGTAGAGCCGGTGAGAGCTGAGTCAGGAACAAGGGCCCCCTGCACAACCACTGTATTGCTTCCCGTGTCTAGCAAAACACGTACGTCTATACCTCGGAGCTCTCCCTCTAGGACAGGCACGTGTTTAGCGTCTGCCGGCTTTTCCCAGACAAGTCTGACCACACCTTATCGTCAGCTGGTTGACGCCTATCTGCTGTTGTGGACGCAGTTCCAGACGCAAACTGTCTGGTTGAACACAACGGAACGATTGGTTCTGGTTTTTGTCCTTCCTTGAGCACGAACTTACTTCATGACTTGTTTTCCGACAATAAACGCAATAAAGCTGTTTTAGCTTAGAGCGAGAGCCGGCAGCCTTGTGTCCCGGTCGGTTGCAAATGAGGCACTGTCTACTCGATGGTACATCCTTGTCTCTCATAATGTCCCCCTCAAACGATACTTTTTACGAAGACAAGTTGCTTTGCCGCTTGGCCTCTAGAAAGTTTTCTGCTGCCTCAGCCATTTTCTCCAGCCTCTTGTACTCTCTTTCTCAAAAAAGACCGCCAGAAGAATATGACAGTTCCTCTCGAACTGTTCGACCACCACCAAGTGACGTAAATCATTATATGTAGTGGCTGTTCCCGAAATCTCAACCCAGCGATCGAAAAGACTGAGAAAACGTGCTGCGCATTGATTGCCTGTTTCTTTATAGAGCGGCGTGCTTTCACAAAACATTTCGCGATAACCTTCCACTGTAAATCGAAAATGTCGGAGCAAGGCTTGTTTCGCCTTATCATAATTGAATCTGCTGGGGACAGTCGACCTAACACACGGAGAGCTTCTCCTGTCAAAGACCTACTGAGTGCTGTAGCCCATTTTTCCTTGGACCGCTGTGCCCTTCTATGATATGCTGTTGTTTGTTTGTTTGTTGTTGCCTGGAAGAAAAGGAAAGTGCAGAGGCCTGCTCACTGGCTCAAGCCGAGCCACAATCGCAACCACGTGCAGAACACGGATACGCTGAAAACGTTTAAGGTGTGCAGCTAAGCCATCCCAGCGATCGACAAAAGGTGGGATCAATTTCTCAGGGCTAACCGCAGCTGAGGTCCCGTCCCGTGTGAGGGTTCTATATTACCCCCACCTGTTTCTGCTAGTCTTACTTAAAGCTGCAATCTACGCTCTTCAGATTCTACAAGCGGTTATGTATGCTCGCGTTCAGCTTGCGTTTTATCCTCTTCAGCCTCTGCCTGCACCTTGGCGTGCTCGGGTTCGGCAGCACGTGCTGCGCGTTCCCTCTCTTGCTCGGCAGCCACCCACGTGCGCAGCTCGACGTCCTTCAACCCCATGCGTTCACCCAAATCGAGAAAATCCTTTAGTGTTGCCATCGTTTCCTTTTAAAGAAGCACGAAAGGGAGGGGGGACCACGCATTCGTCCTGTCGCGCGGACGCCAATTGTCGCGAATTGGCAGCGCGTCCTCGATTCACTGAAGGGGGCCGCTATCTCGTGCAGGTTCGAATCAAACGACAAAGAGAACAGACAAAACAGTAATAATAATAGTAATAATAATAATAATTTGTTTTTCGGGAAAGGAAATGGCAGTCCGAAACCGTATTTATGATTTAAAGGAAAAGAACTGACACCAAACGAAAACAAGCCAGACAATCTAAACGCGCGTACAACACTGCCGAAATAGATCATCCCAGGTAATGCGGAATGCCTTGCAGACAGGATAAAATGCGGGTGGTTGTAGTGCGATGTCTTGCTGTCGTTGCGTCGAAAAAAGCGGCGAAAGGGATCCAGGTGGTGGTATAAGCGGTGAAGAACACGGCGAGACGCCAGTGGTCTTTCGTCAAGAGCCCGAAGAACTATGCAGCAGCAGGAGAATCGTAGCCAGCTCCCGTCAACGGCGGGACGAAACGCCAGAGGCTTAGAGCAGGCTATTAAAGGATGCATTTAAGC
The DNA here is from genome assembly GCF_052857255.1 of Amblyomma americanum. Lineage (NCBI taxonomy): Eukaryota > Metazoa > Arthropoda > Arachnida > Ixodida > Ixodidae > Amblyomma > Amblyomma americanum. The sequence goes on from NC_135501.1 coordinate 108,437,624, forward strand.
AGTACGAACCCCAATCTATCGGCTGCCACCTCAAAGCTTGAAAGGGACACAGGAGACTTACGTCGGTGATCCAAGGGACTCAAAGGACCCAACTTCCGATGGCTGCCACCTCCGCGCTAGAATGACATGATCTCCGCTGCGTTGCCTTCCTCTGCACCTTGGTGTTCTGACACGTCAGCTCTTCACTCATCATTGCTCGCCGCGCTCTTTGTCGCCGTCACCTCACACGCACCCTTCGCACGCGCACACGCGGGGCGCTCCGCTGTCCGACGCACCACTTTCGACGCACCGCGGTTGAATTTCCACGCACCTCACATATTCCCCTTATTCGAAAAAGTTTTTTCGCAGAAAAAACTGCCGTTGGTGCACACAACACGGATGTTCACATGAGAACCATATAAACGCCGCTGATGCACGAACAGTCTTGTTCACGCGATAAACTGTCAATTTAGACGCAGTTGAAATCACTCAAAGCACTTTACGCAGTGACACATGGAAGAACTTAGTGACCCACACAGAGAGATCATGTCTAGCCTTATACACGTGAGAAAAGGCCAAATTAATAAAAGCACAAAATATCAGACACAAAAATTAAACATGTCTGTACCATGAAGATGAATATGTACGCAGTTAAGTGCCCATAGCCGGAGAACAAAAGAAAGGAATAAAGTACAAACACTACCAGGCTACATTTGGGCAGGTAACAATTGCAAACACAGGATAGTCGAACTGTACGTTGGGCATCACCCACTTCACCTTAAAAATGACTCCTGCAAACAGCACCTGCGTCTTCCAAGACTGAGTTACCTTTTCCGAGAGCAACGAAAGACACATCCTGCCCGGTCTCTTGGGGCGCACCCTCTTCGTATCGCTTAAGCATATTAGTGCGGAACAGCTTCTTAGTGTGGCCCATGTCGATCCAATAACCCACATCGTTATTTATGCCACCAACTACGAATGGACATTTCCACTGCATTAGCAATTTTTTGTGGCTGCTCGGCAAAAGAATGAGGGCACGATCTCCAACCCTTAACTTCCGCTTCTTGCTGCTCCTGTCACAGTATCTCCACTGAGACTGTTGGGCACGCAACACATTTTCATGTCCCGCTCTCACACTTTGCTCGCGACGTTATCTGAAATCTAGAACGTAACCATACATCGTCTTCGTGCCTTCTCCCAGCTCTTCCCTTAATCAGAGCTCTCTCAGAGCTGCGAGCGCTCCTCGCACATGCCATCCAAATATGAACTTAAACGGAGAAATCCCCAGACTTTCCTGCGGCACCTCTCTGAATGCTAACCGACGGGGTACGGTATAATGATTCCATGTTTAGGGCTGCTCCTGACTGAGCTTCCTCAGCATCTGCTCGAGTGTGCCGTCAAATTTATCCGCCATCTCATTGCACATTGGATGGTGAGGGGTCATGCTCAGATGTTTCACCGCTAAAAGATCATTGAGCTTTCTCTTCTTTTCGGAAGTGAAATACAAACCTGGTCACAAAGGATCTCCCTCGGAAGACCTATACGTGAGAACATCTCCACCAAGCCTTCAGTCCCGATTGCTGAATCTATATTTGGCACAGCCACGGCTTCGGGATACCGCGTGGCAAAATCGATGAGAGTGAGAATATACCTAATCCCTTTAACCGACGTGGGCGACAGCGGACAGACAATATCGACAGTAACCTGATCGAAATGAGTGCCGATAAGTGGCATGCGTCACAACGGAGCATTTTCTACTTTGCCGTTCTGGGCACGTCCTTTGACAGGAGTCGCACGAGCTGACATACCTCTTAATTTCCTCCTGCACTCCAGGCCAGTAGAATTATTCCACAACTCTATGTGTAGTAGTCATAATGCCCTGATGCCCCGTCAACCGGCATTCGTTGGCCAAGCCTTAACACCAGTGATCGGCAACACTTGGGAAGTACTACCTGTCGAACCTCTCTACCAGAGGCGAGATGATAGAAGTGATACAGCAGACTCTTTTCAACAGAATACGAGTGCAAAGTGCCATGCTTGCCCTGGAACACCTTCCTTATTTTCACCCAACACGCCTTCAATGACGCATCGTCTCTTTGCTCTGCTTCTAACATTTCCTTGGTAAACCTCATGAAACCAACGGATAAAGCAGTACTTTCGCTCCTTCGTCCAGAAACTTTCTTTCCAGCCAACGCCACTTTTGGAACCTCGCTCTCACCATTTTCACTGGCGATCTCGTCGGTGACTATTTCAGGACATAATTTACCAACACCCTTCAAGTTCTTCAAATTAATATCTGGATTAGACGGCTTTATGACCCTCTGGTGTATTTCCAATTATATGGTATAATGGTGTCTCCATGGAGTTTACCAGGGCGGTTCGAGGGAAATATGGTGAAGCAATATAACCTTCTCACTCGGGAACTGCCAGTCAACTGCCATCTTAGAAACACCGTAGATATCGAGCCAGTGAGAGCTGATTCAGGAAGAAGAGCCTTCCGCACAACCAATGTCTTGCTCCCCGTGCCTAGTAAAACACGTTCGGCTATAGCTCGGTGCTCTCTTTCTAGGACAAGCACGTGTTGTGCGTCTGCAGGGTTTTCCCGGAAAAGTCCGACCACCACCTTATCCTCAGAGGTTCAAGCCTACATTCTGTTGTGCACGCAGTTCCAGACGCAAAACTCTCTGTTTGAACACAACGGGACGATTGGTTCTGGTGCTCGTCCTTCCTTGAGCAGCAACTTACTTCATGAGTTCTTTTCCGACAGTAAACGCAATAAAGCTGTTTTGGCTTAGAGCGACAGCCGGCAGCAGTGTCCCGGTCGGTTACAAATGAGGTACTGTCTACTCAATGGTACACCCTTCTCTCTCGGAATGCCCACCTCATACGATTCTTTTAAAGAAGATAAGTTTAATTGCTACTGGGCCTCCTGAAATTTGGCTGCTGCCTCAGCCATTTACTCCAGCGTCTCTTACTCTCTTCAAAAAAAGTCGCCAGACAACTATGACAGTTCCTCACGAAATGTTTACCCACTACAAAGTCACGTAAATCATTATACGTTGTGCCGCACCCGAAATCTCGACCCATCGATCGAGAAGACTGAGAAAACGTGCTGCGTATTTCTGGCTGTTTCTTTATCAAGCTGCTTACATTCACGACACCTTTCGTGATAACCGTCTGCCGTAAATCGAAAATGTTGGAGGAAGGCTAGTTTCGTCTTATCATAATCCATTGAATCTGCTGGGGACAGTCGACCGAACACACGGAAAGCTTCCCCAGTCAAAGACATATTGAGTGCTGTAGCCCACCTTTCCTTTGGCCAGCTTTGCCCTTCTACGATACGCTCAATACGTTTGAGTTATGCATCTAAGTCATCCCTGCGATCGTCGAAAGGCGGGATCAATTTCTGAGGGCTAACCGCTCTTGAGGTCCCCGGTGAGGGTTCTAGATTACCCCCGCTTTCTTCCGCTAGTTTAATTGGAGCTGCAATTTACGCTATTCAGATTCTGCAAGCGATTTTGTATGCTCGCGTTCAGCTTACGTTTTACGCTCTTCAGCCTCTGCTTGCGCTTTGGCGTGCTCGCTCGCGTTCGGCAGCACGTGCTGCGCGTTCTCTCTCTTGCTCGGCCGCCACCCACGTGCGCAGCTCCACGTCTTTCAACTCCGTGTTCAACCCCAATATGTCAAGAAAAGGGGTTTAGCCTGCTCAACTGAAAAATCGGAAATCCTTAGGATAGGAAAGAAGCCGACGCATGCAAGAATAGAGATAAAGATCGAGGACAAGTTCATCCCTGAAAGGGATATCCTTAAAGTTTTAGGCATGTGCCTACAGAGGAACGGCAAATGCAACCACAAGACTGGCTTCCTTAAAAAGTCAACGGAAAGAGAGAGAAAGAAGCTTTATTGGCGCCAAAAATTGGTCGACTCATCGGGACCCGGATGTCTTCATGTTGAAGTTCCGAATCTTCCAGGGGTGGTACCGTTATTCCAGGGTCCCACTGAGTCGCGGTACCTCATACACATGGTGGACCAGTCCTTTTTGGACCGCAACCAGGCTGCTTGTGAGCAGGCTCTCCCACTGTTCCGCATTGGGCTCTTTTATTTTATGGAATGAATAATTTTTTTTACACACCAATGTAATACGGTATAAAGTGGGGGCGGCTCCACACCACTTGCATGTGTCCGCGTACTGGTTCAACGGAACAAGTTTGCCTTATGATAACGAGAGTATCACCCAGAAGATACGGCATGAAGGAAGGCGACATGCTAAAGCTGGTGAACAGCCTAGTTATCAGCAGAAAAACTTACTCACTTGCATGTAAAAGCATGCTGAAAAGTGAAGAAAATCAGGCAGAGGTCCTCACCAAAGGAGCCAACAAGACAGCTTTGGGCTTACCCAGAAACACGTCGAGCGACAAGCTGGCAGAACTGGAGCTGCACAACACGTTCGACGAGTTAAGCAGGGCACAAGTCATGTCACAGATACAAAGGCTAAGGAACTCGGCAACAGGGAGGGATCTCCTAAGAAGGCTGAACTATAAGGGGGTCCTGGACATAGAGGATAGATCGGCAAACTTCCCAGACGAAATACGTGGAAGCTACCAGGTTAGCCATATAGCCGGGAATATGGATCCAAATATACACGCAGCCAAAAGAGAGGCAAAGGCTGAATATGTAGAGGTGAAGATAGCCACACAAAATCAGGTAGTCCACACTTACGCCACTCTGTACCCGTGGACTCGTAGCCAAAACATCAAGAAAACGGTATCGGTTGTCAGAACAAAGGAGGGTGGCGTCATCAGCGGCGAATCCACGAGAGATGAGACGATAACTGGGGCAGAGAAGATCGCCGTAGCTCTAGCGGCAGCCGAGGGTTATCGCACCAACAAATCTCTCACAATCATAAGAGATTCCCAAGAAGTGTGCAGACGCTATATGGTAGGAAGAATCAACAAGAAAGCACGAAGGATTCTCTTCAAAACGCAGCGACCGAACGAAAAGGTCCAACATAGGATCTACTGGGTACGAGGGCACGCCAGACTCGAAGGCAATCTGAAATCGGACAAGCTTCTTTTAATCCTTTATCCCTTCCCTTACGGCACGGTTCAGGTGTCCAACGATATATGAGACAGATACTGCGCCATTCCCTTTCCCCAAAAACCAATTACAATTACTAAGCTAGCTCGCGAGCTTACTATCCGAGCTGGTGCGTCAAACGCCTCGGACGGCCCGGAGATAACGGTAGAGCTCACGTACGCAGTTATCCTCAACCTCCTCAAAGGCAGAAGACGCAAATATCTCCAGCCACTTCTTCTGCTAACACAATATGAAGCGTCATGATGGAGAATACTCCTAACAGGAGCCTTTCACAACCTTCACATTCTACATAAGATGTATCCGGAGCTTTATAGGGATACATGTATGTGGTGCGGGGCAACCCCCACGCTGTATCGTATCACATGGGAATGCATACACTATGTAGCTTTCCGATGCAACAAAGAGCCAAATGCGGAGCAGTGGGATGACAGGCTGACCAGCAGCCAGCTCAAGGTCCAAAGAGACCTAGTGAGCCACGCATGACGGATGGCCAGGGACAGCGGTGCCTTGGACTAGGGGCGCCAACCACGCTCAGCCTGGAAGACATCGGCACTCATCGGCCAAGCAGCAAGACTTCTTTATTAGAGCAATCAAATTTATTCACTGACTCACTCAAGCCCATGCGTTCACCCAACTCGAGCAAATCCTTTAGTGCTTCCATCGTTTCCTTTTACGGACGCGCGAAGGGGAGAGGGTAGAAACCATAACTTCGTCGAGTAGCGCAGGCGCCAATTGTCGCGAATTGGTAACACGTCCCCGGTTTACTGAAGGGAACGCTATCGGGTGCAGGTTCTAATAAAACAACAAAGAGAACAGACGAAACCATATGAAGGCGTATTTATAATTTAAAGGAAAACAACTGACACCAAACGAAAACAGGCAACACACTCTCAGCACGCGTACAACACTGCAGAAATAGAGCGCCCCAAGTGATGCCGAGATACCTTGAAGACAGGATGGAACGCGGGTGGCTCTAGTGCGACGCCTCGCTGGTGCTACGTCGAAGGAAGGGGCGGAAGGGAGCCAGGTGGTGGTAGGAGTGGAGAGGAACACAAGGAGACGCCACTGGTCTTTCGTCAAGAGCCCGAAGAACTATGCAGCAGTAGGAGAATCGTAGCCAGCTCCCGTCGACAGTGGCCCGAAGCGCCAGAGGCTTAGAGCAGGCTATAAAAGGGTGCCTTTAAGCAGTACGAACCATCAATCCATCGGCTGCCACCTCCAAGCTTGAAAGGGACGCAGATGGCTTACGTGGTGATCCAAGGGACCCAACTGACCCAACGTCCGACGGCTGCCACCTCCGCGTTTGAATGACATGATCTCCGCTGCGTTGTCTTCCTCTGCACCTTGGTTTTTTGACATGTCAGCTCTTCGCTCCTCGTTGCTCGCAGTTCTCTTTCGCGCCGTCGCCTAGCGATTCTTTGGCGGGCGCTCGAAGCGAGCGGACATGTTTTTAACTCTCCGCTCCTTCGGACGCTGGGCCTAAGGTTTCGCGGCGCTGCGGGGTCTCCCCATGGAGGCCACAGAAACCTCGGAGGTACAGCGAGAGATCGTCGTCATTGCGGCAAAGCGGAGCAAGCCCCTCTGTGCTGCGCAGCAGATATCCAGAGCCGTCATACACGAGGAGCTCCGGGACCATCTCCTCGTGTATACCGATGGCTCAGTGGCCCGTGAGAACTGCTCTCTTGCAGCGGCGGCTATCATCCCTGTCCTGCGACTGCACAGCCAGCAACACGCAACATTCCTGGGCACCTCCGCCACGGCGGAGTGGAAGGGGATTCGGTTTGGGCTGGACCTGCTGCTCACCCTCGGCCTCCGCCACCCAGTAGTGCTCTAATAACAGGGTGAAGTTTGGGTCACTGGCCAAGTCAAAAACAAACGAAAATGACGTTTCGGGTCTCGTACGGGACCCTTGTTCACAATAATCGAAACGTCATTTTCGTTTGTTTTTGACTTTATCAGTGACCCAAACTTCGCCCTGTTATTATGACCAGATGGTATTCCGTCGAAAGTTAGACTAGGAGTGCTCTGCTGTGCGACTCCTGCGCCGCACTAAGCGGCCTGCAATGTAACGGCCGCGGTACTCCACTAGTGCGGGAAATTCTCTGGCGAATGGAGCGCCTCGCGCAGAGATGATGTGCCGTGCGTGCACAGTGGGTGCCCGGTCATTGCGGCATCGCCGGCAACGAGAAGCTGACGGCCTCGCGACCGCTGCACAACTACCTGCGAGCGATCTGCACCGTGCGCTGGAGGACGTGCGTGAGGCAATCCACGACCATCTACGAAAGCAGCACGCCGACGCACCCATCGCAGGAAGTGAGCGCATCGAAAATATCACCAGCTGTCACGCACTTACACGGTCACAACGTGCAATGATCCTCCGCGCGCGCATTGGCTGCGTGTGGCCTGGGGAACGGCGGGTGCGTCACGGAATCGCGACGAGTGATGTGTGTGACGAATACGGTGCAGTGGAAACAATAGAACACCTGCTCCTTCAATTTGCCGAGTTTGCCGATGCTCGTCCCGATATGATCGCGGCCTATAGGGCGCAGGGCGTTCTACCAGACTCAATCAAGACACTATTGTGGCCGCAGGGCGGTGCGCGCACTCGTGAGCGAACTTTGGTGAGCCTCTGTGCATTCCTCGAACACATGAGCTTGACGTCTTGTCTGTTCTCCATCAGGCAGTTACACGCAGTAACCGGACGCTCCGCAAATTCTACATTGAACCGATAATAATTGGGCGCCCCACTCCAGTTGTAGCCAGCACAGTGCTGTGCGCGTGTGTTTTAATTTCTCTAAATTGAACTAATCACGCGCACAACCTTGCCAAATTTCTTATTGTGTAGATATTTTGTACATGTTACTTCTCCCCTACACCCTCTTCCTGTCCCCTCACATCTTTCATTTCATTTCTCTTGTCTTCCTGCTATCCTTTATTTTCGCTTCCCCAGCTCTGGTGCTTGAGTATCGATGGCAGATGCCGGGGCTAGCAGAAATCTTTTTCTTCCTTTTTACTATTGCTTTATTAAAAACCACTATCACCACCACGTCGCCTCGCGCGCACCCTTTGCACGCGCACATGCGCCACGCTGGGCTGAGACGCGCAGCGCTCCGCTGTCCGGGGCACTACTGTCGACGCACCGAGTTCGAAAATCTATGATGATTTAGTGCGCACCTGACAGAGAGTCCGAAGTAAATTAAAGTCAAACGTTTCTTTCATACATTGCCTAAGAGAATAGTGTTTCCTGTTGAAATCACCCAAAGTCACACACAACTGTGAAACCGTGCCGTAGGCTGGGATACAAGTGCCAGCCACATCAATCGTCTGCTTGACAGATGTCTCCTGTGCCACGTAGACTCTTTGAGTGATAATGCCGCTTTCCAAAAGCCCAACACCGCAGGATTCACCATTACTCATCACGATCGAAGTGAGACGTCTGACCGCGGTGATACCGTGTTTCACGTTCATACAGATTCCAGCTTTCCTAATTGTTTCAAGCCCGCTGCCAAGCGACAACCTCAGAGTCGGATGAGTAAATGTTCGCTTGTCTATACTGCCGTTTAGCAGCGGCTGGAGTCTCCTTCTCTGTATGCGTGTCAAACGTTGTGATACAGACGCCCACTAGATCTCCGCCTTTTATACGCATTTCTGACCATGCGACGCGGGGTTCGGGTGAGAGCGGCATGCGGCGATGCGGCGACGAAGAAAGCGGCGCAGCAGTGGGGTCTCTCTGGTTACCATGGTATCGGCGTATGCGCAAAACTGATCCTCCGCGGGACGACACGCTCGGCTTTGACGGTGGATGGGCCCGCGGCCGCGGCGACAGCGAAGCGCACGCCGCACTTTGCTCCTTTTCGGTCGCCACGGGAACGGCGCATGCGCACAACTGCCCTCTCCCATGTACCGCGAAATGCTGGACAGCGAGTGTCGCTCTCGCAACAAAATTATGGAGCGCTTGGGGTTCGAACTCTAGGAGCGTTCAAAGCGGACCGATAACGCGCCTAAAGCATCCAGGATTTGACAGAAAATTTCGCCGCTACCAAACAACATGCATACTGTATTTCACGAAGGTAGACATATAGAGACGCCTGTAGCCCTATAGGACAATTTTCGAGGTAGATGCGATGTGGTTTGCACGGACGCTGCCGAATACGATTTCAGGCAGCACATACAGCGGCTGTGGTTCGTTAGAGTGGAGACCCGGTCTCCTGCTGCACCGATAAACAAAAAACTTAAACACCGTTAAACACACAAGGGTGATAGTGAATGACTCTAAGGCATCCTTTAAAATTTTTTGGGCAGAATCTCTGCTGCAGCCGCGAAAATTCTGTGAGAAGGGTAAGTCCCAGCAGAGCTAGTCTCACTGATCTGGCCCCCAGCTCATCAGGGCCTGTGAGAGAACGAGAAGGCGCACGCGACCTTCCGAGGGACCACATTCCGGTTGAGCGCCTCTGATGCGTCGCCACCACGCGATGGGGCGGCGCGTGGTTGTAATCCACCTGGTGGTTGTAAGGGCGTGGCCCTTGATGTCACGACCCCAACACCTTTCTCTATCCTTGATAAATGTTTTCACCACCACCATCACCACGCGAGGAACACCTCCGATCGTGTGACGAACATATAACATACCATGCAATAATTTCTTATTATAAGCTCCGTCGTCAAACCTATCAAGCAGCAGACAAACAGCTCAGTATGGAAGAGGAATTGATGTGAAGGAAGTTGGAAACCGGGTTGTTTCCAAACCCTCAACTGTACAGTAAATGGCATTCAGAAGTCTTGATCGTAGTTGTACGCACTGCAAGAGCATTGCAAGCCTAGTCCACATGTTGTGGACTTGCCCTTTCTATGACGATCCGAACAAAAATGTACAAACGTGAGAGACATTGCTCAACCATGAAGCAGAACGACAACGCAAACTCATCAGTCTCGCCCTGACCGCCGCCGAGTCCCCAAATATTCGGGCCGACGTTACGTGCTAAAAATTCATTTTCGGGAAAGAAAATGGTGCTGTATCTGTCTCTTATAACGTTGGACACCTGAACCGCGCCATGAAGGAAGGGATAAAGGATGCTAGAACGCGTGGGTCGTCCGGCGACACGTCCAAGGTCCCGATGACGGCCTTGAGGGACGCCATGGCGCTCGCTCAGCAGACACAGAACTGCATGGCGGCTCCCTCCCCGGCATTTCTGGCCACCCCTGCGCTTCCTGCCGCCATTGCTACACCTGGGGAACCGGCTGTGATGCCCTCTCCCCCTGATGCAGTGGGCTCACCGCGAACACCTGCAGCCGACGAGAGCATATGCACCCTGATAAACGAGTCTGTTCTCAGGAAACGGCGACGCTCCACTGGGTTCGAGGAGGAGAGGGATTCGGAAACTAAAAGGGACATCGCGGTGGCCAAGCGGGAAGCTCGAGGCCCCCACTGTCACTGTTCCCTCTCCCTCCACACTCGAAAAAGCAGGGCCTGCCCAGCACGAGCACCATGGAGCCCACCTCCGGTCTGATGCTGATGCTGCTGCTGTGGCTGCTGGGGCGACGGCGTCCGGAAGAAAACCGGGCGCGACCTCATCAATTCCCTCCGCACGAGACTAGGCTGCGGCTGGGGCTTCGTCTGCTGGCAGCGAGCGCGCCCAACTCCGCGGTGTGCCGCAGCGATGCGCCATCGGAAGCGGTGACGCTGATGCTGGGGCCAGCCTTGTCTCGTGGCGCACCATCACTGCAAGGCGCAGCGGCGTCGGATAGCGGCCCTTGAGTGAGCCCCGGCTGCCGTGGAGGTCCCGTCCAGCCTGGTGGGGACGGTGCTGTTTCGGCCGGCGAACCGGGGCACCTCCTTCACCAGGGAACAGGGCTGGGAGTTGGCCGAGGAGATCGGATCCCTTGCGGGCGTCCTCGCCGCCCGGTTAAACATGCGGCGGAATGTGGTGGAAGCGGATGCGGGGAGCAGCGATGCTCTCCAGGCCCTGCTAGCCACAGCCGTCATCAGCGGCGTGCCGGTCTGCGCCAAGGAGCATCCTCCTCGGAACCGAAGCTCCGGCCTGGTCCTTGGTGTGGACGGGCGCAGGACGGTGGAGGAACTGCTAGCGGCGGCGGAGTCAACGGTGCCGATGGTGTCGGCGTCTCTGTCGGGCAGCACACTCGCTCTTAGTTTTGCGTCGCCGACACCACCGGCGTTCATCACCATATTCAAGCGCAGGCTTGCGGTCGGCCCCTGTCGTCCCCGGCCGCTCCAGTGTGCCAAATGCGTCAGCCTGGGGCGCGCCACTAAGGTGTGTCGTGCTCCTGCCCAATGCACGCGCTGCGGAGGGCCGCAGAAGCCTGGTACCTGCGCGAGCAAGCCCCGCTGCATTAACTGCGGGGGGCGTCACGCAGCCATTGACCCAGCGTGCCCGCACTAGCAGGGAGAGCGTCACGTGGCCACTTTAATGGCCACATCCATGGCACCGATGTCCAGGCGGGTTGTCCGAGCCGTCGTCCTGGCTGAAACAGCGGCCCCAGCCCAGCAACATCAGGAGAGGCCGTGCGCGCTCTCTTATGCGCAGGCCGTCAGGGGAACACCCCAGCAGCAGCAGCCACCGAAGCAACGGCAGCACAGGCAACGGCAGCGGCGATCCGGTTGCCCGGTGTCCCGTAAAGCGCGGCCAGAGCCTGCGGCCGCTTCTCATGGCCAGCCCCCTGACGCACAGGACGCGGAGATCGCGCGCCCTCAGCGCACTTTTCCCGGAGGGCACCGATGGACACCGGGCTTGCTGAGAAGCAGCGGGTGCTCCCGCACAGATAAGCCAGCAGGATGGCTAGCCGCTGGACTCCCTCCCGCATACCATACATCCTGCAGTGGAACGTGCGCTCACTTGCGGCGCGGTACGTCGACATGCGAGTTCGCATCGCATTACCCGCCGCGGTGGCTCAGTGGTTAGGGCGCTCGACAACTGATCCGTAGTTCCCGGGTTCGAACCCGACCGCGGCGGCTGCGTTTTTAGGGAGGAAAAACGCTAAGGCGCCCGTGTGCTGTGCGATGTCAGTGCACGTTAAAGATCCCTAGGTGGTCGAAATTATTCCGGAGCCCTCCACTACGGCACCTCATTCTTCCTTTCTTCTTTCACTCCCTCCCTTATCCCTTCCCTTACGGCGCGGTTCAGACGTCCAACGATATATGAGACAGATAATGCGCCATTTTCTTTCCCCAAAAACCAATTATTATTATTAATATTATTATTATTATCGCACAGGATTTGCCGGAAGTTATCGCGCTGCAGGAGACGTACTTACGTTCACATGACGCGGAGCCCCAGGTGCGGCTACCTGGCTACATTGGCTACCACTCAGCCACGCCGTGCGAGGAACCCACCTGTGCCGCAGTGCCCTGTTGTGACACATCTCATCGCCCCGAAAAATCAAGGTGGGCGATATACGTGCGGCTGGACGTTCAGCACACCCTCGTCGGCTCGGCGGCGGCGACATCTGACGCCCAGGAGTGCGTAGTGGTGACATTGCGCATCGGTGGCCAGTGTTTTCGTGCGTGCAGCTGTCACGTGGAACGCGCTGTGTTTTCGTGCTGTGTCTTCGTGCTGTGCCCTGCGCCAAATCATCTGTGGTGATTTTAACGCCCACCAGAGTGTGTGGGGTAGTGCGCGCCACTCCGCACGTGGAGACGACCTGCACGACGCAGCAACGCAGCTGGTGCTCACCCCCTTGAACACCGGCGAGCTCACCTTTCGACGACGCGGAACAAATGGCTCCTGCATCGACGTTGCCTCCGCATCCAGAGGCATTGAGGCGACATGGTGCCGATCACCAACTCTCCGGGACTCGGATCATTACCCCATCCTAATCGAACCCACTGCGTTGGAGGCGTGCTCCAAACGTGCCTACTCTATTACCAACTGAAGTGCGTTCAGGCGGGCGGTCGACGAGGCGGCGGCCACTGGCGCCGATTACTTTTCAAGTCTAGTCCGAAGCGCTCCTGCAGCCACCCAGCGAGCAGATGTAAGGTCAGGGCAGCCCACACGTGATATGAAGCTGCTCAATCTGCGCGAGAAGAGAGATCACGCAGAGCGACGGGCGCAACGGACTGACAGAGCCGCCGATTGGACTGTATGCAATCGCTTGGACGCGGCAGCGCGCCGCCACGCCAACAAGCTATACCGCCGGCACTGGGCTTCACTATGCCAAATGATGGAGGAAGATTGCAGCTCGCGGAGGCTGTTTGACACCCTGCGGCGCATCACCGTACAACAGGCAAACCGTCAACCGCTGGCCGCCCTCGCAATTCCCAGCGGGCTCAGCTTTGAAGAGTTGGCAGAGCGGTTTGCCTATAGAATCGCGCCGCCCAGCCCCGCTAACGCAGATAACATAGCTCCTCCTGAGAGCCCAAGAAGCGACGCCAGTCCCTCGCCCGTCGCCTTGGAAGGTCCATGTGATGCGCCGTTCACTGCGGCGGAACTGAACAATGCGCTGCAGCGCTGCCGCCACAGCCTGGCGCCCGGACCAGACGGGGTGACATACCAGATGCTGCGAAACCTGAATGCGCAGTAACGACAGATCCTCCTGCAGAAGATCAACCTGGTGTGGGAACGCGAGGAGCTACCGGAGGATTGGCGAACCGCTGTCGTTTGTCCCATCCGAAAGGCAGGGCGCCAACCTACGGAGCTGAGCGGATACCGACCAGTGGCATTAACATCGGCAGCAGGTAATCTTATGAAGCATCTGGTGTTGCAGCGTCTGAACGAGTGGGCTGCGGATGATGATTTGTTTGATGAGCGGGAGACGGGCTTCCGTGGTATGCGGTGCACAGCTGATTCTATATCGGACGTTGTTACAGCGCTGAAGCATGCCAGGGCGGCAGCCCAGGTTGCGCTCCTGCTACTACTGGATGTCTCGTGCGCTTTTGACAACGTTCACCGCGCACAAATTCTCGCGGTGCTTGAGAGGGCGGTGTGAGCGGGCGCCTTTTGCGATACGTTCATGGCTTCCTGAGCGGGCGCACCATGCGCGTACGTGTAGGGGGTAAGCTCTCCAAGCCTCGCCCGGTGGACATGGGCGTGCCGTAGTTTTCTGTCTTATCATCATTTCTGTTTAATGTGGCCATGTCGGTGGTGCCGGCCTTTCTCCCCACGAGCGCCCGACACCATGTGTACATGTCCATATATGCAGACGACATAGCTCAGTGGTGCCGGGGACCACCGGGCGAAGCGTTCCGCGTCGGAGGGGGCGGGTGCCTTCAGGGAGCCCTGACCGCACTCGATTCCAGTTTGCGCGGTCTTGGTCTGTCGCTGAACGCAGACAAATAGGTGGCAATGGCCTGCGTTTCGCGCTCGCGCGCGCACCTTTCGCCACTGTCACTGGACGGGACTCCGATTCCTTGGCGTAAATCGGTGCGGTACCTTGGTTTAGACAATCGACTGGCGCCTTTCCTTCCGCCGCGCGGCGATCAAGGCCTGTCCGCAGATGTAGAGGATCACCGCCGCTGTGCACAAGCTCACCGCTCGAAGCCAGGGCATCTCTCAGCAAGCCGCACTGCGGCTATACAATGCCGCAGCTTTGGGGGTGGTGCTCTATGCACTACCGCTCGTCATGAGGCGCAAGCCGTGTTGGAAGAAACTCGAGCTCGAGCACCGAAAGTCTCTGCGCGTGTGCCTAGGCCTGTCCAAAAACTCGCAGTGCGCCGCAACGTTGGCCGAGGCAGAAGCGTGGCCACTTGAGCTCCAAGCAGCGCGCAGGGCACTGAATCACATCGACCGGCTTCACCAAGAACCGGACAGCGGCTCACTGCTGCAGCGTATGCGCTCGAATCCGCGCTCACGAATGGGCTCGGTGCTGCTGGAGTATGAGCAATTGATACATGGCCCACCAACCTACGGGTCCTGCGCACCCTGGCCTGCTGCCTCGGAGGTACAGCGAGAGATCGTCGGCATTGCGGGAAAGCAGATTACACCCCTCTGTGCTATGCAGCAGCTGGCCATAGCCGTCAAACACGAAGAGCTGCAGGACCATCTCCTCATGTACACCGACGGCTCAGTGGCCCGCGACAGCAGCTTCCTTGCTGCGGCGGCTACCATCCCATCCCTGCGACTGCGCAGCCAGCAGCACGAAAGATTCCTGGGCTCCTCCACCACGGCGGAGTGTATGGGGATCCGGCTTGGGCTCGACCTGCTGCTCACTCTCCGCTCTCCGCCGCCCAGGAGTACTCTGCTGTGCGACTCCATCACCGCCCTCAGCCGCCTGCAATCTAACGGCCGCGGTACTCCACTAGTGCGGGAAATTTGCTCGCGCATCGAGCGCCTCGCGCAGAGAGGATGTGCCGTGCGTGCACAGTGGGGTGCCCGGTCACTGCGGCATCGCCGGCAAAGAAGAAGCTGACGGCCTCGCGACCGCTCCACATCAACTACCTGCCAGCGATCTGCACCTTGCGCTGGAGGACGTGCGTGCGGCCATTCACGTCCATCTCTGAAAGCAGCACTTCGACCCACGGATCACAGGAGGTGAGCGCATCGACAGTATCACCGGCTGTCGTGGACTTACACGGTCACAACGTGCAATGATCCTCCGCGCGCGCAATGGCTGCGTGTGGCCCAGGAGAACGAAGGGTGCGCCACGGAATCGCGACGGGTGATGTGTGTGACGGATGGGGTGCCGTGGAAACACTAGAACACCTGCTCTTTCACTGTGCCGCGTTCACTGATGCTCGTCACGATATACTCGCGGCTTATAGGGCGCAGGAGATACTACCAGACTCTATCAAAACGCTATTGTGGCCGCAGCACAGTGCGCGCTCTCGTGAGCGAACATTGGTGAGACTCTGCGCATTCCTCGAACAACGGGACTTTCCGTCCCGTCTGTTCTCTGTCAGGTAGTTACACGCAGTGACCGAACGCTCCGCGAGCTGTACCTTGAACGATTAATAACTGGACGCCCCACTGCAGTCGTAGCCAACAGAGTGCTGTGCGCGTGCGTGATTTGATTCCTCTGAAATGAACTAATCACGCGCACAACCCGAGCACATTTCTTATTGTGTAAATAGTTTGTACATATTACTTCTCCCGCTATCTTCTCTTCCTGTCCCCTAACCTCTTTTATTCTGCCGGTAATCCTTTATTTCCGCTGCCTCAGCTCAGGTTCTTCAGCATCGATGGCAGATGCCGGGGCTAGCAAAGAACTTTTCCTTCCATTTTACGATTATTTTAATAAACAACCATTACCACCACCTAAAGCAGGCAGTGACAGAAGAAGGCAAGAAAGAGGTGCCGCAGTGGTGCCCAGGTGGTCGAAATTATTCCGGAGCCCTCCACTACGGCACCTCATTCTTCCTTTCTTCTTTCACTCCCTCCATTATCCCTTCCCTTAGGGCGCGGTTCAGGTGTCCAACGATATATGAGATAGCTACTGCGCCACTTCCTTTCCCCCAAAACCAATTATTAATAATTATTATTAATACTTCGGTTCGAACCCGACTGCAGCGGCTGCTTTTTTATGGAGGAAAAAGGCTAAGGCGCCCGTGGGTTGTGCGATGTCAGCGCACGTTAAAGATCCCCAGGTGGTCGAAATTATTCCGGAGCCCTCCACTACGGTTCTCCTTCCTTTCTCCTTTTACTCGCTCTCTTATCCCTTCCCTTACGGCGCGGTTCAGGTGTCCAACAATATATGAGACAGATACTGCGCCATTTCCTTTCCCCAAAAACCAATTATAATATATGTACTTCGGCTTCAAACCTCACCGCGGCGGAAGCTTTTCCATGGAGGCAAAACGAAAATGCACCCACATACACTATGATTTGAGTGCACAGTAAAGATCCCCATGTGGTCGAATTTAATCCAGAGCCATTCACTACAACACCTCTTTTTTCCTATCTTCTCTCAGTATCGTCTTTATCTCTTTCCTTAAGGCGCAGGTGAGGCGTCCATCGAGGTGTGAAAGATACTGCACCATTTCCTTTTTCGAAGAACCATTTTTGGTTTTTGTTTTTTGGGGGGAAAGGAAATGGCGGAGTATCTGTCTCATATATCGTTGGACACCTGAACCACGCCGTAAGGGAAGGGATGAAGGAGGGAGTGAAGAGGTGCCGTAGTGGAGGGCTCCGGCATAACATCGACCACCTGGGGATCTTTAACGTGCACTGACATCGCGTTTTGCCTCCATAAAAACGCAGCCGCCGCGGTCGGGTTCGAACCCGGGAACTACGGATCAGTAGTCGATCGCACTGAGCACTGAGCCACCGCGGAGGGTAAAAAAAAAATTCGATCTCATTTTTTCTCCGGCTCAGGAAGCGCTCGTGTAGTGAGCCGCAGTGCTGGTGCGAACACTAGACAGTTTTAGCAGTGTGTACGCAAAGGCTTAGCGTACGCAAGGAGATTGCGGGGATGGTAGTGCGCATGCCCAGAACGCAAGCACAAGCCCAGCGTCTTGCGTGCGTACGCTAGCAAGCGGACTTTGCGTTGCGGCGCTTGCGTGGCTCGCGTACGCTAACGTTGACAAGATGGCGGCGCTGCTCGCCGGGTTCGGAAAAAATACATGTCGCCGCTGGATTCCGCGACGCAGAAGCTCGCTCAAATGGTAGCGGTTCGCTTTTATTTCGCCTACTCTTGCCCACAAGCAGCAGTATAAGTGATAACTAGCCCGTCTTTTTCAGATAGTTTAGTGATTTTCAAGCTCCTAGGCCTAACTATATGCAGTGTGTTTTCCTCGTAGCAACGACACCTGGTGGAACAGTTTTCTGGCTTTTTGCCAGTGCTTAAAGTTTCTTCGGTTTGCATAGTTTTTCTTCTTGGAACAAAAAAAAGCCTCACAAGGTACTCACACTAGTTATCAGTAATAATGGATGAATTTTTTTTCCACCGAGCCGGGTGGCGCTGCGAACATCCGAGGCGAGCGGACGTGTGTCACATGCGCTCCGCCGTTTTCGGGCCCTGGAACCCGGATACTTCGACTGGACTACGAAAACGTTGCTTGGAATCGACGCAGCAAGTAACGAGGACGACGAGGACCCAAATTTCAAGCCGGTGGGCCCGATTTTTCGGATTTTATCAGACTTGGAATTTTCCGAGTGGCGGACACTACGCTAAGCCTAACGAGGCCTAGCACGACTACAGGATTCCGCGGCCTCCTCGGTCTCGGCCCGAGGCGAGAAGACCCGGAATGATGTCCCGACCGAACATCCCCAACTACTACCGACCCACGGTGGGAGGACCGACGAGATTTTCGGCAGAATCTCATATATAAGAAGACATCGAGACGACTCCCGTGCAGTAGCAGCGGCATGTCCCGGGCGGACCGGAGGCAGCGGCGATGGCGACGGGGAACCAAGCCCTCGAAAGCAGCACCGCAACGCAAATTTCACAAGTAAGAACCGACACCAACGCAGATTGGGAGATTGCCATGTCGAGACGGCAAAAAAGGCGCCAACAACGCGGCGAGCGGCAAGTTTTGGCGGGAAATTCCAGAAATCCGGCGGGAAAACCCGGGAATCCCCCCGGGGAATCCCCGAAGCGACAGGAAGCTCCACCTAGGCGGAGACTTCCGCCGCTGCCGAGAGAAGACCTCAAAATAGTCCTGCGACCGAGGGGACTCGCAGTCAAGGATCTGCAGACGCACCAAGTGGCGCGGGCGGTGGTCATGGCCACCGGGCACGGATGCAAGGTGGAAGACTTGATCATCCGACTACGCAACGGCTCGAACATCATCATCGTTAGCACGAGTAACGAAGAAGCGGCCCAGAAGATCAGAAGCATAACGCAGTTGAACTTTGGAGGCAAGGACTACGCCGTTAGTGCCTACGTGGCGGCACCGGAAGGCACGCTGCGTGGCGTTATCCACGGCATGGACCAAGGAACCTCGCCGGAAGAACCCAAGACCAACCTCAGAACCCGCACGCAAGGAGTAAAAATCCTGGCGGCCCGCATGCTGGGGAACTCTAGCACGGCTGTCATAACCTTCGACGGACCTACGCTCCCGAAGCAAGTATTGTATTACGGCGGGGAGATGTGGTGTGGTGTTACCCGTACCGGCCCACGAGGCAAGTGTGCTACGCCTGCGGCCAACAGGGGCACCGAATGGACGTCTGCCCGTTCCCGGAATCCAGAACCTGCCGGCCATGCGGTTGCCGAAACCCGGAGGACATGCACCAGTGTACGCCAAAATGCCTGCTGTGTGGCGGAGACCACGCGGTGGGCACCAAGGACTGCAAACAACGCCTCAAGCCGGCGAGCGAGCTGAGATGGGGCCCCAAACAACAGCAGCGACGCGGACGCAGCCGCAGCCGCGGAAGACGGCCGCGATGGTTCCGGAACGAGAGCCAGGTCCGGAGCGAGTCGCGGAGCCGCAGCCGAAGCCGGAGCCGAAGACCACAAGGCCGGGACGAGTCTTTCCCGCCCCTCGGCAAGCCGGGCCAGACGAAACAGCAAAAGAATAGCGGCGGCACTAAGGTGAGCTGGAGAGACGGCCCTCCCAAATCGCTTTATGCTCCGCACTCAAACACAAACACACAAGACAACCAATTTAGGGAAGAGATTAAGAACCTTAAGCGCGAGCTCGAGCAGAGCCGTACAGAGTCGAACGAGCTGAGAAGACAGCTCAATGAGCTCATTAGAGAGAAACAGGAGGTGAGAACAGGGCGCTCACCACGTAGAACACCAACCCCTCGCCTTATGGAGACGCAACAAAGCAACAATGAGGGAAACCGCGACAGCAAAATAGAAAATTTCATGGCTCAAATAATGGAGCAAATGAACCAAATGAAAAACGAAATTCAACAAACTCAACAAAAGTTTGCCCTACAGGAGCAAAGCTTTAGGAATTACGTAAAAAATCAAAACACCCAAAGAGTCAATGACGCTAGAGACAGACTATTTAACGAACGAAGATTCGGCACAGAAACCCAGAGTACAACCAACTTTAACCAATCATGGCAGAATACAAACAACAGCAATTAGAAATTTGGCAGTGGAACTGCAGGGGGTACAAACGCAAGCAAGGCCTCCTCCAGCAATTTATCCACACCCAAGCAACCCCACCAGACGTAATCATCCTGCAGGAAACTAACAACACCCCCACACTAAGGGGCTATACATGTCAGGAAAACGGCCGTACGGCAACGCTCATAAGCAACAAAGTAGTAGCCATAGTGCACGACGAAATTAAAGATACCCAGATAGAACACGTAATTACGGAAATAATACCCAAAAAGAAAAGGAAAGCCAACAGCACCTTTATCGTAAACCTATCCAGCCCGCCCAGCCAGACCAAAGGGGACTTTATCAGACTTTTTGCGGAGGCGAAAAAGAAGGCGGGACAAAAAGCACTGGTAATTGCGGGCGATTTTAACGCTAAGAGCCCAAAATGGGGCTACCCCAAAGAGGACAAAAAAGGGCGCGGCATATGCACGGCGGCAGAAAGCGTGGGCTGTGAACTTCTAACCGACGAAAATCAACCGACCAGACAGGGAAACAGCGTGAGTCCAGACACGTGTCCCGACCTAAGCTTCGTAAGGGGTGCCAAGAACGCAGAGTGGGAGAACCTGCTCGAGAACCTTGGCAGCGATCACTACATTCTAAGAATCAGCCTTACGGCGGAACAAGTCAGGAGGAAGATTGTCACGGCTCGGCTAACAGATTGGGACGCCTTTAGAGCGCACTGCAAACAGCTCGAAGGAGGAACCATCGAATCGGCGGAGAACTGGAGCCAACAACTAAGACAAATCCAGGACCTCTACACCAAAGAGGTAGTTAGAACAGAACAGACACCCGAGGTGGACAAGCGGCTACTAAGGCTATGGGAGGCAAGACGCGGACTCACCAAGCGGTGGAAGAGACAAAAACTCAATAGAAAACTCAAAAAGAAAATTGCGGACATTACCAGGCAGGCGGAGGAGTACGCGAACCAGCTGGCAAGACAGGGATGGCAACAGTTTAGCAACTCGCTGAACGGCACCCTCAGCACGGCTAGGACGTGGCAGATCCTCAAGGCCCTCTTGGATCCGAGCAAAAACAAATCGGAAAGCAGCAAAGCGATACAGCGGCTAACCCATCAATACCAAGGAACAGACGAGCAACTACTAGAGGAAGTCAAGGTCAAATGCTACGGCAAAGACCAAGTCGAAAGTTATAAAGAAGAATACCGCGGAGAAGACAACCCCACGATGGACAGACCCATCACGAGAGAAGAAGTGATCGGAGCGGTCGCGTCGGCAACAAAAAACACAGCGGAAGGAGCAGACAAGATCCGAAACTCCTTAATTCGCAACCTCAACGACGAGGCAATAGACCAACTGACCAAATATCTAAACACGCTATGGCAGGAAGGAAGAGTAACGGCGGAATGGAAACACGCCATCGTCGTGATGATCCCGAAACCAGGCAAGAAACTACAGATAGAGAACCTCAGGCCGATATCACTCTCGTCGTGCCAGGGGAAGCTCTATGAGAAAATAATAACCAGCAGAATCCAAAATCATCTAGAAAAGGAGCAACTGTACCCGGACAGCATGTTTGGGTTCAGAGCCACCCTATCCACGCAAGACGTACTACTCCAACTCAAGGAAGAAGTGCTCGAAACGATGCCGAAAGCGGGCGAAAACGTGGTCATGGCCATCGACATAAAGGGGGCCTTTGACAACGTGAGCCACGTGGCCATCATGGAGGGCCTGAACAACGCCAACTGCGGAAAGAGAACCCACGACTACGTCAGGGACTTTCTCAGCAACAGAACAGCAACGGTAGGGCTAGGCGAGCTAAGAAGCGACGTCTTCCACACCCCGTATAAAGGCACACCTCAAGGCTCGGTCATCTCGCCCGTCCTCTTCAACGTGGCAATGATTGGACTAGCAAACAAACTAAAGAAGATCGAGGGAATTCAGCACGCGATGTACGCCGACGACATCACGGTCTGGACCACCCGGGGATCCCTAGGCGAAAAACAAGAAAGGCTGCAAGAAGCTGCCCCCTGCGTGGAAAATTACACAAAGGAAAGAGGACTGCGGTGCTCGACAGAGAAATCGGAGCTCCTCCGAATCGGCAGACATCCCACCCAAGCAACCCTGGAAGTCACCCTCGAGGGTCAACTCATACCCGAAAAGAACATGATAAGAATCTTGGGCATGTGGCTACAAGGCAGCCGCAAATGCAGTCACACCATTAGCCTGCTAAGCAAAGCGGCAGAGCAGGTGGGCCGCATGATCAACCGCGTCTCTCAAAAGAGATACGGCATGGGAGAGGAAGACACCCTCAAGCTAGTAAACAGCCTCATAGTCAGCCGAGTTACGTACTCCCTGCCGTACCACGCAACCACCAAGGCGGAAAGAGCACAAGCCGACACCAGCCTGAGGAAGGCTTACAAGACGGCTCTTGACTTACCCAGAAACACGTCAACCGAAAAACTGCTACAATTAGGCATCAGCTACACTTTCGACGAAATCGCGGAAGCGCTGCTGGGAGCACAAAAAGTCAGAATAAGAGGCACCCCTGCGGTACGGGCGCTCCTGAAAAGGCTGGGTCGGGACACTCGCGGACTGGACAGATACGCGGAGATGCCGGACCACCTTAGAGAAACCTTTAACGTTAAGCCCATACCGAGAAATATGGACCCTAACCTTCACGCAAACCGACGCAAGGCTAGGGCGGAGTACGTAGAGAAAACGCTAGCCTCGGAAGAAAACACAGTATACACGGACGCTGCCGTCTACCCGTGCGGGTCAGAACACGCAGCCGCACTGGTAGTCGTAGACAGCAAAGGAAGAATGCTAACGAGCGCCGCAGCAAAAGTCGCGGGCGCAGCGGAGGCCGAGGAAATTGCCGTCGGGCTGGCGGCAGCAGAAGGCTACAGAACCGGTCGCCCACTCAACATACTAACAGATTCGAAAGAAACGTGCAAAAAATATACAAAGGGCAGAGTCAGCAAAACGGCCCTTAGGATACTCGGCGGGGTAGCCCCTGCAGGGTTGGAAAAACTCAGACATAATTTAATTTGGATCCCAGGCCACGCGGGAATAGAGGGGAACGAAAGGGCAGACAGCTTAGCTCGAGGGGAAGCAATCCGAGCCGGGCAGTCACACGCCCCGGGTCTTCACCTTCAAGCCTGCGAGGGGGGATACACAGAACTTTTAAACCTATGCAAAGGCGTCAGGATTAGATACTCGCCACCACACAAAGCTCTGACAAAGGAGGAGGCCACTGCTTGGCGCAGATTGCAAACGAACTCCTTCCCCAATTTATATATACTAAGCAAAATGTACCCATCGCAATACAGGGACACCTGTCCGTGGTGCGGAGCCATACCCACACTCTACCACATCACATGGGAATGCGAACGTAACGAGGCATTTCACAAACACAAACACCCGAGTGCGGAGCAATGGCAGAGCCGTCTCACCAGCAGCGAGCTCACGGCCCAGAGGGCCTTTATAGAGCACGCGACCGGTGCAGCACGACTCAGTGGAGCCTTGGAATAGGGGCCCACCCTTGCTGAAAGAAGACTCTAGTCGCCGGCGCAAGCACGAAGACGACGGAGCCTTCGATCCGCAAATCCCTTTGGAAATCAATAAATGTTTTCACTCACTCACTCACTCCAACGAGCGTTATGTGCTTTGACGTCTTGTCACAGGATGGCGCTGCGTGCGCCTGAAGGACGCTACGGCTCGGCCAGCTAAAACTATACTTCGGAGCGGACAGCGTAACGCACGCAGCACCGTCGCGCTTTGCTTACGCCAGAACTTGAGTGCGCACAGCTGAAACTGTCTACTATCGCGGCAGCAGCGTTTCAATAGAGACGAAACGCTAAAGGCACCGGTGTGCTGTGCGATGTCAGTGCATGTTGAAGATACCCAGGTGGACGAAATTATTCCCGAGCCCTCCGCTACCACACCTCTTTGTTCCTTCTTTCATTACCTCCATTATCCCTTCCCTAACGGCGCGGATCGGGTGTTCGCTGAGATGTGAGACAGATACTGCGCCATTTCCTTTCCCAAACGACATATCTTCATTATTCGCCCGTGCCAGCACCCGCCGCGGTGGCTCAGTGGTTAGGGCGCTCGACTACTGATCCGGAGTTCCCGGGTTCGAACCCGACCGCGGCGGCTGCGATTTTGTGGACGAAAAACGCTAAGGCGCCCGTGTGCTGTGCGATGTCAGTGCACGTTAAAGATCCCCAGGTGGTCTAAATTATTCCGTAGCCCTCCACTACAGCACCTCCTTCTTCCCTTCTTCTTTCACTCCCTCCATTGTCCCTTCCCTTACGGCGCGGTTCAGGTGTCCAACGATATATGAGACAGATACTGCGCCATTTCCTTTCCCCAAAAACCAATTATTACTATTATTCTTCCGTGCCAGCGAACGTTAAAGATCCCCAAGTGGTCCAAATTATCCGGAGCCCTCTAACATGGCACGTCTCTCTTCCATTCATCTTTCACTCTTACCTTCCTTCCTTTACGCCGCCGTTTGTTCACCCAGAAGTGACACAGTTACTGAGTGATTCCGTTTCCTCAAAAACGAACTTTGCACGTGTTTCATATGACACTTCTGTTAAGAAAGACAATATAAGGGTAATTTTGTTTCGCGTCAGTATAAAAAAACCGTTCTTCTCAGTTAACTATTATATCTAACCGCTGTTGCGTAATGTTGTTTTTCTTCATACTGCACTTCCTTGAACAGCTTGTGCAAATTATCTTTCAATATGGAAGCTTCAACTTCGCAAGTTTTAGCGATGCTCGCAAAAGCATACTGCTATAGACTAATCCGTTATCGGCTCCAACTGCAGTTCGAGCACAATTTGTTGATCACAAATTGTGTTGACCCAACTCCCCCCCGCCTCAATGGCTTCGAGTGGGCTGATTCTTTGTTGTTGAGTACTGGTTTCATGCAACAGGATGTAAAACCAAAACGTCCTTCTCAGTTAACTATTATATCTAACCGCTGTTGCGAAATGTTTTTGTAGCGGGAGCTACACTAGGCTACCAGTCAAGCATTTCTCGGTACACGCGAGAGGCCAGTTGTGCGCATGCGCCGTTACCATGGCAAGTGCCCTTAGGCGCATGAGGGCAGTTGAAGTGGCAAGTAACGGAGCGGGGTAGGAGCCTTAAATTGAGCTACGACTGCTCTATATGGCATGTTCAAGTCTGCACGTTAGGACCGCCAGGTTCCTGGACAAATCAGTAGCGTCGTCGGTAAGCGGAGGGCGGGGACAGGGGAGGATGACAGCCGAGGAAACAGCGAGATACTCTACCGTGCTGCGTTGAAGTCCACCGGTTCCTATCATCATCGCCCGTGTCTGCAGGGATTCACACGAGCGGGATGTATACATACATACGTTGCGCTCTGAGTAGGTTCTGAATGCAGAAGTAAGTAACCTGGAGATAGAGCACGTCGAAAAAGGTTTGTAGAGCTCATGCAGAGCTTCGTGTCTGTCAGACAGTGTGCGGATATTGATGATGATGTTGATGATCGCCTCTGGTTGAATGGCACGAACCCACGGTGGGGGATTGGCCAGGGTACATTGTTGATACAAAACCACACATGGGTAAGGAGTGCGGATATTGCTCAACACGTGAGTTTGTAGTAGTGGCGAGAAAATGTTCACTCGTGTAGCACGGCCGCCATTGTAGTTGTGTTGTCCGGGCTGCGCCATATCACAGATATAGAGTTGTGTTTTTGCAACGCATCGACGTTAATGTCGTCCTCATCTTGCTCCCTTTCAGAGGCCCTGTGTCGTGTTAGGTTAGCCGTGTCGCTTTTTGTGGTCGCAATGGAGGCATCCGTCTTCAACAGCGGATGTGTAAACGGACCCAGGGTGTTGCAGATGGCCTTCATAATGGACCGGTGCGGAGAGTTGCCACTGTTAGCGTTCAAAGGCTCGACCGTGTTTTGTGTAAATTCTGCGTGTCATGTGTACAGTTAGTTTCTCTAATATTGTTCTGAAAGAAGGGAAGGCAGTTCCCCTTCTAGAGTCAGGATGCGTCTGTGTGCAAGGCCTGTTGTGATGAGTAGCTTGGCCTTGTGGAGATCGGTCTTCGTGACGTTTTGGTGTCAATTTTTCTGCGGGGGCGTGGCACAAAATCATGCCGTCTGCTAACAAGCGCCAGCGTATGAGTTGCCTCCTGCCTCACACCACCGTTCTCTTTTGACAGCGAACGATGAGACGTACGGTATTTTTCCGGGTGTTCTTAAGACATTTGATCTAATTACGAGGACTTTATAGTTGCTGAAATATGCACTGAGGAGCTCGATTGCCTCTTTATGTGTTGTAATGACTTGCTATGCAAAAAAAAGGGGGACTGCTCAGACGGGGTAGTACCAATATTGCCTGTATTGATAAGGAATTCAGCTTTGTCCGGCGGTAGCTTTAGGCCAAGTTCAGTTACTTAGAGGTCTCTAGGTTATGCACCACCGGCTGCAGCTCAGCTTGCATCTGATCGACCTACTGAAAGTCATTGGATTGTAACTACAGTGTTGCATATTGGCTGTACATACCGGTAATACTGCAGAGTTATGTATACACCGAGGGTGATGCACTTAGGTTGGTTATATCCGTGATGAACATACTAATTTAGTTACATGTGCTGTCAGAACCCGGAAGTTGGTTAAATCTTAGGTGGAATAATTAGGTTCGTTATATTTGACGTTATACACGAAAGTTTGTTATATCCTGATTTAACAAAAATTAATTATATCAGAATTGACATGCTTAGGTTCATTATATCGCTGGTTAACACACTAAACTGCATTATATCCGAGATAGTATATAAAGTGCATTTTATCCGAGGTGGCCACACGCCCACACGTGAGGGTGGTTGCCATTTTCGCTTGCACTGATCCTCTTACTGCTAACATTTTAATTGACACTTTGGGCTATGGCAGGACAGGAAATTTATGAAGTTTTGAAAAAGTTTTGCATTCTTCGTTCAAAGTTTAAATTAAACGACGGCATCGATAGAGTTTTATTCGGTTTAACTTAAGTATCTTATCTCTTCATATCTTTTAAAACATTACCTTCACGGCTCAAAGGCGTTGCGGAGATGGTGGGCATGTTAGTGAGCATACACGAATATAAAAGTCAAATACCTCAGAGAACAGACAAAATGAAAAACAAACTTTTGTTAGACAAAACGCCAACAATAGAGGAAAATAAACTCAAAAAAAATAACCGCAAGTAATTAGTGGCAGCTGTTCGCGATATAAAATGCTCTTCGATGGATGCTTAGTTCTACTCTGCACTGGTCTTTGCTAAGAAAGAGCGATACAACGGATTGACGCTTATGCGGTTTAAAGTCCAAAAGTGACTCAAGCTATGAGGGACGTCGTAGTGCAGGACTACACATAGTCTCGAACACCTTGGATTTTTTACCGTGCACTGACATCGCAGAGCAAGTGGATATTTTGTATTCTGCCTCCATGGGAATGCGACCGCCGCGGCCGGGATCGAATCCGCGTCTTTCGGGCAGTCGAGCCGCATAACCACTTAGCCACCTCGGTGGCTATTGGCGGGAATAATATGTACGGGACGTTAAATGTGACCATTAGGATATGGATGCGTGTCTCACTGACAGATTGTGGAGTAATATTTTAAGTAAGAAACAATCTTCAAATTTATTCTCGTATTTTCACATCGGATAATTGAAAACAGATTTGTTGAGGCAAACTTGAGCTGTTCGTGAATAAGTGGAAACAATGAAGGAAGCAAATCTACATAAGTGTTTACTTCTTACTAGTCAGCGCATTTTTATATAAACCCACATATCCTGCGATCCTCTCATCCACCCAATCACCATGCGGAAATTAAAAATAAGGGTGCTTCTTATCAACACCAAAATAACATTGCAGAGGTACCATTTTTGTGACCCCGCCGCGGTGGCTCAGTGGTTAGGGCGCTCGACTACTGATCCGGAGTTCCCGGGTTCGAACCCGACCGCGGCGGCTGCGTTTTTATGGAGGAAAAACGCTAAGGCGCCCGTGTGCTGTGCGATGTCAGTGCACGTTAAAGATCCCCAGTTGGTCGAAATTATTCCAGAGCCCTCCACTACGGCACCTCTCTCTTCCTTTCTTCTTTCTCTCCCTCCTTTACCCTTCCCTTACGGCGCGGTTCAGGTGTCCAACGATATATGAGACAGATACTGCACCATTTCCTTTCCCCCCAAAACCAATTATAATATATTTTTGTGAGACGCGAAATACGCAGCCTCGTGGCTTTTCTTCAATTTTGGAAACACCCAGAAGTCTTACGCTTCATGATGGGTGAGACACGAAATGAAGCCATAGAAGAAAAACCGCAGTGCTTTTAACTCCGCGAACGCACCTGTAATAAGGTGACGCTGATGGCTGACCGTTTTAAACGATCATTTAAATCTCGGCCGATAGCTAAAAAAGTGCCGGCAGGTCAGGCTGCGGATCATCACCTCGCACAACGTAAATATGCTGCTGTGCATTGCAACGAGTGTGGCTCGAGGCTGTATTTAGAGCGCAGTGTCGTGTTTCCATTAAACTTACTCTAATGGGTACTTGCTAAGTTTTTTTTCTTTATTGATTTTTCTTTTTTGTACGCTACTTTGAAAAGTTTGAAGTTTGAAAAGTGTTTATTTGAAGTGTGTTTCATACACTTCAGGAAGGAGGCCAAAAGGCGTGGTGCCTGACGAGGGCCTTCCTCCCTGGGGGTAAGCAAACTGCACTCGGCACATACACACACAAAATAAACAAATACAATAAATGTAGCGGTCGCCATTACACTTGCTGGCATGTTAAAAGAAAAACAAAGGAAAAACTGTACAACAATGTTAAGGTATCTTCGAAGTTGTTAAGATGCGTGCTGTTGGGTTACAGGGAATTATAAAAAGGAAAAAAAATATATACAATCATGTTGACTGTTATCAATTTATAATATGTCACAGGATGTACCTGTTAGTCATGTAGTCAACAGTGCAATCACTTTTCTCTTGTATATTTTTTGAGTTCTGCATTGATGGAGGAGGTGATGAAAATTTCTGTTTTCATTCAAAAAGGTAGTCATCTGATATCTAATCGTTTGGAATCCGTAATTTGTTCTTGATTTTGGTGCTCTTATTGTCATGTGTCGAAGGGGATATGGGTTTTGCGGTAGTTGTGGTGTTGCACAAAAATTAGTTTCAAGATGAAATCTGTTATATGTTTCAAGTGCTAGCCGAAGAGTTTTTAATTGAAAAATTGTCAGTAACCCCAAACTGTTCCACCACGAGTTAGTGCTATCCAAGTAGCCTAGATTAGCAATTGCTCGTATGGCCTTTTTCTGTAGTAAAAACAAAGCATTTAAATTAGTCTGTGTTGAGTCTCCCCATATCAGAAAACAATAGTGAAGATGTGAATGAATTAAACTGAAATAGAGTTGCTTTTTGAGCCATACTGGCAATAGAAGTCTACATTTATTTAGAAGGCCCACTGATCGCGAATTTTTTTTTCTTACTTGAATAATATGGTCAGTCCACAACAGGTGTTCATTAAATATAACTCCAAGGAATTTTATTGACTGTACTCGTTGTAAAACATTCGAATTGTATAATATGATTGGCTCATTATCTATGACTTTATTTTTAGCTCTGAATATTACATACTTCGTCTTCGTGATGTTTAGTTCTAACCTGTTGGCCCTCAACCATAATGTAAGGTTTTCTAACCAGAGATTAGATCTACATTCTATTGCTTGTAAACTCGCGTCATGAAAGAAAATATTTGTGTCGTCAGCGTATAAAACTGTTTCGGAGGAAGGAAGAATATTCACAATGTCATTTATGTGAACTAGGAATAGAATAGGACCCAGTATTGAGCCCTGTGGCACACCAGTGCGTATAAGGCCGTGGCTTGAAGGTATGTCGTTAATCATTGTGAATTGTACTCTGGATGATAAGTAGCTCTGAATAAGATTAAGTGCGGAACCTCGTATCCCATAGAATTGTAATTTGCGCAGTAAAATTTTGTGACAGACCGAGTCGAAGGCTTTTCTATAGTCTAAGAATAGTCCAAGTGTAAAAATTCTGTTTTCTATATTGTTAATTATTTTATCCTTTCTGTGAAGTAAAGCTTTTTCCCTAGATTTCCCTTTCTGAAAGCCATATTGTTCTTTCGCAATAGCTCCGGTTTTAATGAAGTACGAAGTAAGGCGGGTATTGATGACTTCTTCAGCGATTTTTGAGATCGGTAAAACGGATATTGGGCGATAATTGTTAGGATCATTATAGCTTCCTGTCTTATGTACCACACAAACTCTTGCTATCTTTATTTATCTGGAAACCTGCCTTCTTTGAGCATTTGGTTGCATATATGGGACAACAAAGGTGCGATAATATCAGATACGGCTTTCACTACCTCACCCTTGATGTTATTACCTCCAACGGAGCAGTTATTTTTTAGACGTATTATATACGAAGAGATTTCGGCTGTAGTTGTTGGGGAAAGAAATATCGAAGGCTTTGGTATGCCTTTAAGATATGACATTGGATCAGTGCATGTTGTTTGCGCAAACTGATTTTCAACAACCGTCAGGAAGTGTTCGTTAAACATGTCTGATAAGGGACGACCTCTGAGTGGAACGCCATCTGCCGCAATCTCTACTGGAGTTGGCTCGGTTCGTTTTGATACTAAATTGTTGTCTGACCTCCATATCTGATTAGGGGCAAGTTTATTAGCGAACGCTTTTGCGTAATATTCCTGTTTTGCGGTTTTTAGATCAGTGTTGAGCTTATTCCTTACAGCTTTATGCAAGTTTAGTATATTGATGTCCTTGTGCTTCAAAAAATCAGCAAAGAGATTGTGTTTTTGCCTTATTCTTTTGTACAGCTCTTTCGTAACCCACGGTTTCTTAGACTTTTTGTACCTAGAGCGGCGGACTAGAGGAAAGACTTCATAATAGGCATCTTGAAATTTTTTTCAAAGACATCGTAACAGCGACTAGGATCTTCTTCATTAAAAACGAGTGACCAGTCCACCTCTGTAATCATGCGTCGAAAGCAATTTATAGTTTCGTCATTAACTTTCAGATAGAAAGTGTTAGCTGCGCTATTAGAAAAAGTTTTCCTGGAATGGGGCAAAAAGACAAAAAATGGAAGATGGTCGCTAACATCGCAGGCCATCACACCCGACTGTACATCATTTGGTAAGAAATCAGTGAAACCTAAATCGAGAGCAGTTCTGGTTCTTGTGGTAATTCTTGTTGGCAGGTTTATAACATTTGCACAGCTGTAGGAAGACATCATACCAATAAAACTCTTAGAAACTGTATTCTCAGTCAATATATCTATGTTAAAATCACCCAGCACGACAACAGATTGGCTATGTCCTGTAAACGAGTGAAGTACACTGTCAAGGTAGGAAAAAAAGCGTTCAACTTTACCAGACGGGGGTCTATAAACAAGAATTATAATAACACCACAAGATTCGGCAACAAGTACCTCAAAATCACAATCAACAACAGAAAATGACTCTAGGGAGGCGTGTGATACGCCATCACGAAAATACAGAGAAACACCGCCCCCTTTTTTGTTGCCTCTGAACAAAGACACATGAGAATAGTCTTCAAATTGAGCAACGTCAAAGGAGTCAGTGAACCAGGTTTCTGTAAATGCTAGAACATCAAATTTATGGTGAAGTAAGTTCAGATAAGCGCCAATGGCATCTCCTTTGTTTCAAAGACTTTGTGAGTTTAAACAAAACATAGAAAGAGGCTTATTTGAATGAGAAGGTAATCCCATCACTGTATCGTTAAATACATGTATCGCGTAGTAACTGCGGTTTTGTGAAGATGCTTCGTAATCCATACTGCTAGAAAAGATAAAGAAAAACAGAAAAAAAACTAAGTTGATGGACGCTCACGTCTCCGAATCATCACTTTCAGCCTGCTTAGTTTCCTTGATATTACACAGATCTGCCTCACACGAAATCCGCAGAATTGGTTCACCTGGGCCCTTGCGGACCATCACCTTTCCATTCTTTTGCCACGTGAATCAGTAACCCATCTGCTGTGCCCATGTGCGTGCCAGCCACAAAAGATGCTTGTTTCGACTGGTAAGGTTATCGTAGAAGCGGACTTCTGATTCACTGTCAACCAGTTGCTTATTCTTGCTCTTCCAGTTCTCTTTTGTTTTTCGAGAAACGAACCGCACTAGAATGGGAGCCTTTCGACCTTTTCTTGTGGAAAGACGGTGAATGCCATCAATGTCGTCTTCAGCAAGCGAACGAAGGCCAAGGGAAGCAGCCAACTCATTGATTTTAGGTAAAAGGTTTTCATTTTCTTCACATTTGACCCCATGAATCTCGAGATTCTGCCGTCTACCATACTGTTCAAGTTCGTTAACTTGATCCTTTAAATCAGAAATCTCCTTCGCACTGACGGAGTCTTCGACTGCTGTAATACGCTCCTTAATGTCTGTTAGTTCACGGTCCTGCTTGGTTAGGCGCTGTAGCACTTCATCATACTTATCCGACATGTGTTGGACAGACACTTGTACATCAGTCACTATTTGCTTTAACTCGGCAAGTGCATTCATCGCCTCAACTAAAGGCATCAGAAGGCATAGCTTTTTTTGCATATCTGTCACGATGCCCCTTAGTGCCTGTTGAGAGAGCTGCTGCTGTTCGTTATTTGAACAGCTATGCGTAGGGAAGGAGCCACGTGAGCGACATTGATCGCTGGACGGTCGAGAAGTGCACTCTGACGCCACTACACATGTCCGACATTTCCACTGCGCAATGCTGCTATCGGCCTTCTTGCTTTTGTAGCTTCTGGCTGTTAGACCTGAACATGCTTTACCAACATGGTAGTTGAATTCGCACGCGACACAGGTTACAAATGGGGCATCGGGTGGGATAACAGCATAGCAGGAAAGACAAGGGTCAGGCTCTTCTTGAGCCGTATGATTAGGCATAGCTATCACTAAGGAACAGCACCCGGCAGCAGCAGCAGCAGCAGACGATGCAATAGAAAAAAAATAAAGGAAGCAAAGCCACCAACCTGCGAAGTGGTAGAAAAGCGTCAAGCGCCTTCCAAGACAAGCGTCGGCGATGTGCAACTGCTGCTACTGCCGAATGCAAATGCGGAGCAATGATTCCCAGTATCGCCGAAGAAACCTCGGTAGTTCGAACGTGGTTGCTGGGGCCAATGGGAGCAGGCTAGGTTACCCGGATGATACGAGGAGATACGGTCCGTAATCTTCGAAACCGTGCGTCGTTGTCAGCAGGAAATTCTTCAGATGCAGCGCAGCCGCAGTGGAGCCATGCGCCAAATGTTGAACTTGAACGGAGGCCCAGCCGTAAAAATACCGTCCTTAGAAATTTTTGATTTACGCTGACCGTATGAATAAGGTGGAAAACATTGACACTACAACATTTTTTAAGGAACCTGCTTCATGGAATTGAATTATGGCTTATAAACGGACAAACTTTTAGCCTTGTGTCAGCACCGTATTAGTGTAGCCCCTTCGAACGAGCATAAAATGTCGAAATGTGCAAAATTGGACAAAGCTAATGATTAACAGTTCGTGATTTTGTGAAAAAAGAGTAACGCCTGCATGATTTTTCCTGGCGAAGAGTTTTATGCAAAAGTACCTCTGGGACCATTTGTGTCCAGCGTAGGGAAATTTAAATAGACAGTACCCCCACCTTAGAGTCGCTCACATTGCGCTGGCTAGCTTAAACGATGCCTTAATGAATCAAGTGTATGGGCGGAGATTTGCTGATGTTATCGGGCAGCTCATTCGTGGACACCAGCGGCAGCACCGCGCTTCTTATTTCGGACCTGCGGCATGTCCTGGGGCTCTCGTGTGGTGGCTGCGTGCGACATCTGCAAGGTGCTTCGAGGTGTTTGTGGCGTCTTCACTGCCACGTGTCTCACCTGATGACTGCAAACATTGCACAAAGCGAGATAATTGTTGCATGCAGGGTGTGGTTACGCATTTACCCCCCCCCTCCTTTATCTCTTCCTGCAAGCACTCCACCTGAAGACGATTACGGCAGTGTGAGGCACATGCTGATGGTGGTCACGTGGTTAATGAAAGCAGGCACGCGTGGTTCTTCGTAGGACGTTCGGGTTATAGATATACTGCGAAAAGCCTTCGCACAAGAAATGCTCTCCTGCCTACTGCGTCTTCTGCAGCGCTTAATGCGCTACAGGTTGCATGGTGAAAGAAAGCACTCTAACATAGCTGTTTTCTTTTAATTTGCTCTTTATAATAAGCGCATACATTACAGAAAGCTATAAGTTTGCCTTCACAAAGGAAGTTGAATACCTTTTTCCTGCACTGATAAAAAAAGCTCTTTGAGACGACATTAGCCTCTGCATATTGGAATTGCCAATGATCCAGTAATTGAACTTCGAAAGAGACTTGTTAGTCCTCGTAAATGCGGCTAATTTTTCCGGCCGGTATTATAGAAGGCATATATGAATTGTGAATAGAAAGTTGCATCTTTGAGACACTGCTTCATTGCACACCGTTTGAAATGTTAAATGTCAAAATTTTGTAAAGGGAAAGTTTTAATGGGAGGTGAATACAGCCAGGTTTCATGCATTGGCACCGCTTAGATGGTTCGCTTCTGACCAGTAGAAACCTTCTTTGCGCCGTGCAGTGACAAATTGTAGTGGTGCTGGCATGCATAACGGCCGCCTAAATCTCCAAACGACTAAACTGACGTGCCGCCATGCACAGCACAAAACGCGTCGATCATTTCGGGATGTACTAAAACCGCGCTTAATGATTTCCATCTGCGCACGTTTAAGAAGTTTGTACGCGCGAGCAACATTCTAAGCTTATCGATATATTGAGTCAAAGTATAAGAAATTCACTTTTTGCTTTGCATGCGCAAAGCGCGCTTGACCATCTGGCCAAGCAAAGCAGCTCAACTCCCAAGGCTTAAATTTGGCCCTCGCATCTTAGCAAAGTGAGTGAAAGAGCCATCGAGTGTTTTAAGAGTGTACAGGCGAATTACAGAGATATTCTCCTTTCCCATGAAACGCGCTACCCTCCTATAAAGCGCGTCACCTACCAGGTGCTATCATTTCTTCTTACGGGCATTTGTTGTTTCGAGCAGGTGCAGTCACCAGTGATGACTTCGCTCGTGGGTGCAAGAAGCCGCGCAAGCTTCCATTTCATCATCTATTTCTGCTCTTCCTTCTATCACGCAAATACACCAACATCTGGCGGCGTTACTTTTACCCAAAACCGTACTTCGCGAATAAAGATACAGAAATCATCCACCTAGTTCGATGACCCAGAGCGCTTAAGTATATAAATGAGTAAAACGAAGAATTTGGGTTGGCCTCTAAGTGCTGCTGTATACCTAAATAATGGGAATGTTGCCGGGAGTGTATGTCATGAAGTGATTGTTTAAGCTTTCCCATTGCTAGGGAACGGGTGTGACGTACAGCTTGTGTTACCCTTGCGTTCAGCACTCAAGAGTCGCAGTTCCATGCATAAAATAGGACACCTTGTAGTAGGCTCAAGCTTTCTGACGTAACACTCGTGCGAAATGTCAGCCATGTAGACCTCCAAACAAGGTTGACAAAGGCACATTGCCCGTAAGACATGAGCTACTTTCTAATTTCTGTTTTTAGTGCGTAGTGCATGCACCCTGCTCAAGCACATTTCACGAAATGTGACTCACACTGTACGCCACGTAAGAAATTAGATTCTAGAAAACGACGCATTGAATGTATTAATGCGAGAAAAGAGGTTACGTGCGCGGCTCAAAAAATTGCGGCCACGTTTGAATGTCGCTCTGAAATTCAATTCGAATCGCTGCAAAAATCATGTGATTTGTGTTAGAAAAAAGCTAATGTACGAGGGATAATACGGAATTCGACACAAACCAGCAAACGAATTCCAGGCCGACCTCAGTTGGTGTTTTGGTTTGCGCAGAAAACTAATTCGTGGCTTCTCTTCACGTCAATGAGTGTAGTTTTAACCGTACACTTAAATATTATTTCTTCCCACTGGCTATTGATATATGCAATTCGTTGCCTGCGTGACATTGTAAATACCATGTTCGTATATCTGCTAACGAACAAAATTTAACTGCTATTTCAGACATGAGATATTCTTGTTGCCTTTGGTGCGTTCATTTTCACTGTATAATGGTTTCTGTTTTTGCTCCACTTCCGTGCTTGCTTCTCTCTTTACTTTCATCAGTACACTCTGTATGGGTCTGTGCTTGCGTACAGAAGGACAAAGTGCATAAAAATTCAACGACACTTTTGACGTTAAAAATCGAGGGGAGGGTTAAGCTCTTCTGATACAAACTTCAGTGGGAGCTTTGCGCGTGATCAAAATCGGGCGCAAAGAAGATTTTGCAACAAGATGTAATGCTGCACAACCCACGGCTTCCGCTCGCCTCCAGTTGACGGCGGTCGTTCCCATGTCCACGTGTTACGGAGTCATCACTATATTACCCAGTTACGCTTATTGTGAAGTTAGCCTACTGCGCAAAATTCTGGTTCAAATTGTGTAAATAAAGTTGTTAAACGCTTTAGCAGCCAGCGGGCAAAGTTGGGCCGCGATAGCGACTTGCGGTAGAAATGAAATGTAAAATGGCTGGCGCATTCTACACCTTTTGTCCGTAAAGTTTTGTGGCTGATTGATTTTCTTCGTTAGAAAAGATTCCCCAAAACCAACGTTGGTGCGTATCTGTAGCGCCATCTGTTCAGGATAATCTCAGCTGTTGATGTTAATTGCTGTAACTGCTGCTAGACGGCACTATATGCAAAAATACGGTGTCACTAGTGGTCTGCACATTCTACTGTGTGTGAATGTGAAGAGATGGACGTCCACATCGAACAGACTGTAAACAAAAATTCGGTGTGAAGCTTGGCAAGACAGCGGTACAGACGTATGAGCTGCTTCGTGATGCTTATGGCAAAGAGACATTATCGCGGGCGGGAGTTTTCGAGTTGCTCAAGAGGTTAGTTTTGGCGAGAAAGTGGGTAGAAGACGACACAAGGCAGGGGCGCCCTTCAACCTCACGGAATGATAACAACGTGGCTCGGATCAGGGAAATCATATAGCAAGACCGCACCATTACAGTCCGCATGCTATCTGATGCTCTCGACATTAGTAAGACAACATGACACCATATTTTGTGTGAGAACTTGGGGAAACGAAAGCTGAATGCCTGACTTGTGCCGCACACCCTCACAGAGTGCCAGAAGGACATGCGGGCATCAGTGAGCGCTGATTTGCTCTCCAAGGCAGAGAAGGATGCTGCATTCGTCGACAGCATCATTGCTGAAGGCGAAATATGGTGTTTTCAGTAGGATGCTGATAGTTTTTTTCAATGCCAGAGGTGTCATAAACCATGAGTTCGTCCCAAAAGGGCAGACGTGGAATCACGAGCACAGCATTGCTGTACTTCCCCATCCGCAGTACTCGCCTGACCTCTCCCCATGCGATTTTTTCTCCTGTTTTCTCGTGTGAAGACAGCCCTAAAAGGTCGCTGGATGGGGAGCGTGGAGCCCATTCAAGACGCCACTACAAACGAGCTGACAGTCTTCCCAAAAGAAGCGTTTTTCAACTGTTTCCAAGACCTCAAGAAGCGTGGAAGCTTTGGATAGACAGCAAGAGAAACTATTTCAAATGGATAGTGCACAAATTATTTCAATTCTAAGCGCATTTGTTTTCAATGGACTCAGTCTCGGAAGTTTACGGACAAAGGTTTCAAATCGCCCGGTCCAGTATACTCGAGCCGCCGAAGCGAAGAGAGATACCTTGCGGTTTTTCTCTCAAAGAACCGCGTCCGACATTAATGTATGGTCGAACAGGCCAGCATATCAAGGTAGGCGCACTCTGCATATCTCGACAACAGACAAGCTGCGTCCAATTGCGCTCTCATTCAGTTCTGTGTCTGCTGTCATGGTCCTTCCACTGATTCTCACGCCTGAACATTATCGTCATAGCAATTACACCTAGTGAGCAGTTTCCCCAAGTTTTGACCGGCGTTTACACTTGCTACGAAATTATCCATTTAACGGCCCGAAAAAACAGTCTTTTATTGCACTCAATACAGTCATTACTAAAACAAAATGTTTTCTGGTCCCACAGCTGAGGAGCTTTGACTTACTCAAGATGAAGCAAAGTAAATTGCATTACCCGTGCCCAGCAGTTTTCATGCTCAACTAAACCGGTCGCTGCCAAGACGTGTGGCAGTGCAACGTAACGCGCACCCTTTGTGGACTGAGAACAAGAATCGTGTAATATCTAGCTACCGGCATCATATGCGTCATTCAACAGGCGACTGTTACTTAAATGCATTCAATCAGTGGAAAATTCCGGATCGTGCTGTCACCAAGCGCGTCCGCAGAATTTTTTGGAGGGAGAGAGAAGGATAGACACCCGTTGCTCATAGTGACCAGGAGAGAAGAGAAACGGTAGGCATCCACCAAAAAGGCCCTATTTTCGGTACAGAGTTTACAGATCAAATAAAGTTCAGAAGCGGGAAAATAGTGCGGTGCTTATAGAAGACACTTTGGGTCTTATTGTTGAACAATACAATGAACTTTACAAAAAAATGTGGAAAATTACTATTGATTCGTAACCAAGGGTGGGTAGTCTCGTTGAGTGCGGGTTCATGACTCACGCGAGTTGATGACAAGCGCACAACACAATATAATCGTCATCAGCAGCAGCCTGGCTACGCACACTGCAGGACAAAGTTCTTTCCTATATCTATGAAATTAACTCTGCCTTGTGCCAACTGTAACGCAATCCTAGCCCTGCAAACTTCTTAGTCTCGTTCGCCCGCCTAAGTCTCTGCCGCCAGCCGTTATTTTTTACTTCGCATTAGAAGCGCGGTCCAAGCCCATTTTTATGCGAACCATAACAGGGACACTACTTAGCTCAACCATAGCCCAGCCTGGCGCGGCAGCGACCACCAAGGCTAACTCTCGCCCCTCCCGCTAGGGGCGCTGCAGCCGAGCACGTGGTCTGACGTCACGATAGCTGAGGAGAGGCGGGGCTCAACTCGCGCGGTCGCCGCGTGGCCGCGACCACCAAGGCTAACTCCCGCTCCTCCCGTTAGGGGCGCTGCAGCCGAGCACGTGGTCTGACGTCACGCTATCTGAGGAGAGACGGGGCTCAACTCGCGCGGTCGCCGCGCGGCCGCGACCACCAAGGATAATTCCCGCTCCTCCCGCTAGGGGCGCTGCAGCCGAGCACGTGGTCTGACGTCACGCCAGCTGTGGAGAAACGGGGCTCAACTCGCGCGGTCGCCGCGCGGCCGCGACCACCAAGGCTAACTCCCGCTCCTCCCGCTAGGGGGCGATTGTCGTCGCGGCATTGTATAAAAGAGCCCCGCTCCTCACGCCGAGGCAGTCATACAGCATTACCAAGCATAAACCAAGTGTATCCAAGCATTACCAAGAGTATAACCAAGTGTCACCAGGCTATACCCTTTCAAAAATCTATTATGCTTCGCATTCTAGGCTTAACCTTAGCTAAGCCAGGCCATTTTTTTCTCTTGAGTTTAACTAATGTGTTATTGACCCACGTTTCTTCCCTGACCCCCTCTGCCCTCTTCTTATCCCTAAGGGTTACACGTATTATTTTCTCTTCCATAGATCGCTGCGTTAGACACAATTTCAGCTGAACCTCCTTTCGTTAGCCTGAGTTGTTTTGCTCCGTAGGTGAGTACCGGTGAGATACAGCTGTTATGTACTTTAATTCTTGAGGGATACTGGTAAACTGCCACTCATGATCTGAGAGAACCTGACAACTGTTCTTCATCTCATTCTTCTAATTATTTCAGAAACATGTATCCACAAACAGTAAGACTTCCTTGAATAGCATCTGCAGACGCCTTCCATTTTTCTGGGCAAACTGCGTGATTTCAAGGGTGAAAGTCATTCCTGTGTTTCACTGCATGATCTCGGTGCGCACACATCACACAAAGGCCGTTCAGCCTGTCATTTCTCATTGTGAAGTGTAGCGAAGTTTTAAAGGGGCTCTGAAAGGGGCTCTAATAGAGTTGCAGTATGGCTGGGATGTTAAAGCATGCCTCTTCACGAATACTGTCCGGCAAGAAATTTTCTAACGCGCTTTGTAGAAACTCAGTTATCAATAGTCAAAGTTTGAATTTCAGCGTCTTCGCGTCTTTTCCTCTCTTCTGGTTCCTTTTTGCACGCTTGAAGGTCGGCGCTCCTCAGCCGGCCCCACCTCCGGGAGCGGAGCCTCCTCATTCGCCGGAGCTACGCACATTATTGTGCGCGGCCACGGTAGCTACCTTACGCGTGAAAGAATCCAACCAGGAGGAGGGTGCGAGTATGAAAAAGTCGCGGAAGGGCTCGGCAACTTTTGCTCATGATTGTGGGTCCTCTGCTCCGCATAGAAGTGTTGAGTATAGAAGTATTGAGCGAGTTGTTGTGCTTCCCTCGAAAGGTGTTTCAGAGCACTTTTAAGGCGAGTGCCTTTATTGGCGGATGTTCGCGTCCGTCCGTCCGTTACGCTCTTCAACTCGATAAGAAAAAAAATCTTCGTGCACGGTGGGATTTGAACCACCATTAATCCGGTCCGCAGCTGAGCGAGCCAACGACTACGCTACTTCCTGCCAACGCATATGCAGTTCTCCTTGTATAGGACGCTGGCGAGTGTTTGCAGAAAAGTGTCGAATCAGACGGATGCCTCCCAAACACCCTCCAGTGTCTCCAGCATTTATGATTCACAAACGACTGTGTACTTAATTAACATATTAAGTTCACATCAGCCACACAAGCAGCAACACCGCGCTAAAGGCTTTCGCCTAACCGCACTTAAGGTCAACAAAGTGCCCCCTTGAATTTTTCATGGTTCTTATTGCTTCGAAGGTGCGTTCAGTGGCGCAGATGATAACTGGTAAGACCAGACGTACTCAATGGCTATTGCGTTTGCCGCGAATAACGTCGTGGCCGGAAGGAGAAGTTTCGAGCAAGGTGTTTCTGAGCAGTCCCCTGTTTTGTTCCGCCATATCTCGTACCAGGAGATGTCCTCTTGGAGCTTTGGAGTTCTTCAGCGAGGACAATAAACTCAACACGGCTCAAATACTTCATTCTTCTAGGATGCAGCCTGAGAAGTCTGTTGCTCTTTGGGTTGCTTTCACAAAAGCGGCCGGCCAAAGAAGCACTGAGATAGTCTAAGTTGGGCGCGTATATTGTTACACGTTATTATTTTTCCGGCGACTGAATCCCGTAGTTGCTGGGGTTGCCTGATGAGAGACTTGCCTAGTTACATATATAAACCGTTATATGCGATTGGCCGCGTCACTACCTTGAGGACCCCAGTGAACATTCGCAGAATAAAGCGATGTAGAAACGGCAAAGGACGCCTTTCGCTTTCGCTGAGCACGCAAGCCAAAGGGAGAAGACTGCAGGCCACTTATTGCGAATAGTCCTCTTGTCAGGTGTTACATCTTAGTTAATATGCAAGATACGGGGTACATGGGTTACACAAAATGCGTAACTACAATCAGTACGAGACGTCCGCGTTCTCTGCTTTGTCTAGAAACTCTCCCAAGTTATAAACTTCAAACAGGCGAGTGGGACTGCAATTTAATCATGAGCAAGGAGAAGGCTTAATACGCCGTATCTTACTAGGTCGCGGGAGCTCCCTGCTGCTGAAGTCACATCCGAATAGTCGGAGACGTCAGCTACTATCCTGTTGCTGAAAGTCACATAACTCTGGTCAAATGCGGTCACATGTCGCACTCGTATATTCGGCCCGGCAGCTGTATAAAACTCCGTCAAACACCCCCTGACGCTTGAAGAAGCGTCGAATGTCCATAAATCGGGACCTCGCGAAGCAAAGCTGACTAGGGAATGCTTGGTGTTTGTTAGCGAACGGACGAGGTGGTCGCATCAGTGACAGTGGTCATAGTGTAAAAAACACAAACTTCAGGCAATTTGGGTCAATTAGCTTAGAACCTTTTGTCCTGCCTCTTTATGGCTTCCTCCGACCATTTCTCTCTTTCTGTGATCTCACTAGTGGCCGTGTTACCAATTTAAGGTTAGCCTCTTTGCTTAATGTAATCGTTACTTGTTTTATTCTTGCTGGCATATTCCTCCGCCATAGCGCACGTATTGCTCCAGGCTGTACACACGCGCCACAGCTGTGTTGATGACAGTGCGGTTCTCAGGGTTTTTATAATGTTTACATTTTTAGGAAGTGCTTGACACTCATTTTAATACTCAGAAAACGAAAAAGGGGTAAAATGTTATGTAATAGTCTCTTCCAGTGATAAAAAAGGCGTATGTAATGAGTTTTCCCATTTAGATAGGTAAGAATATTTAAAATTAGAACTCCGTTTCATTTAAGGCGGTTGAAAATAACGTGATTTGCTATTTTAGTTCCAGCAAATGACCTTCTTATTTGGATACCGCTGGGTCCCTTTGGATTTCACAGCAGTGCAAGCTTGTCCCTCAAGCAGTGGGGCTTGAGGGACAGTGCAGTGGAAACTATGAAATGAGAGAGAGGAATGAGGGGGTATACAAGGAGATGGGGCGCAACTGCAAGGTGTTAAACTATCCATACTAACCATAGCGGTGAAGAATTTCGGTGAAACTTATCCGGCACTTTATGACAAAAGTGACTTTTTTCGCAAAAGAAAATGCAGAAACGTCTTTGAATTCAGAAGAGAACGTCGAATATTTGCAAGAATCGCTTGTTGCCTTCACCGGTCAGCACATTCACTCTTACACTGATGTAACAAGAGTAAGAAGCTTAGCCATAAGGTTCAATGTGTACAGTGCGCTCGCAATCTTGAGTTCTTCGGACGGATAAGCAGGAATTCAGTGCATTGATAAATCTCTGTAGCTTTTTCTAATGCACTGAAAATAAAATGAGTTGGCGCAAAGCTTTGCACTATTTTCTGGTCTTTGCAGAGTGCCACCGGCTCGCAGCTTTATTTCTTTATTTGGGATGCAAGACGCAACCCGATTTATCTCTAACGATCGGAGCCAGGTGGAAGCAATTCTACGTTGTTGCAGACTTTTATGGTAACGCCATATTTCGACGATTCATAGTCAGCTTTTGAATGCGGACAACAGAGGCAGGAATATTGTTCGAAGAGCGAAGATCACGCTTTCTGCTATCGACACTGCCGAGTCATTCAGTTCTTAATGGGCGCGAGTCTGCTAAATAATCAGTGGCTTTGTCACATATTTTAAGGAGCCTATATTAAGTATTAAAGAAAAGAGGTGAAAAAGAAAACGTGGATTAACCGAAGAATAAAGATGAAGAAGCATTCGGTGAAGTGGAGAGAGATGACTGGTGGAGAAGAGAAGAAGACGACGACGACAAGGCTTACGAGTAATTATGCGAAGGCTATGAAAGGGCGACTGAGAGCGAGGCACGGGGGGGAACAGAAGACAAGCGGAGGCTCCGGCGGTTCAGGGGCACATCGGCTGGAAGAGAGCGACGCCGGCTACTGCTCCAGTGAGCTCGCGTTCTACGACTTCGCATCGTGGACTTCCTGCCGTGCCTGAGCCTGTTCCGTAGAGTCAACGGAGGACGCTACCACCTGCGACGGCCAGGGGTGTTTCCAGCGCTGTTTTCACCCATCCTGGTGGTGCCCCCATCGCCAACAACACCGCCATCACCTCCACGGGCGCTTGGACGGGGAGCTTGTACTACGCAGCCAGCGACGCCGTCAGCGGCACCAGCCCAAGCGAGAAACAGACTGCACCCGTCTCAGCTGTCGCGGGCCTTTCCTCCTTTCGATGTTCTTCAACGTTGAGCATCCTCCACTCGGGATCGGGGTCTTCGACACTTCTTGCGTACGTCATGTTCCCCAAGATGAGATCGTAGATGGGTTGGTCTACGGCTTTTGCCACTACCTTCCCAGTATAATATGGCGTGGACGCTAGAATCCGGGTTTCAGGAAGGTACATCAGTCTGCAATCTTCAAGAGTGACGACCGACGCTTCCCCTGTAAGATCCTCGTCCTTCACCAGGCTTCTCCGAACCAAAAATGTGTTGGCTCCGCTGTCTCTAAGCACCAATATAGGACGGTCCCCTATTTGCCCAACCACAACCGGCATTGCTGCTTTAGACTGGGGTGTTCCACTCACCGCCTAATTTTCCAGCGGTGTTAGCTCTCCTTTCAGCTGTGGAACATTGGGTGGCGTGACAAGCATTACCCTAGAGTCGACAACGCATGCAGCTCGGTCCTGCGTTCTGTATCGGCACTTACCCAGAGTATGACCCCTCTTCTTACAACCTTGACAAACAACCTTTGTTTTTGGGCAGCGCTACTAGTCCGACAGTCACCTGCGCGGTGTCGTACCTTGCCGCACAGAAAACACTTACTGGCGCCTTAGATGCCCCGCCATATGTTCTCGGTTTTGCCGCATCTGTTTCTAGGATTTTTTGGGTTTCCTCCTTTGCCTTACTCAAATTTCTGAGCCCTCGAGCCTCGAGGAATCGGCCTGCAGTGGCGGCGAGCTCTTCCAATGAACACAACTTTCTTTCCTTCAGGAATAGCGCCAGCTTTGAGTTGCAACATGCTAAAAATTGTTCTGTGACCGGCTTGTCATGCACCCCTTCAAAACTCTTTTCTGTGTTTGACATATCAAGGCACCTATCAAAATAGTTGTCAGCCTGCATGAAACTGC
The DNA here is from genome assembly GCF_052857255.1 of Amblyomma americanum. Lineage (NCBI taxonomy): Eukaryota > Metazoa > Arthropoda > Arachnida > Ixodida > Ixodidae > Amblyomma > Amblyomma americanum. Next base: position 108,482,259 of record NC_135501.1, read on the forward strand.
TGAGCGGTTTCCATATCCTCAGGCTTCGCGGTGCGAAATCTTTCACGAAAACCTTCTGCCGTAAGCCGCAATCTTTGGAGGAGTGCCTTTTTGACTTTCTCGTTGTCCATGGAATCAGAAGCAGGCATCCCTCCAAACACATTCAGCGCCTCTCCGACTAAACACATGCTCAATGCCGTGGCCCATTCACTGCGATCCCAGCATTGCCCCAAACCTACCCGCTCGAGTCGTTGCAGATATGAATCCAGATCATCTCTTTTGTCATCGAAAGGAGCCATCAGCTTTCTTGGGCAAACTCTGGCCGGTCTAGGAGATTCTGTACCCGCTAAGGAACGCTGATCATTGTCAGTGATCTCCTCATATCCTCCCGCGACATGCGCCTGTTTCCACAATATAAACTCCTTCTCCAGTTCTATCCTTCTTTTCTCCTGTTCTTCTGCCTCGCGAGCTCTTTTCTCTTCTCACTCCTCCGCCTCGTGAGATCGTTTTTCTGCTCGCTCTTCTGCCTCGCGAGCTCTTTTCGCCTCGCGTTCTTCTGCTTCACGAGCATCTGCGCGTGCTTGCGCCCTTTCTTCTCTCTGCCTCTTTGCCGCTTCTTTCTCCTCGTCAGAGAGACGCATCGCCTCTTCCTTGCTTAAGCCTAGCTTGAGCGCCAACTCTAGCGTTTTTGCGAAGTCCATACTTTCTGCCGTCGAGAGATCGGAATGATCCGAGACTAAGGAAAAAAAAACTAAATGAATCTTGGCACAGGCTCGCCACTTATCCTTGTCACGGATCTCCCCGGAGAAAACTCGGACCCAAAGAATGGACTAGGCGACAGGTGTACGCAAACAGACATGCATTTAATACACCCTACTTGACACACACACTAGAACACAAAACTAACAAAACTAACACAAAACACAAGCGCTATAAATAAACACGACCCGGGCACACTGCTACCAGCGTCTACTACTAGCATTCTACTATTAGCGGTCGGCGTTCGTGCTCACGGTTGGCTCGGTGTGGCTGCGGCGTTTATGGATCCAGTAGTTGGCATCGAGGCGGCGTTCGGCGTGCTTGGACTGGCGTCGCTGACGGCGTTCGACGCACTTTGGCTGGCTTCGCTTTCGGCGTCGCTGACTGCGTAGTACAAGCTCCCCGTCCAAGCGCCCGTGGAGGTGATGCCGGCGTTGTTGGCGTCGGGGGCACCACCCGGATGGCTGACAACAGCGCTGGAGACGCCCGTGGCCGTAGCAGGTGGTAGCGTCCTCCGTTGATTCCAGGGAACAGGCTGATGCACGGCAGGAAGTCCACGATGCGAAGCCGTAGAACGCGAGCTCACCAGAGCAGTAGCTCAGCTATACGCCAGGATATGCGTAGCGAGAGCTACAGGCGAACACATAGCCCTTGAGCTTTATTCTATGGCTGACGGGCTTCGTCACGTCAAGCAACCATTTCGGGGTCGTCCGAAGCAGCTTCTCGTAGCCCACGAAGATGCTTCGCGCACTACACGCGAACACCATCAGCTTCTTCACGCATGGAGCACTCACTAACTGTGCGCATACCCTTAGGGCTTTTATAACAGTCGGGTAATTACTCATTGGCATCCACCCGAGCGCAGCCAAAAGGCTACAAAGGAAAGCTGCGTAGCTTTCTAAGGCTTTTTTTTTTACGTCAAGCTCAATAGCGAGACTCAAAGGTAACACTGGCGCAACGGTGCAGCTGGTTGCCATGGCAACGGCGCATGCGTGGTTGTGCGGTGTGACTCCACGCCTCATTATCGCGCATACGCCGTTAGGATGACAACCCGCTGCGCCATTGCGCCAGTGTTGCATTTGCACCCGGATAGATGGATGGATAATAATAATAATAATAATTGGTTTTTTGGGGAAAGGAAATGGCGCAGTATCTGTCTCATATATCGTTGGACACCTGAACCGCGCCGTAAGGGAAGGCATAAGAGAGGGAGTGAAAGAAGAAAGGAAGAATTAGGTACCGTAGTGGAGGGCTCCGGCATAATTTCGACCACCTGGGGATCTTTAACGTGCACTGACATCGCACAGCACACGGGCGCCTTAGCGTTTTTCCTCCATAAAAACGCAGCCGCCGCGGTCGGGTTCGAACCCGGGAACTCCGGATCAGTAGTCGAGCGCCCTAACCACTGAGCCACCGCGGCGGGTGGATGGATGGATCACAACTTTTATTTCCACCGGAAATGAAGACCAATAACTACTCCAGGCCTGCGTGCCGGGAACGGGGGCCAGAGCTTCCGTGACTAAACGATAACAGAGAGATTTTGTCTCCTCACGGCCTCAGCCGCCGGGCAGATAGCTTGTTTCTGCCAAGCGGTATCTTCGCTCTGCAGCAGGGCTCCCCAGCTTTCTCTGCCATGAATATTTTTTCGACTCAGGGAAGTCGGTGCATTCCCATATTATATGGTTGTGTGTCCCCCTCTCCCTGCACGTTTAACAAAGATCATATCCTAGTTTCCCTGGTATGATGTGAAAGGCCCATTCTGGGTTAACAAAATTTCCGGCTTGCAGACGCCGCCTTGCGGTCGCTTCTTTATTGCTTAGTTTAATATCCGGTGGTGGCACCAGTTTTTTGTTTATTCGATAGTTCTCAACGAATTCGGAACAGATTTGCGCACGCTCGTCCAGGTTCCGAGAGTACGGCGGTTCCGGAAGTAGAGAGCTCGGGCTAACTCGTGTGCCACTTCGTTGCCGGGATCCGGTGCGTGCGCTGGGCTCCATATTAACCTGACTTTTTGGTCAGCTCTCTGCCGACCAGGATCCTGAGCGCTTCCGACGAGATTCTGCCTTTTATGAAATTCCAGATCGCAGTTCCTTCCCTTACGGCGCGGTTCAGGTGTCCAACGATATATGAGACAGATACTGCGCCATTTCCTTTCCCCCCAAAACCAATTATTATTATTATTATCTCTGACTGCGAGTTTTGCTTTCGTTCCAACGTAAGCGAGCGCGGCCTTCTGTATATTGCGGCTGCGATTAGTGGCTAGTAAAATAGATAGAGACGAGCCGCCGCGGTGGCAGAGTGATTATGGCGCTCGGCTGCTGGCCCGAAAGACGCGGGTTCGATCCCGGCCGCGCCAGTCGAATTTCGATGGAGGCGAAATTCCAGAGGCCCGTGTACTGTGCGATGTCAGTGCACGTTAAAGAACCCCAGGTGGTCGAAATTTCCGGAGCCCTTCACTACGGCGTCTGTCATAGCCTGAGTCGCTTTGGGACGTTAAGCCCCCATAAACGATAATAGATAGAGACGGGCTAGTAGGTGACTATTCGTAGAATGCATCTTGAAACCGCGCAAAAAAGACAAGGGACGAGGAAGAAATCAACAGAACAGAGCGCGGAACTTCAACTGGTTTATTACAACAGTGCGTCACATTTATACAATGATCGGAATCACGTTCTGACATGACCAACGATCCTCCCGTAACACTGGTGCGCAGGCGTGTACGAGACATCGTGCAATCTAGATTAGAATACTGTTTATCAGACAGATTTACCGAGGTTTTGCAGACACACGAGCCGGATTCCTTCTTGATACAGAAGGGCTAGTACACTTCTCTGCTTAGTTTAGACCCGAACTTGTTCCCGTACACGGCTGCGCAAAAGTGGTGCGGGATGATCGTTTGTCATGTTAGAATGTGATTACGATGATTGTATAAATGTAACACGCTGTTGTAATAAACCATATGAACTTCCGCGCTCTGTCCTGTTGGTTTCTTCCTCGTCCCTTGTTTTTTTGCGCGGTTTCAAGATGCGTTCTACGAATAGTGGCTGCCGACACGGGAATGCCTAATCCGTTGACTACTGAGACAACCGCCGCTCCTGACTTCCCACTAGCCGCGTCCACGTAGGCGACCTCTTCGGACTTCAGGAATTCGAACCGTTTTGTAAGCGCCTCGGCACTCTTATTCCTCCTTTTGGTGTTATGCTCCGGATGCATGTTCCTCACGAGAAAGAGGGTGCACACTAGCTGGGAACAATACAAAGGGGCAGTGGCGCCTGGATGTAGCGCTTGACGCATGTCTCCCCACTCTACCGCGCATGGGCTGTAAATCTGAATGTGGTTAACCACACTGAGGTCAGCCGGTGACGACATCGCTGGGATTCCCCTGCACTTGCGATATCTGTTGCTCAAACCAGCGTCGTCGCTTCACCGCACTGGCTAAGTGGTTATGGCGCTCGTCTACTGAGACAATGTACTCGGGTTCGAGAGAGAGAGAAAAACTTTATTGAGGTCTCTTAAGAGATTGATGGTTCGGTCTTCGTCTTCATCTCTGTCGACGCTTGACCTCTTTCAGCAAGGTTGGGCACCTACACCAGGGCTCCACTGAGCTGAGCTCCTTCGCTTGCGTGCTGCTGCACTAGTGCCCGTTGGGCAGTGAACTCGCAGCTGGTGAGCCGGCTCTCCCATTGCTCCGCACTCGGGGTTTTGTGTTGGTATAATGTGTAGTTGCATTCGCACTGCCAGGTGATATAGTGTAGCGTGGGGGTTGCCCCGCACCACGGGCATGTGTCCCTGAATTGTGTAGGATACATTTTCTGTAGGATGTGTAAGTTAAAGCATGTTCCCGTTTGCAGCCTCCGCTAACTAGCTGCTGAAGGAAAACATTTTTGCTAGTCCCGATATCTACCATCGATACTGAAGCACCAGAGCTGGGGCAGCAGAAAGGTGCTTCAGTATCGATGGCAGATGCCGGGGCTAGCAAAAATCTTTTCTTTCCTTTTATTATTATTTTAATAGAAAACCGCTTACTACTACTACCTTCGTAATACTGCGTCCGTCGAAATAATAAAAAAAGAAAATTGGTTTTTAGGAAAGGCAATGACGAAGTAACGGTCTCCCATATCTCGGTGGATGCCAGAACCGCGCAGTGAGCAAAGGGATAAAAGAGGGAGTAATATAAGGAAGTAGTATTAGTAGCAGTGGTTTCATTAAAAATGATAGTAAAAAGGTAGGAAAAGATTTTTTGCTAGCCCCGGCATCTGCCATCGATACTGGATCACCTGAGCTGGGGCAGCGGAAATAAAGGACAGCAGGCAGAATGGAGAAATGAAATGAAAGAGGTGAGGGGACAGGAATAGAGGATAGGGGGAGAAGTATTATGTACAAACTATTTACACAATAAGAAATGTGTCCATGTTGTGCGCGTGATTAGTTCATTATAGAAGAATTAAATCACACACGCGCACAGCACTGTGTTGGTTACAACTGGGGTGGGGCGTCCAGTTATTAATCGTTCAAGGTAGAACTCGCGGAGTGTTCGGTCACTGCGTGTAACTACCTGACGGAGAACAGACAGGACGTCAAGCCCGTGTGTTCGAGGAATGCAAAGAGGCTCACCAAAGTTCGCTCACGAGTGCGCGCACTGCCCTGCGGCCACAATAGCGTCTTGATGGAGTCTGGTAGTATGCCCTGCGCCCTATAGGCCGCGAGCATATCGCGACGAGCATCGGCGAACGCGGAACAGCGAAGGAGCAGGTTTTCTAGTGTTTCGACTGCACCGCATCCGTCACACAACCACTCGTCGCGATTCCGTGACGCACCCGTCGTTCCCCGGGCCGCACGCAGCCAATGCGCGAGCGGAGGATCATTGCACGTTGTGACCGTGTAAGATAAGGAAGGAAGAAAGATGCGAAATGAAAATTGTTTTTTTTTTGTGGAAAGGACATGACGCAGTATCTGTCTCACATCTCGGCTGACACCTGAGCTGCAGCGTAAGGCAAGGGATAAAGGAGGAAGTGAGAGAAGGAAGGAAGAACGAGGTGCCTTGTGGAAGTCTAGTGGATGTCCCCAGTCGTTCACGCGGTATCAGGCAGGCCCAAGCTTCCCGCCACTATGCCTATAATCAGACTGTAGCACGCAACGACAATTTGCATACGCGGATCACTCCGTACTACAGCCCCGCTCATACACCAAGTCCTTACCAAGACCCAACAGACATTACTACCTTCGATATTCGCTCGATTGTGCGTGCTGTAAAGGAATTCCCTCATCTTTTCTCGATAATGTAGGCTGACTCTCAAGCCGCCTTCCCTTCTGTGCTTTTCAAAAGCGAACCAGACCCTGAATATTGACTCTAAGGTAAGTATGGTGTTATGGGGTATCAAACATCGCATAAATTAGCATTAAGGTGGACCCTTCTGAATACAGGAATTAGCTGTATGATCAGCTCGCCCCCATTGTGTAACGGCGCCCTTCTGACGGGGAAGCCATATCGCATTCCTACCTATAATTCAGGCTGGAGGTTGCCGTTATTCCTGCCTCATTAACCTTCTGCCTATTTCCCAGGCTGATACACTTCGTAAAATCGAGACCAGCACGCTCATTACAACACCAAAGCTGAGATTGTACCGTTCACACTCTGATTCCTCATGCCCACACTGATCTGGATTCTATGCGTATCTTGCACACTGCATCTTTAACTGCCCTGCCGATACTCAATTTTTACCTTTGAAGTGTTAACCCTGAATACAATCTAAATGTGGTTGCTGATGAAGTTCCGACGTACTTTAAATCTTCTGCCACTTGTTTAAAATGTGCCTTCAATTAACCTGAAAACTCTTGTTTATAGTTCTAAGCTGAAAGATTTTTTTTTATATAAAAGAACCAACTGTGTCACACGTGGATGCTAAGGCCAAGTAGACTCTTTGACAGCATAATATTTGTCACTCGAAGCAGACCTCGTTACGAGGGGAATTGCGTTTTCCCGCCTCAGGTCGTCACTGGCTATCTCTTTTCGCATTAGGTGGAAACCCCAGTTACTGCTCAAGTTATCGACTTACTCTGCGCAACAAACAACGTAAATCGCGAATTTAAAGCAGAATTATAATATAATTTCTCCGTATCTCAAGTAACGCTTCATCAGACATAGGAAAAGGCTGATTCTTTGGCTACCACTATACTGCCTTATAAGCACAAAATTTTGCTTATGTGATACATTTTAACACTTATAGTTTGTTTCCGGGCTTTTAGGCAATTTTGTATAATTCTCCCATTAACCAAACAAAAAAATTGGTGCCCTGTCAGCAGGCAGTCTCCCCCGAAGGAAAGCACGGCGGAGGCTAGAGGGTGAAGTCGCAGCACCTCAGCGCTTCCTCGCATAGCAATTTATAGGTCACAGGATCACGGAAGAGGGTAGAAGGACGAAGGAACTCTAGGGTGACCGTTGAGTAACCCGGTAGAGGGAGGCGTCGCAAGCGGCTGCCGTTCAGCAGGAAATATCCGACGTCATTGGCGGCTCTGCGAGGGAAAATTCCCGGAAAAACTTCTATGGGGCACCTAGGTGACATGACATTATGACGTCATCACAACCTTCCCACCGGCATTCGAGCGAACCGACCACCTTGGGGGCAACCGATCCGAAGTACCCGAGTGCGAGCCCGACCGCGGCGGCCGCGTTTCAAAGCAGACGAAACGCGGAGCCGTCCTTGCGCTGCGTGATACCAATGCACGATAATGGTCCCCATGTGGTCGAAAATATTCCGGAGCCCTCCACTACGGCACCCATTTTGTCCTTTCTTCTCTCGGTCCTCCTTTATCTCTTCCTTTACGGCGTGGTTCAGGTGTCCGCCGAGATGTGAGACAAATACTGCGCCAGTTCCTTTCGCCAAAAAGCAATTTTCCTTTTTTCATTACCTTGGCAGGCGGTAGTTAATGAATGTTAGCTCGGCAAGAGCAACCGGGACACGAAAAACCCCACCAGTAGGATTCCTTGCCATCGCAGTGCAGTGGCGCAGTTCTTAAACACTGGACCGCTTAACCACTGTGCCCTGGTGCAGTGGCGCTCACCATTAGGCCAAAAATGTATGACGATTGTCAGACATTTATGAATGCAAAACCGAGTGTCGCAAATACCATATATTTAGGCACCAACCTATTCACTCCATTGCGCCTTACCCTCAAGGCGCAGCTTGAGTCTTCCTATGAGATGACGCCATTCTAAAGAATATACAACACGTCGTTGGAATGAAAACATGCAGATATATTAGCCTAAGTAGTTTATACTTTCACGATATTCCTAAAAAAATAAATAATGAAGGTACTTTCCCGCTGTTGCGGCTTAGTGGGTAAGGCGCTCGTCCACTAAGCTGGAGTACCCCTAATCGAACCTTACCGCGGCGGGCGCGTTTAGGTTTAGGTAAAACGGAGAAAACGAAGTGTGCTGTGCGATGTCTGTGCACGTTAAAGATCCCCAGATTTTGGAGACGCACTACGGCACCTCTTTCTTTGTTCTTTCACACACTTTCCTATCGAAAAATCTCATATGAATGCATATGTGTCTCTATGAATTTATATGTGTCTAATATGTGCTCATGCGAGATGATAGGTGTCTAGTTTGTGGTCATACCAGTTGATGTTTGTCCAATATGTGTTTCGTATTGGCTGATATGTGTCTTTCGTATCCCTCGTATGGGTTTATATCTGTCCTTCGTATCCCTCGTATGGGCTGATATGTGTCCTTCGTATGCCTCGTATCTGCATATGTGTCCCTCGTATGCCTCTATGTGCTGATACGTGTCTATCGTATCAGTTGTTTGAGCCGAAATATGGATCTCGTATCCCCCGAATGGGCCGATGTGTCTTTCGTATCACTCATTTGAGCCAATATGCAGCGTATCACTCGTATCTCGTATCACTCATATGAGTGAACTGTGTCTCTCAGGGAGCTAATATTGTCACGGACTCAAAGACGCCAAAGTTGGCAGTGGCGCGGCACGGAGCGCTCGCGCTAGGTCCACCGCCATTAATTCATTCCATTTCCATCTGTTATGTAGTACTGGCTTCACCTGCTTGCCGTCAAGTAACATTTGGCCTGAGGTGCGGAGTTCATCCCCATCCTGGTCCTGGAGCTTTGGCGTCCTGCGTGTGCCGTGTTCGTCGGTCGTGTGTTCCTGCCCGCACCGCCCGGTTGTGCCCCAGCCCGCCAGACCAGAACCGACCATGTCGTTCACCCCAGCCCCGTCCCTGCCACGACCAGAAGACACGACAGCTTGACGACGCCGCCGCTACTCGAACCTATGACCCCACCGACCCTAGAAGCCGCCAACATATTCGAACACAGCCCCTGCCCATGCCATTCGGTGTGTTCATGGGCCTCGGCCGTCGGCTCACGTGACCTAGCTAGCTACTGCCCGAAGCTTCCTGGACCAGCGCTCATCTGATCATCATCTGTTCATCTCTTTCATCGTGACGGCAAACCCTGCATCTTATTCTCTTCTGTGTTCATCCGTCCTGTCGCGCTCATCGTCACGCCTTGCGTTTCGTTTTCACTGCCGGTCTTTCAGTTCGCGCGATCGGTACGATCGCTCGGCAGCCCCGGGTAGTGTCACGGACTCGAAGACGACAAAGTGGACAGTGGCGCGGAACGGAGCTCTCGCGCTAGGCCCACCGCCATTAAATCATTCCATCGCCATCTGTTATGTAGTACTCTTCACCAGCTTGCCGTCACGTAGCAGTATGTGTGTCTTTTATAAGGCTCGTATGAAATTAAATGGATAACATTTTATCTTGTCTTTCACGCGGTGCACTTGAGCTCATAATTAAAGAACACAGGTGATCAAATTAGATCCCTCTAACATGCTGGGATGTTAAATCCCAAGTATAGCACAATTTTACGCTGTATCAGCTTAGCACATGAATGGACAAGCATATGGCCTTCCAATACTGTCCTGTTTCAAAGCTACATCTTAACTGAAACGCACACATTCGAAAAAAAGATTTAGAATACCTTCAGGAAAAGTAAAACTAAGCTAAGGACACCATCAAAAACTTAATAGATAATGAGGCCACAAAACATTTGTTCATGGGTAAATGACTCAAGTAGCTTCCAGTCATAAGGAAGTGACTATACAGATGAAAAAAGCTTCCATACATATATCCCAAGCTTAGAGGCGTGTTGAATAGTTTGCCTCCTTGTCTATAACATGCTAATTACTGAAAGTGAAAGATATTATAAACAAAGCTTCAGATGTCTTTTTTCAGAGGTGTAATTCATTTTTTGATATCGTCCCCCACTTACACTGATGCCCTTGAGTCATCGATGCACTATTGTTGTTTACATGCCCTCAGAGAAGAATGAGGCTGATGGCCCCAACTGGACACTAAAGGTCTTCAAATATTTCTTCAGCTACGGAATAGCCAGTAGCTACAAGGCACTAGGTGAGAGCTATCGGTGGGTGATGCAGAACATTCCGAAACTGCAGCTTATTCAGCACGGCGGTATTGCCACCTAACTTGTTGTCATGCCAAGCATTGTCACGTTAAATACGGATTTTTTTAGTACGAACTTTAAGAAAAAGTGCACGGTCCTTCAGCATACTCAAGTTCAAGAATGCCCGCAATAACCGTCTGCTTAATGTGACAATCATCACAAATAAATTCATCCACATGTGCCACGAGCTCAGATGCGAGATGCAGACAGTGGGCATCCACTGCACTCCTCGTCTTTCACACTCAACACAGCTGGATCTTGCATGTACGTACAGTTAGTACCCACCTTCTGACTGGAAACATAACACACCCATTACCATAAATTGGACTCATTCAATGGTGGATAATGATAGCAAGAACACCTTCTGCCATCCAAAATTTGGTTTCGAAAAACTGTTATAACCGTACACTGATGTATACTAACATTTTCTTTGTGACTACTTCAATACCAGTGGTCCCATGTGCAAAATGAAAATATCATGAAAAGTGGGAGCATCAAACTTTCTTTTCATTGTAACGTCTCTCCCTTACATGAGGTAATAAATGTGTTAAAGACCAGGAGGTAAAAAATATACTGATCACCCCTCGTATAAACAGAATCCACTAATACCATCTGTTTATTGAAACAACCCTACATAATACACAAAAACACTACATATATACTATATCATGGAACAAGAGTAAAAGTTTTGTACACAGACCACACGAACAACACAGCAGTAAGTGACATACAATATTAATTACGTTTCTCCATATTTACAATATTCAAATACAACTGAAGAATGAAGTGGCAGGTGCCTCTCAAAAGACCAGGGCCTTGTAATGAGCATGGAGGAGGAGGACACAACCAGCAGTGCATGCGAGTTTTGATGATGACGAGATGTGAGCCCGTTAACAGGCCAATGTGATCCATTAAACGTCTGCGTATACAAGCCGAGCACATCGAGTACTGCCATAATGAGATTAGCAAAAATGAGAATGACAATGTCTCTAATGAGCTATTGTAGACGCCATGGTGGAGGGCTCCAGATTAACTTCAACTGCATATGCGCTGACAAAGCACAGCAAAGAGGCGCGTTTTCCACTTCACCTATATCAACATGTGGCTGCTCTCGCCTGGATTTGACTCAGCTTCCTTGGGCATAGACCAAAATGGAGTGAATAAATGTCCATCCAAACAACTGTGACGTGACAACTAAAGAACTGAATATGGACAGGTAATGACAAAAAAGTGGGCCATATATGCCCTCTTCACTGTGTGAAGATGTCACCCATCTGAAAACTAACATAAAAATAAAAAGACATCAAGTGTCACCCGCTTGAAAAATAAGCAGCCTAAACATTAGTACACTTTTATTCACAGAAATTGAGCTACCTCTCACAAGGAAATGGGTGTGGTAGGCATGCAGCAACCCAATTATATAGTGTGCGCCATCCTGATTGGCTCAGGCTGTAGTACCTTCCATGCAAACAACTTGCGAAGTGAATTATAGAGAAGCTTTTGCCACTTCATTCTTGAGACGTATTCAACTATAGTTTACACAACACACAAAAGAAAATACTGCTTCTCAAAGGAACACTCGGAAATGTCCGCATAATTTCTGTTCTTAGTAAAAATTAGTTGCATTGGCCCTTTCAAACCATTCTGTTATTCTTTTTAACCATTCTATTACTACGGCCGAATACCCGTGTGTGTTTTTTCTTGCCGAAATGAAGGTTTTATTCGAGATATGTCAATAAAAGAATTCAAAAAATTTCCTATAGTTCGACGAAAGCTATATATTCGAAAAAAACAATCCGGTACACACTGCAAAATGCCTTCAAAGATCTTTCCTTACCAAATGCTTCGTCGGATCAAACATCTCTCAGAAGACCTCGGATGTGTTAAACTTGTTTACCAATAGACATCAACTTTGCGACCAATATCAGATATACAATACGCAAGATATACCCACCCCAGCGGGCCCATCACGTATCTATAGGGCCGCCTACCCGTTTTTTTTGTTTTTCTCGCAGAAATGAAGGGTTTATTTGAGATATGTCAATAAAAGAATTCCAATAAGTTTCTATAGTTCGACGAAAGCTATATATTCGGAAAAAACAATCCGGTATACACTGCGAACTGCCTTCAAAGATCTTTCCTGACCGAATGCTTCGTCGGATCGAACATCTCTCAGAATACCTCGAATGTTTTAAACTTGTTTACCAATAGCCATCGGCTTTGCGACCAATATCAGATATACAATATGCGAGATATACCCACTCCAATGGGCCGATCACGTATCTATAGGGCCGCCTACCCGTGTGTGTTTTTTTTCTTGCAGAAATGAAAGGTTCAGTTCAGATATGTCAATAAAATAATTCCAAAAAGTTCCTATAGTTCGACAAAAGCTATATATTCGGAAAAAAAACAATCCGGTATACACTGCTAACTGCCTCCAAAGATCTTGCGTGACCGAATGCTTTGTCGGATCGAACATCTCTCAGAACACCTCGGACGTTTGAAACTTGTTTACCAATAGACATTGGCTTTGTGACAAATATAAGATATACAGTATGCGAGATATACCCACTCCAGCGGGCCGATCACGTATCTCTAGGGCCGCTTACCCGTGTGTGTGTTTTTTTTTCTTGCAGAAATGAAGGGTATATTTGAGATATGTCAAATAAAGCATTCCAAAAAGTTCCTATAGTTCAACGAAAGCTATATATTCGTAAAAAAACAATCAGGTATAGAGTGCAAACTGCCTTCAAAGGTCTTTCTTGACCGAATGCTTCATTGGATCGAACATCTCTCGGAACACCTCGGATGTTTTAAACTTGTTTACCTATAGACATCGGCTTTGCGACCAATATCAGATATACAATATGCGAGATATACCCACTCCAGCGGGCCGATCACGTATCTATAGGGCCGGCTACCCGAGTTCAGGTGGGCTATACTCAAGAACCACGGAACAGGGGGGTGGCAATGGGGAAGGGCGCCTCCCCCCATTTTTCAGGGGGGAAGTTCCCCCCGCCCCCAATCTCCATTTGCTTCTACTTGGATCAGATTT